>NC_088334.1:50920000-52120000 GCF_036884655.1 Musa acuminata AAA Group | reverse complement strand
GTTTGCAAAACATATATATATATATATATATATATATATAAAGCAACAAAGTTTCCAAGAACTACAAACATTATATTTATGTCAATAGTAAAGAATTAATAAACTAATTATTAATACTTAAGGTAAGAGAACTGCTTTCTATCACTAAATGATGCCATTTCTCCGAGGCACTGAAAGATTTATATTAAAAAAGGCACTGTGCAAATTCTACACTGCACATTGACTTCAAAATTTGGTTGAAAGTTCCAGGGAAGACATTTGAAACTACATGTAATTCCTAGAAAGCATTTGTAGTTTAGTTATGGCATTCACTTCTTGTGAACTGGTTTGATGATGATTTATAGTTTCGGTGGAGCACCAGCTCTTCCGACTGCAAAATTGTGGATTCAATAAATTTGCACATTGACTCACAGAAACTTTTGTGCCAAGACTTATTTGCAAGGTTCAATAAAGCTAATTTTGTCCGTCTGGACTCACATACCATAGAAGCAATAGGAACAAAAGCCCAATACTTTGGGCAAATTTGATTGCTATCCAAAACTAGCCTGGTTCAGATTTTTCAGCAAATGTAGAACATATATATAGACAGAAGTGACATCCATCTTTCGTAAGTTCTAAGTCACCATCATAAGTGTCAAACTTGTTTTATCACGTTATATGCTTTTAAGTTGGCCTCATGAACACTTAGCACTTATATCTCAAATTAACTTTAGTTTGCACCACTTTGTAGCTTAGTGTTGATGTCGTTGTCTGCAGAGTTTTGTTCTAGAAAACCTAACCTACAACACTATACCACATTTATTCCAAGAAAAAACCCAGTGCATGAGGCTCTCCCACCAATGTGAGGTTTAGGAAGGTCAATGTAAGCAGGAGATGTATTTCCATGGTTGGAACCCTGACCGAACAGGTCGCAGGGCAAAAAATTATGGCAAAAAAAAAAAAACAGGAAATTAGGCATTGTAAATTAATATTAAGAAAAGAGGGCAGGATCAAATAATGCAACATGCAAGGCATCATTTTCTAGCTATATTAAAAAATTTATATATTAAAAATATATAAATGGACCTAATTATACTTTTGCATGGGAAACCTTTTGGCAGGTCTCAGTCCTACCTTCAACAATGTATTTCCTCATTCACATATCCAAACTTTTCAAAGAAAAAAACATAGTAGATCAAAGTCGCCAGGCTTATTTGACAAAAAAGATCAAACTTTTATGCTTCAAAATGGTCAAGACATCTATGCATCAGTTAAAAACTCCCTATAAACAGCAGCATTACGACAAATCAAGGTGCTCGATCATGCATGTCTCACCAGAATAATCACGGAAACCTTACACTCAATCTATGAAGTGTCGATCCTCCTTCCCCCTGGACACAACCGCATAAGCATCCAAGAGGCAATACCAAAGAGTAAAGAACACCAAACTAATAGAAATATTCAAAAGTCCTAACCTAGATGTCACCTTTACTTGCTGAAATCTAAAAGAACAGCGCTGCCAATAATCTATCCTCGATGTAGACAGAACAGGGGAAAAGACGAGAGGAAAATATAAATGTACAGTCTCTGGAGGCACAGAGAAACTGGCGGGGCCAATGTGAATGGAGAAACGAGAGTCTTGGCGTGCGGGTTTGGGGGAGGCGTGGGAAGAAGAAGGCGCGCATAAAAAAAGGAAAGGAAATGGAGGAACGAGCAGGGGAGATCAACAGCATTGTGAGTAGAAGAGGAGGGAGGGAAAGATGGGGACTGACCTGAGAATATGGACTCCATGGCGTGTGGAAAGATTCCTCCTTCCCCCCACAGGGTTTACCAGGAAGAAGAAGGAGAAGAAGAGCCCGTGGGAAGGGAAGGAGGGGGGGGGGGGAGTGGGGGGTGGGGAGTGGGGGTTGGGGGGGGAAAGGCAAAGCCTATTCGCTGAGAGAGGCTGAGGCTCTGAGTGATAAAAAGGTGCTCCAAAAAAGGAAAAGGAGAGAGAGAGAGAGAGAGATGGGCCATTGTATAGAGGTATAAATAAATAAATAAATAAATAAATAAATAAATAAATAAATAAAATTTAAAAAATAAATATTAATTTTGTGTATTTTTCATTTTTATATAAATTTAATTTTAGCATACATAAAATATATAGATAGCTATATATTATATAATATATGTTCTTATATTGGAAATATGTTGTTGGTAAGCTGCATTTGTTACCAATTAAAGCAGGGAGGTTTTGAAACCCTTCTTGGCATTAATACTATTTTCTAGACACATTAATATTATTTTAAATATCCTTGTTTGTTATTATGGTGATAACATGTTAATTATAATATTATACATATATATATATATATATGTAATACTGCTCAATATTAAAATTGATAGGATGGTTCTTTTTAAGGAATAATATATGGGTAAAGACCATTTCAAGAAGTAAAAGTTTCTTTTATATATATATATATATATATATATATATATATATATATATATATATATATATATATTAAGAGACTTATTATGTTATTCAAGTAGGGAGAAGGAAAGAAAAATGTTGTTGGATTTTAGAGATAGATGAATTAATATAAAAATTAAAAAAGGAAAGAAAATATTGTTTGATTTGGGATCTATTAATTAATGGGATTAAGTGAGATGAACTTATTTGAAGGTCTCAAAAAAAAACGAAAAATATGGAGGTGCGGGGAATCGAACCCGTGCCTCTCGCATGCAAAGTGAGCGCTCTACCATATGAGCTACACCCCCAACGTGAATATAAATCTTATACTAATTTTATGTCGAATATTTAAATAAAATAAAAAAATAAATATAAAACAAATATTAATAACAAATATTTAAAAAAAATAATGCAAATTCCTAATTTTAATTTTTTTTGACAAAATATTTTTTTTTTCAACATAACCATTCTACCACTCCATCAATTACCCCCTCTCCTTAGTTTAGCCCGTCGACCACAACCTTCGTCATCGTCCAAATCAACCCTCACGTAAGAGTGCAAGTGTAGAAAAACAACCAACCCTCGCACAAGAACTATAGGTGAAGAGCGATGGGTCCGATAAAATAATGAGCAAAATGATTTTTTCACACACTCGGGAGCATTGTTTCAAAATTTTTGAAGGCAAGAGCGTTCGATGAAAATTTTCAAAATGTACTGAAAATTCGTCCAAAAAATAAAGGAAAAAAGAAAAGGTGAATAAATGTCTTTAATCAAATATGTCTAAATGCAAGCACCACTACTACTACTACATATCAAGAAAGATTCTAATATGTTCAATGAGTGGACTGCCTGTTCTAATTGGCATACTTGTTTTCCTAGTGATCTCCACATCTATTACATGCTTGTTGTGTCAGTGAACAAGAAACATGGATACAGGATGCAAATCTTCACCGCCTGTCGCGCTCCTGTTAACGAAGAGCCCATCGACGATGATGATTGCAAATAAGAAAGCCCATATCGTCGTCAAGCATCACATATGGGGGCGGACCGGAGATGTCTGGCTCGTCAAGTTGCTCATGAGAAAGTAACGGATACCAACTGATTCATGCAGCTCGTTCATCAATGTTCGAGTGATTGCATGAATTCCTGTTCAGACAAAAATATTGGATCAGCATAATGCCACCAACAAAAGCGAGCGATTGTATGCCGATTTTCTGGTCAACTTCAATTGAATAAACAGCACATTCAATCTGAAGACAGTAGTAGCTAGTTAGGAAAAGAAAAGAAAAAAATAAATTTGAAATATTGAAAGAAAACAGTGCACGATTACATGGTACATCAGATCTTTACCATGCATACTGATGCGAGATCACAATTCTCAGCTTCTACCAAAGCATGTCGGCCAGTTGCTAATTATAGTGCCATGAAACCTCCCAAGAAACCTCCCAAACAAGCTTGTCTGTGAACTAGCATTTCTCGTTGAAACCCCAGCCTGTGTTGCTCTATTGAAAAAAGACCAGGAAATCAAGATCAAACATGCTTTGCATACCAAATAAATTCGCAATCGAAATCCAAATGAAGAGAGAACATCTAAGCATCATGCTGGAGTTTCAATTCGGAACCAGCAAGATGCTTAGGTTTGATAAGCAAGCAGGAAGTTAAGATTTATAATCAAGATAACAGTAAACAGTAAAAATATTGAAGTCAGCAGCTTTAACTATTGAAAAAAGGCCTCAGACATGCAATATTTGTTCTGCACATGATTAATTGCAGCAGAAATTTTAAGCAGAAAAGAAAATAACTTGATATACAGAAGATGACACAGAAGAGGTGAAAAACTTCAAAGACCCATAGCTGTGATAAAATTAAATAAAGACCCATAGCTTGGCACAGCAGATTTCAGCAACAGTATCAGAATTCCGGAAAAGAAATCACAGCCAACAATATGCCATAGAACTGAACAACAATCCCTTTTATAAAGTTATCATGACCCTTTCGAGTTGCAGTACGATTCCCAAAAGCACAAACAGCCATAAATCTATCAGCTTCATGCAGCAGACTTGAGCAGCAACACTGCAACACTGCAACCCAGAAAAGAAGCAGAAAAGGAAAAACAAGGAAAAACATCTTTTTTCCGGAAATATTTGTACTTGAGAAATAAGAACTTAAATAGAATGCAATAAGATGCAGTACAATCAAACAAACATCCAAAGCAAATATTTGCATTAACTGTGCATATTCTGTTGAAACATAGACTTTATGGGTACATCTGGATTAAAACATAAAGACATGAACAGGAAGACAACTTGCAGAGGCTGGAGAGCTTGGTCTGTAAACCTCTTAACATAAGAAGGTATATCCTCTGGAAGAGTTTACGCCACCCTTTCCAACTCTTGATTTTGTTGCTTAGCAGCAACTCTATCAGGTCCACAGTACATATCCATAAGCTCTTTTCTGTCAACTACGTGAAGTTGACTTTAGAAAACCTTTTTCACCAATAATTTCAAAAAATCACAAATTTATGCGTTCATTCCCAACCTTACAGATTTGCTCAGGGTTCTTGATTCAAGTTAGCTACTCAAAAAAATTATGGCAAAAATTCACCAATTCATGACAGACGCTTCTTTGAGGATGCTTGTCTGTGTGATCTCAGTCAGCAACCATGACCCTATGTCACTTCAGTTCACCCATTTCTTCTGATACACTAGATTCTGACTCCATCCTTCATTTTTTTTACAGAAATTAGCACTCATTATCTGGAGATACATTGGGATACTTCGGTTGATGGACATCACAACACAACTACTGTTGGGATATAGAGCTTAGTGTTTAACACGGTTAATAAAAGATAAGCAAGCCCTTCTCTGACACTTGAGCATAACTAACTACCTTAATTCAGTCAGATTTCAAGTCATATCTACATACACACAAGTAACAGGTTATGCATAGACGCTAAGAAGTACCATACATTAAAATTGGAGTTATTTGTCAAACTTTATCAAAACATCTCACCAAGAAGATAGAGGTTGGAGTTAGATAAACTAAAGCTTAAATCCTACTCAATATCTGGTTGGGTAGAACCAGCATTATCGGTTATAACTTAGGACCATCAATTTCAGCTCATTACTACAGTCTGGGGAATGACCTTTTTCGGTTGAGGACCATCAACTGCTACTTATCATTGATGTAAGAAGGTCAACAACTTATGATCAAGAGACCAGGATGCAAAATAAGAATAATCATGAACTAATTGTAGCACAACTATGAATCACTTCCAACTCTTCTTGGCTCTGTATTCCTTCATATGCCATCAAGAATGTACAAATGCAAGAATGAGGCCATATGTCTCAGTAACCTACAGATATTCACATGGATTAATTTCAGCTCGTTACTACATTCTAGGGAATGACCTTTTTCGGTTGAGGACCATCACTGCTACTTATCATTGATGTAAGAAGGTCAACAACTTATGATCAAAAGACTAGGATGCAAAATAAGAATAATCATGAATTAATTGTAGCACAACTATGAATCACCTCCAACTCTTCTTGGCTCTGTATCCCTTCATATGCCATCAAGAATCGCTTAGACTTTTCCGGTGCTTCAAGAAGGGACATCGGAGGCTTCTCATCGATGTCTGGACTCTGGATTATCAAAAACCGACTGCGTATTCCGGTTCATATTCATTCTGCATAAACAAAAAGATCAAGATCAGGCAAGACAACAGATAAGACAGTTTGCAGAGTACAAAAAGGGTAGCCACATCAAGAACAAACCATATGGTTACAATGCAGAGCATCCAAATAGGCATCCTTCAATGGAGAAGGCAGAGCATTCCAGTGCTTCGGCCAACTCCATCTTCTTCTCTTCCCCAAGCCTCTTCTTCTCTAGCCTCTCTCCGTCTGCATTGTCCCCAGGATAAATGCCAACGTCCACCGTCAGCTTCCTCATTCCTCGTCCCCTAATTCTCCCACCTCTTCCTCTTCCCCGCATCATTGCTCTTCCACCCCTCCCCCTCCCAGGGCCCCTCTCACTACCGGGCCGCCACGAGACAGTACCTCCACCGTATTCCTCACGGCTTCCTCGCGTCCCATCCTAGGCTGGTTCATCGTCCGATCAGATGTTTCCAGGCCCGGCCTTGGAGCACCAAGAACCGCTCTCCGTCGGAGATGCCGGTTCTCCTCGCGCGCGCTGGGGGTTCGACCGGGCGGGTGGACCATGCCCCTTCCGGTACGGGCAAGGCCAGGTGACAGACTTGGGGGAAGCGGGGCGGTTTCATCCGCGTCAGCGAACTCGAGCTTCTCTACCGAAGCCGCGGCGACGTTCTCCCGCCTGAAAAATATAAGCTTTTTAGGCTGGAGGACGGCAGAATGATCGAAGGAATCCCGCGGAAGGGGCGCGAATCACCCGCAGCCCCGCCTGGAGGCGGCGGCGGGATTGACGGAAGACATCCAAGAAAAGAAGGAAAGGCTGACGGGGGAGAAGGAGAGGGCGGGTGGAGCAGGCGGCGGTGGCGATGGTGGGGAGGCGCAGCTAGCTTTCTACAGTCCCGCGTGGTGTTCGATGGATTGCCCAACCCAATTAGCCCATCGACAACTCCCAAATGTGCTTTATTTTCACTTGAAGTCAAGTCCATTTAATTAAGCTCCCAAATCTAATAATGATCAAAACACCAAACCAATTTGAGAGTGCTAATTTGGTGTTTTAGGGTATAGGTGAAATAATTTTGGATAAATTATGGTGTATTTAATGTCTAATTTCTAATCATGAATAAGGTGATTGAGGAGGGAAAATAAAAACAAGTTTTAGCATGGCTTATCATTAGATTAATGTGTAATCGCTAAAATAGATTTCTAATGATCGAACGGGCTAATGCGTCGATGACAAATCATCATCCCTATCAGCGGCGTGTTGTGGGGGACGTGTCACCGAGCTACCTACGTGTCACAGAATGTATGTATGTTCCATATGCATGATTGAGTGAGTCCTGGTTTGGTAGGGCATTGCGTGAGAAGCAGAGCTTGCACTTATCACTTTCCACTTCATCCTTTTCCTTTCGTCTGTCATGGGAACAACATGGGAGGGAAGATACCAAGAGTCATCTTCTCATCTTCTCCATTCATGCACGGCGACAAGCCTGCTCGTAACTCCATTTCATCCGAAAGATGGTGAGAAAATTGGAATCTCCGATGGTGAAAAACCAGTTCTTTTGAGAGTCCTGTCGAAAAGAGGAGGGAAGGTGGTGACCTGCCTTTATTGGTCGCAGGGAAATGAAGGCAGGAGAAAGCTCTCCACCCCCAAAGAGAAAGCTGAGAGAAGCAAGGGATAAAGGTTAAAGAGCCCAGTGCGGCTCTCGAGGAAGCTTCTCTGATGACTGCTTTGCTGAATGAGGGCGCCATATGAGTGCTCAAGGCATGGAGATCAAAGCACATCGGATTCTGCTCCCCCACACACACTCACAGAGACACAGAGTGGGGGGAGGGGGGATGACAAGTACCATCAAGAAGAAGAAGGGAAGCTTCGCATCTTTTGGTAGTAGTTGCTGTTGAGGTAGGAGATCGCTGCTTTTGATGTTGGAGGGGCCACAGTGCTTCCTACTGCCACTCTAAACTTCAAACACTAGCAATTCATGTAGTTTGCAGGATTGCTGTCGCTACAAATCATAACACGAAAAGAAATGTGCAATGAACTCCCAAGTGGTTGCTCGATGCATGCATGCATGCATGAGAATGCAAAGATCTAATCGGTAAACTAAGCAACAAGATATATAATCATAAGAACAAATAAGAGCAAGAGCATAAATGTCTTGGCAGGTTTTATGTGGAGTACTTGTCGTGGCATTATTCTGGAACACTTGATCACAAAATCCTAAGGTTCTTACCTAGTTTTAGTGCTTGCATGAACAGTACCTCAAAAAGTACTACCTTGATTCCAGGGATGGCATGGCTTCCTTCACCCATAAGACAAGTTTCTTGCTTGGGCGAAGCTGCCACCGATTAGGGTTGGATTGATACCTTCCAGGGGTAGAGGAGCCCTCAGTGGTGATGGCGGCTCCAGCTTTGTGGATCCCTCGTGCTTCTTCTCACCTGCGCTGTCTGCCGAGAGCATCATCGGCTTGGCCGCGAAGACATCTACCACGGTGTCCATGTCGATCGCCGACGGTGCAGTCCCGAGCCGGTGAGTCTTGTTGGATGCCTCTTCTTGCGGTCCGATGCACGCTGCCGCTGATCCCAGTTTCTGCACATCGAGGTCGTCGTCCCAAACGAACGGGTGCTTCTCGTCGGAGGTGAAGGGGTGAGGCCTGCTGATCTTGTCCAGACATGTGTTGTCGTTAGCCAGTAAGAACCCATCAACAGATGCGTTCATCTGTTGATGCATCTCCAGCTGATCTCCGCCGTATAGTGCTTGCAGATCATGGGGAGAAGGGAAGCACATGGAAGGATCCAAATCTTTCATGGCAGCCATGTCGGCAAGCCCTTGATGATGATGATGATGATCTCCCGAGGTCATGCCGTCGGCGGCCAGTGTTTGATACGCCTTCTCCAAGATGCTTTGCATGTACTTTCCTTGGGCTTCGATCCTGATCTGCAGGTGTCTTTGAACCTAGAAACACAAAAGCATGCGTTAGAGTGCAAGATCGAATCAACTGTGTTAATCCAAGAGGGCATGTTCGATTACATCTAATTGCTCGTGCAGCCTCCTCTGGACTTCCATCTGCATCCTGATGGCTTCGGTTCCGTGCGCAGCACTCGTGCTATCATGATTCCAAATCCACCAACAATCTCAGCAACTATACATGTCATCTGCATAGGAATTGATACGGAGAGATCATGTAGAACTCACTCGTTCATGTTTCGACCCATCATTCGAGATGAAGAGACTGCGTTCCTTTGAAGCTCCAGTGCAGTAGCTGCCATCAGAGACATAAACACTCAGGGAAGACGCCCAAGGCAATGAAACTAGCGAGGATAAGCTGCTCACCATCCTTGAGTGAGTGTTCGTTGAATTCTTTGTGTGGTTGCTTCCCGAGCCGGAATTTCTACATGCAAAATCCTCAGATCAGCGTAGGAAACAGTTGCAAGCATGCGAAGAACACCTTTGTGGGATGCATCATCTACCTGAAGGTGGCTCTTGAGGTGATACAGGGTGAGACCTTTCACGCCCATTACTCTCATGATGGTTTTCGGCGTAGCCTCTGCAATAATTAGGAACAAGAAGAATCATTTGCTAGAGTTGGAAGTGTATATGAGAGAGAGAGAGAGAGAAAGAGAGACAGAGAGAGGAGGAGGAGGAGAAGGGAGGTTGTACTGTCGGGGCCGCCGAGCTGGTTGACAGCGTCGACGAAGCGTTCATGGAGCTCGACGGTCCAGCGAAGACGAGGCTTGGGATCGGTGGTGAGGACGAGGCCAGAGTCAGCTTGGACGCACATAGGCCGGTCATGTGAATTCATAGTTGGCTTCTTGGAAGGGAACATTCTTGCTTTCCTCTCTGGTTCTCCTCTCCTGCTACGGAATTGGGAGAGATTCAAGAACAAAAAGGTGGCATATATGAAGGAATAGGGTGCGATATCTCTAGAGATGGTCTCAGAACTCTCCCTCTCTCTCTCTCTCTCTCTCTCTCCTGGAAAGCCACCAACTTGAAACCCTAGCTCCTTTGCCCTCACTATGTGCATGTGCAATATGAGAGAGAGAGAGAGAGAGCATATGATGAGGTTATTATTCCTGTAGTCTCTGAGTAACCTTTTCTTCGAAACAAGGAACAGTAGATACCCCATGCAATCATACTGGCCTTAGCATACAACCCTACCTTCCTTTTCCTTTCTCTTTCTTTCTTTTTCTTTATTTTATTTTATTTTCTTGAGAGAGAAAATAATGATGGGACAGATATTTAATTACTTAGGACTCGTATGGAACTCCACAAGTCAAGGTTGCATGTCATATACGCTGCTCTTCATCTCTCTCTCTCTCTCTCTCTCTCTCTCTCTACTGCATTCCATTGTCTTCGTCTCTCTTATTTAAAAGCTTTTATTTGGACAAGAAATGAAGTGCACATAAAAAACACAGCTTGCCAGATATTGGAGCAACTAAGTAGGCTATGATAGTATAATCTATGGATTGCTACCTAAGAAAGAACTGATTCTGATCATGGCACTCATTCCCAAAACACTTGCTCACCATTAAAGATTTTGATTGCAGTAGATCCCACTTAGTTCCTCGAGATCTTTCCATGCATGCATTGCATCAAAGAGTGATTCTTCTTCTTCTTTTCTTTTCTTCCTGCTGTTGCGAGTGCAGCATTGTTCACTCACAACATGTATCAGCCAGCTTGTCCTAAAGTGAAGTTGGATACAACAACTCAAGCCCTAAAATACGTGACATAACAATAATCCATAAGAGAAAATAGGAACTTCAAATCTTTGGACCTTATTATCAAGTGATTAAGGTATTTTTTTACGGATAAATTGATCAATATCTCTTAAAATTTATAGACTGAGATTTCGAACCCTCGACGTAGAATAAGTGAGTCGGATATAACATCAACTTAAAAAAATAAATAAACTTATAAAATAATGTAAAGTTGGTATAAGTCATTTGTTATTTTCATTAAAACCCTAAAAATGTGATATAATTCATAAGAGAAAGTAAGAATGCACAATGTTCATAGTAACACATCAATTTACTTTTCTTTAAATTGATTAGATACATTATCATTAAATTGATATTTTAGATATAAAAATAAATAAATAGATTTATGAGATTACAACATTTAAAGAGTTAAATCCAAATCTTCAGAGTTTTTACTGGTTGGACATTTGGATGTACCTGCATATCTATCTGATTGTGGGCTCAACCAATAAAATCAAGGGAATATAAAGTTGTCTCAGCCATGCATAAAAGTCACAGTCACAGGAACACACAAAACATTCCATTACCAGTCAAATCCAAACAAGAGTTAAATAAGTCAAAGGCATTACTACTTGGACACCATGGCCCCCATGCAAAGGCCAAAAGTGGGGAGGATGAGTAAGAACAACATAAAGCTAAAGCTCTCTTCCTGCATGGGGAGGGAAATCCATTCCATTTGCTCTATTCCACCACTGGGAATAGATGCTTTCTTGTTTGTCTGTTCAACAAATATTCTTCTCCAATCTTCTATGCCATGGTTCTTCTTAATCACTCATCTTTTCTTTTCTGTGTATTTATTTTAGTGTGCATATATTTAAACTTCCATTGATACACAAGACAATAGGACTTGTAGAATCTAATGTCACATAGCATAGCACAAACACAAGGGTTTAATTTTATTGCTGTGTTGTATTACTAGAAGAATTAATTCTCTATGAATGACTCTTACATTAAAAATAGAAGATGAGTTGTATCAGTATATTATGTTTGATGAACTTATCACAAATAATAGAGGTTTTGCTGCAGTGACCATATTCCAGTACATTTGTATTATACATAATTTTGATGATGAATCATATACTGTATTTTAACTTAATATTACTATTATTATTTTTCCCCCTCTAGTTTTTGAAATTTTATGGCATCATTCTTCATGTTCTAAAGTTGTGACTCTGCCTCTGTTAGATCATAGTATACTTTTTTCATGAGTATATATTCCAAGGAAGTGCATTGAAAAGCTAAGATTCCAAAAGAAGAAGATTTTAGGCACTACTACATAATTTGGCACACCTACCCTTTGTATCAATGGCCACAACTTCTTGTTGCTGATGCAACTTGAGTTGAGTTAGATCGAATCCGACGACGACGAGCACGAAGACCAATTTGATCCAATCTTAATAAATTTTGGTTGTTCGATATCTCATAGACTCTAGATAAATCTTAGTCCTTATCAAAATTTATTACCTCGGAGGCCTATGACTCATCCGATGCTCAAGTTAGCTAGCGTGGAAAGAGAATCATGTATATTTTCTTTTTTTCTTATAACAAAGTACTAAAGGTCTCTTCAGTAAAAAAAAGAGATCAAGAGAGTTAACTTGGAGATATTTTGCATAATCTCAAATGTTACTATGATACAAGAGTCAACTCATTAGTTTAATTAGTCAGTCAATGGGTGTCAAACATTATATTAAACTCAAAGAAAAAAAAAATATATATATATGTTAATTAAAGTTTAAAAATGAGTTAATGGATCATATTAATCATTTGTAACTAAAGTAAAATCTTGATTATTATTATGTTCCACAATATTCATTTGGATCCAAAGATCACCTTCATCTTCTCTCGAGCATGCATGCTTCTCAGGTGGCAATGGAGAATGCAAAAGTCTAGAACACCGATTCCTTCGAGTCCAAGATGCAAAGGGGGCTGTACAATTTAGAATCCCGAGCAAAGTTGGCATTTACCTTTTAGCTAATTAAGACCCAAATCAAATCCACTAACCATGTTAGCTTACATTTCAAGCACCGAGATGCTCTTCACATGGATTCCTCCAGTAAAATATAAGTCAAGCTATGCTTTTTGCCAAGCTTCATGGAGGCTCTTCTTCATGCTTTGCCAATGGTCTCTGCAACCCCTCCTCCATCTGACTCACACATTCCCTTCTAATTCCAATTCCATACACATAAGGTTACACTATCTATAGTTTAATTCATTTTCCTGTGTGTTTCTAAGTATTGGAGTTTTTTGGTTGACTTATGTGCACTACTAATATGGCCATATTTCGATGTGTATGTAATTACATTTACATGCAAATATTACATTAGATTTCGAGAGCGAGAGGGTTATCAACTTATGCGGGTCGGATTCGGGTCGACACGCACTTTGGGCCGGGCTTTATGTACGGCAGCTACATTGGATCCGATTTAGCCCGAGCTTGATTTGGTCCGGTTTGATCCAACCGGATCGAGATCGATCGATGTTAGCCGGACCCATTGCCATGGTCTGGGCACGTTCGTCGACTCGAAGCCCCTTCCGCAAGATTCTTAGAGAGAGAGAGAGAGAGAGAGAGAGAGTGACGACGCCCCGAGTGGCGAAAGCGTGTGCGTCTCTCTTTCTCTTGTTTGTTTGTTTGTTCTTTGATTCGTGGAATCTGATTGTTCTTATGCGGCGGTGGATGCGTGGAGTTGGTTGAAAGCAGAGACGAGAATCGATTTGGGGGTTCTAGGAGACCGGTTGAATTAGGAGATTAGGGCACGGTGATCTGGGTGAACTGCAGTGTTGACCTTGGTGAGTCCGGTTGGGTTAACCTGGCGAAGGAATTGATGGATGGTGTACTGCAGTGTCTTCTATTTTGTCTGTCGATGTATATAATATTCTAGAAAATAATTATGCTCTTCGTTCCTGCTAACATGGTGCACCAGATAACGTCTACAGAGAGAATATTTCCATTAGGTTACGGAAGTGCGGCATTGGAAGTCTACGTTTTGTTTCACAAGTCTTGGTATCTCTGTTTTTTGGAGTACCAAAATAAGACTTCTCTTCGCTAGGTGCGAAAAGGAAACGGGATGAAGTGGTGAGGACCTATAGATTTATTGGAGCATGGTGGAATATTGTGAAATGTTTAGCTGAACTAGATATGATGGATCGCACCTTTGCTTTTCTTTAGATATTTTGTTGACTGCTTTTAGGATCTTTGGTCTGTTCAAAATTATTATTTTTTTGGTTTGTACTGTATATTGTTTTGTACTTTACATAACCTACAATTAAATTTCTCCGTATGGTGATTGTGATATCCCACTTTTGTCTCACTTTGGATGTATGAGGACTGAGGATATTTGACTTGGTTTATAAGTGTATGATGCGTTTAATATGATTTACTTGAGCTTAAGCATTCTTCTGAGTAAGTGACTTAAATGTATGATATTGTAGTTATCCTTTTGGGTCAGATCATGGCAAATGATATCAGAGTGGACTCGATATTTGATATGGTGAGAGAGTCAACTGGTTCTCACATGTATTATACTAAAGTTTATTTTTGGTTGTGTTGCGTTTGGGTCTTAACGAGGACATTAAGTCTTAAGTAAGGGAGATTGTAAGATACACCAATTCAGTCACACATCAGATGTGTGAGGAGAGTTGATTTGATTTATTAAATTAGATGGGTTTAATGCAAATAATTTGGGCTTAAGCATTTCGAGCTAGGGGTTTGAACTCATTAAGTTAATAGGATAATTATTCTATGGAGGTCGGATCATAACAATTAGTGTTAGAGAGAATCAATGATTAGGCTGATGATTTTAATTTGTCTTGCAATGTGTCGATGCTTTGTTTCCAAACTTGATATTTCTTTTAACAGCTTGAGACAGTAGATCAAAGAGAGTAAGTTGAAATTTTAGGAGAGGATGTGGGAAACCATTTAACAAGACTAGCAACAGAAATGAGATACTATAATTTCACTTGAATGTGAAAATAATAGTCCCAGAAGATGGAAGGCAAGGATTTATATCCTGAATGAAGGTATCAGCTACAATATTTTATATATATATATGCATGTTCTCCTTAATACTGGTTTTGGTTAGGATCGTTGATGAATAATGAGGCTTTAAGCGGCTATGAATTATGTTTTGTTAAGGATAAGTTCTTGGATATTTGATTTTCCATGTTGTTTTATGTAGTTGGGATGGTTTAGGCAACCGGGATGGTTTATTTACCCTTGGGGTAGTGAAGCCAATTCATGGATCATCACTTGGAAATTATAATCTTCTGTTGATGGCTTAAAACCTCATGTCATCTACAGGTCTTTGTTTAATGGGAATCTGACTTCATAGGCTTAGTGGGTGGTCTGGTTTTTGTGTCTTTTCTAGAGGTAAAAGAGGAGCAGAGCGAGTGGTGTCGGATATGTGTAATTCAAGGAGAGGCAACCATAGTTTTTCTAAGCTAAGATGGAAACTTTTGGAGGTTGTAGCCTGTTGGACATGTGTTGACACTGGGTATTTGCATAGGTATGCCTTTAGAATCATAAAATTGCAACTTTTCCTGCAAATTTTAAAATACACATAAATCTCTGAAAGAGTTTATATGAGAGAAACTAAAAGTTTAAACCTTGAAGGAAGAATATGAAAAATGTCCAAGCAGAAAAATCAACAGTAGTCTTCTAAAAAGGATAAATGAAAGGAAAAATGGTGGTAAGGTGGGATTTTTTTTTTAAATGTGAAACTTTTGCATTTGCATGCCATATCACGTAAGCTAGTTACTTGCTTAAGAATCCCTCAGGGACATTGGTAAATTATATATTACTTTAGCTTTCTTGAGGTGTAGGATTACTAAAAAGAAAAAATCATGAAGGTCCGCCCGGTACCGCTTGGAATCTGTGGTTCACCTGAATGTAGAACTGCTTGTATATTCTTAATCATCTGTTTATCTGAATAAAGGCTGGAAATCCTATATTGATGTTTATGACACCATAGAATATTAGGTGTTGAGATGATCGGATTTAAAAAGCATGGTCACCTGAGCTTAATAGAAGAACTTAAATCTCCACAAGAAACACAATTAAGTTGACTCTTTGGTTTATGTTGAAATGGTTCAGTAATATTTCTTGCAGGCATATATTTTCAAACTGTTAAACATAAATAGAATTTTAAGTCAGTATTTTCTGTTGACCCAAATATATGTGCTTTATTCTTGCATAACATTGGAACTGGCATATTCTAGTGGCAGATTCAGACCATCTTTCTATAATAATAATTGTCAAGACATATTTTTCCATTTGGTGACTGATCCACTAGTCGGTACAGACAAGTCTTCTAATTCGACAGTTTTTGTTTTTCTTGCCAGCAAAACATTTAGCTGATGCAAAAAAAGTCTTCTGTGGAGCTTTGGTAATAATCACTTGTTCTTGTCATATCTGTATTCTAAGCATTATTCTGTAAAAAATCGAGACATTTGAACTACATTTTGTTGACTACCAGATAATTTATTCAGGCATATGGGTTGGCGGATTAGGTTCATCCTACACGAGAACATGGTAAGTTGCCTAGAAACTAGTCGGTCTGCTTGCAGAGTGCATCTGTATCAGGGTGTGCTAGTTTTTCTCATTTCCAAGATGACAACACTCTGATTTTGATTGAAACAGTCATTCCATTTTGATGCCTTTGGGTATCTACGCAGTGCCCCTCTCCCTTGTAATTTTAAATATATTGTCGAATGAAATTTGGGTTGTGACTGCTTCCATTAGCGGAGAGATTTCTTTGGTGGCTTCTAACCTCATGATGCCTACTTTGTTATCAGTTTGTGTTTTAGACATGTAATTTGATTGCTGCACTATGAGACCACTTGAGGGGATGATGGCAGCTGGTCATCATCACTGTCTAATGTATTTTAAATATTTTGGCATCTTATTGTTGACCTGATGCGTTAAATTTGAGCAAGTCTACGAGTCTAATCAGCATGTACAATGGATAGGCACAAAATTTTGATTTGTCTTTTGCATGTCAGCATTCTGAGATTTCCACTACTTATATGCCTTGTGTTCTTTCATACCTTTACCCAAAAAAAATGATGTTGATGATTAGGCTAATAATACTAGCAATGTTACAGGAACAACACATCTATCTTGTGATCCCTAAAACGGTGCGGATTACCATTGATTTCAAGATTGATGCTAAAGAATAGAATCATCTTAATACATTCTCCGATTATATGCATGTCATGTTTGTGATGCATCGACTATGTATAGTTGCATCTATTGAATCAGGTAAGTTCACTAATTTTGAGGAAAAAATGTATACGTTGTAAAATGACACTCTTTGTTTTCACAGTATTGCCACGTGCACTGACTCGACCAGGTTTTTATGATCACGATCTTTGCCGGAGATCAGACGAATCGTCTCCTTACACGTCATCTTTGTGTCTGTCCTCATTCAGCTGCCACTGCCCACATGACGTCAACTATCACATTAAGCACACCAACTTGGTTGACTGACTTGGTAATCGTTATCTTCGTTTCGATTCACGACGTCCGTCCGTTCCTCTTCTTACTCGGATCTTAAAGCAGGTCCGATCGTACACATTGTGGAATTAATCATTTAAAATACATATATATATTAATCATTATATATATATATATATATATATAATGTCTCCGGTCCGGTCTGCGTCGAAGCCGCCTCCGCCTATGTAAGACGTTGGGCAAGTAAACGAAGCGCTCGAAGCTTGGTGTTTGCGGAGAAGATCCGGGAATAGGGGATGGAGAAGGCGTCCTCGATTCTTGCCTCCATTTTTGGCTCGCGGGAGTCGGCGGCCACCGTCGCCTCAATCTACGTCTACCCGATCAAGTCCTGCCGTGGCATCTCTGTTCCTCGAGCTTGCGTCACCTCCACGGGTACACTAACCAGATTTCCCTTCCAATTGCCCGTTTCCTTCTCGGAGAATTGATGATAGCCTTGAGAGTTCACCCCACATCCTCATAAATTGCTGAGGACTTCTTGAATTGACATTCTTGACCAACACATTTATTTTTAGTTATTGATATTGAGTTCACAACAAGTATACTTATTTTGTTAGATATTTATCTCATTAAATATGGCTAGTGCATTTGGTCTATTGATAGCTTTTTATAAGGATGATTTCTGATACTCTTAGGTCATTCTCGTCATCCATTTGGAGCACTATGTTGGAGATATAGTTGCATTTCTAGTCGCTTGTCTCAACCTACTGTTTTCATTTATCTGTAGGACTTCGATGGGATCGGCAGTGGTTGGTTGTGAACTCAAATGGAAGGGCATACACTCAAAGAGTTGAACCAAAGCTTGCTTTGGTTGAGGTAGGGCTGCCGATGGATGCCTTCAGGGAAGATTGGGAGCCAAATGATACCTCATATATGGGTGTGTATATCATTTGCTAAAGGATAATCATCATAAGATCATTATAAATCAATCATTTCAAGTTATAAGAATATTGCAAGCCAATTTTTATCAGCACAATTTAGGAATTATGATGATTTGCTTTTAGTTTATCATCTACCATTTTGTTAAGAGATAATTATGCATTTCGGTTCACCTGCTTGGCAATGCCAATACACCGTGATTCTTAAAGTAAATTTTGATATATTTAGCTTAGGTTTCTGTTAGATATAGTAAACATATTACGAGATTTGCTGGATAAGAACTGTGCAGAAAAGATTCTTTAACAAATTGACCTACCTTTTGGCAACAGAAATAGAAGAAATGTCTTGGGTACATTGGATCTTTTCTTCGAAGGGAGTGATTGAAACAGGACATGAATCTTATTAATGTGGAAAGTTGTGTTTTAAGTCTTCTACAATTGTCAACTATCCTTCTGTTTGGAAGGATAATATATAATAAGGTAGCTATATGACCTAACATATATATGGATCAGAGTGTTGGAAGGATAAGAATATACATATTCCAAAATTAGTCTTATATAGATTAGAAAAAAAAAGAAGACTGAGATCAGCTATATCTTCTTAATCAGTGTTGGAAAGTTTATATGCAAACATGTTCCAAAATTTAGTATGATATGGACAAGGACATTGATGTGGATGCTTGGTTTATGTGAAAAGAAAGGATAACAATAATTGCACTCGTGATGAGGTAGGAACATTTCTGACTGGTAGAGAGGAAAGATGTTGATGAAGCTTTAGATCAAACACTTGGAAGTCTACATTATATGTGCAATAATATGGAAAGTTAAATCAATTCAAGTTACAGGGTTTTAAGAGGGGAAGAGAACTAAAAATGATGGTGGGTCAAAAATAGGAAAAAAAAATAATAACAAATTCAAAATATCGTTATCTGTCCTCTTCGATTAAACTAAAACTAGTACTTACTAAAAAAAAGTTTGGGAAGAAAAGGAAAATAAAGGAAAAGAAGTCATTAGTAGTTTGAACTTTGAACAGTTATGTATGACAAGAGAGTGAGGAAAACAAAAGAAAAGTTACTTGTAACTACAAAAATATTTGAATATCCTTCCTTTACACAGCTAAGTGGAAGTAAAAGTTCATGTGGAAGGAAGCCTTGGTTTTCAGTTTTGTTTTTTGCGAGCAATGTTGATCTTTATCACTTAGAGTTTGTTTCTTTTGATCCATTGTCTGGTGGGAGAGACTGAACATCGAGTCACTTCACAGTATTCCCATTTCAATTATATTCCAATCTTTCATCATAACTACCCATAAATGTTTTGCCAAAAAATTATCAGTAAATATCAGTGTACTCAGCAACAATGTTGGTTTTAGGTTTTCAATAATATTATTCTATTAATTTCACCTAATATGATTCCATGTTCCATATTCATAAAACAACTATACTTAGTAAATGTTATTGTCCATATTTTCTCTGTGAATTTCATATTCTCTGCATTTTCTACAGTTATAAAGGCTCCTGAAATGGAGACACTAAAGATTCCTCTGAGTAGAGTGTGTGATGTAATTAATGACATCTCTGTCTGGGAATGGTCTGGTTCGGCATTTGATGAAGGCAATGAAGCATCTGAGTGGTTTACGAAGTATCTCGAAAAACCAAGTCGTCTAGTGCGTTTCAATACTGGTAATTATCTTTTGGTGATCTTTTTATTTCTTTCAATGCTAATGTTCTTCAGTCTGATAATATGATGCTAGGGAGAGTTTTTTAGTTTTTTAACTGATATGGTATAGTAAGTAATATTGCACTTTTTGTAGTGTCTGTTTGTATCTTATTTACTTGGCCAATAACACCAGTTTATTTTTGTTGATTCCCTAACCATCCTAAATTTACTCAAAATGTATTTTACCTGTATTGTCTTAATTATGTAGAAGATATTCTGTTGCAAGTTCAGTGCTTTGACTACATTTCACCTGATGAAACCTATATTGTCATCTATGTGGTTTCTTTTACTATACATCTACCTTATCCTTTTTCATTTTAAGTATGACATTTTGATTTAATAGTTTATGCCTTGGATCATTTTCTGAAGCTAGTATAGAAGATTATCTGAAAAAAGTTGAGACTTAGGGCTTTGTTGTTGTTGTAGTAGTATAGAAGATTATCTGGAAAAAGTCATGAATGCTGAGTTCTATTTATAAATAATTAAATAAAACCATTTTTTTATTTCAAAGTTATTCCATTTTAGTGTCCTCCTTTTTCATTTTGACACTGTACCTGTGAACTTTTCCTGTCATGTCTAACGCATCAGTATATGAAGGTGCTGATAAAAATTTTTCGCTATAATATTGATGTTTCAGCATCAGAAATTAGAGCAGTGGATCCCAACTATGCTCAGGGATATAGAACCGTGTTCTCTGATGGGTTTCCATTCTTATTAGCATCCCAGGTTAGCTACATCCTAAGTGGAACTGCAAGATTCCAAATGCTTATACTCTACTAAGGCAGAACTCAGTTTTCTTTTCTAAGATAACATGTGCAGGGATCATTGAATGCTTTGAATGAGCTTCTGGAAGAACCATTACCAATTAATCGCTTCAGAGCAAAGTAAGAGGGCAATATATAGACAATTCATTCTTTTTCAAATCTTGAATGCAGTTGGAAGTCATATCGTTTTAATACGCTGTAATTTTGCATTGTTGGTGTGCTTTACTATGATAGGTTCATCGCCAGTGAAATCATTCTTCAAGTACTTATGAGTTAATAATTTTGTTTTTCAGTATCCTTGTCGATGGATGTAATCCATTTTCAGAGGACCTGTGGAAAGAAATAAAAATAAACGAGTTGACATTTTATGGTGTCAAATTATGCTCACGTTGTAAGGTAACATGTCTTCTCTTTCCACTCTGTAATATTATGAGAGTCAGATATTATTGTTGTTTATTTTGGATTTTATTTATCATAATGTGCATACGAATGTTACATCCGTAGGCTTTCAGTAATTGGAAAAACACTTTAAAAGCATTTCTGCATTTTTTTTAACCTCAAACAAAGCCTACCATTAAAATGGCATAAAACAAAAACCAATTCCCCTCCTGCTCTCACCTTTCCCAAGCAATTCATCAGCATTGAGTTTAACCCAGTCTAAAGGCCAGCTTCTTTATGTCAATTTAACCCAATTGAACCCAATGTTCTTCAAGAGCATGGAATGGCCTTGTAATAATAGAAAAATAAGGCTAGCTTGACAAGTGCATATAAGAATTCATTCTTACACTTCCACAATAACCATTGAAAATTAGCTACAAAGGTTTACAATTCTTTGCCTCTGCCTAAATCAGTAACCTCCTTTAGGCCAAATATTGAAATATTAGAACTGCATGCAGAACTATGTAGTGAAGTTGCATTATAAAAAACATGCAAGATATTATCATCACTGAACAAGCCCAGTTGGACATTACTTTGAGAGTAGCCATTTGTGCTTAGGAACCAAGCCAGTTGCCAAATTCAGGCTTAGATTAGCCGGACAGTCTACTAGATCTATTCCTACCTTAACCACCATGGCCAGGCTAATTTAGAATTTTTATGGATCTTTTCATTTATTTCTTAAGATTTTTGTAGTTATGAATATAGATAAGCTAATCTCTACATTCGATTTGAGTTGCTTGCCATTTTCTTCAGGTACCAACTATCGACCAAAATAATGGAACTGCCGGGGATGAGCCAACACAAACTCTAATGAAGTTTCGATCAGACCATGCTTTGCATTTAAAGAAAAAGCAGGGGAAGGTAAAATCTCTTTGACTTTGACTTTATTCTAAGTAGCTATTCCACATATATGTCTGACCATCAATACTTGCATGACTATATTCTCACTAAACAGGAACATCCATATTAATTTCACTTTTCTATGCCATAATGCTTAACTATGTGACAGTGCTTAACTTTATGCTCTATGAAAATGAAAAATGCAGGTTTTCTTTGGACAGAATTTGGTCTGCAAAGATTCACTCTCAGCAACAGGCAGGGCGAAAGCTGTCGTGGTTGGGGATCCAATTTTTGTTCAACAGAAGTTTTCTTCTTCTGCTGATGCACCAATCTAATCATCCAAGAACTTCAATTCGAGGTAATTGAGATGATGTTATGATGCTGAAGAACTTCTATAACAATACCTATCTAAATATGTATCTACTCTGTAGTGTATGGATAGATCAGAAAAGAGCCTTCTGTATCTTATTTCTGAGTTCTCCTTTCAAACAAATAAGCATACATTGTGATTGCGGAGAAAAGGTCAACTTATCTTGTTAAAACATGACATAACAAATATCCTACTCATTCCTGGAAAAATTACTCTTACATGATGCAAATGTTATCACAACCCTGAAACACAGATACTGCATCATTCTCCTTTTAATCAGGTCTATCTATGAACCTCAAATGCAAATGCTGTCAGACTTGGCAAAACAGGCTGATGTGAACCAACATCACACAAGAAGTAGCAACCCATTGAGTCTGTAGCTACCCTCCTTGTTGAGGACAACCCATCATGCATGTCCACAGGGCAGTACCAACCTCATGCATTTCCAACCTGTTGTGCTGTGTTCACAACCAAATGAAACATAAACTATAAGTTCTCAAGCAGTGGCTCATTACCGGCTGCTGACGGCGGATTAAACCATATCAGCCAGCTTACGACAGAAGAAAGAAACATATTAAATGATTCATGTCCCAAAGGAAGAAACATGAAATCAGGTAAATAAACAAAAAAAAGAAAGTGTTCTTCTTTGCTAGATGACCGTCCTTTATTTCTTCGGTGGTAAATGGTTCTAGGCAAGCATGGCCGTGACATTTTCTTCCTTGGTGAGCCATTCCTGGGTGGCAACAAGATCAGGAAGCACGACAGCGCCAGACTTTCTCCAGTTCTCCGCATCCGATGTCTTGAACCTGTCCAATATCAAGGCTTGCATGCCCACACTGCTGGCTGGGAGGTAGTCCTTGCGCATGCTGTCCCCGATGTGCACTGCTTCTTCTGCTGCAATGTTTCCTGCCTTCTCCAGCGCGATCTCGTAGATCCTTGGGTCAGGTTTTTCGACGCCCTCTACACCTGAGAATACGCCAAAGTCCCATTCTGATCCCTGCGAAACACAAACTTCATTGGTAACAAACATCAACAACAATGATAACAAAGTCGTAAAGCCCTAACTATTTCCTTTAGGCTACATGGATCTTTTTGAACCATTAAGCTCTGTAAAGTTGGTAGCAACCATCACACGCTAATTCAAATGTTGGTACCATGGAAACAATGGATGTACTGTGAGAGCATGCAAGGAAATCACGGTCAGCACCTGATTGATTCCCAGGGCAGGAAGAATGACATCTTGGTACCGGTATTCCGCATTGCTGACGATTCCAACCATCAAGCCCTTCTGACGTGCCCATCTGAGGAAGGGTTGAGAGTCTGGAAATACGATGTAGGGCGCAGAAGACCCGAAAGACGAATATATGCGCCTGAACACCTTCTCAAATGTCTCCACATCATATTCATAGCCTGCCTGAAGGGTAACATCATAAGAAAGCAAGCTATTAGCTGTAAGCCTATAATTATAAAGGTTCTGCAACGTCTAACTTGAAAACATGTAACAGCCTATTTAAACAGCTGAGCACACAAATTAATCTCAATCTGAATATTTTCATGCTTTGGAAAATGGTGATGGTGCTCATGATCAGCGGTCACTCGGAGAAGTCTACCTATTCATGAACACTTTTGGTCATCGTGTACAGGTTGTAACATGGCCAGTTCATAAGGTCATCTATTTTTAGAGCTAAGATAGAAAAGCTCATTGGAGGCATAAAATTTGGATCTTCTATTGGATAGTTGCCTAGTAACGGTCACTTGCTTGTCCCTAATCTTCCATCATATACTAATGCTTGACGTTTAAAGGGTAAAAGATGCAACAGAAGCTAACAGAAAAACTCTATTCGACATTTCATAATAAATATGGTAGGAAACCTCGGTCTGCCATCAAACCCAGGTGACTTGTTTACCCTGATGAAGGAGTCCTTCACACATGCTCTCCACCAGTCGATATTTGGCATTTTTGCTGCATGTCCAAAGCATGGATACTCTTTCACCATATCTGTGTATGCAGCCTTGAAGCCTTCATGCATGCGTTTGTAATCTGGACAAGGCAATCCTACTGCTTTAGCTGCCATGCAGTAGTAATCCCCGAGTTCTCCCTTGTAAGCTATTAGAGTACCCGTGACGTCCACGGTGATACAACGCAACTTCGACAAGATAGACATGGTTACTGATTCTTCAACTTGATACCTCACTTCTTTTCATAAGTAACTTAATGAAGTCCTACAACTTCAATTATAGTGCCAAATTGTCTCTGCATACAGAACCGATTAAACATGTCACGTGTAGTACAAATGTATTTACAATTCAACATTTGATATTTATTTATTAGAAGAACTAGGATGCAAATACAAAAACAATATGTTAGTTCTTGTTGCTTGAAGAAAAAGCCAAGCATATTGTCAGCAATGAGCTGAACCTTAAAATGAACATAACTAAAGTTGCTGCCGTAAGAATCATAAAATAGAGTTTTAAAGCACTTTCCTAAGATGATCACAATTTGGAGAACAACTAATCTGTATCATAAGGGAGGATAATAAGGCTTACACCACTGTATCACCACTTTTTTGTTCAATAAGGAAACATGTTATAGGAATTACTTGTTTATTCTTTGGTTGCTTGGAGGTTGCAGGGTAATAACTTAATTATCCGTAAATATGTCATTCTGTACTTTTCTTGCATCAATCTCACAAAGGCTCAAATTAAGCATCACACTATACAAATTATTCACTATGATATGGATTATGGTACTTCAACCCAATATGAACCTTTTTCTTTATTCCCTTTTCTCTTGAACTATTTCATGTCAATCTATTGTTAATCCTACAAAACTGAACTGAACTAACTGGTTTAGGGCGTTTGTTTCTCTAGCACAATGCTGCCCTCCTCCATAGCTCTTCTTCTTCTTCCACCTCCACCGCCAAGCCAACATACAAGTAGCCTCAAAAGTCAAAACACCACCTGCTGGTCGGTGGCCATCACTATTTTTTTTTTTCATTTCTCATCTTTTTCTTGATATACAGATATGTGGCAGCACATATGTAATCATCTAATAACAAGCTGTAACTCAAAGTTTCAAATCTATTTCTATTACTTCACCACCACACCGGATGAACCTAAAATATTGCAAAAGAAATGGATATTATTATCATATTTAAATTAGTGATGGAGATGAAAATATGAGATGGATGATATATGGTGGAATTAAATCAAAACGAATCTACAAAAGGATATGCAAAACTATATTGAAATACCAACTCCAGTGGTCAACTTCATTACATCAGAAAAATCTATAGGATGCAGAAGAAAAATACTGATTCACCATCGGTTAACAGATCAAAACAGACACACAGAAGCAGGAAATGAAATCAACGACAAGACTTCACCTCTGAGACTCAGTTAATAACATGAAATAACCACATAACAGAAGTAGATACAATGGAATAAAATCCAAATTACAGAAATCTTCCATACTGTCGTATGGAGGCAAAAACAAAAAAGTGAATCGAAGTAGTATCTTACCAACCAGAAATCAAGAAAAAATGAAAACAATGACACCAAAAATCTACCATTGATCGTATATTACCACAAAAAAAAAAAAAAGAATCACAAGATATTTTTCATGCAAAGGAATTGTGGCTCCATGGTTAAGCAGAAAGACTTATCAGAGACCAAATCCAAAACTCTAGAACCAATAAACAATAGCTAAATCAGAAACTAAGAAAGCCTTTTTCTTTTTTTGCAAAGGGTAAGTTCCGAAGGCAAGATTCGAACCCAGAACCTTGTGATAATCTACAAAATCTTTATTAGCTAAACTAATTAGCACATTCAACTAACAGTTGAAGTGTCTATTCTTCTCAGTTTAATATCTGATTTGATCCACTATGATATTATATTAATTTATTGTGAGGGAGGGCTCATCACAATAGCACCAATCCCACTTAGTAAAAGGTTGAGAGTTTGATACATCATCTACATATTTTTGGTCATGGGTTTGACTCCTACGTTTAAGCAGTAAAACCCTGGTTCTCCAATATGAAACAGCTACAGTGCACCTAAATCCTCATCTCTTGTTCTCTATAACAACAACATACAGATCATAAAAATTGCATACCATATCATAGCAAATCGAGG
The DNA here is from genome assembly GCF_036884655.1 of Musa acuminata AAA Group. Lineage (NCBI taxonomy): Eukaryota > Viridiplantae > Streptophyta > Magnoliopsida > Zingiberales > Musaceae > Musa > Musa acuminata. Next base: position 52,093,513 of record NC_088334.1, on the reverse strand, counting down.
CCGGGCCATATATCCTGCAAAAGAAAAAGGAGAATCACATGAGGTGTCGAACACAATTCCCTTGCCACGATCCAGAATCACATAAGAAAGATAAATGGCATACGGGTAGCCCATCTAAGAACATATAGATACTTCAAAGATAATGAAATCAGATCCGGTTGATGAGCTGAAGGCCACAATATTTGTTGGGACAATACAAAGAACAAAAAAAAAGACAATATAACACCTCACAGCAGTGAAATCAGAAAGCCAGATAAAATCCCAAAATCAACTGCCGAGTTCAACTCCAAGATCCAATCTTGAACCGTCCAGTGGGTCAAGAACAGAAGAACAAGATCCAAAATTACATCTACTCGCTCAAGATTAAGACGAGAAAAATGTGAAAGGAAGCTGTTAAAGAAGAAACAAGAGGTGATGGAAGCTCCACAGATACTGAAATCAGATCCAAAAATGAGATGAAGGCAACATTATAACAAAACAAAGAAGAAAAAAGAACACCTCACAGCCGTGAAATCAGAAACCAAAAAGCAGCAGCCAAAATCCAATCTTTAACCCTCCACCGCCACGAGAACAGAGAAATAAGATCCAAAAACATCCAATTGCTCCAATTCAAACGGAATCGAGCCGAGAGAAACTTTAAAGAAGCGACAAAACCTGCGAGCTTAAGCGGTCAATGAAGAAGCAAGAGGCAAAATGAGGTCCCCCGGAAACCAATGGCGACGCAGCTCCATTAGTCGGAGACTTACCGCGGATTACTACTGTGATCGTTCGGTTTCCTTCTTCGAAACCAATGTGGTTTTGTTGAGCTTTCCGCTGCGAAATACCAGCGGAAGCCGACGCTTGTTTTGTCCTCCCTCTCTCTGGATTTAGATATCGGACAAGGATTAAGTAGCTATTAACGTGATTAATGTGACGCATATATATATATATATATATATATATATATATATATATATATATATATATATCATGAAGGGAAGGACTTACACGTGTAAAGATACGGTTCGTTTGTTCCTTTGTTTCGTGAATTAAGATTTTGGGGTGGTTGGGATTGGACTAGTGCCGGCCGAAGTCGGACAGTTTAATGAAGCCAATGGGCACGTGACACGTACATACATTCTGGAACGGGGCGGACCTCATGTGGGACAACACGGTCCGGTTCGGTGCGGCCCACTCAGCTCGGCTCGCCGCGTGCAACTTCCCGATCGACTCTCGCTTCGCGTTACCGCTGAATGCACGACCGGATCGCGTGGCGCACATCCGCTAGGGAGGTCCACTTGTCGTTACTTATGTCGCGTCTTAGTTGAACGTAATGCTCGTGAAAAATAGTCTATAAACAAAAAAAAAGCAATTAAAACAACAAATATGATGTCATAAATTAGCCACCATCAGTCCAACCAGCCGCTCTCATTAATCACATCTGTCTTCAAAAGACCACAGTTCATCTCTGTGAATGCTCGGCCAAAACTTCACGGCAAACATGGCGTCCACCGATGACCTTCCTGCAACAACTGCTCTACTCTTAACGGGGGAAAACCATGGAGAATGCACGGATGTCTTGCTTCACATCAAGTTGAAATGACAGCCATCGTAGCCTGCAACGCAATGGACACACAATTAGCTCTGACTTAACATCTTCATCGACACGAGATTTAAAGAGGATCGGTTCAGTCATGGACTCACTTGGGTCGACGGTGATCAGCATGGCGGTGCCGCCGAAGTCGCACGTGCCGCCGGCGACCTTGGTCCTCTGCCAGTAGCTGTTAAAGGCATAGGATGCGTGAGCCAGCAGCGTGTCGGGCTGGAAGCACAACCCGTCGGGCTGGATGGAGTCGCAGTCCGCGCCGGAGTTGCAAGCGTAGTCCATGGCCTCCTGGATGATCGGGTCCGGCACCGTCGGCTTCGCGACGCACCACAGCCCCGGCAGCGTTCCCCCTGCCCCTGGAGGCGGCGGCGCTCGTGGCGGCGGGTAGACTACCGGAGGCAGGAACAGTGGCGGGCCTGGCACGTAGAATGGCGGGCTTGGCACGTAGAATGGCGGGCCGGGCACGACCACCGGTGGAGGATTGTAGATCGATGACGGTGGTGGTGCTGGCGGTGATCGGATTGGTGTTGTAGAAGGTGGCGACGGAGTGAATGGAGGATAGACACAGTATGAGGGGAGTGAAGAGGGATCGGAATGTGAAGAAGCCATGTCCAACTTCTCTGATCCTCTTGCCTCTGCAGTGAAATGAAGAAGAGAGGGAGAAGCTGTGAGGAGTTGCAGCTGCATGCAACACAAGGAAATGGAGGGGAAGTCTACAGCACATCAATCTTACCACATCGATCGCAGAAGCAGCAGGTCACGGAGAGCAGAAGGGAGAGCAGTCCCAGGTTGAGCCTTCTTAGCTCCATCAGTGCAGGCTTTGATCCTCAACATCCTGCTTCCGTTGCTTGTTTATAAAGAGAGATGGAACAGCTCCAGATGCCAGCCATGCAAAGATGGATGATCAAGGTTCAGGAGATTTGATCTAAAGTGAGACAAATACCTTTATTTCTTTCATTTTTGGGGGGCTTCTGATTTCTCTTTAATCATTAATTGCCACAAACATAATGATGAGAAAGAAGATGGACACTGGTAATGCTCATGGGTTTGCCTTTGGAATCCCTTTCTTCTCATTTAGTTTTGGCATATGTTCTTTCTTCGTGTGAGAGAAACTGAAAAGCTCAGCGTTTCTTTTCTTTTGCTTGTGTCTCAATCTAAGTTGTAGCATTTCAGATGAAACTTAATTCTCTTTATACCAGCCAGGTTAAGGTTAAGCTCTTCAAACCCATCTTCCTCATGCAGAAAGATGGCAATTGCTGATCCAAAGTTTGTTGTCAATGAACTCTGTTTCTAGCTCATGCAGAACAACATATAATCACTAAATGTTTGGCAAGTGGATGTGCCATGATGGCCTGATCATTTATAATGCAACTTGTGAATCTTTTCTTTGATAGTAGGATCAGCTTGTGGATCTTTGAAGACACAGATAAGCAAGCTGGCAAGTCAGGAAGAACATGGATCATATGAACTGAAGAACTTCCTCAGAGTCAGCTATTCCTGCGTAAAATATCTGAAACTATTAATAGGCCAGCTATGATTTGGCTTCATATCTTCTTAGTTCTGTGCCACCAGGAACATCATTCAGAAGTGGCATGATTTACTCCCTGAATCATGCTTTCCATGTTGTTGAAGTCAACATCAATTGCAGGATTTCCTTCTTGTAGCAGAATACAGATCAAAGTACATGAATCGAGCTAATGGAGTCCAGCTAAAGATTGAATACTGGGCACAGATCCCCTCACTACATTCCAAAGCCTGAAGTGACAGAAATCAATGCGAGTTAGCATAAGTCCAGAGAACCTATTGCACCTCAGAGAAAAAAAGATCTCGAGATCCATTCAACCATTATCACTTGAAATCATTTTCAGCTTCGAACTCCGCTATATCCTCAATCTTCATTTCAGAGCGTTTTGTGTGATCTCAGAAAAGCTGTGCCTGTTGAGGCTGCTGAGGAGGAGCTTTGCTTGAGGGAAGAGCCAAAAGAAGAAGAAAACGGATACCGATGAGGCTGCAGAAAGATCGGTGTCGGCACAAACGACGATCGATCGACCTGCACCACTGAAGTCAGCATGAGCTACTAAATCGAGTAGCATGTGGATGATGACCTTCCATGTGATTTGTTGAAGTGAGGACAAGAATCCATGACTCGGAAGCTCGAGTCAAGGGAAGATGGAGAAGAAGAAGCCGAGGTGACATTGACTTGTACCACCCTATATAAACCCACCTTAACACACACCTCCTCAGTGCGGTACCAGACAGACTCTCGGCCTCCTCCGAACCATGGCGAAGGAGACGGTGGCTGTCTTCGTGCTGTGTGTTTACTTGGCTTCGTCGATCCTTCCATCTCTTGCCTGTCCCTACTGTCCAACTCCAACCCCTCCTCCTCCTCCTCCCCCTAAGAAAACCCCACCACCACCTCCACCAGCCACAACACCATGCCCGCCGCCGCCTCCAAAGAAAACCCCGACCCCGCCACCGCCACCTAAGAAATCACCGAGCCCTCCGCCACCACCGCCGACGTACCCGACTCCAAGCTCTCCGCCGCCGCCAACGTACCCGACACCGAGCCTTCCGCCGCCGACCTCGGTGCCATGCCCCCCTCCGCCCAAGGCGCCGACGTGCCCCATCGACACCCTGAAGCTCGACGCGTGCGTGGACCTGCTCGGCGGGCTCGTGCACGTCATCATCGGCGGGGACGTGACGTACCAGTGCTGCCCGGTGCTCGAAGGCCTCGCCGACCTCGACGCCGCGCTGTGTCTCTGCACCACCATCAAGGCCAAGGCCTTGGGCATAAGCATCCTTCTTCCCATCGCGCTTGAGGTGCTGGTGGACTGCGGCAAGCACGTGCCGTCGGACTACCAATGCCCTGATCCTTGATCAAAGCTTGTCATCGTCGTGTCCTGTGATGATGCTTTCTGCATCAAAACCAGTCTTCGCCATGTTGTATTCGTTGCCTTTCTTTGCTGAGCATAACGTAGTCGACATATCTGTCAGACTCTCTACCGCACTCTCAAGTGATTCTCCTACGCAGGACTTGAATAAAATATCTATGAAATCAGTGAAAGAACAGAATCAAAGTTTCGAATCTTGTAATCGTATCATAAGATACCAATCAAGAAGTTAATGGTGAGGGATCTTTGAGCTAACCACAGAGAGAATTCTGTGTCGCCGGAGGAGTTGAGTTTGTGGTGGCATATGAGATGAAGCTTAAACGGAGGCTCTGAAGCAGATTAGAGTACGAAGTGGGAAGGAGAAACGAAAGTAGAAAGCCTGCACAAAATTGTTGCAGAGTTCTGACAGTTCTGAATGGAGCAGAATATGGATTCCTTGGGATGATAACTCCTCTAATTCTCAAACAAAGTATTCATTGCAGAATCTATTTTTATTGGATCAGATCACTACGTTATATGGTGCCCACACTAGAATTAAAGTCTTTGCAGGCAAAGTTCTGAGGCTTATGCTTTTATGTTCATATTACTTGCACTAGAGATAGAGATGCAGTGAGATTATGTGGCTCAATTAATTTAGAATAATATATTAAATTTTTAATTAAATTTTGATTGAAATTTTTTTTATAAGAGGTAAGTTTATTTTTTTTATATCGATTTTTTTTTAATTTTTTTATCTTCTTGATTAATAAGTGGTACTATGAAAAGTTAGAAGAAGAGTATAATTTCCGACGTTCGAAATATTGTATTATACCATCAAAAACATATAATTTATATTTGATCAGTGATATTTTGGTTTCAATTCTGATGGTGAAGTTTTCTCAGTTTTAATTTTACTTACACAAGGTTAAAGGAGCATTGATTACTGCTCCAAATATCAAAACTGTAAAGACTCTCGAGGCTTTGGTGTTTCATGAGACTTGCAAAGACTGGATATCATGCAACCAAAATTCTGCAGATGATCTACTCATTTTCTGAAATGGAATGGATGGATTTGGCTCTCTGCTACAGATCGGCCGACTCCATAGTCAACAAGGCGATGCAGATGAGCTATGACGGAGCTTCTGTTGATGTTCATTATTGTTCTACGATGGCTCCGTTGCAGATTTCTTTTTCTTTGATTACAGCTTGCAATCGAGTCATGAATCACATTGATTTCTCTTCTTCTTGTTGGTTTCCTTGAGGACAGACTCCATGTCTCACGATGAGAACCAATCCTTTCGAAGTATCTGAGGAACTTGGTACCAATTAATGGCCTACCACCCTTGAATTCCTTTCGGATCAGCTGCCAGTAAACCTACAGACTTGTTAGGTGAAAGCCCTCTCACTCACTACATTCCAATGGCTGAAATGATGTGAACCTTTCATCACTCTTTAACTCCTTGTGATCCTTCATTCAACTTGAACTAAAAGAACAACAAACATGTAGGCCTATCATTGCATGGCTTTAGCCTAGAGATTATGCACCGAAGTTTCCATGAAAGAGACACTTCGAATGGCCAATTTTGACTCTCTCTCTTTCTCTCTCTTTGACCCATGTCAATGGAAGATTATGACAAGATTTAATGAACTAAGCTTCATGTATGTCCTATCTTTTAGGTCTAATACTTCCAACATTTGAGGTTGCTGAACTATTGCACTGATGAGGATAAGCTCAGAGAGAGAGAGAGAGAGAGAGAGAGAGGAAAGTATCAATTACTGGAGGTTTGGTGTCATCGAGATTTACTTTCTCTACTACTCAAGGACGGAGTGAGCTCCCACCGGCCTCAGTTTCTGTATAAGCCAAATGAGGCACTGCAAAAGACTGGCCCTCCATGGCAAGCTGAGCTCCAAGCTCTGCCAGGCAGCAGTAGGTGTTATATCCATTCTATGAAATCATCAAACATTCCACCAACAACAATGATATAGACATAATCTAGCAAGGAGGCAAAGTTAATTCATGAAGAGGTCAATGAATGCAACCTGTTGCAGTTAATTTGCCTAGAAAGATGATGAAAACTGGAGTTGGATGACTAAGATTATGTGCTTAATCAGTTTGTGAATTGGAAACAGTGTGAAGATTGATCGATCAAAGTGGGGCATTTGCCAACTCATTGATAAGCTACGGAAATCCATGAGCAAGTCGCATGCTTCTTTCAATATATATTACCCTGCAGAATGCAATGCTCCTCAACTCACTGCATCACAGGCCTCTCATCTTCTTCTTCTTCTTCTTCCCTGAGACCATGGGGAAGTGTGCTGTGGCTACCTTGCTACTGTTCGTAGACCTCGCCACACTGGTCCTTCCTTCACTTGCCGCTGGCTGCTCCTACTGCACATCCCCACCACCACCGCCACCGGCTTACACTCCAACCCCGTCACCACCGCCTCCAAGCCGGTTGAAGCCTAGCCCTCCGCCGCCTACGTACACCACCCCGAGCCCCCCTCCTCCAACACCGGCACCACCACCACCAACGTACACCACTCCTAGCCCTCCACCACCGATCCTGCCACCGCTACCAAAGCCTTCACCTCCACCACCACCAACGTACACCACTCCTAGCCCTCCACCACCAAACCTACCACCGCTACCAAAGCCTTCCCCTCCACCACCACCAACGTACACCACTCCTAGCCCTCCGCCACCAATCCTGCCACCGCTACCAAAGCCTTCCCCTCCGCCACCGCCAACGTACACCACTCCTAGCCCTCCACCACCAATCCTGCCACCGCTACCAAAGTCTTCCCCTCCACCACCGCCAACGTACACCACTCCTAGCCCTCCACCACCAATCCTGCCACCGCCAACGTACACCACTCCTAGCCCTCCACCGCCAATCCTGCCACCGCTACCAAAGCCTTCCCCTCCGCCACCACCAACGTACACCACTCCTAGCCCTCCACCACCACTACCGAAGCCTTCACCTCCGCCGCCACCAACGTATACTACTCCAAGCCCTTCACCACCACCACCACCAACGTACACAGCTCCAAACCCTCCACCACCAGCATACGTAACGCCGTCGCCACCAACCCCGACTCCATACCCTCCATCACCGACGACTCCGACATGCCCCATCGACACCGCTAAGCTCGACTCGTGCGTGGACCTACTCGGGGGGCTGGTGCACATCATCATCGGCGAGGGCGTGAGTTACCAGTGCTGCCCGGTGCTGGAGGGGCTCTCCGACCTCGACGCCGCCCTGTGTCTGTGCGCCACCATCAAGGCCCAGGCCTTGAACATACAGATCCTTCTTTCCCCTGCACTCGAGGTTCTTGCTGACTGCGGCAAGGAAGTGCCATCCGACTTCGAGTGTCCTGATGAGTGATCAAAGACTGTGTCATCGTGTCTTCACCCAATTAGTCTTCATGTTTGTGCCTGCATGGTTTTTGGTTGCTGTATTTGACGGTCGTACGTCCCCCCCTGTCATTGAAAGCAATATGATGGTCCCGTTGGCCTACTCCAATAAAAGTCAAGTCTTCTTATTTGTCTTCAACGAACGTTACGTGCAGTGATACACTAAAAAACGATGATGTGATAATAATTTTTATTGAAAATAAAAAATAAGAAAACAGATGATAGAAAGATAATAATTTAAATATTACAGTAAAAATAATCACACCTCCAACAAAAAAAAAAAAAAACTCAATTTATTTATAATATTATTTTAATTATCTTCATTATAATATTCTTATCTTTTTTTTAAACTAAAGTACAATAATAAAAAGAAAAAAAGTTAATTGTTATTTTAATATTCTTGATTTGATTTGGAGATAATCATTATTATTGGTGATATTATTGATTGATGGCACGCTCGAGGTGGCCGTGTGTAATGGGGGCCCATATGATGATTGGGATCGGGCCTGACATGGCAGTGTTAAGGCCCATTATGATGCTGTAGGACTTCACATCAGACGTGACTTCTTCTTCATGGAATTTAGGGTTCATGAGAAGTCCGACTGCCAGTAGACAAACAGAGAAAGATAGGAGGAGACAACTTGGTAGGAATTAAAATGTCAATTTATGAACTTTTGAGACTTCAATGAACATGAATTAGTCTTGTAGTCACCTTATTGTCTACATCTTTGTTTCAAGCATACATCTTTGAGATTTTGACCCCTTTTTCCTACTGCTGTGAATGTTTTCAGGCAGAGTGAGCTGTTTCTGCATGATGATGATGATGATGATGATGATGATGAATTAGATCTACAATATCTTCCTAAAGCTGCTAACTACAGGAGTCGTGAAGGAAAAAAACATGGTGCATGCTTCTTCACAGATCAACTAATGCTGATCAACCATGAACAAAGGAAAAGAAAGGAAAACTATGACCAAAAAGAAGCCTTCATCACATGGATATGGGTCCAATTCATTCGTTAGAGCTTCTTTTTCTCCCAGGTTTTGCCAGAGCAGTACACTGGCTTCAATTTGGTGTTTGATCAGTTCTCACAATTTTTGCCCCAACCATTTCCTTTCCAAATTGCTAGACAAAGCCAAATCCCACCCCCCCCCCTGTTTTGGACTCTGTGCTTATAAGTGGAACAGCAGTTCACAGATCAAAGGAAAGGGGTGCACTGGAAACTGCAATCCATCAAGCTCAGAACCTGAGGCCATGGAGTGATTGATGCGGCAACTCCAGTTCAATACAGTTGTACCCAAGGCCGGTTGTGGATGCAAAACCAGTAGAGGATTGTATGATTGGGGTGGTCAAAGGACCTCATCATTCTCATTGGTGATGCAAAGGCCTTTTAGCAGAAACCTCTCTGCTTTTTCTTCTTTGTTGAGGAAGAAATATGACTCACGAGTTCTACAAAGATTAAGGCAAAATTAAAGGTTAATGAATACTAATGTTATCAATTGCATTTACATATATACTCTTCATTTCTCCAGCATATTTTGTTTCTTGGTTTCTTCTTCTTCCTCCTCCTGTCTCTCTGTCTCTCTCTCTCTCTCTCTCTCTCTCTTTGCCTCTCTTGTCCTGTTTCTGCCAACCTCTTATAAATAGATGTAGGAGGTTCGTTAACCCTCCCTACTTCCACCACCTTTTCTCCTTCACTCTCTTAGGCTCAGAAGGAAACTAGTAAGACACTGTTCTCCTATATGGTCATATAATTCACAGGGTAAAGAGGGACAGGGTTGAAGACATCCACAGAGAGAGAGAGAGAGAGAGAGAGAGAGAAAGAGGTGGGGTGTGTGTGTGTGTGTTGGTTTCGAGGAGCAGAAAAGAAGACAGGAGAGAGGGAGAGGGAGGATGGGGAGACGGGAATATGGAGGAGGGGGGAACGCGATGGCGGCGGCGGCGGCAGCAACAGGGTTGCCCGGGTGGCTGGGCCGGCTGGTGGAGGAGAGCTTCTTCGTGGGGTGCGGGACCCATGAGAGCCGGAAGAAGAACGAGAAGAACATCTTCTGCCTCGACTGCTGCACCAGCATCTGCACCCACTGCGCGCCAGCCCACTCTTCCCACCCCCTCCTCCAGGTCTGCCCACCCTCCTCCTCCTCTTCCCTTTCTTGCCCCCTTCCCTTCTCCCTCTCCTCTTCCAACCTAACTCTTCCTCGTGCCTTCCCATTCTTACTACAAATACCAGTTGCAGTAGTAGTTTCAGTGACAACAGAGGAGATTACTCCTCTTTGTTTCAGTGCTATATGTTCTTCAACTGCATGAATTTATATCTCCTTAAATAATCATATACTAATTTTCCCAAGAATTCCCTGAGGACTAATGATAGTTGTATTGATTGCCATGGTGGATTCTCCAATTGGACTAGGATTTACTTTTTCTCTTTTACCAACCATGGTAAATCTTGCTTTGTTGAATTGTTTCCCTTTTTTGCCTGTGGTATAGATTTATAAGGTTAATTATCTCATCTTTTCCACTTTAGTGTTTGAGAGCTCTTGAATGTCCTGCTCAGGAAACTGGTCAAAGCATGTATTACCACCTTTGTAGACATTGTTCGAGACTATAACACATTCCCTGTCCCTGATATAAATCATCCATCTCTCTCATGGGTGATTTACTTTTTGTGGGACTGTAAGATCTTGTGAAACCTTGCTAAAAGTTTTGATATTTCTACTTCAATTCAGTAACAGTTCTCATCTTGCCCACCATGAATTATCCTTGCTGAACTCTGATGTCTTTGATGCTCAACCTATCTTTCTACTTTCTCTTCATCTCTTTTCCATCTTAGTCTACTCTCGATTCAGTGGCTGCTGAATTGCCTCTGCTTCTCTTCCTCCAAGGTGAAGAAGAAGAAGACCATCAAAGTTTCACCAATCACCCTTCTCAGGATGACAAGTTTACCATTTTGCCCTCTACTACAAGCACACTTTCTTCATGCTGTAGTGTTTCGGGAAGGACATAGTTGTCAATAGGTGTCTTCTCGGTGATGGATTTTGATGTTTCTGTGACAACGTAGGTGAGGAGGTACGTGTACAACGATGTGGTTCGATTGGATGATCTTGAGAAGCTTATAGACTGCTCCTATGTTCAGGTATCTACTAAGCTTCGGGTTTGATTTCAATTGCATGTGAGGTGTGTTCTGAGACTGTTCTCTGCTTTCATGGTTCTCTGTGGTGACAGCCATACACCATTAACAGTGCCAAGGTGGTCTTCCTGAAGCCAAGACCTCAATCACGGCCCTTCAAGGGCTCTGGGAACATCTGCCTGACCTGTGACAGGATCCTTCAGGAGCCCTTCCACTTCTGCTCCCTGTCCTGCAAGGTTGACTCTGTTCATCTAATTGCCTGCTTAGATTAAGCTGTAGGAAGCATCACAAGGAAAGGAAATGGATGGTGATGCAGGTGGATCATGTTCTGCTACAAGGTGAGGACCTGTCGAGCATACTGTTCAGGTTCAACGAGTCAGACTTCGCCTTCTCCACCTTCGAGAATCTGCGGATGGACAGCTCCGATCTGATCGACGACGACGGCCAGGTGACCACCCCGAGCTCGATCCTGGAAGACCCGGTGCAGTACCACGGCTGCTCGGCCTCGAGCAACTCGGGGAAGCATGGGGGCGGCTCCGAGGCGCCCAAGAAGAAGAAGGGCGGCGGCGGCTTCTTCCCTCAGATCGTCCTCTCCCTGAGCAACAGGAGGAAGGGAGCTCCCCACCGATCTCCCCTCTCCTAATGGTCGCCGTCGCAACAAACCTCTTTCCTAATCCGTGCTGCTTATAGTTCTGGTGTCCGTAGCTGCTCCGCGGAGGGAGCTCCTGAGCATTTCCATTGCTGAGTAGGTGAGCAGAGTGTGGATGAGGTTTCAGGCCTCACTGTGTTCGCCAATTTTGTTTGATGTGGTGGGAATGCATACTTCTATATCTGCTACCTTCATATATATTATATATATGTCGAGCCTGTGCTTTGTCTCTATCTACGCTGCTCTGCTCCTCGTCGTCTTTGACCCACCGATCGCTGGGGCTATGCATAAGTGGAAATATTATATGCAGTGGATGGCTTCGTGCTTTAGCTTCTTGTGGGGGATAGCTGTGAGATCTCTGTTCTCCACTGTGGGCTTCTTCTGCAGGCAGAGAAGCCATTGCATGCTGCTGCTGCTGCTGCTTTCCCATATCACCTGGATGGATGCGATCTCCCTGAACGTGACCAGCTTTTTGTTCTTTGGGTTCTCTGGTGTTGCATTGGCCATGTTTGGCTTGCTTAATTAATCCTCCTCCTCCTCCTCTGTACTTAAATTGAAGCTGTTGCTCAGATCTCAACTTCTGCAGCTCGGCGGCAGAAATCTTGGACAGAAGTAGTGCAAGAACAGTACCTGATCGGTGCCCCCAGAATGGAGTGGTCTCATAAGAGCTCAGTGTGTCGAAAAGGTAGAGCAAAGCCTGGAAGCAAAAAAAGAGGGATGAGGATGATACTACTCATCTGAACAAGCCAACACCATTAACGTATATGGCAGCATTCGTCTCTGCAGTATGATTACAGTAAGCAGATCCGACGACTCCACAACAAAAACGAATGAAGACAGGAGGAGTATATCAAAGTCTATTGCTCTGTCCCTTGTCCTGCTGTTCTTCCCCATCATAAATAATTGCACCACGTGAAGGTCTACCTATACGAGGTGAGAGAGAGAGAGAGAGAGAGAGAGAGAGAGAGAGGAGCAATTAATTCTTCGCCGGGAAGAGAGCCGGTGGCGCTGGCATGTACTGGTGGGCCAATTGACCGAAACACAACAACATTCCCAGTCCCGAAACCCTACACGGCGTGTGAAGCCGCAGCTGTCGGTGAAGGCAACGCCAAGGAGTCTCCACCAACACGACAATGCTCCGAGCTAAACTATTGCTGAACAGGCTCGCCTCTCAAACTCCACCATTCCGATTCACGTACCACAACACGGACCAATGCATTCTTGCAATGGCTAAACAATTAATTGGCCATGCACTGTAAGGAACAAAAGGAATGTGAAAAGGATGCAGTCAAGTCTTGTTTCTTCTTCTTCCTCCGTGATGCCGGCGTTGGATACCGAGGAGTTGATGTGAATTAGCAGTGGAAAGTGACATGTCGTTTGAGATTCTAGGACAAGTAAGTGAGATAAATATCGATCGGAGGGACTGGCTTTTACTGCTTATCTTTTGTTCTCCCACCCACTTCTCTCCTCTCAGGGGAATCTAATGCATTCGTACCTTTGGAGGAAGAGATAAGATCTGAATGGTGAGAGATTAGGTCACGTGCTGTGCCTGTGAAGGAGATTATTATTGAGCTTTCACGAGGACGATGGTTGTTAGGGAGATCAAATTGACCTCACAGGAAGCAGCAGTTTACAGTCTGCTACCTCACAGTATCTTCTACCTTCTCTGGCCGACAGCATTGCACCATAAACAGGTCTGCTGAGCATCGACTGATGCACGCATCATCCACCTGCTGAAACTTGATAGTTATTTGAAGCGGCCAGGAGGTGTTGATGGGGAGGAGTGAGCAGAGACATGTAGGGAGCCACCGTCCCCATCGCTTTGCCTGCCTTTATTTTGCTGGGCAAGTAGTGGATGCAGGTTGGTCGAACATTGGCCTACCATTTCGTGGCCAGTGATCAAAGCTTCGGCTGCAAGTCATGTGCTATCTATCGCTGCTCCCATGGTGTTCGCCAGAAATCAAGATGGTGACAAAGTGACAAGGCCCGAAAGCCTCCAAAGTCATCATCCTCCAGCTGCTCTGTTTCTTCTGTTTCTTCTACAGAAACACCCCACCTGAGGCAGTTTTCCGGCAGATAATTACCGAGAGCAAGATGAGCATTCACAGATCCCTCTGTGTTCAACCATATCTTGCAGTTGCAGCTGAAATGCACATCACTTGGGACTCATCGGCACCGATTGCACTTGATCTGTCATCCGTGCAAGTAGTTGTGACCATCAGTCCCTGTTCTTAAACACCAGCAGCAGCATCAGCAAAGATATTTAACACCCGAGACTGTGGATAATGCATGGGTCAAAACCCATGCAGAAGAGAAGACTGTCTTCCTCCCACTCGATTCAGAGGATGGCAGGAGGAGGCTTCAGATCTCAAGGACTCGTGGCTGGTGGTCCTCCACGGTGAAGAACTCAATGAACTCAGATGACTTTTATCGGGTGTTGGGCACCACTGCTTCAGGTGTGGAGACCACAACACATCTCTGAAGGGACCGATGTGTACTTAAATCCATATCATTCTTGTCATCTCAACAAGTTACAGATTTTTGTGTAGAGCGAACTCTTCTTCACTCTACAACAAGTGAGAAGAAGAAGAAGAAGAAGAAGAAGAAGAATGAGATGCCAACTCCTCATATGTATTCTTTTTCTCCACTTAAATCCATCCCTGAGGAATAGGACCTGAGTGATCAAACATTACAGGACAAATTTATCCTATAAAAAAGAATCATCCCCAAGAATATAATCATCAAAAAAGAAAATGAGAACATAGGGGTCGATTGATGTGGGGGCGGCGCAGGAGTTGTCATGCAGTAGAGAGTGGCACTGTAGCTTGCAAGAAAAAGTATGTGTTGTAATGTCATGCACCGCCATGGCCATGCCATGTCCCTCGGGTAGCATGGTGGCTCATAGGATCATGGCTGTCACCCGGCACTGTTAAGGATGTCAAGTCTTATCCTTCCATCACTCCCCCCCCTCTTCCATTAGCATCATCCGGCCATGAGGAGGCAGCAGCAAGTGGTGGGTTCACCCACCCCCCCCCCGCTCGGTCCTCGGTGACAGTCCCACTCTCGCTTGTACTCTGCTTCAAATCAAATCACCTCTTTAATGGCTAGTGGAGAGGAAAAGGGTTTTGATAGGGTTGGGGCAATCCTGGTGTCAGAAGGAGAACCGAGTAAAGAAAGGGAGGAGTAGAAAGATGGCATTCATTCTCCTGCTTGGTCTTGTCATTCCAATCTGTTTCTGGGTGTATTTTTATGGCTGCATTAGTAGAATCATCTTCCTGCGTCTCCATCGAAATTTGTGCTGGCATGGCCACCTTTTCTTCGGATGATTCAGGAGTTGAATTAGATGCCATCCAAACCAAACGAGCTTGATAATTACACGACTGTTGCAGAGCAAAATTGTGAGGCTTTCAGAACTGATGGGTGGGTTTTGGGACAGACAAAAGCCAATGGACTGCAAAATTTGATTGGTCTTCATGTGCACAAACACAAAGAGCAGGCTTGACTTTGCAGCAATCGGGAAGGACATGAGGGAGGGAGCCAATAAAATAGCATGGCAGCTTGCACTTTTTGTCACCTGAGAAGATGAAGCAGTGGTCAGCAGCACCTCATTTTGACTGGTGCCTTGACAATAACCCCTTCCCTTCTCACTTACACTTTAAGAGTGGTCCATGGTGAATGGCCAGTTTTAGGGTTTACAGAAGATGAAAGCCCGAGTAACTTTTCGGACCTCTGTTCATCGATCCACATGCATGCATGCAGCATGTGGTCCATCATGAATCGACTAAAATGTGATTCATCTCAACTCCTGGAGTTGCAGGCAATGATGCATGCCATGCATGCATGAATACTGTTGCATGTTTCATACATGCATGCATCCTGTATGTGTTAGGGTTAGGGTTACTGCGTGTTCATGCATGCAGAGGGAGAGAGATAGATGATCGGAACAAGTCGAATGGAGGTGCTGCTCCGCCAACGTGAATGGTCTACCGCAAGTCATGATGAGTTAAGGTGGCATATGGGTCCGACATGAGGCAAGGAGTGCGAAGGGTGATTTGCTTGCGGGGGAACACGAGGATAGATCCCACATGTTGGAGAGCAGCACCGGAGGCAGGAGATTAGCGCCGTGCATGCATGGCGATGTGGGTGTCACTGGTTGAGTCTGCTGAAGAGGGATCACACCACAGACCACCAAGAAAAGATGTCTTTCCTTCTCTCTTCCAAACCCTCCCTCCAATGATTGATGTGGTTGCACCATCTTCCTTTACGCCTGCAGAATCTCCACCCCCTCCCCCTTCTCTCTCGCTCTCTCTGACGTGGGTGTCTCATCCATCCCTTTCCACCACCCCTTTCAGCCTTGAACATGGCCTTTCCCTCTCTCTCTCTCTCTCTCTCTCTCTCTCTCTCAGATAAAGAGACTGCTCTGATCGTAACAACTAAGTATATGTTTCTACTTTTTGACCACCAAGAAGACAGACAGACAGACAGAAAAAGAGAGAGAGAGAGGGAGCAAATGTATTATTGAGCATTGATTTGATTTTGTTGGATTACTGCTACGCACAGGTGTTAGGTTTGGAATGACTCTGGCATGGCAGGGACATGATAGTGGTTATGGAGAACAAGAGAGAGAGAGAGAGAGAGAGAGTCGAAGGAGGGTGATGGATGAGGGCACAATAATGGTGGTGAGAGGGAGAAGGAAGGACATGGCTTTGTTGCAGGAGAAAAGGAGGCAGGCCTCAGAGGTTCAGATCCCTATCAGTGACACCTCTTTGACCATTGGTCTCCCACTTCCCATCTATCTTTCTCTCTCTTTCGATCTTTCTCTCTCTCTTCATCCTCCTGCATTTCACATCACACTCTGTATCCTCTTATCCATCTACTGCAGTGTCCTTCCAATCCGTTAACCGTTGTTGTAACGGTATACCTTCATGTTTTGTCTCCCCCTAATCAACATTTTAACGATCCTTCCACAGAAATTACAGTTTGGTCTTTTGTTATTTCTGATATCTGTCTCACATTTTGCAAGAATTTGCAGATATAATTGCATGCAATAGACATGACATTGTGCTTTTTAGTGCATTCAATTAGGAGCTCAATACTCAATTTGTACACATTTTTTACCACAGTTGTAAATCAAATTTCTCACCATAATTTTCAGCACCATCAAGGCAAAAAATAATTAGAAGTCCGATTGATGGATCGAACCGAGGTCCGAACAACATTCAATTTTTATCTGTATTCGAAACTGTATCCATCCTTCTTTATTCATGTTTGTAGAATAACCAAAGAGAAGTGAAAATGGGCAACAAACTGGAAGAAATGTTTATTGCAGTACAATCATGACAACATGCACCAATTGGTTTTGACCATTCCTTTTAAAGTTATTGTAAGTTGTACCGATGTTGATTAAATCCTATGCATAACATCTTATTTCCAATCAATCGTGGAAGCAGAAATCAAGAAGCATCCCATCAAAATCGAAGCTCAAATCCACTCGATTTGAAGGACTCCTAAACCCATCGACGACAGCAGCAGCACATTTCAATGTTTTGCGCTCACCAGGGCCATGTGCTCGATCAGGTCTAGCACTCGGTTGCTGAAACAAAATGTTGAGTTTTAAGTTTCAGTTGCAGATTTGAAACATTGAGAACAGATAGAATGCGGATAGCTTCAGAGAACTGTCTTTATTCTCACCTGTAGCCCCACTCGTTGTCGTACCACGAGACGAACTTCATGAACGACGCACTTAATCCGATACCGGCCTTAGCATCAAAGATACTTGACCTGGAAATTTCGAATGGAGTTCTTGTAATAGTTCAGCACATATGCAGCAAGTCGAAGTCGCATAGAATGGTAAACCAAAATTTTACCTTGAATCACCAACAAAGTCGTTAGATACAACATCCTCGTCGGTGTAACCAAGTATGCCCTTTAGTGGACCTTCCGACGCGTACCTGAAGGATTCTCAAGCATTAGGATTTAGGAGTACATCTCAAGTGATGCTTGCAAGTAAATACATGAACGAAAACAAAAAGCAAGTCCAAACCCATATGACAATTTGGCCGAAGTCCACCCTGAACAGGATTTAAGCTGCTCAAAGTCAAGTTTGCATACAAATTTCCATATGCATTGATATGAGCAATTCTCTGGACAGAAGCATCTTTGTAGATGCTAACCAACTTATATCTATGGTCCAACATCAATTTTTACAATTAATGTCAATCAAAAAACTGCCACGCAAACTGAAGATTGTTAAATAAGGTGAAAACACCTTATCAACCCAAGTTAAAACTTAATAAATAAAAGAGCAAGCATAGCTTCATGACCAGATAACTTGGTTTCCAAATTTTTATACATACGGCATAAAAACACTTGTGAAATGGAAATGTACGATACATAAAGCTCATGCCCTCAGTTTGCATTCTTAATCTGTAACCAAGGATAACTGGTCAAATGAAACCGGAGTAAATATGAAAGCAAATATCACCAGATGATGCTGTACTGATGTAAAAATGAAGCAATTTAAGTGTTGTTAATAGAAAATAAAGCAAAGACCACCTGAAGAAGATCAAACATTAGAAACAAATAAATGAAATGCCACACACAAATTGGAATTCAAAAGCACTGGATTTATGACACTTTCATACAAACAGGCATGATAGGTAGCAACCAATAAACATGAAGACTGCAAAAACCTAAATCAGACATCATTGCATACTTAATTGCTGCCTTCACATCATCATATGAGGCGTTCTTCTCAAGTCGGCAAGTTAAATCGACAACAGAGACATTGGGCGTTGGAACCCTGAATGCCATGCCAGTCAACTTGCCATTTAACTCTGGAAGCACTTTCCCGACAGCCTGAAAATACGAGATGGAAGTTACTTCATGTGAAATTTATGATGCATGTCATTCCAATTTTTCAATTTTACCTTTGCTGCACCAGTTGAGCTAGGGATGATGTTTTGACCAGCACCACGGCCCCCTCGCCAATCTTTCATTGAAGGGCCATCAACAGTCTTCTGTGTTGCTGCAAAAGACCAAGGAAAGCCATTTATAACATGATGGTGAAAAAAATTGCTTTCTGATAAATCATGAATCATGTTCCAACAGTTGTGTAAGAGAAGAAACCTGTAGTTGCATGAACAGTGGTCATAAGACCTTCAACAATGCCAAACTCCTCATGGACCACCTGTATAATTTCAATTGGCTATTAATACGCATCTTGTACAATAATATGCTTCATATTGCATGAAGCTGAGGTCCCAAAAGACCATGATGAATATCCATATGACAAAGGAATCCCTTAAAACCACTAAATACAAATAGACTAAGGGAACTGCAGAAACCTATCAAGCCTCACATTTTTATGTGATTAAATATATAATAGACGTCGTACCAAGGGTTCACTGAAAACATGTAAGGTGCATACCTTGGCAAGAGGAGCAAGACAGTTTGTCGTGCAGCTAGCATTAGAAACAATATTCATGTTTGATTTGTAGTTCTTCTCATTTACACCAACAACAAACATAGGAGCATCAGCAGATGGAGCTGATATTACTACCTTTTTGGCACCGCCCTGATGAAAAATGTGAAAGAAAAATAAATTTGAAGTCCTTCATGCCCAATATGGAAACAAATTTCAGCACCAATAAGGACTACATAAAGAAATTGGCATATGAATAAGAATCAGGCAAACCTTCAAATGAGCTGATGCCTTATCCATTGTTGTGAAAACACCAGAAGATTCAACAACGTATTCAGCACCAAAATCACCCCAAGGAATTTCAGCAGGATCTCTGAAGAAGAATATTCAGTCACTCTTGGCTTCAAATTCGAAATATTCATATAAATTTCATTAAAAAAATGTTAGATGCCCTAAACAAAATCTCTCTATTGTATTCATGACTTGATTACAGTTACAATATCAAAATACTCAGCAACTACTTTTGTTTCTTAGAATGAAAGGACATGAACAACATGATCATTGATGGTCATTTATACCAAATAACAAGAAGTGCTTAAATATTTATTAACTTAAACATATAATGCAATCTGTGGTGAAGTAAATCTAAGTCAGATCATAGTTAGGTACTAGTCGACTCAAAATAGAGTTTGACTCATGCTTTCTATTTCTTGAGCATTCTTGAAAATTTTTCTTTGCTTTAATAGTAGGCTTAATGTATTTTAGAGTCATGTTTTGAGTTGTATTGACAAGTCATATTTTCGGGATAATTTAAGAAAAGTAAACCCAAAAGAAATCCAGTTTATGGGTTTTCTATGAGATTCATAAAATTAGGAAGTCCAAAAAAGAAAATGCCTTCCCTCAAGAAGATTTGCTTCCATGTTTGACTAATTTTTCAACCTAAAGTGTGTGTGTGAATATATATACATATGTACACACACACACACAAAGATTTGTGCTTGGAACTAGTTTATAAGAGGAAAAGGAACAAGTTAACAATATTCCTATTTCCTACCATGATGAGCAACATAACTCACATCATACTAATCTTGAACTATATCAACAATACCTTTTGCTTGTAACTGCAATCCTTTTCCCATCGATTTCTAAGTTGGACCCATCCACAACCTTAATTGTTCCCTTGAAATTGCCATGTGTCGAGTCATACTTCAACATATATGCCTGAGAAAAGTAAATTGTCATTCTATTGGTTAATAACTCACATAATGGAAAATCCAAATAAGAAGAATACTCATGTTAATGTTAGAAAAATGATGAAGGCCTCAGTTAATATGCCAGATGTAGTTACAAAACATTTGAGTGGACTGCAGTACCTCAGAATCCATCCAACCATAGAAGATAGACAAATTATGTTCATGTGACTGGAGTTGTCCTATTCTTCTACTCTAAATTCATGGCAAAATTTGATCACGCTAATAAACATTAAGCAGAAATCATGTTCCATTCCAAACAGGCCACAAGCACTAAGTAGTGAGTTTGACAGACTTAGATTATGGCAAAGATATCTTTTCTTGGAATTCTGATCTTTTCACTGTCCTTTCAGAGACCCAAAAATTCAGCAAAATGATAAATGCTAGTTCTAGAGTATAAGGTGTCAAATATTTTTCTCTAGCAAAGGCTGTATGCTAAATATGGCTTTTCTGGGAGATCTACCACTATGACGATTAATGGCCTGTGAAAAAATAATACATGTGGCATGCTTTTCAGCAATAACATGACTCAATTTTAAGGATCAAAGTGCAGAGAAACAGGGGATCTCAGCCAGCTGCTGGCTTGATACATTGGTTAATTTGTTCAAATAAAAGACTTCCAAAACTTGAATCTTGGCCCCAAGTATATTTTAGATTATGACCGCCAAACTATGTCTAGAACTCTGAAACTCCTGATACCTTTTTTGCAACTGCCCATCCCTCTACATTTACCCAGATACCCTCAATAATACATGTAAGACGCTATCAGACATATCACCACATCAGTAAACATGGCTCAATATTTGAACCTTGTTCAGGATACAATATTATCATATAGTTTTGCCCACTTTAAAACTTAAGCCATAAAAAAGGGAGACCACCTACAAGACCCAAAATATACATAACACACAAAAGGGAAAAAAGTCCTACGACTACCAGGGAGCACTAAAAATGATAGGAAATTGACTTGTCTAGTAACTATTAGTCCAAATAAATAAATTTAGCCCACTTTCCTTATACCTGAGAATGCAGTGGACTAATGCTAGAACTTCTTGCACCTACATAATCACAAAAATAAAGAAGAACCAATGGAATTAAAGAAAATAATGAATCCTAACCATGTACTTAGCATCAATGAATGGATCATTGACTGCAACAACTTCAACATCATCTCTGGTGGTGGCAATGCGCAGGACAAGCCTTCCTATACGCCCAAAACCTGCATAAAAATACAAACCCATTCATCAGAGATATGTAAGAAACATCTAAAACAAGCTTCCATATAAAGCAAAAAATCTTCATGATTGAAGAATGCAAAACAGAGATCCAGGGTTCACATAATCTGTAGGATATTTACAGCTTTTAGAATTCTATCCATGATGGGACTTCAATACATCATCTTTCAATGAATGAACCAAAACTATTAAAATGAATAAATATGACAAAAATTTGAATCATACTGTCATAGGAACCAGACCTGTCCTCTTGGTGTTTCATTTAGGCACTTAGTAGCTACAGTGATACATTCATAGGAACGACTTCGAAGCCAATAAATCTTTTTGTGCTCTAATATTTCTCTAGTGAAATTTTATTCTAGACTAGTTGGCCAGCACTCAATTGACGATCAAGTAATGCAAAATAAGTCTTTCGAATGATAATTTGACAAAAAGTTCTTGATGTTTATAACAAAACTGACAACAAGTTAGCTCACACTTCCAATGGATACAAAAAAGCATAACTTTGACTAAGCATATTGTGGTGGCTGATCTCCCTAGATGATAATTTAAATTCTTTGCACCACAATTTGGAGGCACATTGGTTACCAAAAAGATGTTACAATATTGAATCACCGAAAAGGCCTGCAAAGCACAAGTTTAAATACGGCAGAGCTACTTTCAAGTGACTAAAGATGTGCTTAAGAAGCATGTTGTAGAAATGATTCAAGAGATTCTCTTTAATCTCTATGGGATGTCTCTATGCATAAAACCTCTCATTGTGGCAGGTCAAGACATGGCCTTTATGTCAGGCAAAGACAGAGTTTGACAGAAAGAAGTACACCTCATGAGCAATTACCTTTGTGGTCAAAGGTCTGCACTTTCTTTAATGTTAAAATCTCAAAATCCGTCCTTGTTACTTATTAAAATAAATGATGGCGAAGGGAAGAGGTTCAGTTATCTTAATGATAAAAATGGAGAGTTCTGTATTAAAGATGGGCATTTGAAAAATGAAAAAATTGAAACCCTTAACACTCACAAGCTGAATGGAGACAGCAGAACAACAGCCTGTTGATAATTGTCAATAGCACAATTTACAACCAATAGTTAACAGTAAAACATACATGTTTTAAATTGCTAAGCATGATGAAATATATAGTTGTTAAATCTACAATTGAACTGACCGTTTATGCCAATTTTTGTCCTTCCACCACTTGAAGACCCTATAAAAAGAGCACCAAGAAAAAGAAATTGTTACAAAAGTCCCCTACCGCAGATGAGTTGTACATCAATTCGTTTTTGCTTGTTTTTTCCTTTAAACACATTCGATAAAGTATCAAAACTTACTTCTAACAGCAGGAGGGACCTCGGTTGCTGTGGCTTTGACTGGCTGAATGCCTCTTGCGCGCAATCTCCTGTGCATATTAGCAAAGTCTTTGTTAGCTCACCCCTAGAAGGTAAAGTTAGCAGTAGAACTGACAGAATTAGACATCAGAACTTAACTGTGATGAGTTCGCTTCCACGGAAGGAAGTGCAGAACCCAAGACACTTGAACGAATCTCAACCGATTTAGGACTCCCCACGCAAGATATCTGATCCCGAACAAGATTAAAGAAAAAAAGAGAGAGTACGGTGTAAGAATTAAAGATTAAGTTACATAATAAAAAAAGATCATAGTCCATCAACAAATGACCATAAGAAATATTATATGGTAAAGTTGCAATTTTTAGCCCAACAAAGGCAAACAAAAGGTAATTTATATCACGTTGGGCGAGAAGTGATCATTAGAATAAGAAAAGATACGTAAATTTGCATTCTTTCACCAAAATAATATCAAAGAGTAAGTGATTTTTAACAGTATCATTAAACCGAATCAGGAATTAGACTCATGTAAGTAATCCAATAAAAGCAGGAGAAAAGAGATTCTTTCTTTTAGCTAAATGTTCAACAAAATCAACAGCAAAGACCATCAGACGGAGAATGGGGAGGACTAGACCTTGAATGACGCCGGAGCCAGAGTCCCGCAACCGGAGGGAAAACAATCGCGGGATCCACCGAGCGCCGAAGTCGCGGATCTGAGGAGACTCGAGAACGCCATCGAAGGGCTTCCCCTCTCTCTCCCTCACTTTCTTCTCCCCCCCAACCCCAAATGAAGGCCCAAAGAACGAAGGCGAACGCGAGAAAGGATGCAAGACAGGTAAACGGAGCGATCTTTCACTTCCTTTATAGGGAGGAGTAGGGTTTGGCCAGTGGCAGCTTCCTCCCCTCTCGGGCGGCGTTCTCCATGCCTTGAAATGCTAATCCCACGCCCCGTTTCTGCCATCGGCACCCACGCACGTGCTACGCGTACGCATCCGGAAACGAGTTGGAATTTGTCGTCGCTTAATGTGGAATTCAATCCCAAAAAACAGCAAACGGCGAGCATTAAAATCATCAATATAATAATCTATAAAAATAATTAATTTGTTTTTTTACATATTTTCTAAATTACATAATTGCCCCTTAGTAAGTAAAATAAAGGCACGTGAGTTTAGCAAACAGTTCGAGCGGGTTTGGTGGGGCGGTCGGACACCGGTTGGTGGCTCGGGCGCTAAGTTTAAAGCACAGGTGTCCGCGTAAAGCAGTGAAGCGACTCATCTCCAACCGCTGATGCCATGGATTTCGACGGCTGAGATCAAGTGGCACAGGTGGTCTCGTCCCCGGCCGATCGAACGGCCGAGGACTCGCACGTGACACCGGATCAAGCTGATCCAACGGTGCAGAGCAGCGGACGAAGGGCAACGAACAGCTTCGGCACGTGCGGGAAACAATAAGTCGTCAACCAGGTCGGTCAACCGTGGAGTCAAAATTACTCGTTCGACGTGGTGGGTGAAGTCAACATTGTCTCCACCAACCGTGTAATCTCTCTCACACACTAAACTTTAATGAGTGCATGAGAGAGACAATTAATCTCATACCATCTGCGGGCTTTGATTGTTAGTTACGGCTCATCAGATTTGACCAACAACGACACCAACCGCTAAGGTCAACCATAATTCACACGATTTCAGTCTGACAAATATGGTATTAATGCATGAGATACAGCGAATCCCACATCTCCCGGAGACTACGATTAGTCGTATATACATTACAACTCATCAGGATTGGCTGACATCAACAGCCAAGACCTTGAGGAAGACAGGAGAAGAGAAAAGTCAACCATGGCCAAGATTTCAAGTCAAAAACCTCACAAGATCAACTATACATAGAATACCTGACCCACATTCAACAGGCTCTCATGAGGGACATTAAACATCACACTGTTCTCCCTGCAAATCCTCCTGAGGAAAGCATATATGTAATTCACAGCAATCCTCTTGACCATCCCGGAATCCCTCCGAGCCCTCACGATGGTGTTTCCAAGGATGTGCACCACCCCGGCTTCCTTGCACCGGTTTAAGAACTCCAGCTCCTCCCCTGGTCTCTGGCTCGTCTGCCCCGAACACCTCATCATCAGACTGCTCCCACATTGCGTAGATTGGGAGGGGATGATCGAGTCGAGTGACGAAGATGCACCAGACTCCAAAGTGGAGAAAAGTGTGTTGCCACTGCCACCCTCCATAACCAACAAATCGATGGACTTCTTCATGGATTTCCTGGTCTGCTGCTCGCATGTGCTGTATTCATCTGAATCCGAGTATCCTTCCATCATACTCTCGAGTCGAACAAAGAGACAGAGACTGTCGAAGAGCAGCTTCTCAAAGTCATCATCCTTCATATGATGATCCTTGTATCCATATCTTGCGACACAGCGAAACATATGAAAATTCTTCGGTCCTATCCTTTTCACAAGGACCCGTTCCTCCATTGGCACGGTATGTACAGGAAGGTACCTGACACAAACAAAGACGACGACGGAGTGGATAGCAGGTAAATTAGTTATGAAGTGAGAAAAGATGTGTGGGACACCGTTTGTCAGCTCGGTGTACACGAAGCCGATTCCAGGAACTCGGACTAAACCCAAGCTGGGACCTAGGCCCAGGATCCAGGCCATGGGCACCCTGCTGTGCGACTCAAACTCAAACCGCTTGACGGTGCCATAGTGCCATATGTACATGATGGCGAGGAATGCTGCAGCGATAACAAGAGGGACCCAACCACCTTGGCCTATCTTGAATAGCATAGCTGAGAAGTATGGGAGCTCCACCAACAAAGATAGGCCTGTGAAGATAAAGACTAGGATCCAGTGGCTTCTCCAAACCAACAGCATTATTGGGATCATGAGGAATGTTGTCACCAGCATCACTGTCACAACTGCAGTTCCTGTTCATAAACTAGAAAGTTCATCATGCTTGTCTGACAAAACAACCAAATATTAAATTGGGTACTTCGAAGTAATTAACAACACGACAAGGACCGTGCAACCAGTTGAAACTAGGATTTTCACAGTTGTAGTAGTTGAAGCTTGAAATGATTCAAGTGTTACTATTGCACAGATTAACATTGGGTCTTGAAAAAGATGCAATCCGTCATTTACAGAACTTTTTCCATATTAGTTGTTGTCTACGGCACCCTAGTAGTAACTAGGATTTTCCGCTGCTAATACAATTTTTGGTGGAGTCTTGTCAGCCCAAAAAAAGCCATGGAGCTGAATGTTACTTTGAGCATCATTTGCTGAATCCTCGATCATCTAAATACTTATCCCTGAGTTCTGTGTTTTATAGATTCTATTTCCATTTCATGCATATTTAGTCTATATCTTACTAAAACATGAACCAATAATTGAGGTTCTACAGCATGGGTTCATGATGAACAAGGTTTAAATTTCTGCAACACAGGTTCATGTTGTGCACATCTAAAGTGGAATGTGACATCATACAGTATGGCTGCCATGCCATCACAGGCTTGAGACCGAAAAAAAGATGGTAAGGGTAAGTCCTGAACTGATCGGATAGCAACCAAGCAAGAAGAAAAAAAGCATCTCCAGCTTCTCTCAAGATTATCTTATTATCATTCATTTTATTTCAATAGGAGGTTGGAATTGAATTCCTATCATCATCTCTCACTTTGTTGTTCCCACAACACCGGCTCTCAGTGCCAGTTCACAAAAGCCACAAAGAAGGATGAAAAGAGTACCAAAAAGACTTGGTTTAGCCCACTGGACCCATAATAATGGCTGATGCACAAAGAGAATGATGAAAAGAGTACCAAGAATGGGAAAGATGAGGGGTTTATGCTACCTGTTTCTCCCAGCGAACCACACTACAAGATTGCAAGGGTGAAAATATTTACAGGATGAATCGCATAGGTAACTTTTATTTTACAGTTTAATGGCAGCTTTCCTATCAGCTGTCAATAGACTATCGAATCAACGGTTTTCTTAGGGTGAAAACTGTTTAGTTGCTCATGACTTCAACACAGCATACATGAGTGATGGATGCAATCAAGGTTTTAAATACTAATTTGACTGGTACAACTGAGCAGTATTACCTGTCCGACCAAGGACAAGTACCAGACTATATAGTTCGGTACTAATCGGAATTTTATCTTCTTATCCTCCATGATACCGAATGCTACAGGTCTATATACCGTCCATTATACAGTACTAATCCAAGTAAGGTGTCAAAATAGGTTCTGGGCCCAGATTTTAAACCTTGGTCCTTATACATATGATAATGTGGTAAACATGTCTAAAAACTACCATTTCCAAAAATGTTTCCAGAATTTGCTCAACATCTAAGAAAGGATGGCTCATATTTGAAGATAACTAGATGCCTAGGAATGGAAATCATATTGCTAAGATATAAAAATCTAGCTGGCTGCCAATACAAATCTGGAGCAAGCATGGAAAACATGCCATAGAATGAAGTCAGCTTAAGGTAGAATCACACAACAGAGGACGTTTGAGAACTTCACTGAGGTAATTAAGTTCTATGTATGTGCAAACACAATTGAGACAAGGTAGAGCAATTTATATTGCAGTTATGTGGAGAAACCTAATTGGTAGACTAGTAGTCCAGAAAAGCTTGTTTTATAGAAAGGAAATCCAAAATCTAGTCAAAAAAAGAAAGATATCCTAAATCTAGTCATAATCTGGTGACACCTTAAGTTTAGTCAAAAGTGCCTTCTTTGCAGCTGCCATCTCGCATTCCTTGGGCCTCTCACTTGTCTTTTTATGTATTCAGCTCTGGTTGAAGGAAGTTCAAGTACTGATTATATATGGGATTACTACTCTAAAACTACAATGATACTAAAAAGATTATGGCAATGCTAGTAAGGTAATCACTAAAGCATATAACTCGTAAGTATATTAACTGAATATATTATGTAGTGGATGCTCTGTGAAATTACCACAAGCTTACCATACGCATTTCCAATTTGACTTTGATTTTTGAATCCAGCTGTAACAGCTATGCAGAGAACCATAAGCACCCAATTAATGTCTGGAATGTATATCTGCCCAAGGAAATTTTTTGATGTGTGCACAACTTTGACCCTGGGGAAACAACCAAGTGCAAGTGCTTGCTTAATAATTGAAAATGTCGCAGATATGGTTGCTTGACTAGCAATCACTGCTGCTGCTGTTGCAATGATAAACGTCGGCCAGTAAATACCATCTACAAGGATAGAAAACATCACCAACCGCCCACAAAGAAAGTACAGGACTCAAAGAAACTTATAAGCATCAGAAGGCACCTGGAATGGATCGATAAAAAGCATCAAAAGCTTGACCATTGTTACTAACAATATAAGCAGCTTGTCCGGTATATGCCAAAAGAAGACAAGGAAACACAACAAGAGTAAAAGCAATCTGCAATAAGAGAACATATAAGTACAAGTGGTAGTTGAGAATTGTTCATGATTAATCAGAGTATAATGCAATTTACCTGAATCGAGAGAACAGGGAAATAAGAAAGATCAGCAAATAGTGCTTCTGTCCCTAAAAACAATTCCATGACAGAGAAGTTATCTTCTGTATATTTGTTAAAGCAGAACCAGAATCGACTTCAACAATATTCTATGCAAAAGATATGACAAGATCGAAGATAGCTGCATCATATTCTAAAACTAACCAGTTATACTAAGCATAATTCCTCCAAGAGAGATCCAACTATTACGCTTTCCTCGTCTAAAATACCGAAAAATGAAAACTGGATTGTAAGCCTTCAGGACCGAGTTATCATACTTCCATATGTTCAGGGCACCAATTGCACCAATTAATAGAAACCAGAGGACCACAACAGGAGCAAAAAGCCATCCAACTTTGTTCGTACCATAGTGTTGAATGCTAAACAATCCAACCAATATGACGACCGCAACAATTGTAGACACATCTGAGACAAAGAAACATGAAAATAAAGAAGCAATTCATGTTGAATAATTCAAATAATTATTGCAAATAATTCAAAATATTATCTAAAAAGACATTGTCGAGATGCTATTTCACAACAATTGATTGTTCCTCGCCTAAGTTTCAGAAATCAAGGTGGCTTAGTATAAAAATAACATGAGTACAGATAAAGTCATCAAAAAAAGAAATAACTAAGTTCAGAGGAGTACTCTACCATTGGTAATTTTTGGATCCTCAACTTTTATACCACCTGATGCTGAAAGAACTGAAAAAACATAAACGTCCATGTTAGAACGCTAGATGCAACAGTAGATTAAACACCCACAACCAAAGTATTAATAAATGTCTTCAACTTATATTGCTATGCTAGACAAGCATATCTAAAATCTAAAAATATACAGAAAAAACTAGCAAATATCAATCAAGAATTTGATTTCATGTTGTAATATCCAATGTCATCACACAAGCATCTTCCATGAACATCTGATATATGCTACATCTTTGGTATAATCCATGAACAAGATGAGATCAAATATTCTTAGGATGAACACACTCCTGTTTGTGCATTTGACATTAATGCACTGATCCGGTTACAAAACATAATCAGCTTTTTTCTTCTCAGTGGTTTACCTTTTCCAGAACTTTACCTGATAGACCTCATGAATCTTCTCATGAGACCCCTCTCTTTCAATCACTGGAACTGTCATTCCATGATTGACCTCCTGCAGACATTTTCCATAGAATTGGCAGATTTTGTTCTTGAGCATCTGAGGAAGGAATGTTAAAGACCGAAGCTTACAGAGGGTGGTCACTGATAGAAGATCTGTTAGAGAGGGGGGCACAGTGGGGGAAGGCCCTCGTCCAAGAAATATGTGTATGTACATATGTGGTTGAGCTAGTATTGTAACACGTGATCAATGTCCCAGTCCAGTTAGGGCAAAATGAGGACCTAGAGCATACTTAAATTCATTTTTTAAAAAAAGCAATACAATTTATTGGCCAATAGGTTTGAGGCCTCAGTTGCACAATACACCTCTCTATCTCTCTCTCTCTAAAAAACAAAACTAGCTTTTGTTATTGATTGTCATTTAGAAAATATGAAGTATGTAAACATACTAACAATGTGCGTGTAGCACCTATAAGTCTCTTGTGCAGAAATTTTTCTAAAAGAAGAAAGACACAAACAAAGGAAATAGGAATTTGCATTGTTCCATAGTTCAAGATGTCATTTGTCGTGAGGTTTATATTGGTTTATTGAGCATGTACCTATTTAATCCATTTCTTAAGATAGAAAAACAAAGTCAACAAATGACAGTTCCTCCCTTAGAAAATGATATGAGAGCTGTAAACTGTAAGGGAAAAGTGGAATAAATTTTTGATTTTAAGATGAAGTTTGTGATAGGTTGCAGTTTTGAGGAGGAAACAATTGGTAATTATGAATCCTCAGTAACTCCTGAAGCCAAATATATACTTGTATCATACAACAAAAGCTTGCAACAAGAGACTGAAGATAGTACCTTCAGTATAGATTGGAAATAGTAGTGCTCAAAACAAGAATGAGCTTCATAATTAGTGCAAAGAGTTCAGGTAATCCAGACAAAGGGGAAAAATATTGATCATGAAGAGTTGACAATTACGAAGAGTTAACAAAAGAACTTGCCTGATATAGCAGGAGTAAGAATTCCATCTCCAATTGCCATACATGTACCAATGAGAACAAGAAATAGAATAGCATTCTTTTTATATGCATGTGCTTCCAACCATTTCTTGACCTTTGCAGCAAGTGAACCTTCATCATAAGTGTGACGACTGTATGTTGTTAGCTGTTCATCGGTTCTGTGTTGATTAGGAAGGGTAATTATTTTCGCATGGCGACAGAGTAGTGAATAAAGAGCAAAAGTACCACCTGCACATTATAAAGCAGAATTATTATTTTTTACCTAAGCATGAACAAAGAGATAAGTAAAGAAGCCTACCAAAGAAAGTTACCAATGTATCAGTAGCAATATTAATTTTCAATTTCTGGAATATATTTTAGCTTCACACAGGTTAATCAGCAGTTCAAAGACATCAGCTTTGTTGAAGGAGCACCCACCCATGGCAATGCACTAAATTCACAGTTATGTTGACTTCTAGTAGAATATCTAGCTAAACCAT
Source organism: Musa acuminata AAA Group (assembly GCF_036884655.1). Lineage (NCBI taxonomy): Eukaryota > Viridiplantae > Streptophyta > Magnoliopsida > Zingiberales > Musaceae > Musa > Musa acuminata. Next base: position 52,062,495 of record NC_088334.1, on the reverse strand, counting down.
CACCTTGGAGGGCACAAGACTTTAGGTCAACATTTGACAAAATATTTGCGTACTGAACCTTAATATTGCATTTATTTCAATCTGCCTTGATAATTGTATGACATGAAAATGCAGGCAAAACCAAGGTTGGGTCAAATATTTAAGTTTGCCTACAATAAAATTAAAAAATTATACTCCAAGAATTGATCAAGTTTTAATCATTTGTATTTTGGAAGTTAAACTTTAGATTTCATATTTTAGATTTTTCCTAGATTTTGGCAGCAAAGGACATTGTATGGGTTCAAACAAAGAATGTTGGTTAAAGAAACAACAATATTTGTTTCTCGTACATTAGGTTGGGCAAAAGGAGGTGATATATTAGCACAGCAAACTCATATTTCACATGGTTTTCCTGACTTTTTACTACTTTACTATTTACAAAGACGTGATAAAAACTATAATAATGCATGATCAGATCCAACCCAAGAACCCTCTAAAAGTTATGATATGACCCTGAATTTGTATGTATGATCTAAAAGAAATATCTAACCATCTAACAAGCAAACTAAAAAGTTTGGTGGAGAACATTTTTTTTATATGCTGCCAGATCTTTTGGAAACAAATACTGTGAAATTAGAAAGGAAACAAAGGAATGAATTTACTCCTTTCTTGATACATCAATGTCTTGTTTTCATATAATCCTCATTTAGAGTACAACTAGACCAGATCAAAACATACTAATTTGATTCAGCTTGACTTCAAAAAGTGCTTGCCTCTAGTTTAAGAAAACTGAAAAGCATGACCTTAGTTTCAACTCTACTTTCTATTGTTACAAATCAAACCAAACACAGAACAGGCTTATGTACAAAGAATAATAATTATTTTTCTACCCGATATGAAATTGATGCCTTTATTTTCAGCCTCTTAAAATGAAACATGGAAAGATGATGCTTTTTGTTGGACATCTTTTTCTTTAGAAAAGGATTAAGGTACCTCAGCAGCATACCATTGTTATAATTTAGTTAGAATTTTGTTTCAAGGTCCATTTTCTGTATATATAAAGCCCAAAATTTTTGATAAGGGCTTCAAATTAACAATATAAAAGACAAAATCTAGATTCAAAAGGGTATATCATACTAATTGTGGCAATTATAATTTACAAGTCAAACGGAGAGTGATGGCTTACCTTGACCATTGTCATTTGCTCTCAACACAACAAAAACATATTTAAGGAGTGGGACGAGCGTGAGTGAGTATATGATTAAAGAAAGTGCACCGACAACATCCTCCGAGTCTTCAACCCTAGAAGGAAATGTATTGTGGAATACATACAATGGTGATGTCCCTAAATCTCCAAATACCACACCAAGGCTTTGAAATGCGAGCCGTAAAACCAAAATGGCTGAGAACTTCTGGAGACAGAAAAGGAAGCTCATCAACGTGCATAAATAATTGAAGATATCAAGTAACAGATATATATACACACACACACTTGAAAGTCAGGAGACCATATTTTGGTTACCAAAAAATTCAGCGTCATAATAAAAACTAGAGAAAGACCTGCAAATTGAACCACAAACGCCACGGTCAAAAGTTATTTTCTCCTGGCATGTTATTCGTGTCCGCGACCAAAGTTTTAGTTCTCTAGATCACTATTTTTAAGAAATTACAAAAGTTATGTCTATTCCTAGTTATATCAAGAAATTCTCAGAGAGATAGCTTCGCGGTCTTCCTATGGTCACATAAACTGGTAACCGCAGACCAGAGACAAGTAAATAACCCTGAAGTGGCTAACTTATGAGCGGCATGCGACACCATTTTTCATCAGGTAGGAGTTAGGTCACCATCAAAGGTATTATACTCGGGCAAAAATGAACTGTGAGATTTTTTATTCACAGACCATAAGATCTTGTTACAAATGAAAACAAGAGTGACGGAATTCGAAAGAAAGAGAATGGGCGGTCTTCTAAACTGGTAAAGGAAGAGAATGATCTTTATATAAGATATGAAAGAATTGAACAGTGCGATCACGCGTACCTTTTCTTGGTACATGTTCCTAAGCCTGCCAGCTTCTTCATCCATCGGCTGGTCAAGATTGTGATCCAAATCCCACATGCTCCCTTTACTTTCCACATTCACCGGCACGGACTCCATGAGACCCGACGCTCGACCTCACGACCAACCGACATACAGGGATCAGGATCCCTCCAGCCCGCTACAAAAGGACAGCTTTTCCTCGACGAGCAGGAAAACCATGAAAAGTCGCTTAATTCAGATCAAGATTTCAAATTTAGAGCAGAAACCTAAGAACCCAGACTACTCCAGATAACAGCACCATAGAAAACGATCGAACACTCTGCGGGCACGAATCCCGATCTCCGACGCCACGGCTTTACGTTCAAGAACAGCGAGGAAGCCCGAGCGGGAGAGGGGGCGAAGGTACCGTTTTGATCGGCTCGGGGTGCTCAGCAGAGGGGAGGAGACTGAGATTTGGGAGGGAGGGAAGAAAAAGGAATGGAGGTTGAGAAATGGTGGGATCGGAGAGGGGAAAGACCGACCGGGGTTTTGTACTGCTGCTGCCATCACAGTGGCTTTGGGAAAGAGATTTGAGTGCATTAAATTGAAAGGGTGCACCAAAATAACATTTATAATCTTATAAATAAATAAATATATATATATATATATATATATATATATATATATATATATATATATATACACACACACATAGGAATAATTATATTTTGTATAAATATAAATCACCGAGATTAGGTTATGATTATAATTATAGTTAGAATAATAATAATAATTATTATTAAGACCGATTTGGGACTTTGTGACGGAGAATTCTAATTTGACAAGTCCAAGTCAACATTAGTCTAATAGAAAAGTAACCTTCTTTAAATATATCGAGTATAATTAATTAGAGATACTTTTTGACGATAGTGTTAACCTTTAGTATACGTTAGTTAAGTTAGTACGACTGAGATGTCGCTACGAGGGAGGTAAAAAAGACAGGTGTAGATATTTGATTGGTGTAGCATATTTTTACTTTTCACGAATATACACTTTTCTTTTTGCGTTTAAATTTTGTTACCTGAATAATATCTTTGGCACCGATAAGATTTAGTTATATATTTATGGTCAGAGTTAATTATAAACAAGATATTTATTCAATCTAGAAAGATATTTATTCAATGACACATGATAGGACTTATTTTGGTACCTTCCCCGTGGTAACAGTTTGTAGCCACGAGAGCGCTAATGTGAAGCCTCGGGATGACATGGTGCATTTTGTTAACGTGACATTTCGGACTCGGATAGCACGATAACCTATTCTCACTTCCCTTGAGGACGTATAAGACGGCGTTACAGAGTATAGGGTCACCCCAGAAAGCTCGAAATGGCACTGCACAGCTCAGATCCGAACAAATCTAACAAGATATTTATTCAATCTAATAAGATATTTATTCAATCTAGCAAGATATTTAATCAGTGACTTATTTTGGTACCATCCCCGTGGCAACAGTTTGTAGCCAGGAGAGCGCTAATGTGAAGCCTCGGGGTGACATGGTGCACTTTGTTAACGTGACATTTCGGACTCCGATAGGATGATCACCTATTCTCACTTCGCTTGAGGCCGTATAAGACGGCATTGCAGAGTATAAGGTCACCCCAGAAAGCTCGAAATGGCACTGCATAGCTCAGATCCGAACAAATCTAACAAGATATTTATTCAATCTAATAAGATATTTATTCAATCTAGCAAGATATTTAATCAGTGACTTATTTTGGTACCATCCCCGTGGCACGAGAGCGCTAATGTGAAGCCTCGGGGTGACATAGTGCACTTTGTTAACGTGACATTTCGAACTCGGATAGGACGATCACCTATTCTCACTTTTCTTGAGGCCGTATAAGACGGCGTTGCGGAGTATAGGGTCACCCCAGAAAGCTCGAAATGGCACTGCACAGCTCAGATCCGAACAAATCGGCAAGCGCCCACACGGAGGGTATGAGTCGCTTCAAAAAACTCGGGATGGCGCCGATCTATGCAAGTCGGATGTTGCTCCCATAATGGGTATGAGCCGATCGCCCGAGGAGTCGGGGGCTATTAACAATCCATCTATGGCCAACCTTCATTCACCAGCGTAAAAGACGATCTCTTGGCCAATGACGAGAGCGGATAAAAAAATACACATGAACTTCCCCCAATTCCACTCAATACTGACTTAAGCTTCGGAAAGGTCGAGTCGGACAATTTTCCTCTCGAACTCGGCTTTTGTGTAGGCACTCAACGAAAGAGGTGCAATAACCTAACCAAATGAGGAAGACTACGCACTTCGAAGACAAAGCTCGAACCTGACCCAACATTGACCACCTTCGTTCGATCGTCTACGTGGCGACTCTAAGGATTGGACTAAGCCGTGCTGATCCATCAACCACGACATAAGGTTCCCCAACATTTTGGCGTTAGAAAGAGAGCTCAATGTCGTAAGAATGCCCAAAGTCAACCAACCCAGGTGAATGTCCCGGAGAGGAGCCGCTCGTTGCTCACTCGACCTTTGGGTTTGGAGGGCAGCTCCCATTTCCTCCAAACCTAGAAGGGAACGCCTCGGCCCTTACCCCAAATTGCTATTGACGATTGTTCAATGACCTCGGACTCTCATCTCCCGGGACCACCATCGAACAATCTACTGTCTCAGTCGAGGCGTTCCTCAGCCATACTCACCAAGTCTAGGCGTTCCCCTTTCCTCCAAACCTAGACTATCATCTCTTTCGTTCCCCAACTTGCCCAACATACGGTATTGCCCCAATCATTATCACCGTAGGACCACTCATCTTGTCACCATGCCTGGATAACATTATTTCTTTACGACTTATCTAACACAAGATAATTTTAGCATATGATATTACTTTAGGGTATGTGGGTGAAGGGATCAGATTCCTCGTTTGTTGGTGTTATACCTAATCAAAGTCTGAATCGAAAAATAAAATTTACATTTCTATTCACATCATTAAGATTAAGAAGAATGCTGAGTACTATCCTGATGAGACCTCCAATTGGTAGTATTGATAGGAACCTTTAAAAGCCACTAAAGTTTGATGGTGGACCATTCTTTGTTCTTTTCTGTTTACTAAAGTTGGTGGTGGGTGATAAATCCCTATCAAACTTTGATAGCCTAAGTCTCGAATCATGTAATATAACCAAAGTGGATAGATTAGGTCTTGTCATCCTAATCTTCAGCAAACTTATCACCTTGCTTTGCTATACAAAGTTTATTCTTAGAGCATATTCTCATGAAAAGCTATAGAGTGAGTTGTCAGGACTCAACATGGCACCTATGAGAGAATATATATATATATATATATATATATATATATATATGAGTTCTTTCTTGAAGTACTTTTCACCAATGTAATTGGATTGTGCATGGATGGTATGATGAATTTGATCTCCAGGGAAGTATCTACCATATTTAAATTACAAGAATTTGGGTCCATGAGAGTGATGAGGTTAACAAGGCATAATAAGATTGATTTCATCATGTTAAAGCATGATCCTGAGAATATATGCCATCAAAATGCCTTCTTGTGGCCATGAGAGTGATAGGAGAACAAAAAAGTAACAGTGACTTCTCATGAGAAGAGCAGAAACAATAGCTAGCTTGGCTGCTTCCATCAGAGTTGGACCCAAATCCAACTCCTTAGCTGCCATCTCTCTCTCTCTGATTGTAGTAGGTCCTCTGCAGGCAGGGCTTGAACTACCCTCTTGGATCATAGTGGATTGATTCTATGCTTCCAGGACAAGGGAGCAATGTGCTGGTAGTATACATGTACACTGCACCTCCTGACAGCTGTTCATCTGATACCTCAGACAGGACATCCATCCAACTGACAAGAGTGAGGGTGAAGAGAACACTTGCTCGAAAGGTTTTGGAACTTACTACCGATTAAGCCATCTTATGATATGAATGTAATGATCTTTTCCAGCTCCAAGTACTTGTTTTGATTTGTGGTTTCTGCTTTGAGTGATACAGAGGAGTCCCAGTTGCTCGGAACCGATGCTGTGCCATCAAGCTGTTTGCTTTTCTGTGGCAGACAAGAGGATGTGTTTATGCTTCAGTCTGTGTCCTTGTGGTGTCCATGGCCCTCACCTATATTGGAAGGATGCAGACGAAGCTATGTTGTGGGTTACTGCCAAGCTTCGAAGGAAACTGGGGATGTCCTCCCACAGTTTTGCTGAAACAGACATTGTGATTAGAGGTAACACCCTGTTGCTTAAATGGTAAACTTCAATCTCAAAGATTATTCTACAGATCATACAACAGCAGCAGTCAAGGCCATGTCAATCAAAATTTTATATATTGACTTCATCTGGTCTTCATTCTAACATTAATAAACAAGCATATTATAGCTATTGTTGCTGATAGCTAGCTAGCTAGTTGATCATGGTAAAGCATAAGGTATCATTGATGAGGCTGAACATATTCGAGTATATCCACTTGGCTACATGGATTAGACAAAGTTCGATGCAACTGCTTTAAGAGGGTTAGCAAATCGGATTTAGCAATACAGACAGAAACAAAAAGTATTTCATGGTTGAAGCAGGTGGGATGAACAATCCTGTCCTAGGACCAGAATTCAAGCATCAAGGATTTAATCTGCATATATTTTTGGCAGGTCACAAGTTGCCATCCACAAGCTCTGTTGACGAAAGAGAAAGATGTTAAATCAATCTGTTCGTGATTCATTATCAGTGTCAGCTGTTTGCCATCCAAGTCAACTTGATATAGGACTCAGAACTGGGTTGAACTTCACATCAGTGTTGCTAACTTCTTTTGGGGTTCTCACTATATATATGTATATAGTCAGAAAATACTAAAATCTTTTCATTTTTCTGACCTAAACTATAGTCTCAGGAAACTCAGCATGATGTCTCAATCAACCACTGTTTAATGTGTCATCACCTTCACTCCAATAAAACTAAAATTCATCTGCAAAACATGTCTTTAACACTGCATTCCAGATATTTATGTGGCCTACTACCTTCGGTTGTTTGTATACCTAGGTGTGCAGAATTTATTTGGCTGGAAAGGATCCAAAGTTCTGCAAAATAGAGCCTAGAGTTCATTGGATACAGACCGAAAAAGGAGTTTCAAGATAAGTGGAAAACAATATGAAATATATGTTAGAAATCTTGAAACTTTAGATTCCTACTTCTTCATGCCAAGCTGTATTGTGCTTGTGATTGTGTATAATTCTAACAATTCCTAATTATCTAGCTTTTTCAGCATGATTAAGGAGAAAAGCATATTATATGCTCCAGATAATGCATGTCACATGATGAATTCTACACTGATAGTCTCAAAGATAACCAATAATTCACTCACAATTTGCAATGTTCAGTGGATAGAGTTTTTCTCATGTTGTCATACAATTTAATCCAAAATGCTCATGTTCATGTCCCTAGGCCTAATTGGTAATTTGTGGCTTGTGAAACAAAAAGAACATTTTTGTTAAGCAAAGTAAAGGTGGAAGAAACCACTTTAATTGTTCTGAAAAGTATAAATCAGAAACCCAAAAGCCACTACTCACTGCAGAGACAAAAAAAAAAAAAAAGGTTGATATGTTCTTTGTTATCTGCTCCAGCTTTCTCAGATTGTTGTCCTTTTTACAATGACAACAAAGAAACAGTTGATATGTTCTTTATTATCTGCTCCAGCTTTCTCAGATTGTTGTCTTTTTTACAAGATGTGTCTTGGTGTTAGCTTTGTTAACCTAATGGCAATGGACAGGCAGCCATGGATGGCAGAAGCAGGAAAAATGCTGATGCTGAACCACTTTGAGCATCTCCACTGATGAACAAGCAGATCTCAGCCCATATACAAGCATTTCACCTCCAGCCAACACAGGTCACAGTGCCAATGTTGTTTAATCGAAAGGATGTCGTGTTCTTTACCTTCAATGTCTTGCAACCTTACAGTTCATGCAGTGATCATGTCCATACTCATGACCTTCATTGTCACTGTCATCATCATGCATTACTCCTATTTCTTTTCCCATTGACATGGGATGGACTCCAAAGCACAGTTAAAGAACAAGGAAGTTTCACTGATGATTGAACAACTTTATTTACAACTAGCCATCAATCTGGCATCATTCAGTTTGATGCCAAATATGTATTCTAACAGAGATTGGATTGGCAAGGTAGAAACTTGCAGAAGAATCTAAAATGCTAATTCATGGACATACAGATGATCTATGCTACTGCCTACATTGTCCCTTGTGTTTCCAAACAGATATGTTCCATGATTTCCCTTGTATCTGATATGGAAGATGACAAAAGAAGACAACATATCAATATGGTTTCAAACAAAATTCAAGCAGAAGCTTACCAGTGAGAGATTACACCAAAGCAGATTAAATTAGAAGATACTTGGATTGAACACACTCATTGCTGGCCCCTTGCTAAAATGGAACAAACTTCATGAAATCTATATTCTGACTGACACAACCCTTGAGATTTTTAAGCATTCATACTGATTCAAGAATGTGAAGGAGTTTGATAGCAAGCCCTTTTCTACTATGGAATTTTCATATATATAGATATCTAAACTGAGCACAATGTATAAAGAATGTTCATTTCTTATTCTGTACATGATTGTGTGTCTCTGTGAAAGGATGATTCAATGAATGCTCTGTGGATTTGGTTTAGAAGAATGTGATGCCAAACCATGCATGCATCTGGGTGTTCATATCCACTCAGATACAATAGGTGATATGCTCTTAGACATACATGTTCTTGGACATTGATTGGGGAGGCAAGTGGGCTTTCTCTGCTACTTCAATACATGCAATTCTAAGTAACCTAATGTAATCCCCATTCCAGTCCAATTGAAGCATAAAATTGAGTTATTGGTGAGATCATACCAATTATCATCAACTTTCTGGAACTTGGCTCCATAAGATAATGTTGGAGTTGGAAGGGGTAACTATAGTTAATTCAATCTTCAGTTGTTTGAATCTAATGAGTGTAGCTGATCCTGTAACATAAAATTAGATAAAGAAGTTTCTACACTTGGTTGGTGGCAAACTGTTCAGGATTCACAACTGAACAGATCCTCCTGCCAAAAAATGTTTGTATGCATCAAATAAAAACAATGCACTGTTTCTTCCTCACTTCAAATCTCTGGACAGATATTGCACAAAATATCAAGCAGAAACATACTCTTAAAATTCTCTACTCACAATAAGAAAAATATGAATCACCTTGAAAATTCTAGATTTTGCATACTCGTTTAGTTTCTATCTTGCAAGAAAAAAGAAGAAGAAGAAAGCTGTCAGATTTACACAAGTTTGAGCAACCAAATCTTTTTTCAGAGGGTAAAAAAAATGGAGAGTGACAATTATGTGCAGAAATGAAGAGCAAACAAATACTTCCATTTCTACATAAAATGTTTGTTTTCTCAGAATGTAAAGTGTAGCAAACAAAAAATAATAGGTATACTATTTGCTAAATGGTGTACATATGAGGACCATCATCATAACCATCTTCCAATTCTTCTGGCTCTTAAATGTGTTTCACTTCATCTGCATATCTTTGGGTCATCAAGCCCGACCAGCCACAGAAACTTTGTCTGCCTCATATGAGTCTTTATCGAGTCTCTCTCATGATATGAATCAATACAATTGGTTTTAATGCAATGGTGACCTCTGCCACCTAGTTTTTGTGGAGCAGAAGCATCCAAATAGATGCAAGTATCATATCAAGGACTACTGGGAAGGTGCAGGTGCTCTTCTCTTAGCAACACAAATTTGGTTAGTCTTCAATTAATTGCCAGCATATTTATAATCATTGCTGAAAACCAAAATAGCCCTTTCAAAGTCTTCTTCCACAATGAATTCTGCCATGGTTCGTCATAGTAGATTCAGCTTGCACGCCCAACCCACAGGTTTTAGACTGCGCAACCATTCGTGAGAGAAGAGAGAGAGAGAGGGGTAAAGGCCATCTTTTTATTTCTTTGCAGTACGAATTGTTCATGCCCAAAAAGATTTCAGCTTTGAGGCCCATACCGAGAGAGACAAGAGAGAGAGAGAGAGAGAGAGAGAGAGGGGAAAAAGAACATCTTTTTATTTCCTTGCGAAAACCGTGTACTGGTCGTGCCCCAGAAGACTTCATCTTGGAGGCCCAAACCCTTCTTTGCGAGTCTCTTGCGAGTCTGGAGGAGGAGGCTGTTTCGTTTTGTTCTTTTCCTCTAGCCTTCTGTCCACCTAAACCACTTATATTTCCCTCAGAAAAGGGAAGGTAAAAACCCATTCTTTCCTCTGTGGCGTCTCTCTGTATCTGTGTGTCTCTCTGTGTGCAAGCGATCTCAGGTGGGTTGTATCTGCGAGTTAGTAGCACTTCTCTTCGATCATGGTGAGACGCCATGGGTGGCAGCTCCCTGCTCATACCTTTCAGGTGCCTCCTCGTTCCAAACGCTCCCTGCTTTGCATTTTTGGGTTCGCTTGGCCCTCCAGATTCTCTGGAATATGGCTCGAGAAGGGCTGCAGTCTTCCAAAAACCCTTCTTGGTGCCCTTTTCTTTTGAGTTCTTGGATAAAGGAGGGTTGATCTCATTTCTAGGTTTCTTTTGTTATTCTTGAGCATTCTCGCACGCGCTCCAAGTTGGCGTCTTGGCTGTTGTTTTGTTCTTTTCCCGAGCATATGGATCTGGAAGCTTGTGCTGCGTGTTTCTGCTAAATTCTGTAGTAAATCTGCATACACATCCATTCCCGAGCTTTACTCTGTCTTCAGGTTAAATTGGGCCCTGTCAATGCTAAGATAGTATAGTCTTGCTTAAGCTGACAGTTGTCTAATTATCTGGTTGACATTCTTTCCTTTTGTGTCTTCTTCTGTCTGCGCCGCCTCCTATTTTGTCTTGCTTTTCTTCTTGTGGAAATCCTAATTTCTGTTTGTATATATATTTTTTCATTGTTCTTCCGATGCAACCGGATCAATGGGCTGTGCTATGACATCGAAGAGGCTCGTGCTTTAATATTCAATAATAGGTTGACAAACTTCTGATGGGGTTGACCCTGTGAAATCTTCCAGTTGATTATTTAATTATGTTGTATTTTCATTGATGTTGTCGTTTAGTTCTGCAGAAATCAATCTTGGACCTTTCTGCATTTGACATTTTTCAAACAGTTTGAGTTCAGAATCAATGTTGGCTCTAATTTCTACGAATGTGTATGACCTTAATCCTCACTGATTAATATGCATTTTGATGAATGTGCTTATTATTTGTTTTTTTTCTTAACATATACCAAGATAAGTTGATGTCAAGATTGATCATTACTCGTAAGACTTATACTTGTTGTTTTTGATGATGGATGTGTCCCTCGACCAGAACCCTGGATGTGTCCCTTTGAAGCTGATAGAATTCAGCCCCCACCTCAGCTGAGTGCTTGAAGATATTCCTAAGAGTCCTTTGTCCCATCTCCTGATGTTGTCCTGAATAACTCTGGGGAGGTAGGAGAATGCAGTTTGAACAGTGATGCCGAGGTGTCTGTGAGCATGACACAATCTCCCAGAATTTAGCATGCTCCTATCAATTTTCTCAAAATTGGAAGGGACAGATTTAGGCCTCCCCAACCCAATCACTTTTCACTTAGATGCTTGCTTGTTAGAATTTTGCTCCTGTGTTGCATGCTTACTCCACATCTGGTGGACCCATGTTTTCATATCTTGCTGTCTAATGAAACAGCAGAAGAGATGAGTCACTAGATATTCTAACCAGCATTATGTTTTAACTGTGGTTATTTATCTGTGCTATTCGGCTTTGGAAGTTGTAAGCGATATCCAAATTCCAAACATTTTTGTTTGCAAGTTATGAAAATTGGATTAATGCTACTTGAAATGGCTATTACCAAATACTGGCTTCACTTCTGCTGCCCAACAAGGAAACAGGACATTAATTTGTCTAGTTGATTGTCAGACTATAAAATGCAATCATTGATCTCTATAGCTCCTCTTGATCTGTAAGTCGTACCTTCATGTTGTCAAACCTCGTTGATAGAGTCATGGTTAAAGAGACATGGCTTTCCTTTGCTTAGAATAGGACAATCTAGTGCACAAACCTCGTTGAGATGTATAATTCAGGTTTTTGATGCTTGTGGAGTGTTTATTTCGCCTCTTGCATTTTATTTACTTCTTATGCGCCTGATTGATTTTCATCAATTTAGTCCAACTAAAAGTAGCTTAAATGATTTCTTATGATGCATTAACTTGCAATTTAATTTGTAATTACTTTTTCACACTAGTAATGATTCTCTTATATCCTCTTTCGTAGGTTGTTGCCATAACAGTGTTCTTCCTTTTGGTTGTCGCATTCTATGCCTTCTTTGCACCTTTCCTTGGTAAACACATTTTTGAATATGCATCAGTTGCTGTTTACACTCCTGTGGTAAGTAATCTCTTCTTATCCCATGATAATATTATTGCAAATGTGGATTCTGATTCTAGTAATGTGGACTCATTGTTCCTTATCATTATAATTCAGGCAATTGCGGTTTTTATACTTTATGTACGCTGTACCCGCATAAACCCTGCTGATCCTGGAATTATGTCAAAGTTTGACAATGAATTCAAACATCAACGGAACAAAAAACCTGGAATGCCCAACGGAACCTTACCTTCTAACCATGAAAACAATGCAAGTGGAGCACATTCTTCCCCAACATCCGCATGTAGGAGCTCCCTAGATGGTTCTAATAGAAAAGTTTCAGCCATTGAAGATGCAACTATAAATATGTCAACTCGTCCACAAAGACAAAGTTCAGCTTGCTGCAGCATTGGAGGATTTATGTGTGCATTGTTTGTTAAAGAAGATTGCCGCAAACTTGAAGACACTGAGGAACAAGCTGGTGGCGAAGATGCTTTATTTTGTACATTGTGCAATTCTGAGGTATAGTTTCTTGATAATAAAATGTAGAACATTGCTACTCAAATTATCCAGTTCTTTCTTTCCTGCATCAGTTTTGGAGATAAGTATGATCGGAAACTACATACTTAAGCATTTTTCTCAAATAAAGAAGAGTGCCTGACATTTGTGATTTCAGAGCATAAAGATTGTTTTGAATATTAAATTAGACTTTATCCTGCATGAAATTGATATTATGTTGATTCTTTCATAAAATTTCTCCTACCATGCCAGCTTAAAATCTCCTCCGCAAAAATTCCTTGTCTGCATTAGGAACGCACACCTTGTGTATGCTTATAGTCAAGTAGTAGGGGAAGCTAAAAAGGAGGAAAATCGGACATGCTGCTGATTTCTTCTTTACAAATTCTGGATGCAAGATTGTTGTGAGGGTGAGTGGTGCTTGATAAGGTACGGCTCAGTTGGATAAGTCTAGGATTGACATTTCAGGTACTGGGGTCATGCTGGTCTATGGCTGGACCAGTATGAGCCTGTTGTGTGGCGGTATACCAACACACGGTATGTCGGCACAAACCATAGTATCAACTATCAAGAAGGGGTGGAAGAAACAGTTGATCACAAGTTTGTATATAAATGTACCATGTTCGAACATTTAAAGATGAAAATGTAAACATTTTTAAGAATAAGATGGAAAGAGAGACGACTTGGAACTTAGATGAGGATAATATTATTTGGACTATGATGGCCAATAGGATTAGGAGCTTAATAAAGAAGATTCTTGGTGAAACTAAAGGTAGAGATGTAACCCTGAGAGAGAATTGGTGGTGGTGCGAGGAAGTTCAAAAAATAATTTTTACTAAAAGATCATGCTTTAAGATTGATAAAATTATATAAATGAGAAAAAAATTAAAAGATATATAGAATATAATAAAGAGGTTAAAAAAGCGATTTGTTTTGCAAGATATAAAGCTTATGATAATTTTTATGATAAATTACAACTAAAGATGACAAAAAAGATATATGTCAAATTGCTAAAGTTAAGGAAAGAAAGTGTAAGGATTTAGGTAATATTAGATGCATTAAAGGTAAGGATTAAAAAATACTTGTAAATGATAATGAGATTAAGGAAAGATGAAAAAAATATTTTTATAAATTATTTAATAAATATTCCACAAAAGACTTAGATTTAACGATAAATAATAGTGGTAGATTTAATACTCAGATTTATTTATAAAATTAGGGCTAATTAAGTAAAAGATGTATTAAAGAAGATGAAAATATTTAAGAGTGTGGGGTCTGATGGTTTCCCTATTGAGGTCTAGAAAAGTCTAGGAGACAAGGAAATAGGTTAGTTAACTAGGTTATTTAACAAAATCATGAGATTTGGAAGGATGTCTAATGAACGGAGAAAGAGTTTTTTAGTATCAATTTATAAAAATAAGGGTGAGATACAAAATTGTTCAAATTTAGAGAAATTAAAATCATGAGTCATATTATGAAACTTTGGGGAGAGTTATCGAAAGTAAGATATAGCTTGAAACAAATATCACCAAAAATCAATTTAATTTTATGCTTGGAAGATCAACCATAGAAGTTATTTATTTATTAAGACAATTAATGAAAAAGTATATGAAGAAAGAGAAAGATTTACATATGATTTTTATTGACTTAGAGAAAGCCTATAATAGATTCCTAGAGATTTATAATGGTGGGTTTTAGAAAAAAAGATATATTCACTAATTATATTGATATTATTAAAGATATGTATGATAATGTAGCTATTAATGTTAGAACTATAGGGAGTGTGTCTAGTGAGTTTCTTATTAGGATAAGATTATACCAATGATCCATATTAAATCCCTACCTTTTCACATTGATAATGAATGAACTTAGTAGTCACTTACATGATAAACCTCTCTTGTGTATGTTATTTGTTGATGATATTATCTTAGTTGATGAGAGCATAAGTGGAATTAATCATAAACTTGAGCTATAAAGGCAACCCTTAGAAACTACTGATTTTAGATTAGGTAGGACTAAAACTTAATATATAAAATATGATTTCAGTGATTCTAGAAATAAACCAGAGAATATAACTAAATTGGATGGACAAGAAGTCTCTTTAAGTAAAAGTTTTAGGTACCTTGGATCAATTATTCAACAAGATGGAGAGATCAATGAAGATATTATTTATAGAGGAAAAACAAGATCGTTAAAATGGTGAGGAGCGTTAGGAATCTTTTGTGATCATCAGATACCTTTGAGATTAAAAGAAAAATTTTATAAGATAATTATAAGACCAACAAATGTTTTATGGATCTGAGTGTTGGACAGTTAATAAAAAATATATACAAAAAGTTTGTGTTGTCAAGATGAGAACGTTGAGATGGATGTGTGGAGTTATTAGGAAAGATAAAAAAAAATTACTTTTATTCGTGAACAATTAAGTATCATTTCGATAAAGGATAAGATAAGAGAAAAATGTTTAATATAGTGTAGTCAGAGAATGTGAAATAATTAATGTTAGTAGTATGAGGAGAGGTAAAGAAAGACCTAAAAAGACTTTAATAGAAACTATAAATAAAGATTTAAGTAATATAAACTTAACTAAACATATGGTTTTTTACAGATTTCAATGGTAGCAAAAGATCCGTGTAGCTGACTCTAAATAGTTGGAACTTCTGGCTTTGTTGTTGTTGTTGTTGTATGTTTGAACATGGCAATAGCTTCGTAAGGTTCAAAATATTATAGCTTAGATCACTCAAAACTTTTTACAGAGGTTCTCATTAGCTAATACTACATTGGTTGGATACAAATTTGATCTTGGGAGGTGTTATGTTTGGTCTTTATGAAATGAATGTGTAGGTTAGGGCATGAACATGATTTTTCTTTTCCCATTTTCTGTTGGGTGGTTCAGGGTAGGAGGTTGCATGTACGTACTTAAGTGTCGAGTGAAAATGAACAAATATTTGTTTTTCTTAATTTTTTTTATTCATTTGGAACTTCAATTGACAACATAAGGTCCCAACTATCTGCAGTCAGTCACATGGTTCATCTATACTTCTGTAGCATTGGCTCCTGTTTTTCATCCATTGTTATAAGCTTTTAATCTGAATATCTGGTTTGTCCATTGACTGGGTAATGTTGCAGAACTGTTTCTTATTTCTGCTTAAAGATACATGATCATTTAAATTTGGGTCTCTTTTTAACATCATCATTTGGTGAACTCTTTTACCCCGCAGGTGCGCAAATACAGTAAGCATTGTAGAAGTTGTGATAAATGTGTGGATGGATTTGATCATCATTGTCGGGTACCTTGTCTTGAAATATTTTCCTTCATGTTCTTTGTTGTATACCAAATGTTCTTTGACATGTGGATTTCATTTATTTACAGTGGCTTAATAATTGTGTGGGAAGAAAAAATTATGTCAGCTTTATAGCTCTTATGGCCACGAGTCTTGTTTGGGTATGTATCACATGTTGGCACTTTGATTTTGTAATATTTGTTCTGTGAATAAATATGCAGGAAGTTTAGGCAATTCCAACACTACTTATCTCTTAATTTTGTTGTTGTCATTTACCAGCTTGCAATCGAGTGTGGAGTTGGTATTGCTGTTCTTATACTTTGCTTCGTTGATAAAAAGAACATGGAGAACAACATTGAGGAAAAGCTTGGAAATGGTTTTTCTCGAGTTCCATTCGCAAGTGTTGTGGTAAGTTTAGTATATCAAAGTCATTGTTCCACAAACAATATTTTTTCTTCAAATCTTGCGGGAATTTTTTTCTCAAAAAGGCCCCAGTTTTTTCATTTAAAAAAGAAAAACTGAAAGCAGACAAGACCCCCTTCCTTCCCTCTCATATGCCCTGTGTTATGAACCTCCATAACCTTAAGCAGGAACATGTTCCGATTCAAACTTATACTTCATAATCTTTTTAGACAATCCTCTTGTTCACTACCTTGTTTCCTTTCTTGATACAGCATCTATAATTCCATTGTGTGTTGAGGTTCTTGATATGCATTTTTTATGTTGGCCGAGTCTTGGAGAATTTAGGTGGGTCTCTGATAATTTTCTCTTTTTTGCAAAGAGCTAGAAAACATATATCACGTTCCTGGTTCTACTATTTGCCCATAGTAATTTGTTGGGCATTGCCATCCTGTCAGAAATGAAGTGTCCAATTTGGCATGAAAGTTCCTGCCTTCTCTTTGTATTGTCACTTTGCAAATGTATTATGGGCAATGCATTTTATAACATTGATTGAATTTGGAATTTCATTAGCGAGATTTTAGTACTTACATAATGTTATTATTTTTCTGCTTTGGAAGCATTTCTTTCGGGGGCAGTTCTATTTCTACAAGCAAAAACATTCAGGTTGAAACCAGTAAAAACAAAACATCTCTGGTCATGGAAACTTTTGCTAACTTTGGTTTTCTAGGCTATTTGTACCGCAGTGTCAATAGTGGCATGCATACCTTTGGGAGAATTGTTCTTTTTCCACATGATACTGATAAAAAAGGTTTGTCCTCAAACAAACAGCCATTCAGATTCTCCATTTAGCAAGTGCTTTATCCTTCCTCCCTTTAACAGGGAATCACAACCTATGAGTATGTTGTGGCTATGAGAGCAATGAGTGAGGCACCTCCAGCATCAGCCGATGAAGAAGTGCCTAACCTTCTTTACTCCCCAACTAATTCTGCAACAACAGGCTTGAGTGTTGGAAGTTCTATCAGTATTCAGTACAAAGGCGTATGGTGCACTCCTCCAAGGGTCTTTGTCGATCACCAGGTAAGCTTCATTCAATTTTCATACTACTGCTATAATTAATAATACTTGTAGTAAGCCAAACAATGTAACTCAAATAAGGCTTCTTATAAGATGATATCAGTAGAGCTTTATCAAGGTTACTTCTCCATTATACTTGGTTGCCTGTGCATGCTTAAATTTAATAAACCCAAAAGCAGACCAGAATTTGCCTCGGCGTCATTAATCTAAAATGTTCTTGCTCAGTACACGCATCATTATATTTCTATAACAGGATGAGATAATTCCACACTTGGAACCTGGGATGGTACCATCAACTATAGATCCAGATGCAACTGGGTATGCGGAAAGAGCAAATAAGTCCAAAAAGGCTGTTAAGATCAGTGCATGGAAGCTTGCCAAATTGGACTCTAATGAGGCGATAAAAGCGGCGGCCAAAGCCAGGGCATCCTCTTCAGTCCTTCGGCCCATAGATGCTCATCGTGTTCCTGATATTGATTTAAGTTCCAGCGGAAATGCAAGTGGTAGGAGCAGTCTAAGCATGGATTATAGTGCTACCAGAGAATCAAGAGGGGAACTGAAATTATCTCCTCTAAGAAGTTCTTATGTGCAAAGTCTCACTAGCAAGGATGACTATGAGACCCAAACTCAGAGTGCAAGCAGCATGAGCAGTCCAGTTCACATTCATGAATCTGTTGCCCTCAACTCACTTCCTTTGCCGCATCCTCTTCCTGATCGACCTCCACCATTTGCTGCGAGAGGTCAGCCTCAAACTAGCCAACATACCAACACAATGTTCCAAACTGCCACTGCAATTGTTAGGGAGAATAAAAAAGTTTCTGTTGTCTGGGATCAAGAAGCCGGCCGCTATGTCTCGGTACCAGGAACTAATCGAATTGACAATACTATGGATGTCCCAGCTAGGACTTCTCGGGTTCCCTTGGTTAATTCTTCTGCAGAAGCTTGTGCTTTTGAAAGAAGGGCTTCTCAACCAAAGGCTTCTTCGTCCGTGGTGCCTCCTATACTGGCACAAGAGAGATTAACATACAGTGGGCAGTCAATATTCTTTGGTGGTCCTCTTCTTAATGCTCCAGCTAAAGACACTAAGCAAAGCGACAGCAGCACCAGAATGTGGCCGGAAACTGAGAGGGCATCAAATACGAATCGTGGTGGAAGAGAGAGGGGACAAGCAGTCGACTCGTTCCCTGTGTTTGCTCCTGGAGCTTTCCAGAAGAATCTTCCAACCAAGTGATTCCTCCTCTTCTCTTTCCCTTTGGCTTCGCCATCCCGGAAACATCCGAGTTGGTACTTGAGATCTGCATTCCAGTATCTTGAGGTGATGCTGAGCAATGACTTGCTTTCGCAAAGCTTACCTCTGCATTAATAGAGGCAAAGCAAACATAAGAATGATTCCCATTATGTCCAAGTTCTCCCACATTGCTACCTTGTGTTGGAGCTTCTTATTTTATCAGAGAATCTCTGTAGATAAGTCACCAGATGTAATTTTCTCCAAGAACTATGTTGTTCTGATGTATGTTTTGTCTTTGACAATGGTCAGTAGCTGTTCTTTCTTTTTCCTGACACAATTGGGTTAGAAGAACTGCAACATCAGTTTTTAATGTTTGGAAATAGACACTCTCTTTTCCATATCTTTGCAAGTCATGAAGACTTTGGAACTCTGGGCAAGCTTTAGCACTTTCAAGAGAAATATTGGGTTTATAGATTCTGTTGGTCGTGGATAACTGTTGATATAACACACAAGACCTGTGTATTGTTTTGTTGCTCAATTGGCTTACCAGAGTTTACCTGTCATCTGTTAGTTGTGGATAATTGTTGTTATAACACACAGGACCTGTGTATTGTTTTGTTGCTCAATTGCCTTACCAGAGTTTACCTGTCATAAAGGATAAATAGAATTCAAGAGCCACAGAGAAATCCTCTCAAAGGAAGCCACAGCATCACTCAACACAAGTTTTTACCTGTCATAGAGAACAAAAATAATTCAAGAGCCACAGAGAAATCATTCCTGTCAAAGAAAGCCACAGCATCACTGGTAAATTTTAAAATGTTTGATCATAGGCTGTTCATCCCTAATCTTAGGGAAACAAATTTATTGAACACATCTACAAAACTGAGGAGAAAATTTGAAGGTACAACAACTCCAGCAAGATCAACTCACTCCAGAATAGAGCTAAGTCTATTTAACATTGCATTCAGGCATCATCAAGAGCAAGAACACCTGGCAGAGGCTTGCCCTCTAGCAGCTCCAAGCTAGCACCACCACCAGTCGAAATGTGGCTCATCTTGTCGGCAAGCCCCACTTTCTCTACGGCAGCCACTGAATCACCACCACCAATGATGGTTGTGACCCCAGATAAACTCAACTCAGCCAGTTTCTTTGCGATTGCCTGTGCATGGAAGTAATTCATACTTAAATGTCTGAACAAAATAACCTGCAAGCATTGATCTACTTGTTTTACTTACCTCAGTTCCAACTGCAAACTTCTCAAATTCAAATACCCCCATGGGTCCATTCCATATGATGGTCTTGGTGGTATCCAGGGATTCACTGAATGTCTTGATGGAGTCGGGACCAATATCAAGACCCATCCATCCATCAGGGATGCCAGAAGCCGGTACAACCTGATGGAATGAGAAAAGTGTCAGACTAGAATTTATACAGTATAAAACTAAAATGCCACATAGTTGAAACTATATTCATCAATCCTAACGTTGTCAATGTGAACGTTGAGGTTCACACAACAAAACATACTAAGTAACAATTAAGTAAACCCCACAGTTTCCTGTTAATCTGTGTCACTGTGGCTTCCACTTGGACTCCAAATGTTTCCAAACACTGACATGGGTACCGGTCACACATTTCCATTTTCCTTGGTCTCTTCCCAAATAAAAGTAAGGCCTACCCTACTATAAGAAAGTCTAGAGAAAAAAAGACTTACAAAATGGACTAGATCCACTTAAAACTAAGTCAAATGCTGGATTTCTAATCACTATTAGTTTATTAGTTATCTCCTCATACCTAATAAGTGAGTTATGCATCGCAAAAATTGCTCAATTTATCCAAAAGGCAGATGGACATACCATGCTATTTGCATCTGCAGCAAACTTGTCAGCTATTAGCACATCAGTCGGTAACAGTAGAGAAACACCTTTAGACTTTGCTTGCTCGAGAAGTGAGGTTGCAAGATCAAGCTTGTCTTCCTCCACAAGAGATGATCCAACCGAGTATCCTTGTGCCTTGTAAAATGTGAATATCATTCCTCCACCTAGAAGGAGGATATCCACCTTACTCAACAGTGATTCTATCACCCCAATTTTGGTTGAAACCTTAGAGCCACCAACAATGGCGGCAAATGGTCTCTTGGGGTTTCCTACAGCTCCAACAAGGT
The DNA here is from genome assembly GCF_036884655.1 of Musa acuminata AAA Group. Lineage (NCBI taxonomy): Eukaryota > Viridiplantae > Streptophyta > Magnoliopsida > Zingiberales > Musaceae > Musa > Musa acuminata. Next base: position 52,041,421 of record NC_088334.1, on the reverse strand, counting down.
AATCAAGCTCCTGAAAGGAAAAGCTTATCTTCAGTGTTAGGCTAAAACTTGATAAACAACAAATATCCTAGAAAATATATAACCATATAGCACATTTTTCCATGATAAGAGAAAACTGTAGTGTCTAGTAATTTAGTAGAAACTAAAGCAAGAATGGTCCAATCACAAGTGACATGACAGAATTAGTTACAAACTGTCAAAAAGTGTCTGGAACTTAATGCACACAATTTAAATAATCTTATGGTACATTACACTGTGAAATGAGCAAATACCTTCTGCATCAGAAAGCCAGCAACAGCTGGCTTCAAGAATTTGGCAACTCCCTCAGTGGAAGCATGAGCCCTGTGAGCTGTCCCAAAGGCATCATTGACATAGAGGTCAGCCAGAGATGCCAACTTCTTAGCAAACTCTGGGCCATTCTTTTCTTCTTCTCTGTAGAATCTGACATTCTCAAGAAGTAGAACACCTCCATCTGGTAAAGCAGCCACAATCTTCTCAACTTCCTCACCAATACAGTCATCAGCCATCTCAACCTACATAAGTAATTAGATCTCAAAAAAAATTTAGTCCAAGAGTACTTAAATTTAAAAGGGACTTAGCTAAAAACACAATCATACATACATTAACACCAAGAAGATCAGAGAGCCGTGGCACAAGAGGTTTCAGGCTGTATTTTGGGGTGACACCTTTAGGGCGGCCCTGAAAAGTGATACCATGCCATCAGTTCCATACTGATCTTCTGCCAAAGAAATTGGGTGAAGTCTTTGAAATAAGTAGGTTCATAAAAGTAAAAGAAGAATGAATCATGCAAACACTGGAGCAGGTCTGTCGTGTCAGGCACATGACCCAACGAGTTCGAAAGCAATCAGATCATTCATGAAATACTGCATGAAATATTTAACCAACATGAACACATGAAAAAGGAAATAAAAATATCAGAAAAAGAAAGCTAACATCATGATAAAAAAGAAGATTTGGTCAAAAAGATAAAATTTGTGAATTTAGTATACAATAAAAGAGTGGCATTAATAAACTTCATCTCACAAGAGCTAATGTAAGAAAACCAGGGATTTTTTCAAGTGAAAAACACATGCATGAGCCTTTTGCACACCACCAAAAAGAAGCATACTCAATCTAACGTCAACAATTAATCAGGATTTTCTGATGCTATATTTTGTTCATTGCATTGACCAAAAGGACAGCTTGATATACCATGAAATCCAGGAGTGATGTTGTGGGAATCAAATAAGTCGATAAGTGACATCGTTGTCGATGGTAGCATGAAAGGAAATGATAATGACAAACTTTAAGCTAAGCTTACAGGTGCAGTCACTGGGAAGTTGCTTGAAGGAACAGCTATTCCATATGCATCTCTATCGTGCAAGGTGTCCCAATAAACAACAACTACTAGGACCCAACTTTCCAGATCCTCTCTGTTATAGGACACACCTGCTCATGTCATGTTAATAGCAGTACCAAATGTACACTGTGGATATGGTAGCCACTAATTAGGCAGTTCTTGTATGCCAATTGCCATGATACAATTTGGATTTACGAGCAACTTAAAAAGAAATGAAAAAAGAAAGATGATGTTGTCATCAATTTATACATGAGTAAGGCAACATTTTTCTTCTTAACCAACATGAACACAAAATAGAAATCTTGATTTTGTTGCTTAGGGATTTATAAAAGAAAATTATATCTCATAAAAGTCATACAGGTATGATACAGGTATATTTTGTTCGTCCTCCTAAAGGATTAAAATTTTTAGAGGCCAATAGCAACTTACACGCTCAGAAACATAAATCTCAAATTAAACAAGAGAAAAACAGAAAGAACAAAGCTTTCAGATACTAACGGCAAATCACATTCTTGGAAATGAAACTATCATATTAAACAAGAGAAAAAAAATCAGAAAGAGGTATCAAAATTACACAAAGCAGCAGATTATATATATATAAAAGTTATCCCATTAACAAGAGAAAACCAGAAAGGTCCGAACTTCAAGAATCTAACAACAAATCACACACTGAGATATATGCCTTTTTGATTTATTCAGGAGGAAGTTTCCATTCAGATAAAACTAGAACACACAACCACGGAAATTAGCCGAAATCCAAACAATCAACCACCAAAAAAGGGAAATAATAAACTAAGTACGAGATAGACCGGATAAATGATAGCCCTAATAAAAGGCCTAATCGGGGAGCACAGGAGTGGATCAAGGGGTAGAGGACGACCAGATGGCTGCAGAGGATGACCCTGGCGCCGTGCTCCAACAGATACTTTATGGTCGGCACGGCGGCACGGACGCGGGTGTCATCGGTGATCTTCAGGTTGTCATCCAACGGCACGTTGAGATCCACCCGCACGAACACCCTCTTCCCCTTGAGGTCGTCTCCCTTGAGATCACCCACGCTCCTCTTCGTCGCCATTTCTCCACCAAATTAGTCACCGAAAGAACCAAGTAATCGATCGAAGGAGGCGGAGGAGGAGACGAATCGATCGATGGAGGCAAGTGGAGCTCAGTGAAGGGTTTAAAGAGGAAAGTGCGTCGGTTTAGAGGCGCGTGCTAACGTGCGCTCCGCGAATATTCTCGTCTTTTATGCGCCTTTGTGGCTTTCGGCGGACCGCCGTGGCTTTGCCCGCTGTATTGGGGCATCCATTCGACGGTCAAGATTTATCGAGTGGAGGATCGGACGGCCAACGACTCGCGCGTGATCTCTGCGCTCATGGATTCTCGCCATAAATTTTGCGTTAAAAGGAACACTCTTTCTTACCGGAAAACGTACCCTCTCCGCAAACTGCGTTCTGTTTGCAGCAATGTCGAATGGGGCCCGCGTGGCCCCAATATTTCCTCCAACCGTAAGAAAGGTAGACGACTCGGTGTTCGTAGTGATGGCGAAGTAGGTGAACGGATTCTACAAGACCTCTGGTCATTCAATAAGAATAATTAATATATAATGATAGTAATATAATATCAATATTGAAAAATAATAATCATAATTGGGTGTAGAAATTTCACCAATCAATTCAGGATAGCAATTCTCTCCCACATCAAAAACACAAATCCATGGGCTATTTAAGTTGGATTCAACACAAATCATAAAAATCCCTGTTTCTATTGTTCTTGAGAAGCAAAGGGCAAGTTGGTTTCTATTTGGTTTGGTCTCCCAAGAATGAAGATGGACTTATTGTTCCTTTATAAAGGCTGTACATTACTTTTACAGCTTTATAGATATAATATTTAATGATAATTCAATAAATTAGTAGGATCCTATTGGTTACTAAAGAGGAGATGTCTTATTTTAGTTCTTATTATTTGGGTGTGATATCTAAAAAAAATGATTTATCATAATTACATCTTTTGTTTCTATAAATTCAATATATGATATTTTCTTCACACAACAAATCAATTCAATTCCAACTGAGATGACTAGTAATTTATAGACAATAATATCTCTTCTTGATGTAATGGAAGAATTATAATTTTTTCTAATGGTAGTAAAAAGAAGAATGAAATCATGGTTTTTGGTCCAACAAACAGCTGCAAAAGGCTATCTCCATCTTCTTGTTCTTACAATTAATGTTCTTTTTGTTGATCCCATTGTATATGAGCAAGTAAGTTGGATGGAACAGCATGTAATCCAAGAACAAGTCAAAGAGCTATATGTTTTCCAAGTGCCTGCTTGAGGTCAAAATAAAACCATGGCAAATAATAATCAAAGATCAGTAGGAAATGGAAGGCTGCAGATTCCAAGTCTGTGTGCTTCCTCTCCCATAAAAGAAGCAAGCTGGAAAGCATGTAGAAGAGAGCATGCCAACCATTATTAACATGAAAGCTTGCAGCTTCCTAGAAACAAGAGACTAAAAGAATCAAGAAACCAAGATTTATCAAGCTGGAAGGAATGTTCACACAAGAGAATTGCTAGTTGGAGGTGGGAGGAAAACAAGGAGTGAAGTGGGTCTCCAGTAGTTCTTTCTAAAACCTGACTTGATTGCCCAAACTTGACTTGCCTTTAAAGAAAACCTGTCTATTTCAGAAGGAAAAATAGGAAAGAAAGTGATCAATGTAGTAGTTTGGACCCATTGTTATAATGTGACTGGTCACTGATCCAACCCTTTTGTTTCTTCTTCAGTGCCTCTTAAATGATTGTGCAGTGGATGTGTGGTCTCAGTTTACTGCTCATGTGTTGTTGCTTTGTAGATTGTTGAACAAAGACCTGCACATTTCAGAGATTGAGCCACTTGTGAGAGATGGAAACCTGCTGAAGATACCTCCATTTAGTCCTATAAAATCAAAAATATAATTTAAATATATTTATTAGTATTAATTAAATATATTATTTATTAACTTGAGTCTACATATTTTGGATCAAGTGATGTTAGGTCTATCAATTAAATAAGTCAGTTATTCTATTAAAACATATTATGATGAATGATATCAAAATCTATGAGGAACGCAAATAGAAAAAAACTAGTCTCTTATGTATCATTTTAGAGTTTGATTCTATGTTATACAAGAATCTAAAGCGAGGATGTTATATCTCGATTACTCTAATATCGAACTGAAATATAGTATGAATAGACTTAGAATGGCTAAACAATTCTACTACCATTAATTTGAGTCAATATTTTGAATCATATGATCCTAAAGTTATCAAATTAATGAATCAGTTATTCTATTGAGTCTCTTTAGCTGAGCAGTAAAAAACTCAAGAACTTAGAGTAGGATAAGCACTTGGTTCAATCATACAGCAACAACAATAGCAGAGGAATGGATTTGCAGGGAAAAAGAAGAGAAGATAAAAAAGAAGAAATACTATTTCCATATGCTGAGAAGTTTAGCAGGAAGAGTTGGGTTTCTGACTTCACAATCAATCAGCACTCACTTTAAGCTTGTCTGATGGCACAAAAACTTCACCTTTCTTCCCCTACTCCACTTCTTAAGCATCATCATCCATTTCAATAAATTGATTTCCAGGGTCAAATTGCAGGAATTAATTATATGTTTATAATTTAAAAGTCATATCTACTAGTCAAAGCTGGTTTTACACTCAGCCAAAAGCTTATTTGGAATTGCAATTTGTGATGCAATTTTATTTTGTGAGGAAAAAGAAATCCATAATTCTCTGCAAGTTGGGTTTGAAGAGAAATGGACATCCCATCCGATACGCGGATGTAAACTTAGACTGGGGACAGTTGTAAAGCGGTGGGCCACCCGATGGATTTCCCTTTCCACCGAGCGTTGCACGGGATCCGCCAATCCATCCGAAGGGACCTCACCGTCTGATCCTTACCACGTGCACTCCACCAACCCGCTCGGGCCCCTGCGGGTCCCACTTCCCTTCCCGAAGTACCCCTCCCGAGGGGCACTTCAAGAACTCTTGGCCACGCCGCGCCGAGGCGGTAACCGAACCTTTGTTGCTTGGCGGTGACTGGACACTCCTGATATAAATTGTTTTACCTCGCGCTCCGTCACCTCCCGCTTCAACTTTTTCGCTGCCGGACGGACGAGGGAACGAGGACGACGAGACCGTTCCAAAGACTATCGTCCTCGGATCAACCGATCCCCGGTCAGGTGACGCAATGCCCTCCGTCTCCGCTCAAATCTACGTTTCGATGCCATCGAATGCGCTTTTTTTCCTCGATTTCTTCTCCTTCTTTCTTGCCGGTAATTAGTAGATCGCATGAAGCGCTTAGGTTTACCTCATTGTTGCTCTGTTTCGCTCCCAGCAGTTGATCTTGATTTCTTGGGGATTCTCTTTCTTGGAGCATACGGGTTTTCTCGATATTGCTCGAAGGTTTCACGAAAAGCTCGAATCGATGCCATTCTTTCTAGTTTTTCTGTTGTATCGTCGATCGAACACGCCGATCTTTACGACAGTTTAAAGCGCCACTATCGATTGGCGATTCGAGCATTGTTCCGGGGGAAGCGACTATAACTGTGTCCTCATCCGTACTCCTATCGGCTTTCTGTTCGCAGAATGCTCCAACTTCTTCTGCTATATTTCCACCCGGGATAATTTTGTTCCCCGAGTACCCCTAACGCGAAAGTTAAGGGCTCGCTTTTGCCTTCTAGGTCCGAAATGCCCGTTTCGTAGTACCCCTTGCATGATGAAACTGTTGGCGTAGCTCTGCTCTCTGATTCGGGTGACAATATCAAATCCGCCGCCCCACCACGTTGCTTAAAAGAAGCCATCATGACCGAACAAAGTCACTTTTTTTCCTCTGCCACCGGTACCCGCTCACCTACCTTTCTAGTGATTGGGGAACCCATTGGGCCCCGCTGACGGGGGGCGAAAGGCTCATCAACAATTGACTAGGGACCAACTGCCTGCTACGCGTGATCAAAGGCATGCACTGGACGGCTTAGATGGGGCCATCACAATCAATCTGCATCGTTAAACCTGGATGTGCCTCAGTTTTCAGAAGTTTGTGTTGGTGTGCATGAGAATACATTGGGTGCTTATTTTCAGTAATTTGTTACTTATGTGTATATACGGGAGCGAACACTTGGCAATGGGTTTTAACATTTCAATAGATATTTTCTTGTAATAAGTTCTACATGATTATTTGATTAGAAGGTACCAGATTGCATACCTAAACATGGTTAAATGTCATAGGTTGTCATGCCATCTGACAAGTAACCGAGATCATAATGACAGAAGAGTCACAAGCAACTTCAGACCACGTGGAAGCCGAGCCATCTTCGGAAGTTGATCTATTGGTAATAATCTCCTTCTTGGTGACTTCCATTTGTGTTAAAATTAAAGTGCTACTGAATTATATAGGATTAGAGAACCAATAGATATCTAATTTTACATGCCAAAATCATCACAAATATTTTCATTTTGTTGTAGAATTCAGTACACTCATTGTCTTGAATATTTCCATTTGTTGAAACAAAGAGAATAAGATGTAACATTTCTTTTGTAAATAAATCCCTTACACGAGACAATTATTTAAACCATAATTCACGAGGTTGATCTGATTCCAACATCATATGCACCGTATCAATATCGTCCAGGACACCTGATCTCAGTCTATGTCTTGACCATGTGGTTGCATGTCAGTAGGAAATTGTTTGAATGATTCAAACTCAGCTTGAGTTGGCTGTTTGGTCAATTTAAATCCAATTTCACATCCTCCGTGGAGAAAGAAAAGGGTCAAGTTTAATAGATTATTAACTACTATTGGAATTTAAAGTAAATTGCTTAAATGAATTGTATTTGAAAATCCACCATAATTCAGTTAGTATTGTTCTTTAACGACTAAAAGATTTAATACTATCCTGCATCTACAGCCTACTTGTTTAAAATTTTCCTTTGTATGACCCTAAAACCTTGAGGGTCTTATGGGAAACTCTCCTCAATGATGATCGATCTATGTGGTCCACTTCCTAGGATTTGAAGGTGATGCAATAGTGAACTTTTTAAATTTTAGCCACCAAATTAATCGCCAGACATTTACTCCAATCTTGAAACAAAATTTAAAATTTTCAAATATTTATTTGCTGGTAATTTTTTTTTGGTATGGTGCAAGATGCAAATAACATAAATGTGTTGAACTATGTTATTTTAGTCCATATTCTCAAACACAAGCATAAATTCATTTTCTGAGTTATATTCTTTTTTCTTAAAAAAAAAAGGAATATTCTGAATTATATTCTTGTTTTAGTGGAATATATAAGCCAAAGGGGGTAATCTCTATATCAGTGCTTATTTGTGTTATTCAAGTGCTTGGATTATTGGGAAAGGTCTGTTGAAATCACAGTTGTGTAAGGTGGAGCCCTTATGATAAAACGGAAAGGAAAAATTCCATGAAGAAGTATTTTTGCTCCCTTTATCTTGATATAGTTAAGCAATTAGCAGTTGATGTTAACTCTCCTTGCGTCATTGTTTTCAACAAGTTTTTGCAAAGGCAGTCAAAATCACCAATGTTGGTATAAGTCAATTCTTTTTCCCCTTCTTTTGAGAGCAGTTGAATTTAAGTTTTGTAATCCAATGATTTCTGACAATTTTGGCTCTCCATGAAATAAAATTTAGAGCATTTCCCCATGATCCATTTGAAGTAGGACCAAAAGATCAGACATAAAACTTGAAATATATTAGAACTGTAAAGAATTAAACGAAGAAGATAAAAAGATAGAAATTATAGAAGAAACTATGAAATGTATGAGATGTAATTGCCTAGTTTATCTCTTGATAGCTATTTATACACATTCAGCGGGGAGGATTTTTCTTAACTGCTTAGAGATTTCCTCAATTGCCTTGAGGAAATCTTATCTCCTTATCAAGAACTATCTCTTTATCACAGAAAATTGAAGATGGATTGGAGATTTAAAGAGAGTATTGATGCTCGTGTAACATAAATAACATATGTATATATTATCAAAAGGCTTAAAGAAGAGAATATTGGGAAATCACCATTGGTTTTATGGTGACTTATTTTTAAATTAAGGGGAAAGGTAGGTATTCATGTACCTTTGAACCTTGCAGCAGTTTTGCTATTAAAGAATAGCTGACTTCGTCATTATTAAAATATTAAATATGAAACCATAAAAGGATTAAATGGACATAAAATAGCCTTCGTTATTCATGCAGATGTCACATCATATGATAAAGAATCCCACGTAAGTATAGCTTTTTCCCTCCAGCTTTAATATATTTTGAAAGTGAGCATTTATGAGTCTTATCCCAGATTTGACAAGAATGGATTATGATTAATATGCACTTAATTTAGTGCTACTTAATGAAACTTGCAATGGTTACCTTTCTTGATGTCCAGAATATCTCAAGTGCTCTTATTGCATATATCTATAATTTGGTAAATAAAAAGACCTTGTCAAGCAGTTTTAGACTTGCCCGCTACTAAATTTCATGAAAGATGCCAGATACATGACCTGCCTGTTCCTTTTATGATTTGGTCATAGGTAGACAGAGATGGAAAACACATCTTAACTTGTGGGGAATCAGACTTACTGCAAAAAGAAGGAAATAGATATGTGGAAGAGGAGGCGTCATTAGATAGAGAATTCAGCAAGTTTGAGGAGTCGATATATGCAAAAGAGAGTTCCCACCTATTTAAACAAATATCGGAAGTGGAAGAGGCCTCAAGTGTTGAAGATCTGAAAACAAGAAATAGAGTGGCAAATGTGAATTTGCTGGTAATGGAGAAGAAAAAAGAACTTGAACTTCAGCTTGAAGAATCTGGGAGAGGACAGGAACTTTCAGAATCTGAAAAATCCTTACCAAAATCAGAATTTCATCTAGCAAATCAGAAGTTAGTGAATATGAACAGATATTGCGAAGAACATGAACTTAACCAGAAGGCAATGAAAGATGATATTTTAGAAGCACTGACATCAAATGATACAAAGCATAAGAAGCTTCTTGAGGTAAAGGAAGCATTCACGGGGTTGGCAGATGAGCTCAAGAGCTCGAGGAAAAAGATGAAGGAGCTTCAAGAAGGGTTAGTGTCATCAGCAAATGAGAGGTGTAAACTTGAAGAGTTCAGCAAACATAGTAGTTCACAGGCAGAGCTAGAATCAAAGAGAGCTTTACAGTTTGGGAACATGTTGGAATTAGCACAATTTAAAGCAAAGGAGATTGAAGGTCAGATGGATAATTTACAAAAAGGATTGAAGGGACTCTATGAAAGGATTGCAGAGAATCAGCATGTCAAAGGAGTTCTGCACGCCAATGCAGTAGAGCTTTCAACAATTCAGGAAAAGTTGGAGATTTCAAGGTCAACAGTAGCAGATTTCGAACAGAAACTTGTTTCTAAGGATTCTATCATTCATGAGCTTACCCAAGAATTAAATATACATAAGGCTTCTGAAGAACGGATGAAAACACATGTTCTTGAATTAGAAAATTTACTTGCTGCATCCAAAGAAGAACTCGAAGCAAAGCATGCAAACTTGGAGGAAATTGAACTGAAGCTTCAAGAGAAAATTGGAGCTAGTTTTAAAAACCAAGTACTGTGGCAGAAGGTGACCCTTCAAAGTTTACAGAAGGACTTGTCTGATTTAACCAGGGAAAAGGTGACTCTTCAAAGTACTGTGGCAGACCTTAGCATGAAATTGTCAATGAACGAGGAGCAATGCCGACAATTAGAAGCGAATCTAAATCTGGCTGATCAGAATTTTAACAAGACAGATTCACTTCTTTCACAAGCATTATTGCGTAACAAAGAGCTTGAACAAAATCAGAGATCTTTTGAAGAGCTCCATCATGATATGAAAAAAGTAATGGATGCCACTACCAAGAGAAACCTTGAGCTGGAGAATCTGGTTCAGGCATCAAAGTTAGCTGAAGAGAGCCTAAAAACAAAGCTTAGGCAGAGTGAAATGAGATCATTCTCTGCTGAAAAACGCAATATGGAGCTTAAGCAACAATTTAATACTACAGAGATGAGATGCCTTGAAGCAGAGAGTGAGATAGAGGATCTGAATAATCAAGTGAAAGAGCTCACTACTTTGTTAAGAAAAATAGATGAGGAAAATTCACTATCAAGACGACGCTTTCAGGGATATGAGAACAAGATTGGCCAACTGGAATCTTCGTTGAGCAAGTCTTTTCGAAGGAACACAGAGCTTGAAAAGGAGCTCAACTGTCTTCTTGAAAAGTGTGTAGAGCATGAGGGACAGGCTACTGCAGCACATCAAAGCAATGCTGAGCTGGAAGACAAGGTACAAACATCTCATTCTAAAACTGAGATTGAAAAGTGTGTTAAGCACAAGGGACAGGGTACTACAGAACATCAAAGCAATGTTGAGTTAGGAGACAAGGTACAATCATCTCATTTTGAAACTGAGAATGCTGTAACAGGAGCTGATGAATTAGAGCAACTGCTGGAAACTGCTAATTATCGAATACAGGAGCTGGAACAGCTACTGGCAACTATGGAGGCAAAATATAGAGACACAGAAACAGAATTAAAACAATATAGCAGCAAGGTATCTGCACTTTTTGCTGAAATTGAAGCATACCAAGCAAGATCAGAAAGTCTTGAATCTGTGCTGCAAGCTGCAAATGAAAAAGAGAGCGAGTTGACTGATGCCTTGGATGCCACCGTTAAAGACCGAAAAAAACTTGAAGACTTATCCAATATTCAGGCAAAGAGTCTTTCTGAAGCTGAGAATCTGATCCAGATATTGCAAAATAAATTGAAATCTCTTGGAGCAAAGTTGGAAAGTGCTGAGGAACAACTTCAGGCCTCAAGTCTTCGAGAGAAAGAGCTAGTTGAGAAGCTTAGATCTACTGGAGAACAGTTAAAGCATGATGGAAAGGCTGTAGAAGATATTAATACCAGAAACCTGGAGATGAATTCACTGAATGAATCTTTAGACAAGGATACAGGGTTCAAATTCAAAGAAACAACACTGAGATTTAATCAAAAGGAGTCTGAATTTAAAGAATTGCATGAAAAGTTAAAGTTTCTGGAAGAACAAAAGACATTATACAAAGATCACGCACTTGAATCTAATGAAGAAGTTGCTTCACTAAAGGCGGAGTTGGAAGCAAATGCAATGAAATTGGTATCCCTTGATAACAAAGTCGAGGAGCTTAACCAAAAAGTTTTAGAATCTGATCTGAGAGCTGAACAAATATCTTTGGAAAATGAACTGATGGCTGTGACGAATTCAAAGCTTAGGTTAGAGTTGGCAGCCTGTCAACTCCAACTTAATCAGCTTAATCAGTTGTTGAACACCAATCATGCAGAGATGGAGGCAACTTCTGAACAACTCGCCTCTCATGTGAAAACCATCTCAAAGTTAACAGATGAAAATTCAACATATTTGGAACTCCAATCTGCCACTGAATATCGTCTTAGAGAAACCGAAGTCCAACTGCATGAAACTATAGAGAAATTCAAACAGAAAGATTCTGAAGTTAGAGATTTGATTGAGAAGCTGCTTGCTCTTGAAACACAATTGAGAAGTCATGACGAACAGGCTAGTGAATTAGCTGCCATTGCATCAAGCCGGAAGGACAAGCTGGAAGACACTCTTTTAAAATTACAGAACTTGGAAGCATTTGTTGAACATCTGAAAAGAAGCTCAGAAATATCCAAACTTGAGAATGAAGATTTAATGGGAGAAAATTTAACCATGTCTCAGGAGTTGGCAACATATAAGACAAACATAAATGAGTTAAAAATTGTATTTAATGCTGTTGTTGCAGAGAAACAAGTTACATCCATTCAGCTTCATGATTCTCGGAAAGAAATGAAGGTTCTCATGCAGCAGATTAACTCTGATAAAGAGAAACACCAACTGCAGGTTATTGGTTATATATTGTCCATTTTTAAGCAGATAACTACCATGCTACACAACAAATCATTTTTAAAATTTATATAATTACTTTCACATGTTACTTTTGATTTTTAAAGGACCAGACAAACTATTTCTCATCTAAAAGAGGATATGCTGCAACAGATAACTGCTGCCAAGGAGGAGTATAACAAGCTTACTGAATCGTACCAAAAGACAAAAAAAGAACTCGAAGCAATTATAATCCAGCTCGAAGAACAATTAAGTGAACAGACGACCAAGGAAATCTCTCTCTGTGCTGACATGAAGATTCTTAAAGCAGAGTTAGCTGATAAATCTCTGATGCAAGAACAAATTTCAGAACTTGAAAGCAAGCTTTTATTTGCCCAAAAAAGTTACATGGAAGAGGTAGTTTTAGTTCAATGTTTTTCCTCAAAAGATGCAGGTGTCTAACAAACAAAAGTTACTTGATGTGCATTATTGATTTCTTTTTCTCAGATTGAAGGCTTGCGGTCAACAGTTGTGGAGAAGGATGTTATACTAATTCCTAAACTAGAGGAGCACACATGCATAATTGAAGAGAGAGATACATTAATTCAACAGCTAAAGAAAGTTCAGAGTGATCTAGACATAGCACATAGGACCATAAAAGAGCAGGTAATCTTCACGACTACTGCCAAACTGATCATCTGCTTTTCTCCATCATAAGATTCACAACCACATAGATAGCTAGTTATTATTTATTTATTTGAGAGAATAGTCATTGTTTGACATTACTCCTGGCATTTTTTTTATATTTATAACAGTATTCCCCTTTATTATGCTCTCTTATTATGTGGGTTGTGGTGTGCAAACTACAAATTATGGAATCTGAGATACGAGTTATATTGTTGTGGAAGGATAGCTTTTTTAATAAGTTCAAGAATCTCCATTTGGATACTGGATAAATTGTTATAATGATTAGAGAATAAAACTTTTTTATACTTAAACAAAATAAAATCAAATTCTAATCGAACATGTGTAATCCAAATTACACATGTTCGATCTAAGGTGAAGAAAGATCCATGTTTCAGTTAGGATTCAAGTGTTTTATAGACAGCAGTTTGATTTATAAGGAAAATTCCTCTTATCAAATGCCTCAAAGTGGCTAGATTGGAAGTAGCACAACCTATGCTGGGAGAGAATATGTAATAATGTCATTGAAGGATAAATATGAATTCAAACCATTGTGCCAGTTATTTAATAGTTGAAGAACAACGTGGTTGGTGGTGCAGCAGATTAAGATAACTGAAAACACAGTATAACAGATGCAGATTTGAGATGGTAGGAGTAAAATACAAAAGTTATCATGTGTATTGTAGCATGAAAATGGCAGAAGTTGGAGAAATTTTGCAGCCTGTCTGGAACTTTATTTGATGATCAATTGCAACAAGTAAAAGATGCGAGAGAAGAGTCCTCTGGAGTGCATCCTATGATTTTCCTTGACTGCCTAGATATCGTCATCCATCTCATCATTATCGTACTTGAAATAACAGAAAATACATAAAGTTCACTGACAACAAGACATAAGCTATGGTGTTCATTCATCTGGCTTTCTTATTTTACCAAGAAAAACAGTAAGAGTGATAATTTCACGTGTCAAATATTGACAATGTATAGAAATAGATTGACCTACATTAGTAATTCCTGCTTTGTTCAAGTATAGAGAGAGGTCAGACAATAGCCCCTCATGTGTTACGATAGCCATCCCCATGTACTACAATAGTCACCTTCAGTCATAATGAATCCTTGCAGAATAGTTTAGGATTACTTTGCCAAGACAGTGTTGATATTTGCAACCATCTCCAGCTCGTCACAATAAAAATATATAAACCGACCTATTCTGAGTTTCAAAAGTTTAATAATTGGTGGGTCACAGCAGAATAGGCATCAAGAACAAGTGTGCACAAGCAGAGAAGCATCCCAAAAGAATAATGACGTAAGAAATAATGGAAAGAGCACACAAGATTTACATACTTGGCTTGTATTCTATGTCTACAGAAGATGACAAATCATTTTTCTTTACATGAAAATAAAAAATATATATTTACAATATTTGGTTTACCCAGAATTCCATCCTAAGCACCATTTGTGAAAGCTCATGATGCTTGTAGTAAGAGAAAAACCTGAGAGGAAAACTCTCTCCGATCACCTTTGCAAGATCTTATCTGTGTTAGAAACCCATTTGCTTAGTCATTAGAACCATAGGTCCTTCTTATCTTGTTATATTCGCTTTTCCAATGTTAATATGCACAAGCTTTTAATATGATTGCTCATGTTAGCAAATTTATTCCAATGATCTTGCAGTTTCAGAACAAAACAGCAGAAGGTGAATTGCAGAATGAAATAGAAGCAAAATCAAGAGATCTTGGACTGGGAACCTCAATAACCATGTTTGGGAGGAACATCAAAGAGAACAACGACAACAACATGAATCAAGCTCTAGAAACAAAATCTCTAAATCTAGCTACACAAATTGATGAAGAGGCTTCCGGAGCCATGGCATTCAAGTTCATCTTAGGAGTAGCTCTAGTGTCAATGTTCATTGGGATAATTCTTGGAAAGAGGTATTAACTTGATCGCTCGAGTCCCTTGTGTTTAAACATAAGAAAATTTTGATTTTTTTTTTAAGATGGGAGGGAAAAAAGAGAAAATTTGACCGATGGACGGAGCAATGTCTTGTTGAATTTTCTTATAAAAATTAGATTTGTGCGGTCGCTGGCTTTGGCCATTGTACAGCGGTTGATGAGCATTGCTAGTTAAGCAAAGTGCAAAATATTCAGATTGGCTTAGGGTCTTTTTTGTTTTTTGTTTGTTTTTGGTTTTTATCCTACCCTTTTGTTTGCAATGGAGGATTGCATGAAACTTGGTTTTGCTGTATTTGAACATGTAATTACATTTTGAGTAATTGCTCGTCAAAAATGCATTCTCCTATTTGTTAATCTTTTTGAAAGAAGTCCACTAGTGGTCTAGCAGTAGCTGTTGTGTCTCGAGGATTGCTGTTTGGGACTATTCTGTAGGAGGCTCTGCAAGAAATAGCTTCCCTTCAGAAACGTCAACATTTCCTTCTGCAGTGCAGGGGACAACATGAAGATAGTTTTCCAAATATACCAGTATGTTACTTGTTAATTATATTCTCCTAATTTTCGAGGTTTTGAGTCAACCCAGTAATGTGCCATTATAGCTTTTGGCAGATACTGCTCTTGCAAATTGAGTCAACCCAGTATCTGCCCTTGCAAATTGTGAGATCTTCTTGCTGCATGCATCACTTTCGCATATGAGTTTGTGTATGTCTCCATGTTTGGTTATTGGGGTCAAGCATATGAATTATAGAAACGTGTAAAAGCACATGTATAACAACCTAGAAAGGGAGAAGAAAAGAAGAAAGAAGGTGACTTCCATAGCATCATTACAAAAAACTATATCAATCCTTGAAAAGGATGACAAAATTAAAGTAATAACGTCAAAATCATTTTATAAGCGGATAATTTTTCATACTGTAGGTTTTGTGCTGTACTCAGGCCATTATTCTTATTTTGATTTTATGATTACATACTCGAGATTTTACTGAAATATCTCTTATACATTTTATTTAGTAAAATTTATATATTCATTTTAAATTACAAAATTAAAAATAAATACAATTATCATATAATTTGTGTCGGTTCAAAAAGTATCAGAAAATTTAAAACATATAAAAAAAAATATACTAAATTATTTTTGCCTCTTCTCCTATTCCTCCTCTCCTCTCGGCAAAACTTTTAAGCGGTTGCTTATTAGCTTTGAACAAAATTATTCTTCTTTGAAGAATAACCATATGTCTCACATCTAAACCGTTGTATTCTATTTATACGGTCATTGTTACCATTTATTTGTGGAGGTGGTGTTTGTCAACTAATTACATAATTAGGTCTCTTTAACGTTCATATCTCCAAACTTAAAAAATTTATATTGGAAACCCTAAAATATCTAACTCTATTTATCATAACGTCGTTAGTTTTACTGATGGAAGTACAAAAATAATAGACAATAAAGTAATTTTAATATCTCAATTACATTTTCAATGATGGTAGACGACGGTGTCGCTAGGGGTCACGAGTGACTGTTGGGGATGAGGAGAGAAAGTAACGACGAGAGATAAGGTGATGATGCAGATGTCGACCCTTTGTATCTACATTAGTGTCGCTCGGTGACTGCATTAGCACCGATGCAGATGTATAGTAGCCAGAGGGTCGCTTGACATCTGCATTTGCACCGACGTAGATGCAGAGCAATATCGTTTTACATTTGCGTTGATGCCGATGTAGATGTCGAGCGGCCCTTTCATCGCTCTACATCTGCGTCGATGTTGATGCATATGTCGAGTGACCCTTTCGTCATTTTGCATCTACATTGGTTTCGATACGGATGCAGAGTGACCCTTTCATTGTTCTACATTTGCGTTGGTTGGTAACTACATTGGTGTTGATGCAAATGTGATGAAAGGGTCGTCTAGTATCTACATTAGCATTAACGTAGATGCAGAGCGACATCGCCCTTTCCCGCATCGTTGTCAGTGTTGACACAAATGCAGTGCGATGAAAGGACCACTCAACATCTGCATCTGTGTCGACGTTGATATAGATGCCGAACAACTTTTTTGTCCATTTGCATTTGTGTTGGTGTCAGATGCAGAGCATTGGCATACGCATTCTCTCCTCACTTCTCGTCACCACTCTTCCTCATCAACCTAATGATATGATCGTTTATCACGATCAAAAACATAATTTAAATATTAAAATTATCACAATCAAAAACATATTTTTAAGGTGTAACTATACCATCTGTAATTTCCTCAACGACCATTAAAAAAAAAAAAAAGGCTTTGCTCTCCCGGGCGTAATCATAGTGTTGGGGCTTAGGGTTTCACCTGACCGTCTTTCTCTCACCAGTGTTGTCGATCTCTCTGCGTCGTTTACCGTCTTTCTTGCGGTTCGATTTAGGGAAGGCCTGGGCGATGGGGGAGGACGGGTCGCATTAAAGCTCTTGGCGTGAGGGAAGAACCAGTGGAAGCCTGCAAGAGCTTGGGGTGGAAGTTCCCTACGGAGATCCAAGTCGAGGCGATTCCCTATTCCCCTAAGTTAGCTGGTTCACTGTGGCTTTCTTTTCTCTAACTCAAGCCCTTTATTGGTTTTGGCTTTGTTGAAATCTGTTCCGCTGCACAGAAAATTGCGAGTCTTGATAGTTTCTTTGTTCAAGGAACTTTTTTCACCTGATTTCTCTCTTCGTTATGATCTGCAGGACCTTCAAATGTCTCAATTTTGTTTGTCAGATGAATGAATGGGAGATTCATACGGATAACTGAAAGGACTTTATGCTGGTTGGTAGGGAAAGATTTTTTCCGACCGGCACAAACAGGTTTAGGGAAGATATAGGATCTTTTGAGCCTAAGAATCTTCCAATTGATCTTTATCTACAAGTCCTTTGTAATTTAAGTTTCTTGATTGAGTTTGCTAGAGCTGATCTATTATCTACATAAATGTTAATTATTAAACTATTTAAAGAAAATTGTAGGTATGTTTATTTGTAACAAATCAATAACTTTTTAGTAGCCCTTAATGTCCCTCGTCTTTAAACCCAAGGATTAAAATTTCGTACCGTACTAGAATTTTGAGCTTCGTTCGGTACAGCATAGTATTGTGTACCGAGTAGTACGCTAGGACATACTAAGTGATACACCTAATTTAGGCGTAAAATCCTTCGAAAATATCTAAAAATAAAAAAAATTATGATAAGATTTTTAAGTTAGAAATAAATATAGTAATAGTATAAGTTTAGTAAAACAAATGTAAATTAGGTAAGAATAGTATCACATATCTTTTTCGGACTTTGAGTAATAGCCTTGTGCAAGGTTCGTATTTCGTTCCGTTACAGATTGCTCTTATGTAAATATTGAAATATCTATAGAAAATTTATTTGAATTGTCAATTAACAAATCGTTACTTTGTAGAGTTTAAGAGAGTGTAAATGTGAGAAAAAATAAGTTTGAGGTAGTTTAAGAGAGTGTGAGAGTGAAATAGAGTGTAATAGGAGAGAAGATGAGTTTAAAAACCTATGAGAAAGGGTTCTAACGGTCATTTTGACTATTGGAGCATTGTTACAGATCGGTAACGATCAAAATCGACTATTACCGTCCAATATACCCCCATATCATCCGATACGGGACGATATTGAGTGTTCCGCTTGGTATCGGGCCGTCCGCATATCGGTATGCTATCGGACCGGTACGTACCACCCGTCAAAATTAAAAACCCTACTTAAGCCTTTTTTTTTCCTATTAATACTTTTTTATTTTGTTTTTTCACCCTGCTAGGTGGTTTGTTCGAGCACATTGTTTTGAGTAACATCATATCATCATAATATGGCCTTTATGATGATGATTTTGGAGGAACTTATTGGACTAGCAATTTTGGTCTTATTTATCTTGTGCTTATGTGAACTAACTTGGTCTCAAGTAAATTCCTTGGCCTGTAAGCCAATAGTTCATGCCATGCTGATGCCCTCTCTAAGAGTTGCCCTTAAGATATATATTCTGCCCAAATTTGGATTATTTTATAAGGCGCTTGGTTAATTTCTCATATAAAACCACAAACAAAGTTGAGTTACTCATTTAGAGGAGAATTTAGATTATAAAGATTTAGTATATTTGAGCCTCTTATACTATTGATTTTAAAAGTCTATATTTTGGATGATATGCTACAATCGGGTAGGTGCTTTTGTTGAGATCTTTGTCCAGGTTATATGCATCTGCTATATCTGCAAACAATATGCAGCTTGGACATTATCTTTTTAGTAATGTTTGTTACCTATATGGCATAAAAACTATTTTCAAAATGTAATTTTAAGTTAAAGATTATTAGGAGCAAAGATTTTGCCTTGAAATATTTATTGGTCTCATGTTTGTTTATTGGGCCATTGTTTGGTACTTCTCATAATTTAATTGGCGAAGAATATTTTTGTGCTTTAAATAATTCTTTATTTTCTAAGCAACTATTTTAGAGAAAACTTCTCAGCCTTGGACTAATCTGGTGGTTTTTTCACTCAAATAGTGTCATAATCTGAACTGAGTGATGTAACGTAGGATTATGTTCATTGACCGGGCAGAATTGCATGTATTGACAATCTGGGCTAGTGAATCAGCACCAGGTGGATGTTATGTACAGAGAGTATTTCATCGGTTGGCACCACTACCTTGGCATGAGCTATCGCATGTGTGACTTGTGAAAGCATTGATATAACTACAACACCTTTATTTTGCAGGAAGAAAACTACCAGGGTACTGTAGTCAGTGAATGAAACTGAAGTGGGACATGGATTGGATGCCAAGATGATTGCTCTGATGGTATTAAACTTGCATCTTTTTCTGATTTTTATATTTTTAGTAGCCTTCTCCCAAATGCCCTCTTTCTGTTAAATAGAAAATCAAGGAAAGCAATAGCAGCAAAAAAGAGGAAAAATGTAGAAGACGAAGAAGTTGAGTATGGTGTGATCCTTAAGAGGGTAAAAGGACCAAGAGATTGAAATGGCAATAACATGCAGAAGCTGAGGAGCATGATACAAAGAAAAAGATGAGCTGATCAAAGAGCTTGACCATTTTTTTTTTTTTTTGTGTTAATTTTCTTTTCAAAGCTGGTCTTATGATTCTGATGACCATATCTACTGAAGTTTTTAATGTTTAATCTTTCCAAAGAGAACCTTGTATACGTTTAACTGTATATGGAGCAGTGATTATTTTGGGATCGACTATTACATGGAAAGATGCAAATTTGGATTTTCTTGGGTAAATATTTAAAGATCGGTTGGCTCTCCGTGGGATTGTGTATTTCCTATTTGTTAACTTGTGCCAGAGAAGTTGCCATCCGGCCATATGCATCATGATACTTATGTGGGATAAGTTGCTGATATTTACTGTGAGAAATTTAGTGTTTGGTAAGTATAAATTAGGAATTATAGGAGAAAAACATTTACCTGCAATCTTTGTTCCCATTGCACAGTTTTTTTGGAAGTTTTTGGTTGGGACTTGTCAAGCAAATGGAGTTTGAAGAGATGAAGAAGATTATTAGTTTGATGATTGGTGGAATCCATTCTTGTGTTGATGAGAAAAATGACATGTATTGGATTAAATAGGTCACATTTTCTTCAACTTCAGAGACTAGTACATTTTGTTAGGCACACTCAGATCCATATCTCATGTTTGCTTGATCAGATACCCAAACAGGACTTCCTGCCCAATTGTTTTGAGTCCATTGTGGATGCTTCTGCCCTAACTTGTGCTGTTTGGATCAACTTCTTTGATCTGGTGGATCAAAATTATCAGCATTAGATGTGAGGACAGATTGGGAATGTGGATAAATGTTCTGAAAATTAAAACCAGAAACAAACAAAGATAATTTTATTTTTGAAGGACTTCAAAGTTGCATGTAATGAATGGCAATGGCCATCAGTAAATACGTATGTATTCAGAGCAAATAGATCCTTGCTGGTGTGGGTGAATGACATACATATCCATCGCCCACAATAAAAGGAGGGCTGGTCTTTTTCTCACTGGTTTTGTGGTCCCCACCCCTCCCGCCCCCCTTCCCCATTATTATTCCTTTAAAAGAAGTAAAATAAAGCTGCCTTCTCCACCTCTTCCCTTCTCCCTTCACCACTCTCCCAATCTCTGCTTTGCTCTACGAAAAGCCCCTTTGTCCCATTGGCCAAGTGGCCACCTTTCCCAAAAGCCTTCGAGGGCCACTCAGGGGAAGGCCCTGCCTCTGGTGGAGACTCCCTTGCCCCTCCTTGAGCCCTAGGTGAGAGTTTCCTCCTCCTACCCACTTCCCCCCTCTTGCTTTCGAGAAATCATCTTAAGATTGCCTTTTTTGCTCCCAGTTGTATGGCTTAGAAGGCGAAATATGTGGTTTTTAGATGGTAGAGGCACGCTCCATCCTTGCAGTCTCTTAATCTGAAGCTGATTCCCCCCCTTCTGGATCGTTTAGTTTTTGAAGTTTTGATCTGGGGTTTTTTGGTTTCTTATTCGTCGAATACATTTCGTTCGAAGTTCTACTTGGGGAAAAAGATGTCGGCTTTGTGCCTTTTCCGCCTTGTGATTCATGCTTTGTCCCCTTTTCTCCACTTTATTCGGCTCCGGTAAGCTTTTTCGAGCAACTTGAGCTACCACTCGGTTCATTTTGTTGGTCATCGTTGAGCAGACGCAATGGTGTTGTTTCGAACTCCTTTCTTTTAGAAGCAGTCGTGTAGTTCGTAGTCTTCCGTCTCGTTACCGATATCGAGAAAATGAAAACTATACCCTTTCCCTGTAGGTGTTTTGACAGCTTTTACGGACTACTTCTCCACATTGTTGGAATCTGCATGCCAGCGACTGACTTTTTCTTGTAGGGTTGCCCAGGACTTGTGCGTAGCCTGTCTTTCCAAATATTTTTCACTTTTGTTTAGTTTCTTTCCTTCGTTCGTTTATATGTTTTGCGGAAACCAATAAATCTAGCCGTTCCCAAATTGTCAATATTTTTATTCGTTTTCTCGGATTTATGCCACGTCATGCTCAAAGTAATTACTTATTTCTTACCCTTTTCCTACTTGAAGTTCATCTAAGGAGAAAAGGAAGTAACAGGAAAAAGTTTCTCCTTTATTTGATGTTGTAAACAGACTATGTTTGTCTGAGAGGCTTATTTTGTTTCAAGCATTACCTTTTTATCCATGCACCCTGGTCTTTAATATTTTGTTCTTTGCTTTAGTTCCTTCTGTTCCATATTTATGAACTTATTTTGCATGGAAAAAGAGATTTCAAATAATATTTATGTAAAAGCACAAAATATGTTTATGTCTATTGCTGTTTTTGTAGCACACATATTTCAAGTTGTGATTTTTTTTTTCATTATACTGGAGAGATTGATGCTATTATTTCTTCTATCTAAGATTTAGATTGCTTGTTTTGCAGGGGCTGAGTTTTAATGCTCTTTTGTAAATGTCACTAAGATGCTATAGGCAGCATGCTCTTCTTCTTTCATAAGGCATGGTTCTTTTCATCCTCCATGTGCATAAGTGAGCAGCAAATGAGCTTTGTAACTTGTTTTATGTTATTTTCACTCTTCATGCAATTCGTCTACCTTTTTGCAACTTCTACAATGTTCGTTCTTGGACTAAAACTAATATGGTAACTGATCGTGTAACATCCAATATTTCTTTTTCAAGTCTGGTGTCTGGAGGTGTCCAGCTCTCCAGATTTTTCTCTCTTGGGCCTTTGATCTTGATCATGAAAAATCAGAGGTCAGCTTGAGGTGGGCCAAGCAAGGATATTTTTTTAGGATACAAATTCTGCACAATGAGGCATTCGGACACCCAAGGGCATCACTCAGGGTCAACACAATCTGAGGAATCAGCCTTGGACATGGAGAGAAATTTATGCAATCATTTCCATTCCTACAGTGCATCTCCTCTGCAGCCTATTGCATCAGGTGGTCAACATTCTGAATGCACCGCTGCATACTTTTCTTGGCCGACCTCTACACTTTTACATGGTGCTGCCGAAGGTCGAGCTAATTATTTTGGGAACCTTCAGAAAGGAGTACTGCCAGCACATCTTGGCCGGCTTCCTACTGGGCAGCAAGCCACAACACTACTTGACCTAATGACTATAAGAGCATTCCACAGCAAAATTTTGCGTCGTTATAGTCTAGGTACAGCAATAGGCTTTCGTATCAGAAAAGGAGAACTCACGAGTACCCCTGCGATTCTTGTATTTGTTGCTCGGAAAGTTCATAGAAAATGGTTAAACCATGATCAGTGTCTACCATCTGCTCTTGAGGTAAACTTCTTTTTCCTTTTTAATTTCTGGTAGTTTGTTTTGTAAAATATGGGAGTTGTTTGTCATTCGATTTTTGTTTATCATTACAAGTTTGTCACTGTATGTATGGCTCATGTGACTTTTGAGCTTCTTTATGTGCTTATAGAGTTTCAGTGATTTGAAAGACGTGCTATGCTTATTGATGCAGTTTTCTTTTATGCTGAATAGGGACCAGGGGGTGTATGGTGCAATGTGGATGTTGTGGAATTCTCTTATTATGGTGCACCAGCACCGACACCTAAGGAGCAACTGTACAATGAGCTTGTTGATGGTCTACGAGGAAGTGATCCATGTATAGGTTCAGGTTCTCAGGTACACTTCGTCAGTTCTGCTTATGTTCTGGAGTCAGGTTCACTGACATATTTGATTCATGCCAATATAGAACGTGCATATTGTTGTCCTTTTCGAATACAACATATATATCTTTTTTGATATGTATACATTGTGTCTCTTGGAGTTTATCTTGCAAAACACTAAAACAAAACAACATTTTTAGGAGTTTTGGTGGAAATTGGTAGATTTCAGGTAATTAATGGTGATATTGTCTTTTATATGAATTTTATATGTTTTTTAAGTTAACTCTAAAATTAAGAATAGCAGGCTACAAACTATTGTACCATATGCATAAGAAGTAGTTCCATCTATTGATTAGTTGTTTGTCCAGTGTGGTTGATGAATAAATGTACACCATTACTATGTGTATTATCAATTTGGTTGCATGAGTCTGGATATCCACAAGTCTGTCTGAACTTGGAAAAATTTAGCCAGTAAGCAATAGTTTCCATGAAGTAGGGAGCTGTATGGAGATTTTGACGTCCCATGTTAGATTTGATAAGTTTCACCTTTCTGTTAATTTCAAGCATTGATCAGCGTACCATGGTATACTGAATGTACTTTAGCAGTTCACTCGAGTGATGGTATGGGTTTTTGTACCGTGCCAAGGGTGTACCTAATCACCCTTAGCGGTATGACTGGCTCATAATGCTCAGTGTGTGCCGGACCAACTGGTGTATGTGGCTCCCCAAGAACTGCAACAGGACTGGTAAATGAAATTGTAATACCTGATGACAAAAATATGTACAGATACAGGTTCATAGCCATGGGTTTTTGTACCGTGCCAAGGGTGTACCTAATCACCCTTAACGGTATGAATGGCTCATAATGCTCAGTGTGTGCCGGACCAACTGGTGTATGTGGCTCCCCAAGAACTGCAACAGGACTGGTAAATGAAATTGTAATACCTGATGACAAAAATATGTACAGATACAGGTTCATAGGTACTTGTTTGACTTATCACCATTTAATGGAAATATGTTGTTTCTCTCCTACATTGGTGACATCCATCGAGTCTGATCTATGCTTATATTTGTACTTCTGTTCAATGCTATATAATGATGTCAGCTATCAGTTATGATTATTTGTTCTTATAATCAGGTTGCAAGCCAAGAAACATATGGAACTTTAGGTGCTATCGTGAAAAGTCGAACAGGTAACAAACAAGTTGGTTTCCTAACAAACCGTCATGTTGCAGTTGATTTGGATTACCCTAACCAGAAGATGTTTCATCCTTTACCACCTAATCTTGGACCTGGGGTCTATTTGGGTGCTGTTGAAAGGGCAACATCTTTTATCACAGATGATGTTTGGTATGGGATCTTTGCTGGAACAAACCCAGGTAATATAGTTCAAAATCATTTCTCCTGCAATTGCATGGAGTTACACCTCTAATTATTAGATCCTTGAACATCCATTTTAGTATGATTTTTCATATATCCCTAAGTCCAGAAGGTTACTGGTGGTTATTAAATGCCATTGCTAGAATCTTGTTCATGTATTTAAAACCCTGAAAAATGTTTATAAGATTATGTAATGATGAATAATAATTTTCTTGAGAGTTACATGAAACTTGGACGGCATGGATCAGATGGTTTACCCATATGTGTTCTATGCTATTTTTCCCTCCAAGATATATCATATCATTACCGCATACTTCCTTACATGGTTCCTCATCTCCTTTGGTTCATATACTTTCAGTCAAATGATGTTCTGATTCCCAAACATACGTCTTACCTCGTGATGCACCTGCAGAAACTTTTGTGCGAGCAGATGGAGCATTCATTCCTTTTGCTGATGACTTTGATGTGTCCTGTGTCACCACTACAGTGAAGGGATTGGGTGAGATTGGAAATGTTAAGGTATTAGATCTTCAATCACCGATTAATAGCTTAATTGGGAGACAAGTGGTGAAGGTTGGAAGAAGCTCTGGATTGACAACTGGCACCGTAATGGCTTATGCTCTAGAGTATAATGATGAAAAAGGAATATGTTTCTTCACAGATTTCCTTGTTGTGGGTGAGAACCAACAAACCTTTGATCTGGAAGGTGATAGTGGGAGTCTTATAATTCTGTCGGGGCAAGATGGCGAGAAGCCACAGCCTATAGGCATCATTTGGGGTGGGACGGCCAACCGGGGAAGGTTGAAGCTTAAAAGCGGTCAGGGTCCTGAGAATTGGACAAGTGGAGTTGATCTGGGTCGTCTTCTTGATCTTTTGGAACTTGATCTTATAACCACAAGAGAAGGACTTCAAGGTTTGCTTTTCTAACTTAATCACAAAGCTGTAAATATTTCTTGTCCTGTTGCAACATCATCTCCCTTGTTTTTCTTAATTGAATAATTTATTTATCATTTTTCTTCTTCTTGATGAAAGATGCACTAAGGGAGCAAAGATATACTCTAGTAGCAGCAATTAATTCCACAGTGGGTGAATCATCTCCTGCAGTGTGCACCCTTCCAAACGAAAAGATGGATGAGATATACGAACCTCTAGGCATCAACCCGCAACATTTCCCTCCTGAAGGTGCTTCTGTTTCAGAAATTAAACCTTCTTTTACAGGTGTTGAATTTCAAGTGGATACCATTGAGGTGGCAACCAATGTTGAAGAGCATCAGTTCATCCCAAACTTCATCAGCATGTCCCCCATGCATCGAAACCAAGAAGACAGCCCCGAAAGGAAGAACCTTTCGGCACTTGTAAACTCATCCGATGAAGATCTTTCTGTTTCTTTATATTTAGGGGACCGAGAACATAAAAGACAGCGTCCTGATCCAACGCTGAAAATAGAGTAACCATAGTGTAGCAGATTTAACCATGTGGAGCTGATTATTTAGCTGTTATTGGCTCCTGGTAGCATGTCCATCTGGGTATGGAGTTGCAGCAAATGCATATGGACAGAAGATCTTTAGGCTTTAGAGGGGAACTCGATTACAAGGCACCAGTCTTTTCTGAGCTCAAGAGAAACTAGAATCTGCAATCTTTTAAACTATCTTTATTTGTGGGTTTGAAAAGTTATGAATGCGCAATGTGCAAGATTAGTATCCAACCGCTCAGTGGCCCTGCAGTTTTGCATGTTCAAATGATTTACACAAAGGTTGACCTGGTAATAGATGGAACTATGTCAACAGCATATTGCCCTTTTTGTCCTAAGCTCCACTTTGACATATTTATGTATCAGAATATTATTCCATATCAGTAGTATTTTTCTTTCTTTTCTCAAACATGGAATGTCTGTCAGCACTTCTGATGTTGAATGCTTCTGAGTTTGCTTCATAACTAGAAGGTTGATTCTAGATCCACTCATTTAAATATACATTTTCCTAAATAATTCTAGTTGTTTAAGTTAATCTGGCAGTTTCTGCAGGTGATATCAACTGCTCCTAAAACATGTGATTTTCTGCAGTATGGAATTGTTCCATCTTTAAGAGTATCAGGATACTCTTTATTTTCCTGTGGTTTTGCAATCTCTTCCATTGTTATGTGAAGAGATACATGGTGAGATATTTAGAAAACATGAAATACTTGCAAAGTATTTAGTCGAAAATTAAAACTTGACTTCATGAATGATGCCTGCTGGTTAAATGAGAAGTATCAGAGTGCAGGTTTCTCGTCAAGGTTATCTCTCTTGGTATTTTTCAGCAAATATTAGGACTTCATTTAAGACAAATGAGTTGTGAAGATTCTTAACTGGTTTTTGGTGCCTTGTATTTCCTTCTGGTTTAGAACTGAATAGGCTGAAATGGTAATTAATCAACATGAGAACTTGAACATTCTGCAGTGTATTTGAACTTGTTTTAGTGTTTTTTTTCTTCTTTTGTGCAGTTTACAGAAATGAACTTGTGCTGAAGATTGTGGAAAACAATCATGAGATGTTCTACTAGAATTTAAGTACATCATGACATTTGTTTATTGTTATCAAGTGTATATAGTATTGCTAGTAAATGCAGCAAATCAGACCTGTGACTATCAGGTGGACCAATCATCAACATTAGGGAATTCAAAGTGGCTCAAACCAATAATCTTCTTGGCTGGACTTATGGAGAACACTTTGTTTCCTTTTTTTCAATCACATTTTAGAACATCTCTGAAACAACAGTCCTTGAGACAATTATTATGCTCTGTATTACTACTGCAATGTGGATTGAATCTTGGTGAACTTTTATCTGTCATGTCCATTGATTGTAGCATCTTCAAGAAACTCATACCTGTTGTAAAAGTTATGGGTCTTGCATGATGAATTATGTGACAGATTAGTTCCATTTCTTGTAGCTCCTGTCACCTTTCCCCCTTGTGCAGGATGGCATTTGTTCCATCACTGGTGGGGCAGTGTCAATTACTTTGCCAGTGTAGCAAACCAAATTAAGTGATGCTGGAAAATTAAATAATAGAATTATATATATATATATATATATATATATATATATATATATATATATACAATAGTAAGATTGTTCTTTTAGGACTAGAAAGATAAATACATTAATTATTCTTATATACTTGATTTGTGCTTTTCAGTATAATAATGTATTGAAGTTTTTCTCTGTTTCCTATTTATTTAGAAAAGTTGCTGAATTTTGAAGTATTCCAACTTTAATTGCAGTAACAAAAGTAGAACAAATCATAGAAAATCATGGGAAACAAGAGCACTGATATGATTTGGAGAACAGTAAAACTGTAATTATTTAATATAATTATAATATTATTATGTTCTTTTTTTTTATTATTATCTTTTCTATGCTCTATCCTTTCTGTATTCTCCTGCTGTTTCTTCTCATCTTCTTATGTTTTTTCATTTTTCTCTCTTTTTTTTTCCATGCTTTTGTTCTTCTTTGTCTAATCTATCTCCTCTCCTCCTATTAGATCTGTTTATATATTTTATTTCTTTCTCTCCCTTTCCTCTTAAAGACTGTTTGGGATAATGTAATCATAACAGCAAGAGAAAAAAGCTTGGAAGAATTGTTTTTTTTTTTAATGTTATGATGATCTCGATTATAATTTAAATCGATTTAAAAAGCAAAGGTGTTATTTTCTTTATTTATATTGAAAAATCAATCTGTTCTTGCTAATCGAATCGACTCCTATCATTCATTAGCGAACGATTTAGCCGATTCGATTTGATTTTTCGATTTACTTGGCCGTCGAACATGATTACATTCGGATCTAATTAGTTCTGATAACTATGATGACGACATCTGATAATGAAATATAATCATAATTATTCCATGGGAATCTTAGGCAGGCGATAGACATAACATGTGCCATGATGATTAATGTAATCAATCTTATTCATAAAGTCACAAGCAAGACGATTGTTGCCACTACAAAACAATTCAACTTTTTCGTGCTCATGGAAAGCACAAGGTTTATTTATAATCCTCCTATCTTTTTCTTCTTCTTCTTCTTCTTCTTCTTCTTCTTGTTCAGATGATTACCAAGTTGCCGAGAAATCCTTGTGTTAGTAGGAAAGTAGGCAGTGCATTGCTCACTCTTTCATGAATGTTTACTTGAAATCATCCATGTTGCTTCTTCTTCAACTACTGTAAGAATCTGATCTGATGGCCATGAAATTGAACAGTCTTTCAGATTGGCTAAGCATGATAAAGCTACTTTCTCTTTCTAACTCTCATTCTTTCATTTAGTTTCTTAAGTAAGATTGCCAAGAATTACTTGTATAGTGGAGTCAATAATTCATATATAATAATAATAATAATAATAATAATAATAATAATAATAATAATAATAATAATGAGAGTAATATGATTATTTCAGTTTGCAATGGTTTGAAGATTGACAGATTCATTCTTTCTTTCTTTCTTTTGGCACATTAAAATGTATATGTGTCATAAATCATCCTCACATCATCTTCAAGAAAATTTGCATAGAATCGATTCACCACTAGAGAAAAATGAAATATATTACATTATCAGAAATTCCAAGAATGCTACGTGACAAAGCCAACCCCATAACATCATGACTGTCGTTTGCCATATTATCCATGTCATCGCAGTGCTGTCATATGTGGGGGGTGGGTGGACGCCACCAAACACTTACCTCTGTGTACTGATATATGCCTTGTGTCTCACCTTTCTCTTCTTAGAACATGGAATAGAAGACATGACTGTCGTTTGCTATACTAGAATTGTGTTCTCATGACTCATTTCTGAGACACTCTTCTTCATGGCTACAATGCGAGACGGCTCTTCATGTGAGCAAGAGTCATCAGCTAGCATAAACTACAAAGAGGAAGCTAAAGAAGACGAAGAAGAAGAAGAAGGTAAAAGAAGAGCAAGAAAGATGATGAAGGAACCATAATTTTGTACCTCTTTTGAGCATTCTGGGAGAGAGCAAGAGAGCGCAGCCTTGTGTTGGTGAGTGAGTGATTGAAACTGCCGGATGATCTGATGGAATCAAATAACCCCCTCATCTCTCTGGATGGAAAGACACATTGGAGCTCTTGAGAACCTCAAACGATGGCTATATCTTTGGGTCTTAATCCTATTACCTTGTTGGATCAAGATGAGATGCTTCCTTCTCGTACCAATACTCATAACTAAACATGCAACATTGGGTTTCAGGGCACATAGCTCCGTCTCTACAGCTATCTAGACAAGGTGATCTTCCTACGGCTAACATCTCCATTATTGGACTGCCCACCATTGATGCTTTTGGCAGCTTCTAAGCAGCCATGGAGAGAATGAGCAGCATTCGATGACCAGATCATGCTGGCAGCTTCAACCTCTCACACCAACAAAGAAAACCTAAGCCGAGAATTGAGAAGAAGGATAAGAAGAAAGGCGGGTTGGCTAGCAGATATATAAGAGAGGAGAGAGAGAGAGAGAGAGAGAGAGAGAGAGAGAGTAATGGTGGGCTTTCAGAATGCCATCCAACAGAATCCATGCATGGTGGTGGTGGTGATAGGAAGGTCCCCCATCTTCCCTTGTGGAACTGCTGCTTTGTAGTCACGCCTCTTCCGCCTCCACATGAATGATCCTCATCACCATCGATCTTCTCTACATGCGATGTGCTGCTTCATTGGTGCAATTTGGCCGCTTAGCTTGCTACAGCTAGTGACAGTGACTCCGGTCTCTCTCTCTCTCTCTCTCTCTCTCTCTCTCTCTCTCTCTCTGGATCCATATGAAGTCGATCTTCTGTATGCTGTTGAATACCTTAATGGAAGACACCAAGCAAAACAAAGTTAGATCCTTAGGTTCCTTTGGCTGAGTGAGTACATGTGATGTGTAGCAACGAAACGATTCTACATGGATTACAGTAAGAGGTTTTTAACAGATGATATTTGTTTCTCCTCTTTGTAATAGAATGTCGAACAAAAAGACATATGCTCATTAGAGTTTAGCTGCTCTGATACTGTAGCAGCATAATAGCAGCATCAGCACAGGAGACAAAAAAGGATCATAGCAGCAAAGAAAATAGCAACTGATATTTGGTGTAATAGTTTCTGCTATTCCATGTTTGCCAATCCACACAGTGTTCGGCTTGTCTTATTCGGAGCAGCTTGTGGGAAGATGATCATGCATGTCCTATGATGACACATTTGGAACAGTAAGTTGTGTCCTGAATTAAGACGCCCACCAGCATTAGACTCTTCCCTGTCAAGCTAAGATATGAGATGCAATCCTGTCCATGTCCAAATAACATGTCACCCACTCACTCACTCCCTCACTCACTTACTCACTCTAGATATGAAATTTGCCTCATAAAATGTATAGTGCTTGGATCGGTGGACTGTGTCGAGAAGCAGTTGTGTGGGCTTGTCTTCTCTCTTGGGTGGTTCCATTGTCATGCTGTTGACAACCATTAGAGAGAGAGAGAGAGAGAGAGAGAGAGAGAAACAAACAAATAGGGACCATATGCCTTTCCAGTCGATTGATGGATAGGGGGCACATGGTTGCCCTTTGTACTGTAGCCAAGTGAGTCCCTCCTTCCTCGAGGCCAAGTCATGTCCTGTGGACTTCACCACACTCTTCCTACCCTTTTGCTGATCCAAAGCTTAGAGGGCAGTGTTCCACCACGGGTCCCATGATTTGAGCTTTGTCGGATTCAGAACAGTGGTTGGCATTTCATTGGATCATCAATTATGCTATCTCTACCTCCAAATATTAATTCTGGAAATGACTCCTTGCCTAACTCCAATTCATGACATAAAGCTGACACTAAATCACGATGCTCAAAGTCCTCTCAGCTTTGACACACATGTCATAGCTGTAAGTGCACAGCGAAGGAGATGGACATGTAGCCAACTCTGTTGTGATCATTAAAACCTCAATCTCATCACTTCTTCTTCTTCTTTGTGCTTTTTAGCCACACAAATGTTTCACTTTTCTGCTTGCTTGCTTGCTTGTTAGTTTACTGTGGATGTAGCAGTGCCAGGGATAGATGTTTGGGAGAGGTTAACGATACATTGCGTATGTGCTGCATGCGTTTAACTTAATTTGTTTTGTTTTCCTTTTCTTGGAAAGACAGATGAGGAGACTTTGCCACTGCATGACAATGTTCTGATCTAATTCCTCAGTTAGAACATATTTTATTGACTTCTTACTACTTTTTAAATTATTTTTTTTTTTAAAAAAATATATATATATAGAAAAGGAATCGCACCATTTTAGATTTTTAAACCACCGATTCTAGTAGTAGAATCTTTCTTTCTTTAGATTAGATTGCTGGGGATCTTGTCTGTTGAAGAGGAATACGATTCTGTCGTGTCCTTTACATATCTGTGGATCGTTTACCCAGTATCGCGATCTGGACCGTAGGATCGTGCGATCGTACGGCTCGGATAGAAGCTACCGAGCCGGTTCAAGCTTCGATCCGGCCCTAATCGACCCTTGGATGCCGTCCAGGCTGTTGAAGTCGTTTACGTCCTCGCAACTTGGGTTCCTACCTCATCGGGTCTACCCGACCGTGGGGCCCCCCGGAGCCACTTACGTCCACGCCCTCTCTCCCTCTCTCTTTGTGCTCCTCACGTATGATCGAGGCAGCGCGAAAGCGGCGTCGCCATATTTCTTCTGCTCCGCGAGGTCGGTGGCGTCAACTGACACCCCTAACGGAATGCGCTCACCACGTCCGGCTTTCGCGCTCTTCCCAATTCCCGCGTTAATCCCATCGACAGTCTTCTCTCCTTCTCCGTCTCTGCGTCCGCAGCAGCGTCTCCTTCGGGATAGGGCTACGGGTTCTATAAATCTCAAGCTCTCTGCGTCCATAATCTCCTACTTTGACCGCGTGTGCTTCTCGATCTTTCAGGATTGAATCTGCCATGCCAGTTGCTGGTGATGATTGATTCCTTAGGTTTCAGCAGCAAGAATTAGCTCTCTCTCTCTCTCTCTCTCTCTCTCTCTCTCTCTCTCAGTATTAGTCGAGCAGTCTGACATGATCTTGGAGGGAGGCTCTTGATGACAGATATCATGTGAGGCATCGCAGTATGGCTTCTTCCTGCTTCTTGATATTTGATGGGATTGTCGAGAAGGAATGCATGCATGCATGGTTATTTTCTGTAGCATGTTTTTGACAATTCTGCGAATTTATGTTCAGGTAGATTACATCTGACATCCAATGGATGAGGAAATCTCCATGAATTAACGTTGGTGGTAATCTTCACGATGGTGGGAACACGTAAACGTCGTCCAGGAGAACGGACAGACCCCGAAGAAGAGAAACCGGTGACTAGGGAAGAAGATGGAGAAGAAGTCATTGCTCAAAAGAGAGAAGCATGCAGAGTAATTGATCAAGTAAGGCTGTCTATTTTCTTTTCTCGTCTTTATATGTATATATATATATATTTTTTCTCTTTTCACTAATTTGTTTTTTTTGGTGGCATAAAAGAGCTTGATTTCTGCATTGTAAAATCCACATGGATCATGACGAAGAAGCAGTCTACATACATTCTATGAATGTTTTTTTGGGGGAAATATTTGATCTATTAACCTACATAATTTAACAAGATACAACAAAAGGAAGTAGAAATGCTAAACAGTTTACAGATTCATTTTAAGAACATGAGCATGCAGTTGTGGCATATTCACATTGGAGATTATGTTTCCTCATTTTTTAGCTGCTTTTTTCATGCTTAACATTTCAATTTCAGGTAAAAGTTTTGATCGAGGAGTGCCTCATGCAGTATATGAACAAGGAAGAAGTGTTGAATGATCTCTGTACAAGGAAAGGAGTCGACCGTGGAATCACTGAGACTGGTACTTAATCCGGCAAAACATCTTTTGCACTCACATCCATCCATTCCTCTTACGTGCTAATTTTTAGTTCATTACGTTCTTCTCCCTCAACATTTGTCTGATGTTTCAGTCCATTCTATGCAATTCACCATATTTTCTTTGGGTTCTCTGTCCTGGATTTTTTAGATTTCATATCACTTGCTACGTTCTTCTCTATATCTATTCTAATTGAAGTCAATGACAAGCAATGACATGTTCCTCTCTCCCTCTCTACCTATCTGACATCCTATGCCTTTGCAATGTCTACCAGTTTGGGAAAAGCTTGTGCAGGACAACTCTGAGTTCTTCCAGCAATACTATGCTAAAACGATGCTCAAGAAACAAATTCTGTGCTACAAGTATGTTCTCGAGAAGCAAGTCAGACTGACGCATGAAAGATTTCAATCTGCAGCTGCTTCCTCCACATGCATGCTTCTTCCTCCGATTTCAATGAATGCATTCCTTTTATGTTCCAGCTTTGGTTTCTTGTTCTACTACATGATCGTATCATGTAGTAGAACAGGCTTATGTTCTTGAATCTGGCATGCCTATTTTGTAAGAGAGGGCATTGTTCCTCGGTAACCCTCTCGTTTCATGATATATCGATCGTAATACACGATCGCAGATCGATACGAGTCTCTAAAAGTAGAATTTGTCGTTGTTTCAGTGCAATCTCAACCAGAGAATACAATGAGACATGGATCAAACTCTGCAGGGACAAGCTATAAGGTGGGCATGAACAATCAACAGAGTCCCATGATACATGATGAGTTCCCTGCACTTGTGAGCACACATGTTGGCCGGTGTGCTTCGGTTCCCACTGCGAGGGTGCCGAAAGGAATGATAACAGGAGATACAAGAGCTATAGCTCTTGAGGAGTTGACAGGGACAGCAAGGGTATCAGATAATAGCTACATGAACAACTTGGGTTCTGG
Organism: Musa acuminata AAA Group; assembly: GCF_036884655.1. Classification (NCBI taxonomy): domain Eukaryota; kingdom Viridiplantae; phylum Streptophyta; class Magnoliopsida; order Zingiberales; family Musaceae; genus Musa; species Musa acuminata. The sequence continues at coordinate 52,006,727 of NC_088334.1, read as the reverse complement.
ATTTCCTGAGGGCAATCTCTTGGGAAGACCCTCATTCACAGGATACATGCTTGATGCATCTTTCGATCCTGAGTTGGTTGGGCAACACTATAGCAAGCAGTTCTTAGATGCTAATGTATCATCTGGATATTCATGTCAGGGATCTGAAGGTGCAGGTAAATTTCTGCCTTCCTATTAGACATGTTAAACTCTTCCTCCTCCTACTACTACTATCTTGTTTACATTGCTTTTGTTGTGCTTCATTTCATTTAGATGGTTTAGGAACAATGAAGGTTAGCAATATAAGAAGAGACAGATACAGCTTCTTACTAAGCTGTACACATAGTCACATCGTAATACCATATGGATACAGCTTGTATCGGCATATCCAATTGATAGGGTGTGGAATTGCATGAAAACTAGACATAGAATTTTGCTGAGATCTACAATAAGGTAAATCGCATGCATACTTGAAGATAGATAGATACAAACTGAAGGTAGGCAATACGAACCTGAATCAAGCGGATGCCACCAGAAAAGAATGGATGTAGATACCATCATCATAATTTGTTTTCGTCTCGCAATAAGTGAAAAAGTAAGAGATTAGGCGATAGGATTTTTGATAATTCTTCAAGAGAGAAGGAATTCATCTTCAGGATTGCTATAATAGAGTCTGATTTCTGGGATTCTTTTGTCTGATTGCTTCTGTTTCTTTGTTTATTTGTCTTTCTTCTCTTCTCCATCTTTTGGTACTGATTACTTCTTGTGTAGTTCTCATCTTGTAAAGCCTCCTTCTCTTTATTGTTGCAGGAGGAATTCCACCACCACATGTAACACAATTTGCTTCAGCTTCGGCAGCAAACTATCAGCCATGCGCTCAAAATCCTGAGAACATGATCACCCAAGGGGGGGGGATCTTCACACACCTCGCTCCCGCTCACGTGATGGGCAACTCGGCAGGCATGCAAGCATCAGAGAATCCATTCGGCGGAATGCTTCATGAGGTGGTAGGCGGAGGCACCATGTCCTCTCCCTGCTACCCGAGCAGCTTCGATTTTGGAGATGCTGCTGTTCCTGAGAGTGCCATGGAAGCTTCCGCCCCCATGCTGAGATCAGAGCCCCCAAACACCGGAATGCTGCTCCACGAGCCGGGAGGGAGAGGGGTCATGTCAGCTCCATTTTATTCGAGCAGTTCAGGATTCGCGAATGGTGAGGAAAACCCGGGAAGAATGCCGGCATCGGATCACTGGTACACCGAGTTGCCTGTGGAATTGATGGGGAGAGAGAACACGTACTGGAGTGCTTCCAATCCATCGTCCCTGCAACAGCTTCAGCGAGCTGGACAACCAGCTGCGGCGCATTCACCCTCGGCGTTCATGCATCGTAATATCTGATTCAGGTAACATTCTTTACGACGACGTTGTTTCTTCATCCAAGATCAAGAGCAACAGGCAGATTGTGGAAGCCACCGACCATGATGCACTTTGCAGAGCTTCCAAGGTAGCTCTGGCGGAGGAGCTACTGTTTCTGCTCTAGAGTTGTCATGTCTTGCAGACCTATTTTCTGCTGCGGAATATCTGTTTTGCTCCAAATGTTGCGAGCTCTCATTTCTTTGTTAGATGAACTTGAAAACTTGAAACGCTGGTCTTCTTGGTCTGCATTCATCTTCCTGCTCTGCAAGTTGTACAGGTCAACACATGCTTCAGGTTTGACAAGGATGAGGAAGAAACTTACCTGTATGACCAGCCCTAATAGAACTCATGGAAGAACACTGAAATAAACAGGCCTTGGAATCCTGTATGCATTTGCCAAAGGAGAACTTGGAAAGGAGAAAGGGCCATCTGTGTGCATCATGTACTTCCATGATTTCTGCTAATGCTTCACCTTCCAAAGCAGAGCTGCAGTTTGCTCACCCATTTTGCTGATGAAAGCTGCACTCTGCTGAAATCCATGCATGTCCGAAAAGTAAAGTTTAATTGCTACAATTTTAGGACACCTGAAATTTGCTAATTCAGATTAGCATCAGCTCAATATGACGAGGACTTCAATACAACCTCTGTTGAGCTCCACCGGCTGTCCATAATACAGAATTGCAGACCAAATACCTGCAAACATATAGCTCTAAAAGTTAAAAGTGATAATGGCATGACAACACATGCTTGCCTCTTTTTAGCTCATACAAAAAAGATTGAGTTAGATGATAGACTCTCAGTTTGTCGACAGATAAAGTCAGCTGGCCATCCAAAAGTATATATTGGACACACATGGCCAATCTCAAGTTTAAAACAGAACTCAGCACTTATTTAATATTATGAGCAATGCAGGTAAATCACTCCTACAAAAGCCCTCAACATTTTTTAACAATGGGACAGTGGCTTGTGATGTCAAGTTAATTCAACTTAAATCTTTGACAAAGTTACAAATAACTTAATGAGAAGGTCCAAATGAATACAACTACAATGATACAAAAGTTGGAGTACAGCCTCTGCAGACAAACTCTGAATAAATGACAAAGAAAGAAGAAAGCATAAAACAATGCCAAAGCTCTAAGTTCCCTTCCTAATTTGCTCTTGTTAACTTTTGTTGGCAATCTGATTACAGATTACCAATCAAAGAAACTTGGGCCAGCCTTTGAAAGTAACTCCTTCCCTGCATCCTTTCCCATTGCAACCATATCATCGAGAGCATACAAGCCTTTTCTTGATGTCTCCAGTACTGAAATATTAGAAACAGAAAAGAAAAACAATTAAGACAAGTTCAAAAATGAACAAAACAGATACATCTTTTAACATTAAAGATGTCAATTTACCCCTGGTTCCATCTGGAGAAGCAACCAAACATCTTAAAACACAATTTCCGTCACTATCACGATATGCATACCCCGCAATTGGTGTACGACAAGACCCATCCAGGGTCTCAAGAAATGCCCTCTCACAAGCAACAGCTAACCGAGTATCATCATGATTTAGTGAAGCTATGTAATTAGCCTGGTTCACAAAGTTAACTGGCTGTCAGGACCCACAATCTAAATTAAGCAGAAAAGTAACAACAAAGACCAAGTTGCTATGGAAGTAAAAGATGTTACGAGTATTTTGTTAAGCCTTTGTATTGCAAAATAGATATTTGACAATAGTCTGAAGCAAGGTTCGCTGTACTGTACCGTACCGATATTTTGACCCGGGCTCGGTACGGTATGGTACCGGTGTACTGGGTGGTACATCAGGGCGTACCGAGCGGTACACCCTAGTGTACTGAATATTTTTTTATTTTTTTTCATACCGTAGCACTGTAGCGGTGCTGTAGTATAATACTGTAGCAATGTAGCGGTATCGGATGGTCTGCATACCGATAACCTATCGTACCGGTACATACCGCCCGATACGGATGGTATGCTTCGGTACGGTAGACCTTGGTTTGAAGATTTACTACTCAAACCAACAGTGCAACTAAATTAAGCAATCTTAATTTTTTCCAAAGACAAACTAACCAATAAATAGGCTTTATTTTGTGAAATAATTTTCATATATTAAGCAGAATATAACATACTTTAGACATATAAGAATTTTCAGCAGGCAATATTAATAATGTAGATAATCAGGTCATAATCAACCTACTCTCCTGAGACACAAAATTGGTCCATGTAAAAATAAAATGAAAACTCAGACTAATTAAAAAGTTGCTAAAATTACATGAACATGCAATCTAAGTTTATTATTGACATCAATGCATCACCACATAGGGCAACCTAGGTAACATGACAACATAAATTGTATATAAAGCTTCAATATATGATATGCAATTACTTACACGATAATGACCATCTCACGAACAAGAACCATGGCTAAGTCTTAATTCGATATACTGAATATTGTATTTGCAAGATGAAAACTTCTCAACCATGTAGTGTGCCTTATCCTTTCATTCAACCATGAGCCAGAAAATAATGCAAGACCAAGGAAAGAAAATATAATTACCATCAAAAGCTTTCCCACTCAATAAATGACCAGCGATAAAGCCTGTTGATCAAAAAAAGTTATCTAGACCATTCGAGAAAAAAAATTGACCACATATTTTCCTACTACAACCCTCAAATTCCTCATGAAGGCAAAACTTAGACAAGTCAAGGAGTTGCAGTAAAGTATAAAACTAGACGTTTGGTAAAAACATCTACCTTGATAGTCACACAGACTAAGTTCATGCTAACAAGAATGATCCCAAGATTTCCTAAACCTGGAAAATGTCTAGAAAAACAGGGAAACAAAAAATTGGAAAGAGCAATATTTGTTTTCAAGATAATTGATTGATCTAATTTGATAGGAAAAAAATGACTGGGCATAAATTTGTTTAAATAGTTTTACTGACACCTGGAAACCTGATAAATTCCCACATTTGCTTGCAAGAAACTGTTTTACGAACTTCGTTTTAGTCAAAAACTATAAGATGAATAATCATTGCAGTTTCCAAGGGACAAGGGGTAGTGATATTATATAAGTGCCAAATTATTATGACAAAAAGTACATAAATGATTTCGTAAGACTAATTTATTTAATATTTCCCTATTCGAGAAGTTCCGTTACAGTGAGAATTTCATGAAAGATGACTGATTATGTTATCATATGTCAAGAAGTATCATCCACCAAAATAGCATTAACTATGTGCATCAAGGTCAAATCACACGTCCAAAAGTATGATCCTTAAATATACACGGCCTCGGAAGTTGCATTTAAATGAAAAAAAAATCCAAGTGAATATGTAATACACTGACCATCGTATCATCGTTGCTTCTACAAGCTATTCCAATAGCACCTTGGGCAATTGCTGGAAGCATTTCTTCAATAGAGAGTATAGCTGTGACATTTTCGGTCATGTTTAGCCGTTTTAGCCCTGCCAAGGCTAACAATGTTGCTTGGACTTCACCTTCATTGAGTTTCTTCAATCGTGTCTGGACATTTCCCCTGAAGTTAACAACCTGCAATTGAAAGTAACTATATAATTATCTACATGTGTCACATACTTATACCGGTCAACGGAAAGGTGAAAAGAAGAGAGAGAGAGAGAGAGAGAGAGAGAGAGAGAGAAAGAGAATTTGGATAAATAGGGTTCCTCAAAGGCACTGAATGCAGTTACAACAGATTGATAGGATTAGCATATACTATTTTTGAGATGCCTCACATTTGAAAACATTATGTCAGTATTAAATCTCCATGAAAACAAGCACAGTTTTCTAGATTTAACCCTCTCTTCAATTACTTAAACAAACCTTGATAGCATATTATGTTAATAATCAGGCACAGTAACTTAAAATAGACATGATTGGATGTCAGCATGAGCAAAATACTAAATATTGATATAATACCGGTTCTGGTAACCTATTGGAACAATATGGTACCAGATATAGTGGACAGTGTACCAATACGTATTGCCTATTGAATAGAATAACAAAAAATAAACAGAAGTCGAGCTATATGTTCTGATATTGGTACTTAGTTGAACTGGTAAATACTTGTTGGTATATATTAATTCAACTGGTGCTTAAATCCTTGAGCAGGAGTACATATAAACATGCAAGTACACATTATCATGGTTGTCCAAAAACACTAATTGATAATAGGACAACCATATACATGTAAACAAAATTCATACTGAAATAACAAAATCAATTTAGTTTGAGACTTCTTCCCAGTGCAAAAAGGTCACACAATAGACTTTTCAATCTCAGTAACAGTTGTTTAATGGTCAGCAACAAACAATCCTAAACTCTCGTCTCTTTGCATTAAAATTTAATTCCGTATCATTCATCTAGGTAGGCCACCACGAATCCTGAGGTAGAAACTGTCGGCAAATTGAAGTGTATTACATCTAGTAATTTACGGATCTACTTCAAGAGCAAGACAAAAGCATCTTGTCACTCTCACAAAGTATGATAGTGTCATTGCTAAAATAAAACCTCGGGATTAACTGTTGGTTTTGCATCCACTAAAATTAAGTGATTACAAATACTAAAGAAATATGTCATGAGAAACTTCCAGAAGCACATCTAGATAAGAAGGCAGTGATGAGTCATTAAATACCAGTATCCATGCTTACAGGCATACATAAGAAAACCTTAATTACCTACTTGTATGCATATATGCATACATATACTCACATATCCGCGTTCCAATGCAGACATGTGAATGCGCATGCATACCAACATTGTATACAGATAGGAGATTCATGTATACAATAGGCACACATGAAAATGCTTACATATAATACATAGATGTATAAATATGCATGTCTGCAAAGTAGGTACAACTTCATGAATATATGTATTGACATGAATGCGTCTATTTTCAATGGCGCATGAGCTTTGTAAATGCTCAACCGCAGATGTCAAGAAAAAGGTCAATATTAATCAAGACACATGTACAATTCAAGCACTCAGACAGAGATAATGTTTTGCCTTGTCAAATGGCTTAACATATAACAAGTTAGCGACAAAAACATGCTGCTGACTATTTATAATCAGCTGAGGTCTACAACTGATTAGGGAAATTAGGACAAGCAACTTTGTAATAAAGTAATATAGAAATATAAAGATCAAGATCAACATCTACCTTTAATGATGGATATCTATATAGAATTTGAGATTGTCTCCTAAGGGAAGCAGTTCCAATAACACTTCCAGCAGGCAACTCCGCAAGAGACTTTGCAGTCAAGCAAATGAATGCATCCCTTACATCTTCTCGGGGAAGGTTGCATGGCAAGATTGTCCCATCCGGAAGATATGTAGGCACATCCTTCATCGAGTGAACTGCAATATCGATGCTACCTTCCAAGAGGGCCTCATCTATCTCTTTTGTGAATAAACCCTTGCCACCAATGTCAGCAAGTGGTTGATTGAGTATTTTGTCGCCTGTTGTCTTGATAATTACTATGTCAATGGCTCCTTCCTCGGCTAGCTCTGAATGTGATGCCATGAGCTTATCCCGGGTCTCATAGGCCTGCGCAAGTGCTAGTGGACTGTCCTACATGCCCACGACGTGTGATAGTAAATGCACAGCCTCAAGGAAAAGAATAATACTTAAAGCTGCTAAAACAACTAAATTGATAATTCATGCGTAGATATAATTACAACATGATGCGCAAAACAAGAATTAAGTCGGAGAAAAATTACAAGGTCAGAACACGAATGAAGACCAAGTCATAATGTAAACATCTAAGAGACCAGAACATCTGACATTGTGCCAATGAGACCAGAGGAGATATCAACAACACCACCAGCATCGAACGGGTACTAAATGAAGTGAATCACGGTTGAGTCAAAGGGAAACCCCAGAAATATAATTCCAAAACTGATATATGTAGGAGGAACTAAACCTAAGAAATTAAAGAATCGAATTGGGACCTTCCCAGCACATGACCAAAACAGCGAGGAACCTCAGATGTGAAAAACCAATTAATTCAGAGGGATGTCTTAAGGAAAACCAGCGACCTCATTAGCGTCCAATTGAAGCAATCTCCAAGCGGGGGGGAGGCGGAAAGATACAATTTTTAAGAAGAAAAGCTAAAGGCCCGAGTCAACGACCGCACAGCAACAGAATCTTGATACAGAAAAATTAGAGAATGAGCCAGAAAACGAAGGTGGGGAAGAGGAAATCAAATGGTCTACCTGCCCCTGGTGCCAATTCTCACAAGGGAGATCTTGGTCTTGACCTCCTGCTCCACAACCACCGCAGCTCTGACGACCAAGGCCCCTCTCCTGGGGCGTCTAGATCCAGAGGGGAGCACAGGAGCCGAGGTCGGCCTTGGTCGAGGCCACAGGTTGCAAGGGGCGGTGATGAGAGGGTGATGCGTGGCGGTTCTCATGGCGGAAAGGAGGCGCAGATCCCCGAAGCCAACACGAGCGAGGGGAAGATGAAGAAGATGAGGTACTTGGAAGCCACCCTCTCATAAAAATTGGGTTATCGAGGGTTTTATATGGGGGGAACAGATAGGAGAAGATAATGTTAGGGGATTGACCAATCACATTCAAACAATCTTCGTTTCCATCTCCCTGATTTCTCCTTTTTTTTTTTTTTTTGTGTGTGTTTTCTAATTATCATCTAAAATTGGTCCAATTCTCAGTCAGCCCTCCCCCTCCCTTTCCACCTTGTTCACGGGGGACGTTTTGAGTTGGGTGACTAAGGCTAGTTCTGGATTTGGTTGGGCAAAAAGTCAACACAATCTTATGCAAGTGGAATCCATAGCCCAAAGGTCAATTCATCACTTCCGTGTATTTTCCAATCGTGCATGCACACGTATGCATTCTCAAGAATATTTATTTACATGATCGCATCTTTCATGTTCGACAAGATCCCACACACTCTCTAACATTAAAGATATAGCAACTAACATGCATACGTATATCATTGCTTGCTCTGGATGTAAGATTAAATTCACTAGTTAATTATAGACCCAATTAACCGGTTGGGTCAGTCTCCAATTCAATCATCTTGTGTAACCCTAAAAAAAAAACATATCAAGCAAGAAAAAGAAAAAAATACTGTTCATGATTCAACCTATTCTAAGCACAGATTGTAGATTTAGGAACAGTACATAGCAAGCGCCAGTCGATGAAATGTAAAACATCAATAAGCCCATGTCACTAACGTTCATTTCCAGAGTGCCACCGCCTGTTTGCACGCTAGACAAAACATCTGTTCCAAAGATTGCAGAAAGAAACCAGCATGGAACACTTTCCCAACTGCTTCTTTCTCACTCCTGCTTTTTGGGCTTATGAATCTTCACATATGGGAATACACCAAAGAGGTGAACAACTTGCGGTTCCCAACCCAGCTGCTGTGCCCGACAGAACATCAAAAATGCATTCGCAAAGTATGAGTTGAATCCCATAAGCACATGCCACCACGCATGACCCTGCGGATTAATATACCAGTGTGATAATTTCTTGCAGAACATTCGGTCGAACAACCAGCATATAGCCCCGAGAAATATTGTCGCAACATAGAGCTTGGCTAGCCGTTTAGCTGCCGCATCTTTTGTTTGTATGTAATACTTGTACATCCGCGGGATACATAGAAGACAAAGGCCAACATAGTGTATCTTGAATCCTATTCCAAAACGCACCAATGAATGAGCAACAGCGAAGGCAGCACCATAGAGGAAAAGAAAAGTAGGCATAGTGCTCCTATAGTGCCAGTCCGGTGAGTAAAGAACATAAAGGTAAAGCAACATCTCCCATACCATTGGTGTTTCATCGCTTTGCTGCAGTCTGAAAGTGAATTAAGATGTGATCAGATTGTTCATAAGCACTGACAACTAGTCATAATGTAATCTCATGCATAAAAATTATCCTAGCAATTGGTAAAAGAAAATTTTCAGTATGCAATAGATAAATGCACGATAAAAAAAGATAAAAGCTAATAAAATCAAGCAAACAATTTCAAAAGAAATTATACATATATTAATAACAAGCCAATCACAATGGTAAAAGTCAACAATGGAATACTTGGAAAAAGCAGCACTTGCATCCAAGTATCTTAAATCAAGTAGAACGTAGACGATACTAATAAAAGTAAAAGCAACTGAATCAACAAGCGCCATGAAGGCATTCCTTTCGGAAAGAAAGAAATGAAAAGGCAAATAGATAAAGCACTAGTGACTGAATCAACGTTATAGAAACACAAAGTAGGTAACTTTAGTACAATGAAGATCGATCATTAATACAGATCCACCAATTACCGAAGGTGCATATAGGTGCCACCAAACAGAACAGTCGCACAGATGTGGACAAAAGAATTAAATAGGATTCATATCCAAGCTTCCAGTATGAAAGAAGACAAAAAAGAAATTGCAAGGCATATGGAACTTTATTTTTTAAAATACATTGCACGATACTTATATTTCATTGTCATGATAATAAACTTCAAAGATGGATGCATAATAATGTTAAAAAAACAAAAAGGTCCACTTTCTCTCCTTTAATATTATAATATATGATCAAATAATATGATAAGCATCCAACAAACTGAGACATATCCAACATGTTTAATAGGGTGGATACCAGGTACCACTAACACTGCCAGTGACCTCTGAGATAATCAATTTATCTGAATAGTAGATCTATTTCATAATCATAGATGTATGGTAAATTCAGAAATGGACAGATAATAATTAACAAATGATTAGAGCTTAGCAAAAGCACCAGATAATACATCATAGCATATTGACAAAACACAAGAACCACTAATCACAGATAGGATGGTGATGCATGATTATAATATATCCAGCTGACTTTTTCGTGTGTTGAACATTCAAACTGGACCTTTGCTTAATTGCCACCTTCGTAAAGCCTGATTATATAACTTACATTAATCAGTATTTGAATCTCGGAGATTTTAGAGAGTTCACGGCCTGTAAGATATTCATGAATAAAGTTCCATATCAAAGCAATATATTGAAATGCAGCTGTCCAGTTTTAGTCCTACCACGTATTTTACCATTAAGAAAAAGCACATCCTAAAACAGAGCTCAATGACAGGAAAAAAGATATCCATGTAGCCATCTCCAAATATGTGCAACACAACAGCTTGTTGGATAGAAACAAAGCATGACATCTAAAGGTATCAGGTTCAGAAACAAATTTCATGTCATTAAAAGTTAGTAAAACAAACCTACCATCGAATACGTGTAGAACATGAAAGCCAACCTAGAATCCATCTATTAGGCTTTTATTATGAGCGACCACAAAAGACACAAGCAACCCCACAAAATGCTGTGGTTGCAGAAGTTACAATAGCTTGGCCAGGGCCAACCCCAGATGTCCTGATAGTATGCAGATGTGTGTTTGCTAACCATCAAGAAGCACACAAATAGCAACGTTAGATGTGCACATATGTTGTTCAAAGATTGAAGAAACGATGCTCACTGGCATGTTATCTGCCTCAGGTGCAGATGCATGTAAAGAAGTAATGATTTCTGCCAAACATACACATTATTTTGCAATAGAACCCAATATATTTCAAGGCGAGTAACTAGTATGATTGAACGATATAAACAGAATAAATAAAATGAAAAGACACAGAAAGCAAAAAGAATTCAGAGATGAGCAAAGAAATTTACACATGTTGCAATGTGGCATGAAATATCATGCTCCCAATTGCGAGTATCATGTTGGAAATGTGAAGCACACTAAATCGTTTCTCAAACCTTTGTCTAAGGGCATTTGTAAGGCCAATAAGTGCAAAAAGAATGCAAGGAATATTTGATATGGTGTTGTAAAATTCTGCAATATACGAAGAATGGGCATAGTTTTCCTCGCACAATTCTGTAGTGGATGTAACAGGTCCCCAAAAGCTTGAGATCCCTGAGTCTTCCATTTCTTTATATCAGTTGACAAAATATGGATCAGATTTCCATAATGAATGGACCTTGCAAGGAAGAACCTGGTGCTATAATCATATATTTAGCACATGGATGACCTGAAAAACACATAAAAGGATAATCATTAACAAATTCAATTAAGAATGTCAATTGAAACGATGACCATTTTATTTATCTTCATCTGTAAAGCATGTCCAGACAAAATTTACTTGATTGTAATTTCCAAAACCAACAAAATTGTCTTTAATCAATTCCTAAATCTATCTTATTAAACAATTGAAGGTTGCATGAATGCATGATCATGTATAAATAATCTATTTCCTAAAGAACCATAACAATTTCCACAAAAGAAGCATCTATTAGAATGATCCTCCTCTCTGGGCCTGATAAACGGAATCATCGCTGTAAAAACCTTGTGTCAGCAAAGTCGGTTAATCGTAAAGATTTATAATAACAGCAAATAAAAAACTGACAATATCAGCAGTATATCTAGAAATGAGTTAACTGGTATATCCATGTTGAAGCCTTCTTGCAGCAAACAAACTAAGCCATGTAGCTTCATATTCAAGATTATAATCACAAGACCTAGCGATGTGCATTTGATCAGAAAACAGAAGTTCAAAAGATAGAGAAGGATTAGTGTGAGGAGAACTTGGAAAGAAGGCAGATTATCCTAAGAATTTGCCGCCAATCATAACTGAAAATCCAGATAATCAAATACGAAGCAGAGGAAGTTGTTCAAAGACCAAAAGGTAAACAATAAGGATTCCGGTACAGGAACATTAAAAATGTCACCTTAAAGTTTGAAAGATCCCTCCAGTATATTAGTAGTTTAATTGCTTTCCCATATAATTATTGGCTGCAAAAAGGATCCCAACCTACAGTAAAGACAAAAATACCACTGGACGGATGCTACCTTTTAGATAAAATAAACAACACCACAAGGATAAGCCCAGAACATAACAAATGATCACAAAAGCACAGAAAGGTACAGGCAGACTGTCTGAATCTTTCTCCGTGATAATACCATTTAAATTTGTTACATTAGAGGATATATATATATATATATATATATATATATATATATATATATATATATATATATATATATATATATATATATATATATATATATATATATATATATATATATATATATAGAGAGAGAGAGAGAGAGAGAGAGAGAGAGAGAGAGTAATGAAATGATACTGCAACAAGAAGATTTAATCCTTGTCTTAAACATACTTGGCTGGCACAAGATTGCAGAAGCCACTGCTAGTGCCATAATCCAAGCTCCCAGACATCAAATCAATGCTTTATTATCAGTTTTTATCCTATTCATTTGAAAATTTTCCTCCACAAAGCTATCAACCTCAGATTTCAAAATGCAGATAGAATCTGGTTCAAACTACAAGTAAAACCCACAACTCTCCCTTCAACACTGAATCCCACATCTATAAAAGAAGCCTAACACATCGGTACACACACAGGAAAAGTAGAATAAGTACTAAAAGATTTTATCTAACCCTCAACGCAGGAAAGAGGTAGGTCAACTTCTTCTATGGCTCAAACAGCGATCGACGAGCACCATAACACCATCTCAAACCACGATTTAGAAAGGATCTAATTTTACGCCTTCGAATCGCCCGCTTTTGATCTTCCCTCTCATCCTCTCCTCGCGGCGCGATCCTTCTCTGCTACTTCCCATCAAGAGGATCTAAGGGGTCACAAGCGCTCCCCTGGCACCTCGCAAGAACCTCGGTGCAAGACGACAACCAAACCAGAGCGGATCCAAATCCAGCATCCACGAAGAAACCCGTCCAAACACGAGTTCCACGGAACATCGTGTTGGGCTACGAACGCATCGGCAAGTAGGGATCATGGCGGGGAAGAGATCGCACCTTGGGGGCATCGCCGAGGAAGCAGAACGGCGATCGACGAGGGACGGGATTAGGGCTCCGCGTGGTGGCATCCACCATCTTTAGTTTATTTATTCGAAGCGCTTTTCCTTTGCTTTTATTCTTTATTCCTTATTCTCATTTTTTTTATTTTCTTTTTAGTTTTACATATCTATCCTTTCAAAAATTACTCCAAGTTCTAATATGTAAATCCAATTATTAAGAATACTTATGTATATTGTCCCACAAAAATACTTAATATGAATATTTAAAGTATAAATAAAATTATACTATTTTGTTCTAATACTCAATATACATGCATAAAATATTCTAATATATAAATACAACTTGAATTTATCAACCCCTATCACATTCCAATCTGTTGTTAAATTATTTATCTAGTTTATATTGATTTTCATTTAATTGAACTGAGTTCTACTTGATATAAAGGAAAGTGATTTGATTTCTCTCATTGTCATCCTCGAGAATAAATTAAAAGACTTTATTTTTTATTTTTATGGGGAAAATAATTTTAACAATTATATATATTTATATATATATATTTTTATTTATTTATATTTCCACGGTCACTTGTTCTTGTCATCCGAACTTTGGGAGCACCTCCTGAATCATCTGTTCCGCAAGATCTCTGTACGTTGCCTCTGATGGATGAACGGAGTCCCAGAACATGAAGGAAGAAGGAGCCGAGCACACCGGCGTCATCGCATTGCACAATGGACCCACCTCCACCGTCCCGGTCCCGCAGCACCCCAACGTCGTCGACTCAAAACCTATGGCATCATATCATCGGGGAAGACAACGAGGACGTCCGCTCTTGAAGGCAAAAGAAGGGTTTCTTAGTGTTTCTGTTAGGGTTCTGGATCATGTCCATCAGTGGGGTGTAGATGTCCACGTACACGAACCTGCCTTGGACGAGCGAAGCACTAAGGGCGTCGATGGAGGGTTGGAGCAGGGAGTTGTATGCGGCGGCGTCGTTGTTCTGCGCCACCACGCAGCTTCGTTGTGGCGTGTGGTCGATGGGCACCATTGCCTTCAGAGTGATCTGCAGAGGAAGGCATCCTAGCGTAAGAGGCAACAAGACTTGTCTCAAAAGAGGAACTCTAACAAGATCGAACGGCTGACCGATGGGAAGATCATGTTACCATGAGAGAGAGAGAGAGAGAGAGAGAGAGAATTGTGCTTTTTCTCTCTTAATTGTATTTTCCATGTGATCTGAATCGAAAGAAAGTTGGCGTTTTGACTAAATTGTTTGGAAGCGATGGGAGAAGAAGCAAAGGAAAGCGAGGCGTGGAGAAGGACACGACACGTATGGTCTCTCCACGGCATTATGCGTCGGTCTGGGAGCGGGGCCCACTGAGACGAAGTTGTGGTGCGGGGTCGGGTGTGTTTTACGTATTTTACATATATATCATTTCAATTCTAAATTTCATTATAATATATAAATGCATACATTTGCATTTAAACTTTGCATCTGTCTATATCTAAATTTCAATCGGAAGTTGGATCTGAAATAAAACGATTTATTGTATTTATTTCTTCGCCTGTTTTCACCCGGTCATGTTGTAATCGTACAAACACAGAGTTACTACGTATTGCTATCGGCACCATGTTTTGCAACAGAAGAAAGAGAGAGAGAGAGAGCCTATATATATTACCGAGAACTCATTGAGATAATTAACGATAGCATTAACATTATTCAATCTAGAAACATCAAGAACGTTCACAAGGGACAAAATGCATACGACGATCAAATCAAACGAATGAATAGAAAGAATGATGATGATGACAAGGAGCAGCATGCAGCAGTGGTTCCCTAATCATTTTGAAGGTTTCAAATCATCCGAGATGGCCGGATCCTAGAAATGAGCCTGAATCCGGTCTACGATCTTCTTGTCCACCCCGAGGGCCTTAGCGAGGATATCATCCGAGATGGCCGGTTTGGAGCCGAAGACGGAATTGGCAATGGTGATCACCCCCGGGTTTTGGCTGCTGAGACCGGAGAGTGCGACGGCCTTGTTGGTGCCGTAGTTGAACTGGAAGTGGATGAGGCCTTGGGGGAACACAAACACATCACCCTTGCGAAGCACTTTGGTGACGAGCCTGTTGTCGGGGTTGGAGGTGACGAAGCCGACGTAGAGCGAGCCTTCCAACACCGTCTGAATCTCCGTCGCCCGGGGATGGATGTGAGGAGGGTTAAGGCCAAACGGCGCGTAGTCCACCCGGGCCATGGAGATGCCGAGGGTGTTGAGGCCGGGAATTCGGTTCGCGTTTAGGAGCGTGACGTTGGAGCCGACTTTGTTGGTGGTGTTGCGAGGCTGGTCGAGACCGGAGAAGAAGAAGTCCTCGGCTTTGACGAGCTTTGGATCCTTGCAGACAAATCCGTTGACGAACACTGCATGAGTCGAAGCAGGAATCAGCATCTCGAACCATGATAATAATTAACCCGATCACAGGGACATCGATAAGCTGTTAGTATAATACCATTGGATGTGTTATCCGCAACACACAAGTCCTGGAGAGCACCGGGATCGCGGGCCATGGCTGGAGAGGAAGCCAAAGCAAGGAGAGCAGCGAGGAGGAGGAGGACGTAGGACGCAGCCATGGCTTTACAACGAGAGCAAGGAAGCAACGAGAGAAGTTTACTTCTTGGTGGCAGAACAAGGAGGGGGCAGATGCATATATATATAGATAAGGAGACGGGTAAGGGAGACTTGGCAATAAGAAAGCGTCGGGGTTTATGGCAGCTCTAACGATCAATGATATCCGCCGGCAAATGATTGACCGAACAAGTCATCGTTTGCATGTGCCTCCAAGAAGAACAATTAAAACTTTGATGCAGTCCGCTACAGAACCTCATCCGTGTTTGATTATTTTGCTTTAAGACCATGAAGATACATCTCTTGATGACGGAAAAAGTCAAAGAGAAGCTAATTAATTGAGGACGTTACGTGGTGAAGCAGATGATGGACTTCATCAAACACATAGTAGTTGTTGTTACACAGCACTCGTAGTTGACTTCTTCTAGCTCAGGCCGGCTATGAATGCTTTCCTCTTCGACGGGAAAGCGTCAACTCTTCCGGCGTGGCCAAGTCTCACACACCTTCGATCTCCATATATATCCATCTGCGCCATTCTATTCTGCCATCAAATTACAGATTGCTTCTCTTCTCTCCTTGCTTCCTTGCTCTCATTACGCGGTAGCACAAATCAAAGACATGGCTGCGTCCTACATCCTCCTCCTCTCTGCTCTCCTTGCTTTGGCTGCCTCTCCAGCCATGGCTGGGGATCCCAGTGCCCTCCAAGACTTTTGTGTCGCGGACAACACATCCGATGGTATACGGCCTATCTAATGTACTTGTGATGCGGTTAATTATTATCATGTATCGAAGATGCTAATTGGTGCTTCGACCTATGCAGTGTTTGTGAACGGATTAGCCTGCAAGGATCCAAAGCTCGTCAAAGTCGAAGACTTCTTCTTCTCCGGTCTCGACAAGCCTCGCAACACCACCAACAAAGTCGGCTCCAACGTGACGCTCGTAAACGTGAACCGAATTCCCGGCCTCAACACCCTCGGCATCTCCATGGCCCGCTTGGATTTCGCACCTTACGGCCTTAACCCTCCTCACATCCATCCCCGGGCGACGGAGATCCTGACGGTGTTGGAAGGCTCGCTCTACGTCGGATTCGTCACCTCCAACCCCGACAACAAGCTCTTCACCAAAATGCTCACCAAGGGTGATGTGTTTGTGTTCCCCCAGGGCCTGATCCACTTCCAATTCAACCATGGCACCAAGAACGCCGTCGCGCTTGCGGCTCTCAGCAGCCAAAACCCCGGGCTGATCACCATCGCCAATGCTGTCTTCGGATCCAAACCGGCCATCTCGGACGATGTCCTCGCTAAGGCATTTCAGGTGGACGAGAAGACCGTACATCGGATCCAGGCACAATTCTAGGCACACAAACTAGCCAGACATCTGCTGCATGCTGCATACTGCTACTTATCCTCATTCTTTACTCTTCATTCATTTATTTGTCATGTGCTTGATTTTTCCGCTAAATAAATTTCGATGAAGTTTTATTGTTCTCATAGCAATAAATGCTCAACAATTTGTTGAAGGAGTTTATGTTGCATATTTGTCATCCAGATTTTGGGAAATTGAAGTATATTAACCATACTCAACAATCAAACCCTAGAACCTCTCTCAACTGCCACTGCACCCCGGTCTTGCCGACTATGCATCGACTTGTGCCATCTGTGGTCATCGCAATGCCACCCACATCACCACCCATGGTGAAGTCATCGCCCACATCCGCTAGCGATACAACCTGCTCGTCGACATCGTCGACATGATCCATTGATCAAATACACATCGAAGATACTTTTTTATTTTTAAAATGAACGCGTTAAGAATCATTATGATATTAGTAGCTAATTATAATTTTAGATATATCATATGAAATGTGAAATAAGTTTTTTGAATGAGAATTATTGTAATTGTACAAACAGAGAGTTATTGCTGTTGGAGAACGTTAATGCCATAGTCGAGATGTCAGCATAGCTCAGTCTAATTCTGAATGCATTAAGTCGCCCATGTGAATTCTTGGATAGTAGAAGTAGGCGTAGAGTCGAGTTGAGTTCTGTTAGGACCATTTTGGTACTAAGAGGGGGTGAATTAATGCTTTCGTAAAAATTATGTCTATTCAAAAATTTCATTCGATAAAGACAGTATTAGAAAAGAGTTTAACTTAAAACATTAATAAAGTAATAAGTAATTAAATCAATAAGTAATGAGAAAGAAAAGCATAACAGAAATGCAAACGAAGTTTATAATAGTTCGGTCATTACGACATACATCTACTCTCATTCCTCTTTCGTCGAGACCATCGGCATTCACTAATGATATTCTTTCAATGGGCAAAAATAAACTATCCTCTTACAACTCTTTTTCCTTTTCTCAGGTTTAGGATATAACCTTTACAAGTCTCACAACTCTCTTAGAAAGATCACAAAACTATAAAGAGGAGGACTCTTAATATATTTTAAGACTTTTCAACTCTAAATTACTAGCTTTTTTTGTTCACTTTTTGTGCTTTTGTAAGTAGAAAAGTGTGGGGTATTTGTAGGCCTCAAATGACTTCAAAAATAGAGCTAAAAAAGGCTTCATCATAAGTTTTCCGGGTCCTGGCGATACCATCGTCATTACTGGATTGTACCATCGTCTGCTAGATTGATAACTAGTGGTACCATCGCCTACCAGATTAACACTGGGTGGTACCACCGCCCAATCTGACGGTACCATTGCCTAACATTAATGGTACCACCATCGGGTCTTTCGAAAGAAATACATTTTATACTTTTCTAGCTCATGGGCAGTTCCACTGCCCTAGTCTGGCGGTGCCACTACCTAACCTAACCCTAGGTTACTGAATGGGCCTCCCAATGAGCCCAACTCAACTCCAGATCAGACCCAATAGGCCCCAAATTGAGTTATCATGGTTACCCCCCAAAGCCGACTCAATTAAACCTAAACTACTTCGATCTAAACACACGATTACAAGACTAGAATACTATGTTGTCCGGCATGTCATTGGTTCATCCGACGCT
This sequence comes from Musa acuminata AAA Group, assembly GCF_036884655.1. Taxonomy (NCBI): domain Eukaryota; kingdom Viridiplantae; phylum Streptophyta; class Magnoliopsida; order Zingiberales; family Musaceae; genus Musa; species Musa acuminata. The sequence goes on along the minus strand of NC_088334.1, from coordinate 51,987,857 downwards.
TCGTCTGATTTTTCGGTGCATCGTCTTCTCCTTCGGCGTATTACCCAATCGACATGTTGACCTCCCGCAACATCCGATCTCCTTAGTGTAATGTCTGATCCTTCGGTCCAATGCCTGAACTCATGACATGAAGTCCTTCTAGCACGTCAACCAGTCCTTCAACCCGACGTCCAATCTTCTAACATGTTCCACTATGGCCCAACATTTTATTCTTCTTGTTTTAATCGAATTATCTTTCTATGATCGAAGTTAGTCCTGCGTCACTCACTCAAACGTACATTAGATTATAACTTTAATTGATTTCTTTATCAAAATCCAAGATTCAACAATCTCTCCCTTAGAAAAACTACCTCGAGTGAGAGCATCGCCTCTGAATGCTAGACTAAAGGGTGACTCTCCCATGGCAGTCTTTTGTGTGTCTGAGATGCCTATAGGATGTTTCGGAGTGTCGTGCACCTCGATGACCCTTCTTTTTAGGCCTTCTAGTATTGTTTGGTTGGTCACTCCGCATGGCCGTTGGTTTGGGGGTGCTCTACTAAGCTGAATCTTAGCTGAATTCCATAATTTTGGCAGAACTCCTTAAATTTTGTATTGTTGAATTGGGCTCCATTATTCGTGATGATGGCCTTTAAGATGCCAAACTGAGTGATAATGTTTTTCTAGATAAAGCCTTCGACTTGTCTTTGGATGACAGATGCTAAGGGCTCGGCCTCGACCTATTTGGTAAAATAATCCATTTTGACGTTAAGGAATCTTCGTTGTCTTGAAGCCAAAGGGAAGGGGCCGAGGAGATCCATTCCCCATTATGCAAATGGCCACGTGCAATCTATCGAGGTCAGGGGTACCGCGAGCTGATGTTGCACTTGACCATGCGGTAGGATATCATCGCCTATATGCAATGATATATGCAATGATAGAAGCATGCTCAAGTGCAACATCAGCTCGCGGTACCCCTGACCTCGATAGATTGCACGTGGCCATTTGCATAATGGGGAATGGATCTCCTCGGCCCCTTCCCTTTGGCTTCAAGACAACGAAGATTCCTTAACGTCAAAATGGATTATTTTACCAAATAGGTCGAGGCCGAGCCCTTAGCATCTGTCATCCAAAGACAAGTCGAAGGCTTTATCTAGAAAAACATTATCACTCAGTTTGGCATCCTAAAGGCCATCATCACGAATAATGGAGCCCAATTCAACAATACAAAATTTAAGGAGTTCTGCCAAAATTATGGAATTCAGCTAAGATTCAGCTTAGTAGAGCACCCCCAAACCAACGGCCATGCGGAGTGACCAACCAAACAATACTAGAAGGCCTAAAAAGAAGGGTCATCGAGGTGCACGACACTCCGAAACATCCTATAGGCATCTCAGACACATAAAAGACTGCCATGGGAGAGTCACCCTTTAGTCTAGCATTCAGAGGCGATGCTCCCACTCGAGGTAGTTTTTCTAAGGGAGAGATTGTTGAATCTTGGATTTTGATAAAGAAATCAATTAAAGTTATAATCTAATGTACGTTTGAGTGACGCAGGACTAACTTCGATCATAGAAAGATAATTCGATTAAAACAAGAAGAATAAAATGTTGGGCCATAGTGGAACATGTTAGAAGATTGGACGTCGGGTTGAAGGACTGGTTGACGTGCTAGAAGGACTTCATGTCATGAGTTCAGGCATTGGACCGAAGGATCAGACATTACACTAAGGAGATCGGATGTTGCGGGAGGTCAACATGTCGATTGGGTAATACGCCGAAGGAGAAGACGATGCACCGAAAAATCAGACGAAGCGTCGGATGAACCAATGACATGCCGGACAACATAGTATTCTAGTCTTGTAATCGTGTGTTTAGATCGAAGTAGTTTAGGTTTAATTGAGTCGGCTTTGGGGGGTAACCATGATAACTCAATTTGGGGCCTATTGGGTCTGATCTGGAGTTGAGTTGGGCTCATTGGGAGGCCCATTCAGTAACCTAGGGTTAGGTTAGGTAGTAGCACCGCCAGACTAGGGCAGTGGAACTGCCCATGAGCTAGAAAAGTATAAAATGTATTTCTTTCGAAAGACCCGATGGTGGTACCATTAATGTTAGGCAATGGTACCGTCAGATTGGGCGATGGTACCACCCAGTGTTAATCTGGTAGGCGATGGTACCACTAGTTATCAATCTAGCAGACGATGGTACAATCCAGTAATGACAATGGTATCGCCAGGACCCGAAAAACTTATGATGAAGCCTTTTTTAGCTCTATTTTTGAAGTCATTTGAGGCCTACAAATACCCCACACTTTCCTACTTACAAAAGCACAAAAAGTGAACAAAAAAAGCTAGTAATTTAGAGTTGAAAAGTCTTAAAATATATTAAGAGTCCTCCTCTTTATAGTTTTGTGATCTTTCTAAGAGAGTTGTGAGACTTGTAAAGGTTATATCCTAAACCTGAGAAAAGGAAAAAGAGTTGTAAGAGGATAGTTTATTTTTGCCCATTGAAAGAATATCATTAGTGAATGCCGATGGTCTCGACGAAAGAGGAATGAGAGTAGATGTATGTCGTAATGACCGAACTATTATAAACTTCGTTTGCATTTCTGTTATGCTTTTCTTTCTCATTACTAATTGATTTAATTACTTATTACTTTATTAATGTTTTAAGTTAAACTCTTTTCTAATACTGTCTTTATCGAATGAAATTTTTGAATAGACATAATTTTTACGAAAGCATTAATTCACCCCCTCTTAGTACCAAAATGGTCCTAACAGAACTCAACTCGACTCTACGCCTACTTCTACTATCCAAGAATTCACATGGGCGACTTAATGCATTCAGAATTAGACTGAGCTATGCTGACATCTCGACTATGGCATTAACGTTCTCCAACAGCAATAACTCTCTGTTTGTACAATTACAATAATTCTCATTCAAAAAACTTATTTCACATTTCATATGATATATCTAAAATTATAATTAGCTACTAATATCATAATGATTCTTAACGCGTTCATTTAAAAAATAAAAAAGTATCTTCGATGTGTATTTGATCAATGGATCATGTCGACGATGTCGACGAGCAGGTTGTATCGCTAGCGGATGTGGGCGATGACTTCACCATGGGTGGTGATGTGGGTGGCATTGCGATGACCACAGATGGCACAAGTCGATGCATAGTCGGCAAGACCGGGGTGCAGTGGCAGTTGAGAGAGGTTCTAGGGTTTGATTGTTGAGTATGGTTAATATACTTCAATTTCCCAAAATCTGGATGACAAATATGCAACATAAACTCCTTCAACAAATTGTTGAGCATTTATTGCTATGAGAACAATAAAACTTCATCGAAATTTATTTAGCGGAAAAATCAAGCACATGACAAATAAATGAATGAAGAGTAAAGAATGAGGATAAGTAGCAGTATGCAGCATGCAGCAGATGTCTGGCTAGTTTGTGTGCCTAGAATTGTGCCTGGATCCGATGTACGGTCTTCTCGTCCACCTGAAATGCCTTAGCGAGGACATCGTCCGAGATGGCCGGTTTGGATCCGAAGACAGCATTGGCGATGGTGATCAGCCCGGGGTTTTGGCTGCTGAGAGCCGCAAGCGCGACGGCGTTCTTGGTGCCATGGTTGAATTGGAAGTGGATCAGGCCCTGGGGGAACACAAACACATCACCCTTGGTGAGCATTTTGGTGAAGAGCTTGTTGTCGGGGTTGGAGGTGACGAATCCGACGTAGAGCGAGCCTTCCAACACCGTCAGGATCTCCGTCGCCCGGGGATGGATGTGAGGAGGGTTAAGGCCGTAAGGTGCGAAATCCAAGCGGGCCATGGAGATGCCGAGGGTGTTGAGGCCGGGAATTCGGTTCACGTTTACGAGCGTCACGTTGGAGCCGACTTTGTTGGTGGTGTTGCGAGGCTTGTCGAGACCGGAGAAGAAGAAGTCTTCGACTTTGACGAGCTTTGGATCCTTGCAGGCTAATCCGTTCACAAACACTGCATAGGTCGAAGCACCAATTAGCATCTTCGATACATGATAATAATTAACCGCATCACAAGTACATTAGATAGGCCGTATACCATCGGATGTGTTGTCCGCGACACAAAAGTCTTGGAGGGCACTGGGATCCCCAGCCATGGCTGGAGAGGCAGCCAAAGCAAGGAGAGCAGAGAGGAGGAGGATGTAGGACGCAGCCATGTCTTTGATTTGTGCTACCGCGTAATGAGAGCAAGGAAGCAAGGAGAGAAGAGAAGCAATCTGTAATTTGATGGCAGAATAGAATGGCGCAGATGGATATATATGGAGATCGAAGGTGTGTGAGACTTGGCCACGCCGGAAGAGTTGACGCTTTCCCGTCGAAGAGGAAAGCATTCATAGCCGGCCTGAGCTAGAAGAAGTCAACTACGAGTGCTGTGTAACAACAACTACTATGTGTTTGATGAAGTCCATCATCTGCTTCACCACGTAACGTCCTCAATTAATTAGCTTCTCTTTGACTTTTTCCGTCATCAAGAGATGTATCTTCATGGTCTTAAAGCAAAATAATCAAACACGGATGAGGTTCTGTAGCGGACTGCATCAAAGTTTTAATTGTTCTTCTTGGAGGCACATGCAAACGATGACTTGTTCGGTCAATCATTTGCCGGCGGATATCATTGATCGTTAGAGCTGCCATAAACCCCGACGCTTTCTTATTGCCAAGTCTCCCTTACCCGTCTCCTTATCTATATATATATGCATCTGCCCCCTCCTTGTTCTGCCACCAAGAAGTAAACTTCTCTCGTTGCTTCCTTGCTCTCGTTGTAAAGCCATGGCTGCGTCCTACGTCCTCCTCCTCCTCGCTGCTCTCCTTGCTTTGGCTTCCTCTCCAGCCATGGCCCGCGATCCCGGTGCTCTCCAGGACTTGTGTGTTGCGGATAACACATCCAATGGTATTATACTAACAGCTTATCGATGTCCCTGTGATCGGGTTAATTATTATCATGGTTCGAGATGCTGATTCCTGCTTCGACTCATGCAGTGTTCGTCAACGGATTTGTCTGCAAGGATCCAAAGCTCGTCAAAGCCGAGGACTTCTTCTTCTCCGGTCTCGACCAGCCTCGCAACACCACCAACAAAGTCGGCTCCAACGTCACGCTCCTAAACGCGAACCGAATTCCCGGCCTCAACACCCTCGGCATCTCCATGGCCCGGGTGGACTACGCGCCGTTTGGCCTTAACCCTCCTCACATCCATCCCCGGGCGACGGAGATTCAGACGGTGTTGGAAGGCTCGCTCTACGTCGGCTTCGTCACCTCCAACCCCGACAACAGGCTCGTCACCAAAGTGCTTCGCAAGGGTGATGTGTTTGTGTTCCCCCAAGGCCTCATCCACTTCCAGTTCAACTACGGCACCAACAAGGCCGTCGCACTCTCCGGTCTCAGCAGCCAAAACCCGGGGGTGATCACCATTGCAAATTCCGTCTTCGGCTCCAAACCGGCCATCTCGGATGATATCCTCGCTAAGGCCCTCGGGGTGGACAAGGAGATCGTAGACCGGATTCAGGCTCATTTCTAGGATATTAAACTAGATAGGGAACCGATGCTGCATGCTTTTCCTTATCATCATCATCATTCTTTCTATTCATTCGTTTGATTTGATCGTTGTATGCATTTTCTCCCTTGTCAACGTTCTTGATGTTTCTAGATTGAATAATGTTAATGCTATTGTTGATTATCTCAATGAGTTCTCGGTAATTTTTTTAGTCTCTCTCTCTCTCTTCTGTCGCAAAACATGGTGCCGATTGTAATATGTAATTGATGTGGCACATTTCTCCACCGTCCGTGGCAGCATATGGTGACTATGGCAAGGCCAACAAACGACCTACAAGTTGACACCATGCAACACCTCGGATCGGAACGAGACGATCACACTCCCTCGGGCTATTCGACACCATACAAGTCAGCGTCGAATACCACGGAGTCGTTTCGAAAAGCTTGGAACAGAGCCGCACAACCCGGATCCGTACATATCCATCGATGTTCATCCATAGGGTACAAGTCATCCTCCCAAGGAGTTGACAACCATTAAAGGAACATGTACGATCAACCCTTATTCGCATGTCTAAAAGCTAACCCCCTAACCAAGGTCGAGAGGGATTTCGAGCACTCTACTCTCCCTAATTTCACTCACACTAACTTAAACTTTGGAGGGGTCGAGTTAGAAAATTCCTCTCCCGACTTTGGCCTATGTATAAGAACTCAGCGATAAAAAAGCAGGCAACTCACAAAGGGAGAAGACTGCACTCGGGAGACGAGGCTCAAACCCAACCTAACCCGATGCCTAGTTCTGCTATCCAAGCATTTGTATGGGCGACTTTGCATATGCAGGATTGGACCAAGCCGTGCTAACACCTCAGTTACGACATAAAGGTTCCCCAATATTTTAGCGCTAGAAGGAGAGCTCGATATCACAAGAACACCCCCAACTGAGCATCCCGAGAGAGCACCTTGGAGAAGAGCCACTCCCGACTCATCCGACCTTCGGGTTTGGATGACAGCTCCCACTTCCTCCAAGCCTAGAATGGAATACCTCGGCTGCGACCCCGAGTTGCTATTGACGGTTGTTCAATGATCCAGTGCTGTCACCTCCCGAGACCACCATGGGGCAACTTGCTGCCTCAGCTTCACTCACAAAGTCCAATCCTTAGCTGGGATGATGAAGACTATCATCCCCCTCATCACCCAACATGCCTAGCAGTCAGTACTGCCTAAACCGTTGCCGTCGTGGGACCCACCAACCCCTATCACCGTGCCACGAGAGCCATCTCTGGTCCCTCACCAACCTAGAGCAACGGATGTGAATCTGTCACCTGAAGAGTACTCAGGGATCCCGAGACCAACAATAGAGCACAGTGACCTAGGCCTCCGACGCACCATCCCGAGCTGCCTCGATCCCGACACCCTATCATATGACTCGATGGACTCTCTCGAAGCTCAGTTGCACTCGGTCAATCGATGTTTGGACAAGATCCAAAGGGAGTTTGATAAGTCCAAGAGCTCAGGAAGGCCTCCTCAATATGGTCTCCCTTTATGAAAGAGATCCAGGACAAATCGATACCACTAAACTTCCACCTCCCTACGCTTGAGGCTTACAATGGTGGCTCCGACCCGGTAGAGCATGTCGCCACCTTTTAGACTCAAATGGCCCTATATGGTACTTCCAATGCCTTGATGTGTCGCGCGTTTCCCATCGCTCTTCGGGGTTTGACTTGGATGTGGTATAGCCGACTTAGGCCAGCCTCGGCCTCATCTTTCAACCAGCTTACAAGGGAATTCAAGCTCAATTTCCTAGCTAGTGCATGGCCAAAACCATTTGCAGCTAAGCTCCTTAGTCTGAGTTAGAAGGACGACGAACCCCTCTCTCACTTTGTTGCTCATTTCGTCGTTGAGATATAAGGAGTTCCCGACACGCACCCCTCATTGATCATGCAAGCATTCTTGATGGGCATGCGACTATCCAAAATTTTTTGGTTATTGGTTGAGCGACTGCCGGTGATCATCTCTAAGATGCTCCAACGTGCAAATTAGTACATAGCCACCGAGGCCCCAGTAGCAGGAAAGCGTGAGGAACATAAGAGGCTTCGCATGGAGCAATCTTGAGGGTAGCCCTCGAGCCCACTAAAACGAAGGCTCGATCGACCCAAGCCACCACTCCCGTGGCCACCTCTCCCACCCTTGAGTTCATCCAAAATGGAGATCTTCATCTAGATTAGAGAAAAGGGGCTCCTAAGAGTGCCCAACCTAATGAAAACTTTGTGCTAGCTCAGAGATCACTTCAACTATTACCGGTTCCACCACAACTATGGTCATGACACCGAGAAGTGTCATGACCTAAAGAACCTGATCGAGGAGCTCATTCGTAGGGGGCATCTTGGATGCTACATTAAGAAGCCACGAGAATCCTCCCTGCACCCCCTGGGACTTGTAGAAAGATAGATTGATATCATCATTGGTGGTCTACTTTGGGAGGAGACATCACATCGACATAAAAAGCCTACACCCGAGCAATCGTGGAAAGGCGTCCCAAGTAATGGGATGAGCCCGAGATCACCTTCCCAACGGGGGAAGTCAAGCACCCTGACCATGACGATACCCTGGTGATCTCAGTCAGGATTGCCAACGCCCGGGTCAAAAGGATAATGGTAGATACCGGGAGCTTAGCCAAAGTATTGTACCTCAACGCCTTCTAGAAGCTTGGCTTAGCTAGAAAATACCTAGCTCCTATGGCCTCGACTCTCACCAGGTTTACTGGAGATTCTATTTCGCCCCTCGACACTACCACCTTATCGGTCACCATTGGGGAGGAACCGAGGTCCAAGACTATGATGGTCACCTCATAGTGGTCGGACTCCCTTCAACATATAATATCATCCTAGGCTGTCTGACTCTTAACAAGTTAAGAGCTATCATCTCCATTTATCATTGGGCAATAAAGTTCCTACTTGCATTGGGATTAGAGAAGGAGTGATCCTTGGGAGTCAAGGCAATGCAATCTGGCAGTTGTCATGCTACGTAAGAAGTTAAAACCCAAGCTGCATGTGTCCAACCCCCAAGATGTTGCCAAATTATCACATCGTCCTGAGCCAACTGAGTAGATACTGGATGTCCCCCTATGCAAAAGCCGATTAGACAAACTTGTGAAGGTCGGGTCTGAGCTCCTAGAAAAAGAATGAGTCCAACTCATTGACTTATCTATTCTGTTGAGGAAAATCCTCTATTCTGTTAGGGAAATCCTTCCTCATAATTTGTATAAATAGGAGAGGGAACATATTAATAGATTCAAGCTAAAGCTATTTCAATTCTACAATAAAGCTTCTTTAATTATTATTCTTATCTTTTATTATTTCTATCATGGTATCAGAGCCACTTGCTTAGAGCAAGCTCTCTTCTCGCTGCCAATTCATCATTAGTGTTGCCACTCTGCGCCAACGTCCGTTCACAAAAAATGTCGATGTCTTTGCTTGGTCGCCAAAAGACAAGTTGGGAATTAATCCAAAGGTAGCACGACACCACCTGAATAATTGCCCCCAAGTGCGACCGGTGAAGTAGAGGCCTTGAAAGTTTTCTCACAACTAACAGAAAGCAGTCAGTAATGAGGTGGATTGTCTATTGGAGGCATGGTTCATATTTGAGGTAAGGTATTCTTGATGGCTATCCAATATAGTCCTCGTCAAAAAATCTAATAGAAGCTAAAAGATATGTGTTGCTACACTGATCTTAATTGTGCATGCCCGAAGGATTGCTACCCGCTCCTGAGGTTTGACCGATTGGTCGACGTAACCTCGGGGTACGAGCTCCTTACATTCATGGATGCCTTCTCGGGATATAACTAAATCAAAATGGCTCCTGAAGATCAAGAGCATATTACCTTCATCACAAATCGAGGAGTCTACTATTACAAGGTTATGCCCTTCGGGCTGAAGATCGCCAGAACAACATACCAAAGAATAGTTAACAAGATGTTCAAGCACTAGATCGGGAGGAATATGGAGGTATACGTTGACGACATGATCACGAAAAGCAAGCTCACTAGCACCCATCTGGCATATCTGGCTGAGACATTCCTGATGAAAATAATAGAAGATAAGAACAAATATTGAATGAAGCTTTATTGAATAGTTGAAGATGCTTCAATACATTAACATGTTCCCTCTCCTATTTATACAAATTACGAGAAAGGATTCCCTAAACAGAATAGAGGATTTTTCTCAACAGAATAGAGAGATTTCCTCATATAGTTAGGGAAATCTTATCTTCTATCATGCCCCCGCAAGATGGTGCTCCTGATAAGGATACCAATCTTGGATCAATGTAAAGAATGATTTACAAGCAAGAGACTTTGTGAATAGAGCAAGAGCAGATCGCTGCTACTGTTGCGATTGCTGTTGCTATGAGGGCATAGGCGTTCCCTTCGTTCTCCTTAAGTCTGCCCTTCGTTCTCCTTAAGTCCACCGTCTTTTGGCAGATCAGCGAAGGCAGCGAAGGCTACTGCGGTGAGGAAGATGAGGATTGGCCGTGGAGCCTCTTAGGAATGTGGCTACAACGACGTTAGTCGCTGGCCGAAGACAAGGGCGAAGCTTCGCTTTTCTCAACGACGTTGGTCGCTAGCCAAAGGCAAGAGCGAAACTTCGCTTTTCTCACTGCTCTGATACCATCTGTCACGGACTTAGCTGGTTTTGCCTAAGTCGTGCGGCACCCTTGCGTGTCCGTCCGCAAAGGTCAGCCTCCCTGAAGCCTCCCCTGGTCCCTTAGGACCCACAAAAGAGAGAACAAGACAGAGAAAACGCCTCACTCGGGATCCACAAGCAAACATGTCCGAAAAATACTTCATAGACAATGCAAATTATAAACAGACTTTACAAGCTCTAAACAGTTGCACAACAAAGGGTAAGATTTCCCTAACTATATGAGGAAATCTTATCTTCTATCAGTTCCAAACGCTTAGGAAGTTCAGCATACGTCTCAACCTCGCCAAGTGCGCCTTCAGAGTCGATTCTGGTAAGTTCCTCAGCTTCATCATTCACCAGAGGGGGATAGCCCCAAAAAGGTTCGAGCTATAACTGATATGTTGCACCCCTGCTCGGCTAAGGAGGTGCAACGCCTTACAGGAAGGCTAGCCGCCCTTACCCGATTCTTGTCCCGAGAGACAAATGCCTTCCCTTCTTCCCAGCTTTAAGGCATCCCAAAGACTTCAAGTGGAATTCTGAATGTGAGGAAGCCTTTGGGAATCTCAAGGAATATCTCACTTAGCTACCTCAGCTTGCCTTGGTCATCTTGGGTGAACCGCTTAGCCTCTACCTCGTGTCGTCCAAACACGCAGTTAGTTCGGTCCTAGTCCGAGATGATGTAGAAACACAATGACCAATCTACTACATTAGCCACATCTTGAACGGGCCCGAGGGATGATACCAACCGATCGAGAAATTGGCATTAGCCCTAGCACAAGCGATTAGAAACTGCACTCATATTTTCAAGCCCACAAGATAAAGGTGGTGACCGATCAACTACTACGTCAGATTCTATCCAAGTTCGATGTATCAGGACAGATGCTCAAATGGTCGGTCGAGGTTGAAGAATTCGACATTCAATAGATCCCGAAGACTACCATCAAAGCCCAAACTATTTGAGTGGAAGTATCCTTACAAAGAATTATTTTCAAGATTCGGTGATCAATCGTTTGGAAAAGATAATTCTTTTGCCTTTGGATCTTTCAATCTTTGTTCTTCCAACTTTATTTTTTTGTGTGTTTCCATCAACATTGCCTCCGGTGCTTTAATTGTTACAATCTGCTAATACTCATTTGATAGTATGTATTGTATGCTGAAGACAGTATGCTGATACCAAATGTAATGTAACATAGAAGTCTCTTAAAGAGGGAGGTGTAAGAACACAATTAGGATAAGTTTAGATCACACGACAGTGTCAAGGAATCAACAATTCTGCAAGTTCGATTGCCAAATGGCCTAACAATCAATAATGTTATGCTCATTGCACAGTGTTTGGTGATCAAGACGGAGCCAAGAGAGAACTTTACTAGTTGGTGGTAGAACGAGGAGGAAGCAGATGGATGGATATCTACAGATAGAGAGACTTTTGGCAATAAGAAAGCGTTGACACAGTTATGCTTTCCCATTCAACGGGAAGGCTTACAGTAGCTGTGAACGATCGATCAACAATATCCCGCCGGCATATGATTGATTGAACAAGTCATTGTTCGCATGTGCCGATAAGAACAAGTACAAGTTTGATACAGTCACAACGGAACATTCTTTCTCTTTGGTGCTGCTATCAATAATTCCGCGTGCATATGTTGTTACGTGGTGAAGCAGAGGATGGACTACATCAAACATTCGATTCTTATTACTAGTATATATCACATGCGATTGACTCCTTCTTGCAGCTGCCGCCTATCATTTCCTGTTCAACGGGAAAGCGACAACTCTTCCGATGTGATATATATACATGTATCCATCTGCTCATGCTATCTGCATCCAACGACAAAAGCTCTCGTGATCCTTTCCTCTCTTTACTTCCTTGCTCTCGTTACATAGCGGAACAATTCAAAGACATGGCTGCAGCCTACGCCCTCCTCCTCGCTGCTCTCCTTGCTTTGGCTTCTTCCCCCACCATGGCTCGTGATCCCGGTGCTCTCCAAGACCTGTGTGTCGCAGATAACACGTCCAATGGTATACTAACAGCTTATCTAACGTACCTGTGATCGGGTTGATTATTATCATGGATCGAGATGTTGATTCCTGCTTCGACCCATGCAGTGTTCGTCAACGGATTTGTCTGCAAGAATCCGAAGATCGTCAAGGCCGAGGACTTCTTCTTCTCCGGTCTCGACGAGCCTCGCGACACCACCAACAAAGTCGGCTCCAACGTGACGCTCCTAAACGTGAACCGAATTCCCGGCCTCAACACCCTCGGCATCTCCATGGCCCGGGTGGACTACGCGCCGTTTGGCCTTAACCCTCCTCACATCCATCCCCGGGCGACGGAGATCCAAACGGTGTTGGAAGGCTCGCTCTACGTCGGCTTCGTCACCTCCAACCCCGACAACAGGCTCGTCACCAAAGTGCTTCGCAAGGGTGACGTGTTTGTGTTCCCCCAAGGCCTTATCCACTTCCAGTTCAACTACGGCACCAACAAGGCCGTCGCACTCTCCGGTCTCAGCAGCCAAAATCCGGGGGTGATCACCATCGCCAATTCCGTCTTCGGGTCCAAACCAGCCATCTCGGATGATATCCTCGCTAAGGCCTTTCAGGTGGACAAGAAGATCATAGATCGGATTCAGGCTCATTTCTAGGAACCACAAACTAGCTAGAGAATTCTATTTGTTTGTCTTGTGTGTGTTGACCTTAATAATCAAACGTCACCTACTGCTTCATCCAACGACCGATATAACTGTGATGTGTGTAGATCATGACATCCGATGCCGAGTTCACTGTTCTTGGCATCGACAAGTCAAACTTGGAAACCGGTATTTACCGAAGAGTCCATAACGGGTTCGCACGCCATATATCGCTGTGTTACAAAGGCGAAAGAGCGTTTTTTTCCGGCGCCAAACCGGAGCCAGGTGGTCGTTAACATCGTCGTTCTGTGAATGGCGATTGACGCCGTTGCGTAGATCGTCCGACTTACGTCGCGATGGAAGGATGTGCGTCTAAATCGTGACTCGTAGTTTAAGTTGTATCACAATCTGCGAAGTGAACCATTTCTCCTAAAAATAATTCCTAAATAATCGGTAAGCACGACTAACTCGGGTATAAATAGGGGCGGTTGTGAGTCTCCGATCCCATTCGTCTTCTCCGCCTACTTCTCCTCTTCGCCTCTCTTCCCTTCGCCGTCGCTCCGAACCCTAAACTTAGCGACCTTGGGATCTCCGGCAGGTGAGTATGAGGGAGATCCTGCACATACAAGGTGGCCAATGCGGTAACCAGATCGGTGCTAAGTTCTGGGAGGTGATCTGCGAGGAGCACGGCATCGACAGCACCGGTAATTGCACGGGCGACTCCGGCCTCCAGCTCGAGCGGATCAATGTATACTACAACGAGGCAAACGGCGGCCGGTACGTCCCCCGCGCCGTTCTTATGGATCTCGAGCCCGGCACCATGGACTCCATCAGATCCGGTCCCGTGGGCAAGATCTTTAGGCCCGACAACTTCGTCTTCGGCCAGTCCGGGGCCGGAAACAACTGGGCCAAAGGGCACTACACCGAGGGCGCCGAGCTCATCGATGCTGTCCTTGATGTCGTCCGCAAGGAGGCGGAGAACTGCGATTGCTTGCAAGGTACTTTCATTTTTGTACTTATATTTTGTTCGTAATGTTTGACATTTTTCTTTATCGCTTTGATATTTGTAAAGAGTAGAAATGAGACTAATTAGGTTTTCTATTTCTTGATTTTGAGAATTACTTTGGGAATTTATTACCTACGATTCAAGTTTGTTTACTGAAACTAAATGAATTTTCTTGTTTTCTTTCACAATCATGTAGCCATCTTGGTGCCGACAGGCTTTACCCTATTCAATCTTCTTTTCTTGCTCAAGTAGATTTTCCTGAAAGGAGAAGAGAGAAAAGAAAGTTTAAAGCATATTTGAAATAATATATGTCTTTGACATATTTGTAGTCTAATGTATTTTGTCTTAATAACATGTGCAAATAGATGTTTGTATCTATGAATCGTCAAGCATCTTTTTCCTTTTCATTTGTAACAAATTAGCCGAATCCAAGTAGTTGTGACCTTGTTGTTGTAGTGGTAGTATCTTATATCAAATTAGAAGAGCTAAAAATATTTTATTTTTGAGTCTGGAAATGCATCAAAGTAGTTGGATATCTGTTTGGATAGTAACCAAAGGAGAAGGGAATAGATAAGTGGAGAAAAAGGGAATAGAAGAGAAGGCAAGGGCGGAAGAGACATTAAAAAAGAAAAGTTAACTTGGTTTGGATCAGCAAAAAGAGAAGCTATCACTTAATGTTCTTCCTTCCTCTCCAAATCTCTCCACTTCTGGAGAGAAGGGCAAAGGGATTCCGGATAAAAATTGGTTCTATCCATGTTTCTCCATCTTTCTACCAAGATTTGCTGCCAAATGAGTGAAGTGTCTTATGTAATTCTGAAAAATTAGTTCATGTTTTACTGTGTTCCACCTGATTTGTTTATTGCTGCATGTAAAATTTCTGATTTTGTTCCCTTTTGGTCTGAAGGATTCCAAGTATGCCATTCTTTGGGAGGAGGAACGGGTTCCGGAATGGGCACCCTTCTAATCTCTAAGATCAGAGAGGAGTACCCAGACAGGATGATGCTAACATTCTCTGTTTTTCCATCACCTAAGGTATCAGATACTGTGGTGGAACCATACAATGCCACACTGTCCGTTCATCAACTTGTTGAGAATGCTGATGAATGTATGGTCCTGGACAACGAGGCACTCTATGACATCTGCTTTCGCACTCTGAAGCTTGCAACTCCTACTTGTAAGTAAACCCTATCAATGAGAACAGCTCTTTCATTATAATCAGATGCTATGACCGTCGACGTCCATCTTTAATATCATTTACTTACATTTCTGAATGTTTACATTCTTAACACGCACGTCTGCTGTTGCTTTTATTGTTGCATATACAAAAGCCTATTTGCTCTTTCCTCTGTTTTCTGTTCTGATCCATCTGGTAGATCTTTAGCATGGCTTCATTCATTTATTGATTTCTCTAACGTAATTTTAGCACATAACATAATCATGTTTAATTTTCTGAAATTCTTTAGGTTATTTCTTATCACAGTTAAGATCTTTACATCTATCTCACCTACCTTTATGGCCTGTGCATCTCTGTTCTATGACTGCTGCTTTCGTTTCTACTGTGGACAATGGAATTGCTGCGTATGCTTTTCCATATTTCCTTCTTTTTTTTTTCTTTCTAAATTATGCCTATATGCTTTTCCAAAGTTAAAGGTTTTTGATGTGTGGCAGCACTAGTAATGGTCACAAGAACTGTAACCTTTTTATTTAATCTTGGTTTCTCTTGTGCTAATCTTCAGTTCTTATTTATTTAATCTTTGCATTTCAGTTGGCGATCTTAATCATCTGATCTCTGCCACCATGAGCGGTGTGACATGCTGCCTTCGCTTCCCTGGCCAGCTTAATTCTGACCTCCGGAAGCTTGCGGTGAATCTTATTCCCTTCCCTCGCCTCCACTTCTTCATGGTAGGATTTGCACCATTGACATCACGAGGCTCCCAGCAGTACTGTGCCCTCACAGTTCCCGAGTTGACCCAACAAATGTGGGATGCCAAGAACATGATGTGTGCCGCCGACCCCCGTCATGGCAGGTACCTTACTGCCTCGGCCATGTTCCGAGGTAAGATGAGCACTAAGGAAGTCGATGAGCAGATGATAAATGTTCAGAATAAGAACTCATCCTACTTTGTCGAGTGGATTCCCAACAATGTCAAATCCAGCGTATGTGACAGTCCTCCCGAGGGGCTTAAGATGGCTTCCACTTTCATTGGCAACTCAACCTCCATCCAGGAGATGTTCAGGAGAGTGAGTGAGCAGTTCACGGCCATGTTCAGGCGGAAGGCTTTCTTGCACTGGTACACCGGCGAAGGCATGGATGAGATGGAATTTACAGAGGCCGAGAGTAACATGAACGATCTGGTTGCCGAGTACCAACAATACCAGGATGCAACAGCAGACGACGAGGAGGAAGAGTACGAGGAAGAGGAAGAGGCAGCTTGAGAGGGGTACTTGTGCCTGTTGATTTCTTCACGTTGCTACTTGTTAAACCTGTATGGTCCATGTGAAATCTCGCTATCTGCATGTTGTTTATGAAGCACATTGCCCTACCCAAAATTGTGTCGATTGTGTTTTTTCGTGTGATGAGTTGAAGTTTTAGATTTTATAAATTATTTATTCAATAAGATAAAAAGAGATTGATGAAAGCATTCTTTATAAAGAAGAGGATTAAATTGAAGAGGGATTGATGTCATCGGTTATCGTTTAAATCGAATGAAAAATTCTACATGTCAATTCTTAATGTTGTGCTAATTAAGAAATGATACATATTAAAATAAGTACCGTTAAGATGGATTTATGGAGTACATAAAAAATAAAATAAATTATTTTTTATTCATAAACATAATAAACATGTGATAAAGAGACACAAAAAATACTACAATTAAAAGATTAAAGATAACTAATATTAATTGTGTTAGGAGAGATAGACCTAAAAACAGATTTTTATTAGAACCAACCTATAAATAAAATTTTAAATACATCTATAGCTCAATTACGACAAACTAAAAGTATTTATTTATTGTTGTATATTTCTTTCTAAGTTCCAATCGCTTTTCCAATGTACGTATCTATTATCTTCATGGAAAACAAGTAGGAAACATAAACTCAAGTGGAAAAAATTGCACACATTCAAACATTGTATAGATGAGCAAATGATAAATGATGATAACCCACTGGTATTCCAGTGTTCATCACCCACAAACACCAAATACAAAGACAATAATTTGTTATTCTATACAATTTAACAAGATTTCGATGGACAAAAATGACTTGTCACTGTATAAACATCTGAAATCAGTTCAATTATTTGATTAGTTTATTGACGAACATTCAACAACAACAACAACAATAATTAAAAAAAAAAAACATAATTTTCAACTACTTGAGATTGATTGATTACACGAGTCTTTTGTCAAGTCATATCTTTAATTACTAAGAGTATTTGTAATTTAATGAGAAGGTTAAGCACCAAAATTCTCACATCCGCTAGTGCTGTTTGCTGCCTGCACAATTTCTTAGTCTTCACTCCAACTTTCTCCTAACCAGTCCTTTGAAGAAGTCAAAGCTGCATGCATCAAATAGGCAGGTAAAGACTCACAATTCTATATAATGACTATAAACAAATACAAGTATATATATATATATATATATATATATATATATATATATATATATATATATATATATATATATATATATATATATATATATATATAAAGTGAGAAAAGTAACTCAAATAGATGCATCAAATTTTAGTTGACTATCAGACAAGGCAAGCAAAGCAATGTTTAAATCATTTAAAAAACAATAGTTCTGTGATGTTAGCCATCAATGAGTTCTATAGCTCATGTCTATCAAGAAATTTATGAGTCGAAGTTTCAGCCAACCGAGTATCGCACCAACTTAAAACCAAAAATTTGGTTGGAGTTACATTGGCTAAGTTTCAAGTTAACAAGTTTTTAAATCATGCATCAAGATGATGAGAGATTCAATTCCTTCCACGGATTTGATGCTCAGATATCTTTCATAAAAAGAAACTCATAAACAACAGAAATACTTCACAATTGAGGGCAGGCATGCTGCCTCTTTAATTAGACCATGTAGGATAACATAGTCTGTACCGTTTATCAAAGATTTAAAGAGGACACAGACGATTGCTGCATCTGTACTCAGCATAAGCATAGAATGGTATTTATCATTTGTTAAAGATGTAAGATGACACAGAATATACCTATTGCCATCAGGATGGAGTTCATAACTCTTATCGTCCTCACCAACAGCTAATAAATATCCTGAGGATGTTAATCCCTGTGTAGAATAAGCCAAATTAGATAAGCTAGAACAGTTATTTCAGAATTTCACAATTGCAAAATTTACCTGAACTGTAACTATAATGCTTTCCTCAGGTTGTCCCTCTTGTTTTTCTTCTATGACAACCTTCTGACCACTGCATTTTTAAA
Organism: Musa acuminata AAA Group; assembly: GCF_036884655.1. NCBI lineage: Eukaryota > Viridiplantae > Streptophyta > Magnoliopsida > Zingiberales > Musaceae > Musa > Musa acuminata. Next base: position 51,969,582 of record NC_088334.1, on the reverse strand, counting down.
CATAACAGCTTATCAGACTATATGCAATGATACCAACAAAAGCGTGTGAATGGAAAAGAAAGCAGATAAGAGGTTGTCGAAAATGTGTACACATAGAAAGACAAAGAAAAAAGAGAAAATCAATGCCAAGTTCTTCACCCATTAATTTCTTGTCTGCATTGTCATGCTAGTCAGGTAAGGGTTTATTTCATTAAGTGTGGAATGTCAATTATATAAGTGGACAACTTCAAGTGACTAATCTGGTTAATTATAATGTGTCTCCCTTCCAGAACATCACTTTGATGTAGCTAAGAGATCAAACACTCATTTCCTGTGAAACAAACAACAAAATGTAATGATTGCCATGTCATTGTTACTTGAAGATCGATCATCATGTACAATGTGTTTTTTCTGTAGTTGGACATTTGCCATGTCTAACCATATAACTAGCCACTTATGTTAATTCTGTAATGAAAAAAAGTTATTTAACACCAAACCTACAGAACTGAATATCAGATTACTCAGTGAAACCACTCCTTGCAATTTGCAACTCACAAGTCACCTATCTAAGCACGTTTAGTTGAAGCAATAAAGCTCTCTGAAGGGTCTTTTGTAACAAGAAATTGTCTTGTGATCATGACAGAGCCTACTTAGTGGTAAGAGTGCTCCAAGCAAATAAAAACTGAGTTCCCTATACATTCCCTTGCTCCTACACTTATGTGACTTTCTCAATGAGATGAAACTTCTAGGATTTGTTCTGTCATCGAAACCTAAGCTATCACCAAGACCAAACCATCAGTCACGAAAGAAAAAAAAAAATCAAATTCAAGTTTTGGTTTCAATAACCATAATAACCATTTGGTCCTTGAACAATATAATTTTAAAAAAAAGTCATAGCAGATGCTAACTCTGTTTTCACAGATGTGGAAATGTGAAAAAATGTACACTAACAAAAGAATTTAAATGACTCCACAAACAAATGAGGTTTTTTTTTTACTAGACTTATGAAGATGCGTAAAACTACTTCTTAGATGAATGTCCTTATAATTGGTCTAAATTATTTTTGGGTCTCCGAGGTCCATCTTGAATATTGTGATAAGAATCAATGATATAAAAAGGCGCTCGGGCGCTTGCCTAGGTGCTCGTGCGAGGCGAGGCTCGAGCGCCTCATATAAGGGCTAGGCGATGCGCTTCAATAAGGCGTTGCCTAGGCGTTCACCTAAGCCCAAGCACTGGGTGCTTCAGGCAAGTGCCCGATTGATATAAGGCAACCGGGTTCGGTTAAATGTGCGTTAGTTGGTTCGATTGAACCAACTAACGCACGCAATTACCTCAAAACCTACGCGCGACCCCGACTACCAACCAACCTAGCATGCGCTTTCTCCCTTTGCCTCTGCTGCTGACGATTTCTCCCTCTACAGCCGCCGTTGACGATTTCTCCCTCTATCTCCATCGTCGACAATTTCTCCCGCTGCCTCTGAGTCATCCTCTGTCGTTGACTGAGTCTCCTCAACTTCCGCTGCTACTGTCCACGACTCTACTGCTGCCATTGCTGTTCGCTACCGCAGCTATTGTCCGTTGCTTCTCACCGCTGCTTCTCTTCTGAGTTTTAACTTCTCACTATCGATTTCACTAGGTGATATTTTTTATCCCTTTTAACAAATATACTCTTCCCTTCTAACTACTATTAACAGTAAATAATATACTATTAACAGTATATTATTAATTACTATACAAAATAATCTTTATTTAATATATTAATAATATTATATATTTTTTATATTTTAATATTTTAGAACGCCTCGCTTCGCTCAGGCGAGCACCTAACACCTCGGGCGTTTTGGGACCTTTGTCATAGACTTAGCTGGTTTTGCCTAAGTCGTACGGTACCCTTGCGTGTCCGTCCGCAAAGGTCAGCCTCCCCAAAACCTCCCATGGTCCCTTAGGACATACAAAAGAGAACGGGTTAGAGAAAGCGCCTCACTTGGGATTCACAAGCAAACATTCCAGGAAATACTTCATAGACAATGCAAATTACAAACAGACTTTACAAGCTCTGAACGGTTACACAACAAATTGTCAAAATGGTTCACTACAGATCGAATATATCTCATAAGTGTCCACATGACACAACATTTATTTACAAGCCTAAGAAGGCCACCAAACCCAACTAAAATGAGGCTGTTAAACCTTCAACCGTTCCTCTACATGTTGTGCAAAGCATGAACAAACAGAAAGACACGGACATACACAAGTATTACATCAAACATCCTGTTTAGAACTTTGTTCGTGACATTCTCCCCCACTTATTCCTTTAACGTCCTCGTCGAAGCCTTTGCCGACACTGCAACTCCTCGCCTTTGCTGAATCTTCAATCTTTTGCTCTAGCCGCAATACGCCTCTTGGCTCCCAACTGCTCTCCGTTGCTGTTTTTAAGTAGTCGAACCTTTGATCCACCATGCTGCTTCAACTCGCCAATGACTCTGACTCTAGTGTGGGGTTGGCTGAGTTGTATTGATCCCTGTTGGTTCCTACGAATCCTCTAGATGAAGGAAAAGACCATCCTTACTATGCGCTAGTCTCTCAAATGCCTCATGTTGCTTGAACTGGGTGGATGCTTGTTGGAGCTTTAACGAGCATCGCCTTATAAACTTATGAAGTTTTAGGTCCTTCCTCCACAAAATTTGCTCATCAACTCTTCTTTCACTTAGTTGTCACTTTCAAGTAGATTCACATCATTTTCGCTTTCGATTGGCATTTTGTTGGGAAATGAAACGGATAATCTACTCTCAGTAGCACTTATCACCATTGGTGAGGATTTGACAACTATTGTCTTCTAATATCTTCAAAGGGTTTTTGAACCTGTGCAGAACTTCTCTGCTGGATAGATAAGAGAATTGGGGCACTCGATTTCGCCCATTCTCTTAAGAGTTAAGAAGGTAACGATTACTTGATTTCGCCCACCTCCTCAAGAGTTGTACTCCATGCATCGAGCTAGTTACTGGCCTTCGCCCGCTCTTTGCTCATACTTCTGAAGCACTGGAAGTGTTTGCACTCCTTGCGTTGAGTTAGCTGCTGTGATTCACCCTCTCAATGTCATCGAACTTCTGGAATGCAGGAAGTTTTCACCCCAACTTGGAGTAAGTTTTTAATAGTTTTGGTCGCATATGGGATTGTACCGTCTTCTCTATCAACCTTGCAGCCTACTCCACTGAGTAGCAAAGGTACAACACCGCATACTGCTTGCTACGTTCCTTGGTCGGGCACTCTTGCACGACCCGAAGTCCTTTACATTCGGCTATTTTGATGCGAAGCTTGTTGACACCGATTTTACGAAGTTCCTTGACCTCTCTGCCCTTCAACCTTGTCTTGGTACTTGGAGTTTGCCTCTGCATGCTCCACCTCCTCGGCCCCTTTCACGACCAAGCGCTCCCCCTCCATGAGAGCAAGAGATCAATGACTTTCACAGAAGTCCCGCCTCTGCGATACCATGGCGCTGTCATGCCCATGGCCCTACTATCCGGCGCTTCGCATCTGCATCCCTTTTCTTCACGATCAGTAGATATGTCTCCGTGGCACTCCTCCGAGTCCACCTCCATTCTAATTGATGCTTGATTTTGGGTAGCTAAGTCCCTTTGGACTCGTCGTCGCTTCCTCGCCCCTTTCGACCCCCTGCTTCAACACCTTTGTGTTCTCCAAGCAGATCCCTTTGGTCGATGGAAAGACAGACTACAACTCTCATGCATGGCCTCTGCCATCACGTTGTAGGGTTTGCACCGATTCTGTTCTCCTTAGCTTCATTGGTAGCAACGTTCGCTTACTCGACCTTGTCCTCTGACTTGTTGGGCTCCCTTAAGTGAATATGGGCTCTGAAGCAGTTCAACTCTCCAACTACTTCGATCATACCTCTACATGATCAAGTCCCTCCCATGGGACTCACTGGTACTTGCATTCGAACTTTTCCCTTGGTGGAACACAGCCCCATATGCTGATGACCAAGGCTTTCATCCGATGCACGCACGGAAGACCCGCCTCTGCGGTACCATAGTCTTCACTCATTGAATTCATAGCCCTTCTTGTCGTTGTGTTGTTCACCGAAGTGGAGCTCTCAGTAGCTCCCGATCATATCTCCATATGATAGTCACTCACGGGACTATGTCGTGTGTATCGCATTGCCACGAACTGTTCCACCACGATCCGCTACACCATATCGCCTCTTAGTGACATCTCCATTGTATCCTAATTCTTGTGGGATGAACTCGAATTACGATCCCTCCATGTGTGGCCTTTGCCAATACCTTGCAGGGTCTTTTCCACCTTCGATTTTGTTCGCTCCTTCGACAATTGACCTTCATCCACCCGCTCTTGAGTCACACCTAGATGAAGTACCGCTCTAGGACAATCTGTCGCCTAGTAGCTCTCGAAGCCCACCGACTTCGCTGAAAATGGTGCACCTTTGTTTGAATCTTGGGCCTCTACCCCTACTAGCATAATCTTCGCTGTGCACCGCTTCCTTCATGGCAACTTGAATGATAACACTATGGCATATTCTTCAAGAGTACCCGCCTTCGTGTCCTCTTACCCCATGCCAAGGCCTTCCGAACCCAACTTTGCCTCCGCAAGTTGAGTCGCCTTAGTTCCTCTCTCAAATGCTTCACCGAGATAAGATGTATATGCCTAGAAGCTCCCTTCATCTTTGGCACCATGCAAAATAAGTCCGCTCCATCAGAATGAAGGACCCATGAAACAACAAGATCCTGCTCTTGTCTCTGTAAGAGTCAATGTCCTTGACCTCTGTCCAAGGAAAGCTTTGTGCCTCCGCTCCATGTTTCATCTTCTATGCCGGCTCCCTTCATGCGGCTTGGATACTTCGCCAAGTTACACCTAAGTTGCTCCGCTCCTTGTTTTGCATTGAGTTGACGGTGGCCCTCATGCCCACCATTCCACGGGTCAGCCCTCCCTTGAGTCCGATCTCCATATCGACTCCAAGTGTGTCTTCATTTGTGTTGTTTTGGATCGCTCCCCCACTTGATCTCGTAATGCATCCACCAATGCATTCTCTCAAGCGAGATCATGCGACGACTCCTCGCTGCTCGCCCGATCCATTGAGCTTCGTGGAGTTGTTATTTTTGAGGTACTCCTCCTCAACATGTACGGTTTGTTGCACATGATTCTCCCTCTGGAGAACCGGGATCTATCCCTCCTGGATAACTGTCCCGTTGGAGCAACATCTCTCTACGCTTCTTTCTCTCTGAAAGTTTCAGAGACCACAATCCCCTTGGACTACTCCGATTTGCTGAACAAACTGTACATTGTTCTGCCTCCTGCAAACGCACTTGCTAGATTATGACTCCACGTCAATACAGCCCCCGCTGCACCACTCAAGGCCTAACAATATGCTGAACTCACTGCACACTTCAGCCTCCTACGGATGTATCCTTCACATGCCGAAGAGAAAGTTTCAATGCTCCATGACGCCGAGTTTCGGTCGCCTTGGTATGGCCGTGAACATTCCATCGTCCACATACAAGCCCATGCATGAATACCAAATTCTTCGAGTTAGCAATTCCCCTCACCTCTGTGAGCTTTGCACAACTCTTTCGGTCGCTAAGCAACTCATTCCGCCTTGCATGGTCTCATCCTTTACTAAGCGCCTCGCTTGCCTTGAGTACCATCAAGTATCGTTGTCAACGTCGAGTCGTAGCTCGAACTCAGCCATCCCAACCTTTGTGCGCTCCGCATTCTTCCAAGCTTGCTTGTTCTCGTGGTATCTCTTGCACGAAGGGTTGGTCATTCCTTTGATTGTCAATCTCAGATGTCCGCTCCTCCGAGCAACTCCTTTTCCCTACATCTCCATGCTCGTTTTTCCCCCAAACAGTCGCGCGTGTGCTGACTGCCCTCAACGCAGCTTAGCTAGGTCCCCCACATTTGCATGCCATGTGTTTCTATGAGTGCTTGTCCCGCTCTGATACCATCTGTCATGGACTTAACTGGTTTTGCCTAAGTCGTGCGACACTCTTGCGTGTACGTCCGCAAAGGTCAGCCTCCCCGAAACCTCCCATGATCCCTTAGGACCTATAAAAGAGAAAACAGGTTAGAGAAAGAGCCTCACTCGGGATCCACAAGCAAACATTCCAGAAAACACTTTATAGACAATGCAAATTACAAACAGACTTTACAAGCTCTGAACGGTTACACAACAAAGGGTCAAAATGGTCCACTACAGACCGAATATCTCTCACAAGTGTCCACATGACACAACATTTATTTACAAGCCTAAGAAGGCCACCAAACCTAACTAACATAGGGCTGTTAAGCCTTCAACCATTCCTCTACATGCTGTGCAAAGCATGAACAAACAGAAAACACGGACATACACAAGTATTACATCAAACATTCTGTTTAGAACTTTGTTTGTAACACCTTGGTGCCTAGCGCATTTTAAATCACTGAAAAGAATCATATGCAGGAACGATATGAATTCAAGAAGGATGGAATCTAGATTCTTAAACTTTTTTTGAAAAATGGAATAATAAGTTTAGTCAATTTCTAATCAGCGGGTAGGCTATTCAAATTTTGCAGTAAATGTTGATCGTGCCTCATGATAGCAAGTGATCATCTTGTTGATCTAGGTAAGCTCTGGTAACAGGATCATGTCTAACTTTTGAGTTTATATTATGCTATGATGGGAGAAAAACTTTGAGCACGTTTCCAAGCTTAATCATCCAAGTAAAACATTTATGTAATCAAATCATTCAAATTAATTATTAAGTAGATGGATACATTACACCTTGCAAGTTAAGTATATCCAATACATGTTTATTGCATATATCTTCATAGAAAGAGAAGGAAGAAGAAAATGTACTGCATTAAACTTGCTTTAAAGAAATTATTGAGGAAAATCAGAAAAGTTTCAGAAAAAGTTAAAGTATTTACAAGTGCATGAATAAAAATAAAAGAATGATTTTGGAATTGTAATATACCTATGAAGCCATGTCTTATAGTACAGCTCCTCAAGAGACTGAAAGCCTGGCAAGAAAACAAAACCCGATACAGTTACAAGTTTCTAAACATTGACTTACTAGCTGTTGTTATAAGAACAGGGCAAGGAACCACAAAAAAGAAGCCTCATTAAGCAGGGTGAAAAAACATATTGGCAATGATGTTGAAGCAAGATGCACTACAGAATCACCCCCAAGTTTGGAAGGTTAACCATCTATGACATGAAAGCTAGCCATGGTAACCACTTTGGCTTCCAGCCAAAAAATTGTAATGCATCCAAAGGAGTTCTCACTCTATAACTGAACCTTCAAATTAAGCATGATGATATGAATTTCTGAGAAGAACTAAAAGTAGTAAATGGATGGCAGATATATGATTGAAAACAATTCTATGGGTTTCAACCAGTTTCAACCACAAATTCCTCAGGCTAAGCTAAGGGTTATGCGTTAAATTGGTGGTTATAGATTTAATACATGAAGTGCACAAGAGTTAAGAAGGGTCAAAATCATCCAATGGAAGTATTTAAACCCAGATAATCAGATGAAGAAAAAGAAAAAGCGTTAAAGCTAATTGGGTAACCAAGTTAATTCCATAATGTTAACCATAAATTCAACCCAGACCTTGTATAACCAAACCAAACAAGATTAGACAATATAGGGCATAGACCATAAAAAATAAGAATATGAACGACTATGAGTTATGTAACTATTTACAAATTGTATTTTAGCTATTTTAGCTACATACAACCCGAGTAAGCCAATCCATCTCTAATACAATCTAACTAAGCTTTGTGTTAAACTCTTTGGTTTCAACACAAAGGCAGTGATATGATTGACCTTAAACAGATACATACTTCAGATAAGGTGTAAAGAATCCTGATACAGAGGATGGATTAACATGGACCTGATCAAACTTAAAGTTAAGCTCAAGGAACTTTTATAAGTTGATGAGCTCAGTCAAGTTTGAGCCGGATAGAAGTTTAAATAGAATTGGACTAGTCCAACCTAATTTTCCTACATACAAATTAAGAAACTTATCTTGATATGACAATTAACCTGGTCTAATACAAATCCACCTATCCCTAACCAGTCAAATTCCAAGTTACCCTCATTCTTCCAGAATCGTTGATCCCTTGTGGGTTAGAGCAAGTTCAGGTTGGGCCTACTAACACAGATCAACTGGAACTGACCAATTGTCATCATTAATAGTGATATAAAAGAACAAAATGAAAGAATCATGTAGTAGTTTACCTTGATCTAAAAAAACCTCAAAGAGATTCTCAAATTTATTGAAAAATGATGCAAGTATATCCTCTCTCCTCAAGCAAAGTGAACCTGAGTTAATCTCTTGCAGTACTGCATTTAAACATGTAGTTGGCTTCTCATTATCCAAGTTCAATCCAATACCTATAAACATAGAATTATCCATTCATCAAGCCAAAGGGAAAAACTATCCGGTTAAAAACAAAATGTTTAAGCTGTTGTCATCATCCAAATTTAAATCCTAAGCAGGAAACAGGTAAATCAAATTAGTCTGTTAAAGAGGAGAAAAGCATCAAAGTAAATTTTCAATCCATTAAAACTTCACCCATTATTGCTATATTCAGAAGGTCAGAGCAGTCAAAAGAAATAAAAAGTATTGGAAACCTACACCATCACATGGAAAAAAGAGACCTGTTTACCAGCACAAACATTGAAGTGCTTCGATCTGTAAGTTGAAGTGCAAAGGATTCCGCCAACTTTAATACCATTTAGATAAAGATCATTTGGCCACTTTATTCTAATATCGAGCTGCGGTAATCCCTGAAATTATATTATTTTCACAAACCAAACCATCACATATCGATCACATTTGGAAATTGGAACGATCTAAAAACGAGGCCCAAAGAGACTATAACAAGAAGGCACAGGGGACGAGTAATAATTAGGATGAAAGAGCTCACATTGGTTTGGCACAACTCCTTGATTGCCTCAGTCACCGCAAGAGACACAACATACTGCAACAGCGGCAGCTTTCGCCCATCTTCCATCTGCAACGTGAACGAGAACAGAAGGCAGCCCATGGGCGACTCCCACACATTCTTCGCCCGACCTTCAGAGCCAAATAACAACATATACGGTCTTTATCCGAAAGGAAAACTTCATCGCACCCCGAGAGAGGAAACCAAAAACCATTTTTTTTTTTTTCGATCGATACCTCTGCCTTTGATCTGGACATCCGTGACGCAGACTGTGCCGACCGGCAGCACACCAAAGTTCCTATCCACGACTCATAAATCAAATATGAGGCTTCAAATCCAAGAAACGATTCAAGCAATAGGAATCAGAAGAAAAGACGGGATCTTTCCGTGCTCTCACTTTGAAACAAGGTCGTGGGTGGAGGGAAGTCTCGGGGACCAGATGAGTAGCCGCCCAAAGCGGCTTGCGGTGAGGGCGCCCATATAGAACTGAGGATCGAAAGTGGATTGGTACGCCTCGGAGCGGAGTAAAACCCTAACCTCCCCTGCTTCCTCGTCGAGGAGCTTTAGGGTGTCGCTCCTGGACTTGAGGAATCGAGCAAGGTCGTCCTCTTGCGGAGATTTGCCGGCCAGGACGAGGACCGTGGAGTTGCCGCAGCCGTCCATGGCACCACCACAATAGGACGAGAGCCGGGAGGCGGACAGGGGGAGGATCGGACGGCGGGGCGGAGGCGGGGAACGGAGGCCGAGGCGACAGAATGCGGCTGCAGCGGCCGTAGGGCGGAGGGCCGAGGGCATCGGGTTCGGTCGCGTCGCGACGCGTCCGAGACTTTGAAGCGAACGAAGTGTGATAGGATCCGCGATGACACGTGGCAGCTTCACGGGTTACGACTTACGGTACGATATAAATATATATTAAATCTAGAATTAGAGGAATAAAAACAAAAATAATATATTTAGAGGGTTATATATGAAAAATTGCATACATACAGAGCCAGACGAGCAGAGCATTCCCCGTCCGGCCAACTCGATCGACCGCGTCCTCCACAGCCGCTGCGGCGGCTTCGTCTTCGATCGTCCACGCTTTTCCGTGCGGCTGAGGGTTCGACGTAGTGAGCCAACACTAAGAGTTGGAAGCTGAGGAGAGCTCAACTCGGTTATCATCAAGTGCTCTGCATCGGATGCAAGCATCTGCTTCCATGGGGTTATCTGCAAACGAAGGATGGTGACAGGCCACATTATGTTCCATCATAGGATCTCAAACATGAATTTGCTGAGACTGTGCATGACATAATCTATGTGTGTGCTCTGCATCAGCTGCAGGCATCCGCTTGTGTGGAGTTTCCAGCAAAGCAGGGCCGGTGGCAGGTCATTGTCTGTAATCCCCGAGTCAATGAGAATACTTGTGAGTTAGGCCTTACCAAACCCAATCTCATCTTGCTCTCGTTTCACCTGTGTCATAACTTTCGAGTGCGGAGAGAAAGAGTGCCACCAAATCTTCCATGAGGACATGCCAAAAGCACGCGTCTTTGGCAAGTGGTGATGGTTCAGCATCAGACTCAAAGTTGTTTCAGATGCTTAGACTCGAGAAGAACATTTGAAGGAGAAGAAGATTTGGATTGGGAATTGGTGGAGTGCCATTCGTGGCCTTATTCCTAATAGTTTGACTTGTTAAACTCAGCTTGGCTTCTTTAGAGACATGATTTGACCCCCAAAAAAAAGAGAGAAAGAATTCATGATGGTAGTTCATCTGGTTGACTTTAACCCAAGTAATGGAAATTTAGGACATTACATGCATCCAGTGCTGATGATTTTTGAAACAATCTCTTGAGGAAAATGTTTTCTACCTTCTTCATTTGCTTATCATGTAGAGATCTATTGGTTATAGAAGCTTCACTTCAAACCAAGTGGATCTGACACAGATTCATGTTTTGCTGTTCTGATACTTGTTTAGACAATCAAATGGTTCAACAAGTGCTTCAGATAACTTTGTTAAGAAAGCATCTTTGAATGTCCACCTTATTATATTAAATTGTTGCTAATACCAATGCAAATTATATTGCCATTATGGTTCTCCAAATCTCCACCACAAAGACCCCTTTATTGTTCATCCTTCAATGTTACCAAATGCAAACTTCAAAGTCAACACCTACCTCTTGAACATTGACACTTCCTTCCAAATGCATCAATTCATTGATGAACTGACATCAGAAGTTTGGTCGAGCAATTAAAAACAATTGATTCTGTGTCATACTTATTATGTGTTAAGCAAGACTTCCTGTGGAACAAATACATGCAAAAGCAGAGTAAATTGTTCATCTTTTTGTTAGTGATGTGTGTAGCATCGAAGAATTAGGAACTCTACAATTCCTTTTGAAATGGAGAGGATCCTAAACATGAAGAATTAAGCGATAATTAAGGGGAAAAAAAGAATTTTAGTTGAAGAAATAAAATGAAATTGAGGAAGAAAAATGGGTTTGTTTCACTCTCTGTTCCAAGGAAAGGCATCCAATGAGATCAAGGCTCAAAATGTGGACCTTGTGTCTGTGGAAAGCTCCTCATAGGAAGAACATGGGAGGGGAGGGAGTCAAAGAGATCTCACAAATGTCTCAATTTCTTCTCTCTCTTCTTCCTAACCACTCTAAATGGTCCACACCGCGGCTTGGTCCAATCTCCCCCCAAACCTTCCTCCCCTCTTCTCGGTCCCTCCTCGTTCTCTCTTCCCCTCACCTGTTCCTCTATTGTTGCCAGGTACCTTCGCCGTTGCCAAGACTCGATTTTGATCGCGCGTTAATTCTCTCCGGTGGATTTCCCTGCGAGGATCTTGATGTGTTTCGGTTACTCTTTTGCGGGTTTCTTTCCGTGCGGGGTGTGGCAACCCCGTTTAGTTTTTTTACCGTGTGCCGCTCGTTCCTTCCGGGAATGGGGTCTTGTTGCTCGGATCCTATGTAGAGATCTTAAAGGTGGCCTTTTGGTTTGGTTGGTGCCTTTCGGGCGGTGGGGTTCCTTTGGCGTTGTGGGTTCGTGTTCTCTTGATATGTCCGCCTCTTTCTATTGGCTTTCTTTATCTTTATGAGATCGTCTCTACTTTTCGGAATTGAAGCAACCTCTTCTGGTTTCTTCGAGTGTAAGTTGAATCTTTCTTTCTTCTTTCAGTTTACTTGTCGTCGTTGTACTTGTTCTTTCATACTATACGGAGATTAGGCTTTCCTCGTCGTAGGCGGAAGTATGAATTCGCATTCTTCAGTCCTTGAATTCGTAAGGTGCTTTTCTCCTGAATCTTGGTGTTTTCTGTGGTCTTCCTCTTTCAATTTTTGGTAGATTGAGATGGCTGAGACTTTAATGCTGTCTATGTTAAGGTGCATCCCAAGCCTCCAAAGGGGTCTGATTGATTGTCATGGTTGGATGGCCTCCTTGTTGTTTTACTCAATATTTGGATCCCTTACAATCAAGAAAAGTTCGTTTTTGAAGTGACTTTTATTTCCACGTCAATTGCAGTGTGGAAACAACTGGTTTTTTCTTCTAAAATTTTACAACTCTTTGTTCCACAGCTTTGTGGAATTGGTGGGCAACTTCATGTTAGTTCAAGGAAAAGAGCAATCTGTTTTACCCCCAGTTTCTCTGAGGGTACCGCATGTTTGATCCTTGTGGTTTGACTTGAAGGGTCTTCCTCACATGCTACCCATCAATAGGAGCAGAAGTCAGTCCAGGGCTGGTAGTCCTTGGTCTTTTCCAGGTTTCAGCTATATCTTAGTATACTTTCTATGTTCTCTTCTGTTGATGATTGAAGTACATCCTTATTGATTAATAAGAATCCATAAAATTGGTTTGATGTCAGTAAAGTTTGATTCCATATGATCACCGGTTTGACCTCATGTTCATGGTAGTCATTCTTATCCTTTGAATTATATGCATTTTAGCAGTATATTCTTGGAAACTATCAACATGGTAGGGATTCACATCAAGATATAGTTTCTACCATTGTTTTGAGATAGACAATAAATTCTTCTTTGATCTAAATGTACTGAGATTACAGGAATGGACTACTCAGATTCAAGGCGCAAACCACAGGTTGTTGCAAAACTTGTTATGGTGGCTATTCTTACTGCCTTTTGCATATTCATTTTGAAGCAATCCCCTGCTTTCAGTGGACCTAGCCCGGTACTCTCTTGACTCCTTTTATGCGCAAGTCTTTACTTTTTTGACAGTGTTTGCTGAAAGTATATTGGACGATGCATGAAATTTCTCTTTCGGGTCATGTTTGATTAGCATCTTTCACAGTTTGACTTTTGAAACTGATACTGCAAATTTGCAATTTGATTCCTTGATTTGATATATGGAGGAAGTTAGATGAGTTGATGACACGACTATGTACATCCAGATTGAGTTTTGGCTATTAAAGTTTGATTATTTATTAAGCCAATATAGTTCTTTCATTATTAATAAAATGCAGTAAACTGTTCATCCTAAAAATGACAACACTTTTGTCTCACTAGCATCTTGTTAATTTTTGAAGCCCCGAGGTTATCTTAGAGAACTCTATAACATGACAGTTTACGTTTATAGATATTGATAAATTGAAAAAAAATGAATTGATTAACAGGTAAATTATGAAGGTATTGAGATAAATGTCTGGTCTAGGCATATGGAGATCTCAACTACTACATTTGCTCATGATGTCAATTCACTTAGATATGATCCATAACAAGTGAACACTTGAGATGAGAGATGTGCCCTAATGTTTTATATATTTAGCGACTTTAATTCTGCTGAGTAACTTCTTTCATATAGATCTTCAGCACTGATGTGCTCTTCTTGAAAAGATTCAATTATATTAGCAGGCTTACTTTACGTTGCAAATTAGTTGCAAATGCTGACAAAAATTTTATAATTCATGGCTAACGTATGAATGGTAAATCTAAATCCATGTGCCTCCTTGTTTCTTTTTTTGGTTTCCCTGGTGTTGTTGACATCAGTGTATCTTTAATTTTGCAGTTTTCACGTCGTGAAGTTGGAGCAACCCATGTTTTAGTAACAGGAGGTGCTGGGTATATTGGTTCACATGCTGCTCTTCGCCTATTGAAGGACTCATACAGAGTAACCATAGTGGTAATAATATTTATGCTACACTTTCGGGAAAAAATCATTGTGATCTCTGTACCCTCATAAGAGTTTATGTAAAAGGATTCAAGACTTCTACAGAAATAATTAATTTTCATCCATGATTTGACAGGACAACCTTTCTAGAGGAAATATCGGAGCCATCAAAGTTCTGGAGGGGCTGTTTCCAGAACCTGGGAGACTTCAATTTATTTATGCTGATTTAGGCGATGCAAGAGCTGTATCCTGATAATGCAGATTTTTAACAAACTAGTGATGTTGTTTTCTATATTATTGACTGCAAAAGGGCCTACAGTTCATTCTCTTAACCAACATTTAGGTTAACAGGATTTTTGCAGAAAACGCGTTTGATGCGGTTATGCATTTTGCAGCTGTTGCTTATGTGGGTGAAAGTACACTTGATCCTCTTAGGTACCTTGTGCATCTTCTCCACTGCATTCAAAATATTCTGATCATATTTTTCTTCGTTCAACAGTGACCATATATCTACTAGGAGCATCAGACAATTGGATTTGCATCTGTTTGGATATCTGAATTACACACACAGACTAGTTTTCAATGTCATAGTTGATGTACACTTCCTGTAACATGATGTTAGAAATTACAAATATGATAATTTTTACCTATGCTTTAAAACCTTCTTGCTGAATACTAGTCATCAATGCAAATATACAGATAAAATCTTCCCATCATATCAGCACTCACTTAGCAAACGAACAGGTTTGGTCAAATTTTGGGATTGGCATCGCATGGTACTTTCGATTGCAGATGTCTCATGTCCTTAGCATTATGTCGTTGATTCTTTATATATTTCGAGTTTTGAGTTAAAATTATCTCAGTTGTGATCTTTAAAGCAGAATATGGCACTATCTACTACTTTTATTAAATAGAATATTAATCTACTTGTATTTTTTTGTACTTTAAATTTATTAAATATTCATCATAAGTACTTATCTCACATTTATGATTTAACTGCAATGAATCATTATACCAACCTGATACGTAATCTACTTTGTTTATTTGTGAATAATAGAGTGTCTTAGTCAGCTCATTATTTATTACATGCTTATAGTTGCTAAAACAGTATCAAAGTCTGCAACAGGTACTATCATAATATCACAGCAAATACTTTGACACTTCTTGAGGCTATGTCAGCACATGGCGTTAAAACTCTTATTTACTCGAGTACTTGTGCTACTTATGGAGAGCCAGAAAAAATGCCCATTACAGAAGGAACACCTCAGGTTGGTGAAACATAACATTTTATTGCTTTGATCGATTGCATTTAGTTCTAATAGGATAAGCAATTTGGCTTAGCCTTCAATAAACTTCCATGATTACCTACCTTCAAAATGTGTTACCTCAATAACGTCAACCTTTAATATATTTAAAGTAGCAGCTTCAGATATTCCACTGAATAAGGTTTTGTTCAAATGCAGCTTCCTATCAACCCATATGGGAAGGCTAAGAAAATGGCAGAAGATATAATTTTGGATTTCTCAAAGAAATCAGACATGGCTGTCATGATCTTAAGGTATGTTGCTACTAATAACAGCTCAAAACACGAGCTGTTGAGTTTTTAGATTAATTTAGTTGTCTTCATGTGCAGATATTTTAATGTCATCGGATCAGATCCAGAAGGAAGATTAGGTGAAGCCCCCAGACCTGAGCTAAGGGAGCATGGACGAATTTCTGGTGCATGTTTTGATGCAGCACTCGGGATAATACCAGGGTTGAAGGTATCTTTAGTTTCTTTTCCTTATAGCTTGTATGTATACATTTAAAATTCCATTTACTCTGTTGTACAAATTGATGTCATGTAATTCTTCAGGAAGCTGAACAATGACTTTTCTGAGATACTGATTTTGTTTTCGTCCATTAGGTTAGAGGAACAGACTACCCGACGAATGACGGAACTTGTATAAGAGACTATATCGATGTCACTGATCTTGTCGATGCACATGTGAAAGCCCTTGACAAAGCAAGGCCTAGCAAAGTTGGCATATACAATGTCGGCACTGGAAAAGGTCACTTTGCCTGATTCTGCTTATCATTCTCCTCTTATCCATTACATGGAGAAACTTAATTTTTTTATACATGTTAGCAACAGAAATATATTATATTAGCAAACCTACAATGAAATAAATGCTCTTAGAGTAGACTTAATGAACTGTGAATACTGTTGTTTCTCATGTTACTGTTGCTACTAGAGAAGCTAATTACAATACAAGATAGTAATAAAATTACCTAACCTATCAGTAATGGAGAAATAATGTACTCTGATATTTATATCCGAGAGGGTTCAAGAATTATTTCCATCCTTTTTTCAGGCAGATCCGTCAAAGAGTTTGTCAAAGCCTGCAAGAAAGCAACTGGGGTGGAGGTTAAAGTTGAGTATCTCAGCCGGAGGCCTGGGGACTATGCTGAGGTTTACAGTGATCCATCGAAGATAAATCAGGAGCTCAACTGGACAGCGCGGTATATAAATCTTCAGGAAAGCCTTTCAGTTGCATGGAGATGGCAGAAAGCACATCCTAATGGTTATGGCTCACAATCAGTCATCACACTTTGACTCGATCCTTGCAACAATATAATTGCGTATAATTAGATTTGCATGGAGTTGCAGACTTCGAATAGGAAGTCGATAACTGCCATCTATTGCTTAGCTTGATAGAAGTAGCAAATATGGTTATATTTGGAAAAACGAAGATTTGGATACAGAATAAGAAGTCTCATCATACAGGTGTGGAGGGAGCTGTGCTAATTGCCTATCTTTTTTATACAGGGATAGACGAGAAACAATTAATTGTTAGTGATGAATGCTACACTTTCTTGATTCATTTCTGTTGTATCATTTATATTTATGGTAAATAGGAAAGCCATTCTCTCTTTTTTTTTTCATAATGATCATAAGTCTTTCTTTTTTACTCTTTCCTGATGTTCTAGCTCTATACAGTCGCTGTTAGCATTTTCCCTACACTCTTTAAGGTGCTTTTCTGTTTTAGGATTCTTGATCATTGTGAAATAGACCTGTTTTAGGATTCTTGATCATTGTGGAATAGACCAAGAAAAGAATTGCTAAATTCTTGATCAAAAATCATGATTTGGAAGGGAGAAGATGTGTGCATAGAACAGAGCATTCAGTACATAGAACATGAAGAGAATGCACTGCAGAAGTAGGTTATAGAAAGACATGCATATAAACATTAGGAAAACATTCTAGCAAAAGAAAATAGTAAATTTCACAGATATTTTAGGAAAAATGAATACAGCTAAGCTCAATTAGATAATAACAATAAAGTAGCACAACTGTGACATGATTAAATTTCAAGGTCAACACCTTTGACATGTGAAACTTGAATGGCAATTGGAGCCAAAAGATACTAGCATCTATCTTCATTCCACATATGAATAAAAAAGCATTGTGCTGAATGCATTGAAATAACAGGAAAAACTCCTCAGAGAATGCGGAAACCAATGCACAATTTGCACGTATCAATAGATACATCTACATCTTTTCATTCTAACACAAGAAGTTGCCTGGATAGAACAAGCATAGTTTTTTGTTTTCTTTTGCTCATGTAAAAGAATATTGTAGCCAACTGCAAGAGTGAGTCTGTTTCAGAGTTGACATAGATTTTGCTCTGCCTATGACTTAGTCTTCCAGTATGTCATGGATCTCAGCCAATATAGATTTTGCTCTGCCTATGACTTAGTCTTCCAGTATATCATGGATCTCAGCCAATAGTTTTCCTCATCTCAGGGAATTTTTACTTTGCTGTTTGTTACACATCAAGATAATAATGATCAGTGGAATAATTTGTTTCCAGAGAAAAAAAATATCATGATGATCCAACTTTTTGTCTGGTTGTGATGTATTGTTCTGTCTTAAAGCTTATCCTTAATTCTGGTTGACTAGTCTCCTCTATCTTCACATTACACAAATCTGAATTCTCTAAATGGACTGAAGGATATATCATCAAACTGATCCATTGCATCCACCTAATAATGCTGTGTCTTAAGTGTTTCCTGAACTGCTTCCTATGATGGATTGTTTTATGAACTAATTCACTGCTTGCTAAAACTGACTTGAAAACATGTTACCTTCTTTGTTTTATGGTGAAGGAATAAATTGAAGCCTTATTGTATTCTAAGGTGTTTGGGTTTTGCATATGAGGAAGTTAATTGCCTTCAAACTTCATATGTATCTCATGTATTGTGCTTGATTTCTATGAGCTGTATTGCTGAACTGTGATTAGAATATTGAGATCAGAGAAGCCCAGACTATGTACCTAATGAGCAACTTGATGTAGAACATTGTATACATGGAATCCCATGCATCTTATAATTGATGACCTACCAATTCAGAAAGTAATATTCTAACTTGACTTGGCATTAATACCAAGTCCTCCATGTGTTGCTTCACCTATCCCATGTTTGCCAGCATTAATTATCATCAGACCAACTACATCTCTCTTAAAACTGTTTGATCATTCTTCATGCTCACTGAAAAAGATGCTTGTGGAACACACACAATATGTTGGCAATTTGAATTTTATTATGAGCTTTTGGATGGGATCATCTTTTTCTTGTTTGAACTTTGAATTTGCTTTCCCTAAACAAGAATATTGTGTTGGAAATGAGAAAGAGAATTGTTGGTTCTCTTTGTTGGTGTTTGGATTGAGGTAACCTCATTTTTCTTCCAATTATGGAGCTGAATTGGAGTATCCTTAGGAATTGGAATTCATTCCTGGCTAAACTAACATATTATAGGAATATAAAATATAGTACAAATTTTTTTAACAATAAGATAATATAAAATTAAATAATATGAAACTCTAAAAAATAAGTAAAAGGTAATAAACAGTAAATATATAAAAGATCACAAACTTTTAAGAGCGAATTAATCACATAAACATTAAATAACAAATTCCAATTTCGCTTCTGAACTTTAGATTTTGGTCCATGTTTTATTTTTCCTTTTCATGTTTTGTGAATATAATAAACATGCTGATATCTCCATCCTTTCCTTCAAAAAGAAAGAAAGAAGAGATATTTGGATTAACATTGTTATTCTCTTATTCTGATTCCAGGATTTTAAGAGTGTCATATTGCATATTCTTTAACATAACCTGACATTGTGATAGATATGCTCAGTGAAGTAAAATGATGATCTTTCATTCCGAGTGAAAACATGTCATCTGTGGAGATATTCAAATCATTGTTCTATTACAAATAAAAAGAAGAAGTTGATATCCCAATTTATCACAGCCACAATAGATAAGACCAAGCCTTGTGAAAATATCCTGAAAAGGATTGCTACAGTGATCATGAAAGCAGAAGAGACCAAATTCTATATGCATCACTGTGACCAGGTAATAACATCTGACTTCAACATGATTGTGCTGACCTCATGATTTCCAGACTGTAGAACCTGAAGTTTCTCGGACTCCTCTCAGAGTTCACTGTAGGAGGAAGAACAAGGAGCAGTGTCCAATCTCGCTTTGACTTTCCATGTGTTTTTCTTGTGCTTATTTGAACCATTGACAATGATTTCTATATCCTAATAATATCTGACTGGGCAAAGTATGCATTGCTTTGGGGACTCAAACACAGCCATAGCTTGCTTTGATCTCTTTACTTGTTGTGATGCAGGCTTTTTGGCTCAAACCATGTGGTCAATCTCCTGCAGCCATTCCTTGATGCAGTCAAAACAAACAGATTGGATCATTGACTTGCTGCTTGGATCCACATCTTTGAGATCCTCATTACATGGAAAGCACTACTAGTCTCTTCATTTTCCTTGCTCTTCACCATGACCAGGTTCATCTCCCTGGTGATGTCTATCCAACCAAGGCACACTAGAGGTCTCAGTCTCAGCAGAGGTCGAAATGAGAGAGACAGTTTGGCAGCATACATTTATTGCCATATTATTCTGACTTTTTCTCCTCAGTTTTCTACATTGCAATGGTGGCAGCAGCCACTTCAAGAGCCACCCTCAGCAGCATGTGTGCAGGACTCTGTCATTGGTGGATGGAGAATGTGACAAGCCATTTGCTCATATCATGGAATGGAATTCCTCACTGCTCCTTGATTGGTTCATGTGCAATAATCATTCATGGCCTAAAGCTACATCAACTGTGGCATTCAGGTTTTTTTTTTTGAGCAACTTGTTCTCCCATGGAATTGGTGATAAGTCTCCATTGGTGTTTGATGGCACCCAATAGAGTAGTTAATATGATTCGATACATATAATATTTATCGGTTCAATAATTTATTTTTAAACGAATCATGTGTTTGATATAGATAAGGGTTATACTCGTTCCGACTACTATTAGGTAGCTATCGACGTATACTGATCCGATGAGGATCGATAATCGATATCTTATCGAAACATAATTCATGTAGTTATTGGTAAATGAAAGTCGAATCGACAAGATGATTCATCCATCTATCAAGTTCCAATAATCCAAGAAGGTAGCTATCCGTAGAAAGACAAAATGGATAGATAAGAAATTATTAGGAGACATCCTTTGGGCATCAGAAGACAATTCCAAATCATAGATGGTGACATTTATTAGTTGTGTGTGCCACAAAGATGTATGGGCGAAGATGGCTCTTGGCATGATGGGGTCCATTCATCGATGATTTATGGACGTTCGATCGTGATCGGAGGACGACGGGTGACGAGACAAGTGGCCGACAACACATGAAATCCATGTGGGGAAGCACGAGATAAAAGGTGTTGGTGTTGGGTGTGCCCCAATCTATCTCGTCTTCGAGGAGGATAGCGAGTCTAACTAAAAAGAAGGATTGGATCCGTAATTATAAATCAAGTTGGGAGGAGGATTCCTCGATGCAAATTTGTTGCCCCCCTCCCAAAATGAATCGATCTTTCTAGCTCGAGATTGGCAATTCGATTGCTGAATTGGTGAAGAGTCGGATTGATAACATCCATATCGATGGATTTAAGAGAGTAAAGTGACACACGTAGCTTTCCTAACTTTAGGGTTTACCAAAAGAAGACTACAAATTTAAACTCAAAAGAAAAAGAAGAAGATGGAGTATGTCATGTATATATCTACTGTCGAGAGTTTACCACGGCACGTCAAAATCTAACATAACAATCATTGTTCTGATATCATATTTATCTATCGATTTTATCATCATAAAAGAATCATAATTATCATTTGCAAGACGGATTAATTAATGATTCGATACATGCGTGGGAATAAAAATCAATGAGTAGCATCCACTTCTCATGGCCGTGTGTGAACTGCTTCCTTCTCCATGTCAAGCTCTCTCTCTCTCTCGAGCAGTTGACTTATGCATCTTATTAATACGCCATGTAGGTGGCCAACGGAGGCTTACACCTCCATCTCTTCATCCTCAACCCTCATCACCATCATCTCTCTCTCTCTCTCTCTCTCTCTATATATATATATATATATATATATATATATATATATATATATATATATATATATATACACACAAATATATATATATATATATATATATATATATATATATAGATACATACATACATACATACTATAGAGATCAAGATGAGCTTCTTGAGCATGACGGAGGCGAGGCTGCCGCCGGGGTTCCGATTCCACCCGCGGGACGAAGAGCTTGTGTGTGACTACCTGGAGAAGAAGGTGAGAGGCGGCAGTGATGGCGCCGGCAGCTCCCACGGCGGCTACCCCGTCATCGTCGACGTCGACCTCAACAAGTGCGAGCCATGGGACCTTCCCGGTGAGATGATCACGCTCTCGCTGCATCACACACACACACACACACAGTTGACCGTGTTGCCTTAAGCTCAACGAAGAGAGAAGCTGAATCTGTTCATGCCAAAGTTCTGTTTTTTGTTCTTTTTCTGAGGATTAAAAGATCACTTGTTCGTTCATCACCACAAATTATTGGTTTTCGCTGGATGGAAATCCTGTGTCTTGATTCAAAAAAAGATCCCAATTTACTATATTCTATGGCAACAAAAGTAGCCAACAATTCGATGATTTCCAAGATCTTTAGAGAATAGATTTTGGTTGCTTTTATGCTACGCTTGAGAGTATAATCTCCACATTTTAGACTTAATTGGATGTTTCTATTTTCTTCTTAGGATTTATCGTTTGTAGACTGCTGAGAATCAATTAATAGATTTTATGTCGGAATCTTATTGATCTTCTCAGATCAAAATGAATAGTAGATAGCAGATGATCTACGCCATCACCAGTTTTGTCAGCCTGATGCAGACACCACATCCTCCCAAGGTGGAATTATTGGCCATGGGAGGCGGCGGTGGATGTGCCGATTACATCATTGCATCCACACCACCTCAATAATCCATGCTGTGAATGCATCGGAGATGAATCTTTCATGTCAATTGTGACATCCCATCCCCCCAATAACAAAATCTTCTTCTTCTTCTTCTTCTTGTTGTTGAAAGAGTTGCATGGATTTTTGCCGTTGTTGCAGAGATGGCATGTGTGGGCGGCAAGGTGTGGTACTTCTACAGCCTGCGGGATCGCAAGTACGCGACGGGGCAGCGGACCAACCGCGCCACCATGACCGGATACTGGAAGGCCACCGGGAAGGACCGGCAGGTGAAGCGGCGGGGGGCGATGGTGGGCTTGAGGAAGACGCTCGTGTTCTACCATGGACGAGCTCCCAAGGGGAAGAAGACCGACTGGGTCATGCATGAGTTCCGAATGGAATCCAGTGATCCACCAAGCTTCCCTCCTCTCCGTGTACGCTGCTCTCTTCTCTCCTACAGCTTCTCACGGTAAATGATCGGTGCCTCACCAATCTTTATCTCTGTCCTTCTCCATCGGAGCAGGAAGATTGGGTCTTGTGCAGGGTGCTCCACAAGAGCAGAGATGGTGCCACCACCTCCATGACGACTTCCTGCCATGACCACGCAAACGCTTCCTCCCTTCCTCCCCTCATGGAGCCTTTCATCAGCTTCGACCCTGCGAGGCTGGAGAGCAACGCGCAGGCGCCCTGCTTCTCCGACCTCCCGCCGAGCTCGGTGCCCCTGCAAGATGCTGCAGCTCCTCCGACCTCCTCCATAGGTGGCTTCCCAGACTCGGGTGCCTGTGACCGTGATGACAAGGTCATCAAGACTCTGTTGAACCACTTCCTCCCTCCATCTCTGCCTCAGGGAAGCTCGGAGGGCTTCTTCTTCGCTGACAATGGCTTGTCCCACATGTGGAACACTTTTTAGCTGCAACCACAAGCCTCTCATGACACACAAACATGCACATACTTCACCTATAGTTAACTACAGTAAATTGGATTGTTAGGAACGTGTGATGTGTTCAGCAGTAGAATACCTAAATCATGTAGCAGAAACTGAGATCCTTGACAGCAATGCTGCCAACACCCACCAGGTTTCAGATCTACACATTTATGGTAAGCAAATACAGCTAATTCTTGGTCACCAACCGTGTGTTCTCATCAGGAGAACAAAATCTATGTAACTTGTTTTCGAATGACTGCAGTGCTGCTTCTCTGGCACACAAACAACTGTATGGTATTTGTTTGGGGTGAGATCCTTTACAGTGTGTGCCTCATGTGAATGATAACAATGAATCAGGTGGGGAATGAAAGTGCAAAGGGATGTCAGGTCTTTGTTGGAGCCAAATCAATTTGCCTTGACTTGACTTTGATGTAAAACATAAAAATATTTATGTGCAAGGCTATTTGATGATCCAAGAAATGAGAAATCCACAAGAGTATCAGTATTCAAGAGAAAAAGAAAGGAACTATAGCAGTTCTAGTGCTAGTCATACTTGTCATGCCATCATCAGTGACAGAAATTTAACCTCAGTGAAATAAATACTCATCAGCTCTGACAAGAAACAATAAAATCCAGCAGAGGTCAGAGACCAATATGTATTCATGAAACCAGGAAAAGGAGGATGTTAGCAGTTTTATTGTGCCATATATATTTGATGTCAATAACAACTCCATGAATATTCTCTTATGCTTGCATCAAGGATGAATACACCCACTTTAGTTTACCATAAGATCATGCTGCAAGAATAAGACTTGGAAGACCCAGACCAGTCTATAAATATAACTAAATAGATTCAAAAGGGAAAGAGAAATAATATTTACATGAGAAACATGAAATATTTTTAGCTTGCATGCTTGAAATATAAAGCATCAAAGTTAAGATCATGAATCAGAGGGTAGCATGCTTAGAGGATAGCACCAATTTCCAAGTTTTATAGCATCTATAATACATCCTATGGAAAGTTAATAGAACAGAGTGGCTCTCAAGCTAAGTGAAACCTCAAAGCTTTTGTATACCAATTTCAATGTGAATGTTAAGAATCATATATTCTGCAACATCACAATGCAATAAGCTAACATCTGGGAAAAGAAAGGAACATTGTGGTGCCCTCTGAAGAAACCAAGTTATAAATAAGCTGGGCATTCACCACAGCCAGATTTCTTATTCTACTCTGATTCTGGCTCTAATAATCCAATTATAAGGAGGTTTCCCCACATTTTCTCTGCAACTCCATTTGTTTTTCTGTTTCTTCCTTTCACTTTACTTACCCATCATAGATGCCTCTCCTCTCATTAGTAGTAATAAGCATGCTTTTGTTCCCAAAGATTGTTGCATCGCTGCATATTGCAATGTTGTGACATAATAAACCTTGATCTGATGATAGGATGGCAGAGCTCCATAACTTCCATCATCAATAAAAGGTTCCTCCAAAAAGACTGCAATTAATAAAACAACTTAACAAATGTGCTCACCCATTAACTCTTTCAGTTATCTTCATAGGTCATATCCATCTTAGAATGAAGAACCAATGCATTCACAAGCTTGTCAAAGAAAGAATCTTAAGCACAACAAAGCCAGATTGACTTTCTTCATAATATTCAGGGTTTTTTTACTGAGAGGAAGGAAGGACTTTTTTTACCCTTTTTTTGCTAATCTCTGGACAAGAATCAATAGAAGCCCCAATCAAACAGTGGAATTTCAAGTCTAGAAACCTTTCCATGAATACTAGTCCAAGCCCATAACTTAAACAAAAGAAAGTTTCTTCTCCCAAATCTTGAATCTGCAACATCAGACATATGCTTATTTTGTTCAATCTTCACCCTAGTCGAACATAGAATTCATAAGCCATTTATTTGATGGAAATGTTGTAGTATGGTCTCCTTAATATTACTTTCATTCATTCTTTATTCTGAGCTTTATATTTTTCAGTGTTTCTTGCAAATTTTAATATTCTATAAGTATCATCAAATCTGAAGGTAAGAAGATTGCTTGCTTCCAACATACTTCAGAAACATTGAAGTCTGAAAACTCCAGTTTGGGGTCACTGATTAACAGTTTGCAGCGATGGCTGTCAAAACCCAAAAAATTCCTTGTCAACATTAACAATTCCTATTAGCTTACAGTATATTAATCTATGAGAAGTCAACTACATCCTGCCATTCCAGCAAGACAGAAGAAGAAGAACAAGAACAATATGTTCTTTCCTGAACTGTTAGTTCTGTCAAGTAAAAAGGTTTCTGTAGTTTCAACCCTAGAAACAAAATCCTGACATGATTTAGCAAAATGATTCTGTTCTCTATGTTGCAAAATAGGCATTCTCATCAAAACCTAAAGCATTCCCAAAGCTACTGACTAAACAACAGTGAAAATTTTGAAGAATTGGCATGTTCATAGTAAAAACTAAATGCAATTTACTTCTCCAAAATGACTCTGTGAAGAACACTATCTTATTCTATTAACCTTCTCAATGACCAAAAAGAAAAACTCAGAGAAGAACATAGAGCCGTGTTTGCTGCCTGGATTCGAAAGTTAGGTGGTCCAATTGGGTCAAACAGTGCGAGCAATATGTCAATGGCTGCTTCAGGTCACATAGACCTTTGTCCATTGGGTGCCAACCTTGTCAAATATTGACATCTTGTTTGTCAAGTTGTCTGAGAGAATCACAGTTAATCCAAGCGCTCAAGACAAAACTCCAGTCCATATGCAGACGGGGAAAAGAGATACATCCCTACCCCCCGGGAGCAAGCGAGGAAAGCCAGCAGCCATTTGCTTTCTCCCACTCTTCCTCTTCTCCTTCCCTACCCACACCTACTCCCGCAGCTGGGTTCAGAGAACAGCAACTGAGCTCTTGCCTGTGGGTGATATATATAAGTGCTCCTTTAATCTGGAATCATCCTGTGTCACCTCTTCCATGGCTGCCCATTCATGATCATCTCTCTTTCAGGAGATCCGTAGGGTGGAAGAGCTATATGGGCTTTCGATGATTGTGAGAGAACGGCAAGAGAAGGAACGATGTTGTCGATTCTTTTCCTGTATGAGATCGGGTTGTCCCCTCAAAGGAAGAAGAGCTGATCATGGTGCAAGCACAAAGGTGACAAATGGTTGTGCCTGGCTCCCTGTATGCCACACATGGACACCAATCTTTGGGTGATTGGTGACTGTGGGTGGTGTGCAAGGAGCCAAGCATGCCTCTTCTCTCTCTCTCTCTCTCTCTCTCTCTCTCTCTCTCTGTATATAATATATGTCTATCTCTTTATTTTTCTCTCTAAAACACACGAATCATTTCACTCCGCAGAGGTTCTCTCTGAGAGCACTATAATGTTCTCTCTGGTGTATGCTTATTTTATTTGTCGAGATGGTTCAGAAGAAGTGGATGAAATCTGTCTTTGCATCATAACTTTCTGTTGTAATGAAGCATTCTCTCTCTCTCTCTCTCTCTCTCTCTCTCTCTCTCGTGATAAAGTGCAAGAGGAGTGAGGCTGGAGATTAAATTTGTGAGCATATAGAATCTAAGATCGAAATGTAGCCATGTCATGATCAGCTTTCCATCCTTCCTAGGATTCAGAAAATTTGAATTTCCAAAAAGAAGCTTAGTAAAGGAAGACCTCTAGAAAACAGTTGGGAAATCTAAATTCCAAGTCTCAATGGCGCATATACCTCTGAACCATTAAACATGAAAGTTTAAGATATAAAAAAACTTTAATATTTCCTCAAATGACCGATGAAAATAACGATGATGAAAGAGATATAAAAAAATTAACAAAATCGAAAATGGAAAGAACCGTAACGCAATCCATCGGTTGAACCGATCATATGGGTAATATAAGATTTTGGGTTTAAATCTTAAATTACTTTGGAGGGGAAAAAGGAAACAATGAAGGAATAAAGAATCCACTCAGTTTTTGACAGAAGATGTTGAACAAACTAAATTAAAGAAGTTGGTCTGATGTCCCTCTCCAGCAATTATTGAAGGTAATTAGTCTAACAATAAGTCTAATATGGAGGCTATTCCAAGTGACAAGAACACGGTAGCATGTTGTAGAAAAATCATCACCAATCCCAACTTTTAACAGAACATTAAAAGAATTATGGTAAATAAGGTGTCCAACTCATGCAAACAACACACTGGGCAAGACATGGACACATGATGGCTTGATTGATTCACTCAACAAAGAGTTTTCCAATTTGATAGTTTCATACCTGCAATATATATAAAGTACAAATTGGGCCATGCAATGCACATTAAAATCACAAAACTTTGCGTGCGGCAAAAATATTCTCATAAATTGAGAAAGTAATCGAGCATTAACTTCCAACTTGCCGCTCAAACTAATCAAGATTGGATTCAAGTCTTTTTTTTAGCTCCAGCAAATACCCAGATCAATATTTATTAGGCTCCAACTGAATGTTCACAGAAAAAACAAAAAAAAAAAATTTGTATACGAGGATGCAAACAAACAGACAAAATTTCTCACAAAAAAAAAAATGAAAAAATGTTTCACGGAATATACATGAAGTTATGTACCTTGCAATTAATTCTGCATACTGATATTTGAGCCTAAATCCGATCTTCATGTAGAGGTCATGGATGCAAGTGTAGTATTTTCTGATAACAATGGTGAACTATCATGACCGGAGGATATGAGGGAGGGAACATGGATGTCATCAGTTCTCTTCTGGCTTCTAAGGTCCAAGAAATCACCAAGTAGACCAGGCTTCGTGATTTCCTCTAAGTCAACATCCTTTTCACCGGTCAGCATCCTGACAACATCGGACATTGAAGGGCGCAGCTTTGCAGTGTCTTGTGTGCATAAAAGCCCGACCTTCAAGAACTTGCATGCTTCATCAACATCTAAATCATCAGCCAAATCAGTGTCTATAATGTACGTCATCTCACCACGTTCATATAGCGACCATATCTGCAATATGAGAAGTCTAAGCATGACGTCTGGGGATTATGGATTAAACCATGAGTTTCGATTCATTATTGATTAATGTATGAATTTCATCATTATAAATGCACATGAAAGCTCAATCATAAGAACTGGGACATTTTTAAGTAAGAAGTGAGACTTAATCATGAGAGCAGTTTCTACCTTCTGACAGAATGCAGTCAATACATATTCAGAAATACTTCCGCAAAGCCAGTTTGGTATAGAAATTGCTTCGGTCGCTAAACACATTTGAATTAGCAGTCGAATTTGATGCATTCAAACATTGTAAAGTTTAAGCTGTTGAGTGTGTATGTTCTCTTTTTTTGGTGAAATCTGGGAGCAAGCGTATGTATAGAATGTGCATATCATTGACCTTTGACTACAATGTCATGGAACCAAATGACTTTGATTCAAATATAAAAGAAGATGAATGACAATATAATACAGTTCTAACTGGCTGAAAACAGTAATCATGGTCAAGCATGAAAAAGAGAGGACAAGAAAATTTACATCAATATATTTGAGGATGAGAGAAAAGCATATAAAAAAGAATAACTGGGACACAATTAACAAGTTATCAAATAATTGACAAAAAATTAACAGGATGAAAGCATTGATGTAATGTAACCAAGCTGTCATGGCATGCTATTTATAAAACTAAAATTAGACAGGCAATAGTTGCAGTTGGGGTCTCTTAGCATCCATGCCAAATTAAGATGAGCATATGATCACGGAAATCATGAAGTATAGTCAAATTCTATAATCTTGCTAGATCATATATTTGTCATTTGTTCATATGAACAGGAATCAGATTACGTTGCTACGGAAATTTGGGATGAAAAAGCATAGGCAACTTAATTAACAGCATAGATTCATGCAAAAGAATAAATGGTGACTTACACCGATTGAATTTAAATACCTAGTGTTAAAAAAATAAATTTCTGTAATTTTGTAATTCTATATCCAATAATTAAAATAGAAGACATTGAGTTAAGGCAAGTAACAACTAGCAAATTTCCTCTTCTTTTCTTCTATATCTATATCGTTGATCTTTTTTCATAAAAGAAATATATGTCTGTCAAAACTTTTGTTTAGACGTCAATTCGTGATCATCCTTACTTCTTATCATAAAATTTTCATACATCTTAATGCATCTACTAGAATTTTGGGATGGTCCTTACTATTGGTAACAGTACAAATTTTGAAATTTTTTGCTTCTTTTTGTAAGAGACATCTTCAATATGTTTCTGATCTCAAATCTATTATTAATCACGACCTGAAATTGTTCATAACAGAAAGATTGTGGCAACCGGCATAACATCTGACACAATTTTTCTCATATCAACGCAATATGCAGAATACATATGTCATGAACATGTCAAGTTGTGCATTGAAATTCCGATAAGTAAGCACCTCTTATTTAAAGGTGTTAAAAGAAACATTAAAATTTAGATACTTTGAAGTGCCTGCTGCCTAATTTTAATTTGATTGAGCTTGTTGGAGAGGTAAAGCAATGACACTATATAAGCACAATAATGAGTTAAGACATAAATGTGTTTCTTAGGATTTAATTTTAAGAACCTGGCAAAAGTAGTAACTCTTCTCAGGATTATAGAGCATATGAAACATAAGTTGCATGTCGCCATCAACAACAATGACCATACGCAACATTTTGGTTATATACTAGACCAATGGACACAAGTAAAAAAGCATTCCAGCAAAAATGTCGACTGACATGAACAAAATAAATCTTGCTTATAAGCAAATATTTCAGATTCAAATGGAAAGATAGAAAACTACATCCATGTCGAATTATATTTTCTTACCCTCTCAAGTAGAAATTGATCCTCATATGGTAATCTTGTGTTTGTGTTACACCGGCCAGTGACTATTTCTAGTAGAAGCACGCCAAAGCTGTACACATCAGACTTCCGTGTAACTTGCCCTCTAATTGCATATTCAGGAGCCAAGTAACCGCTGCATAAAATATAAAGCGAACAATTTAAAAGGAATTAGATAACCAAGTTGGCCTGAGGTGTAACTGGATTCTATATTTTTTTGCATCAAACTGCAATTCCATGTTCCAGAGTGAACAAGTCAAGGCCACGGAGCACAAAAAGCAGTATCAAGTCAAATGCAAAGTTGTTACTGTGTAACTGAGAGAATAATATCGATTAGAAGCTAGAAAATTAAACAGTGGAATTACATTGTTCCAGCTACTCGAGTGCTGACATGGGTAGTATTTGGTGGCAGAAACCTTGCTAAACCAAAATCAGAAATCTTGGGTGTAAGATCCTTATCAAGAAGAATATTGCTGGCCTTAATGTCCCTGTGAACTATACGAGGCTGGACTTCCTCGTGTAGGAAGGCAAGCCCACAAGCAACGCCAATGCAGATTCTTACCCGTGTTCTCCAGTTGAATTTGATAGTACTGTGGCCAGAACCTGCAAGTAAGCAAGAACTTTAAGATATAATCTGACAGCATCAACAGTACTTATAAATAATGAATCAGGCATCGAAGCACTAGAAAGAAATTAGAATACCAAGAAGGGTTTGAGCAAGGCTATTATTCTCGAGATAATTGTAAACGAGTATCCTGTGAGTTCCTTCAACACAGCAACCATACAGACTAACAAGATTCTCATGCACAACATCAGAGATCACAGTCATTTCAGTCAAAAACTCTCGTGCTCCTTGTCTTGACTCAGAGGATAGCACCTTCACAGCAACAATTTTCCCATCTTTAAGCCTTCCCTAAACCAATTAATTCAAAAATAGCTAATCATTAGGAAAACTTCCAAAATTAAATAGCATTGGTTAATTAAAAGTCTGCAGAATTTACCTTGTAGACAGAACCAAAACCTCCCTCACCAACCTTATTGGCAAGGCTGAAATCACCAGTTGCATTTTTCAATTCCTTATATGTGTAGATTTTAATGTTTCTGATTCCCGGAATATCTGGAAAAGATTAACATAATCAGCACCCATTGAGGGTGGAAAGAACTTACTGGATGCAACCTATGACAAGCGCTCGAAACAAGTGAATCCTAATTTACCTCAAACACTGAAAACTAAATTAACTTTATTTAGACCTCGGTGTGATATGTCTAACCTTCATAAAGTTGATTCCTTTGTTCCCCTGAACAACTTGTCCTTTGAAATACGAAAGAGAAACAACTCATAGTGTATTCCTAAACCACCAATTTCTCTCTTTGCTGATCTTGTCTTTTGTCAAACAAAAAATTCCCTGCAAAAATAAACACATGATTGAGAATAGATATTATATCAAACCTAACACAAGCAGAAATCAAAATTAGGAATATATCGAAGGAGACGAATAATGATTTGTTAGTTTGATCGGTCACGTAATATGAAAAGGAACCATATTCCTACTATGGATATAGGATTTTGGCCCAAAACACTACCATTTTGGCTGATATTTCTTGTTTTGTCAGAATATTAAGTTGTGTAACAAGTTAGTCTTGTGGACCAGTTAAAAAAGTCTGAACCAGCTTTTAATTGGACTGAATCAGCTTTTGTTGGACTGAATTGGTGGATTGTTTTATCCATCACACTTAAAACTTGATTTAGGTTCTATAGAGTTTTGTCTGACATAATTTGCGAGTTAAAACAGCTGTTGCTCTTTGTCCAGCACATCTTTCCTTGACTTGGGTCCAAATGCTCACCATCTCAATTGACTATCCATTACTGAAGCATCAAATAATACCACTACAATAACAGGCTTCCTTTGTGTTAAATAAAGAGATAAAACTTACTATGCACCAACAAGAACCTAGTCAAGTGTCCTTATTTCAGTTACAGCTTGTGATGGGATCAACAGATAAATAAAAGCCTGCAGTGGGGAATGACCTAAGAGATCAGATGACTGACATGAAGATAAAACTCTAAAAGGTATAACAATAAAATGGCAAGGCAAACATGGTTGTAAAAAAACTGAATATTCTTTGGAAGGACAAGGTAGTCATTGTGAGATCCTCAGGAATTCTCTCACATCTTCAACTTTGTGCTATTTTTCGTACAATTGCCTCAGGAAAACTCATCGACCAAATGAATTGTGCTATGACACCCGACACTGCTCCCACAGGACGACACTACTCATCGACCATATAAATTTCCTTCTCATACACAACTTTACTTCCAACAAGAAATAAATACCACTAACTTCCATCGAAAAGGTGTTGTGCGGCCTTAAAATTCTGCTTATCCAAGAAGGCACTACTCAGTCCAATCAACCAATTTCAAAATGACTACAAACTATGCTCATCCAAGAAGAAGATCAGACATCTTGGGTTAATCTACAGGCAAGCACAGAGAGTGGGAATGTTTATGCGGAAAAATTAAAAGAAAAGAAAAAAAAAAGGATCCGATCTTGATGACCGAACAAAAAACCGGGGAATGGAACACACCTCGAAATTCGACCAGAGAGCCAAAGAAACGCAAGAGGGACCTCCAAGGACCCACGGCGCAGGTTAGCACACTCAACCAGGCCACCAGCCGACACCACTTCACCTTCGACCGCCGACGTCGTCTCCGGAACGATCGGGAGGAGAAATTAAATCGACTATCGCAAATCGATCGGGGCGAGACAGAACCCCGGGAAGAAAGCTACCAGATCGGGCCGGGAGAGAGAGAGAGAGAGAGGAGCTCCGAAGGCACGTGGAGAGACGGAATGCGGAGAAGGCGATGGGATGGGGAAATATATAGTCGACTTCGGGATCGCCAAGAAACGCGGAACCCGGTCGAGCTAAGCCGAACAATTGACCGGGACGGTTCGATGAGTCCACAAAAGCGTACCACGGCATACGTTCCTCCCACGCGCTACCTGTGTGAACCCACCCAATCTTGCCATCTCCCACGGAATTGGCAACCTGACGCGGGGTCCACGTTAGTCGCGTAAGAATTGCCCTTTCGTCGGTCAACAATCACACGCTGCATTCTTTGAACCGGGCGGTTCGATGAACCGAAAAAATCGAACCGGTTCGTGTCCCACACGCTGCCCCGTCGGAACCCACATTCTACCTTGTACACGATTTACATATGAGAGCACTCCTCGTCAAGTGGGACCCCTATATTTGGACCAGTCACGTGCTCGTCTTCGACTGACTAACTTATACTTGGAATTTATGATGAATTTTATACTGCAAAAAATGCCACCAATATTACGTAATAATCCATGTCAATTTCTAATTTCTTTGAAAGATGCACATGAATGAGTTAATTTGTTATTAAACTATGAATATAAATTTTAATTTGAAGGCCTCGAAATGCTCATCTATTTGACTATTATTAGAGATATATGTGATGATAACAAGTGTCACTGTGGATGAATCTCCCATTAGTTTTGTATTGGCCATTTATTATGCAAGTGGTATTAAATGAAGAGAAAGAAATGTCAAGTTGAGGGAAGGAAGTTTGTCGACTCCACCATCAATGTATATATATATATATATATATATATATATATTATGCCGCCGCACCTCTCAGCGTTGTTTGACTTCAATCGCCTTAGTGGGTCAACCCACTCTTCAAGAAGAGACGGCCACCACATCTCGAGTCAACGCCATCATCCCACGTGACTAGATTCTGACGCAATCGTGAGGAGTGCAAACGGGCATAATACTATTCAGGTGGACCAAATCACCCATGAAATCCATCATGTCATACGTGGCGCCTACATGTGTGGGCTCCTTTATATAAGATATTATCAGAGATCATAATCAAATTAAAATTAAGTTGGAACCAAATCGATCGACAATCGAAATCGAATCAGTGATGATTTCACTTGGAATCGATTTGATTCAGTTCCAAATTTAGTGGAATCAATTTTGATTTCGAAACCATTTTTCTCCCCACTCTTAAATTTTTCTTTATATCATGGAAAATAGAAGAATAAAATACTATTATTCGTTGACCAGAGCCTCCTGTGCACATGTTTGGGGTTGTTCATGTGTCAATTAGTCAAAGTAAAACAAAGCTGAGTTGACCATCATGCAGATTTTAGTCTGCCTTTGTTGTTTGACAGACTTGTTCTTGTTTTCGTGTCCAACAGATGTTCACAAGTGAGATTGAATGACCACAATATAAACCCAAGGCAGCATTCAAATGATATCCTCTTCTCAGAATCATTCATTGCATGGTTTTCCAAATGATATCCTCATCAGTGTTGTTTACCAACTTGTGTTTCCACATCAGTTGTTTCTGTTTTCTTTGCTTCGGAAAGCACAGCATCTGAAGTCATGGAAATTGATGGGAAGGTAGCCTTACTGAACCAGACTGCTCGCATCTCAGCATACATGTAAATTCATAATCTCAATTATTTTTCTTTTCTTGTAGGAAAATTATTGCATTTCTTACCAAAAATATGAAAACATTTTTTGTAAAGAGCTCCTAGATGGGGCGTCGAGAGTCCCGCACAACAGGTCTACGTCGGGGACATCCTGACTCGACTCCTCCGATGCTTAAGTTAGAGAGACGAAGAGATAGGTTAATCATGTAAGTGAGAGAGTAAATAACTCTTGCCCTAACTTGATCAAAGGCTTGGCTTTTATACCTAGATGCTGAGCAACCTGGACGTGCATTCACCAAGGCCCCCTTTACCCTATACAGTAGAGATATTAATGAGGGTGATTTCTGGTGCTTGAGGTGGACTGTTGGAGGGATGCTTTTGGGCTGACTTCTTTATCGCTTTAGATTACATAGGGAGTGGTCTCTTCATCAATCATTACGAAGAGAAGATTGGTAAATTTATGTTATCCGTCGTTAACGAGGAAACATAACTTTTGCTGATATATCATGAGCCCATTCTTGAAAGGTGAGGTGACATCTTATTAGCGACAGTAGAGAGTAGAAAGTGTTACTCACTTTTACTTAGATGTTACTCACTTCTTAAATGAAGCTAGATTATCTCTATCAATACTACAGGCACCTCTGCATGAGAGGTCTATGAGATGTTTGTTCTTCAACAGTTGCATACTTTGGAGTTGGAAGAATTTGGAGGTAAACTTAGCATCATCTGAAAGCAATTGCTTCTTATAAACTATATTATCTTGTTGTCATGTTGTTGTATATTTTAAAGGATTCTTCGAACACATTAGACCTGCAACTTCTCTTGAATGACTGACATTCAATCAAGTGCATCAAATCTGTGGAATACTATTCTAACAATTATTAGATTATATGACATAAACATCATGTAAGCTTCTTTCCGGCTTCCTGATCATAATATCTTTCCACACTTTAGCAGTCATTCTTACCAACATTGGCCAAGTTTGCAGACTTCTTTGACAAGATAGGAAGATCATTTGTTTATAGGTAACAGCACATTTTTGTGGTGCTACTTCTCTGGTATTCGAGGGATGAAATAGAATTCAACACACATGTGAATCCATATGCAGATCAGAAACATAGAACAGAACAATGACCAGTTTCTGATGGCAATTTCAATCCACTCGACATGTGATTAGTGTTCTTTTGGTCATCTGAATCTTGTTGGCTTCAATCATTCACACTTGTTATTTTAAATTCTTAAGATTCAAGTGAGGTTTCAAATCAACAGAGGCTGTGAGAGTTCATGTTCAATACTGGATGAGAGAAAGTAGGCAGCATTTGAGCCTGAAGAGATGCACTAAAAGTTAACCTCACACATTAGTTGTTCATCTTTATTTGACCCTAAGAAGACACATCAGTTTGAAGACAAACATGAGTTTGCTTGAGAACTCTGCTTTTAATTAAGAGTTGTACAGCAAATCTCTCCATGTTCTAATTTTCTTGGATCACCAAATGGGGTAAGGAATAATGACAAGCTTTTGTTTTCTTTGAAGCATCTATAAACATCTCTTTTATTCTGGACAT
The DNA here is from genome assembly GCF_036884655.1 of Musa acuminata AAA Group. NCBI lineage: Eukaryota > Viridiplantae > Streptophyta > Magnoliopsida > Zingiberales > Musaceae > Musa > Musa acuminata. The sequence goes on along the minus strand of NC_088334.1, from coordinate 51,933,410 downwards.
GTAATTTGGATTGACTTGGTATCTTCTTTTTTTTCACTAGTTTTTTATGCATGCACATAAATGCATAAATATGTACGCACACCGACGTATAGATATATACATACATACATACATACATACATACATTTAATTCAAACATGAAATATATATATATATATATATAATTTAATTTTACTGTGGATAATTTAAATATTTTAACCATTAACTACTCATTTTTTATTGTTTCATGAAGTTAATAGCTGATTTTTTTTTAATCTATTTCTCTTATTTTCTGCTCTTGTCTGCCCTTCAGAAGTAGCTTTTAGAACATCTTATCTGCAAGTCAAGTCTAAATTCAAGTGCTATCAGAATTATGAAGAACTAATTTGTCACTATGATATTGAACAAAAATTTGAGGAAAAAAATCTCAATAGAAAGTTTGTCAACTAAATATTTGAAGTTGCTAACTTGCTGATCTATCAGAGGAGGATCAAGTAATCTTCCTCCCAGCTGAATCTTAAACATGATGCAGTTCACTGTATCAAATCAATCAGACTTATCTAATTACCAACATCTGAAGACTCTTCAATTTTGTTCAGATCAAGTGCACATTCAGATCCTCTACCAGCATTGGATTTGTGCCTCTTCTCTCCAGTTGTGCAAAGTGGATCCAATTCTCTCATCCTTTTTGCCCCTATGAGCACTCTCTCCTCTTCCATTTCTCCCAACTGACTTGATCTTCCGATGGAGGATGATGGTTCATCATGGTCACTCTGAGCATCCTCAGCTGCCATCTTGAAGTCTTCTACTTCAAATGTTGGATTCCATGTGACAGTCCTACTTCTTGCTGATTCCTTCCCTGAGCTTCTTCTCTGCCTCTCTTCTATCAATTGCCGGCGTGCCCGTTCTCCATCGACCAAGTGACAGAAAGCTTGAAACTCTGCAGACATGGTGCTTGCCTCACCATCACTGCTTTCTTTCTTCTCCATGTTCTGGTTGCTCTACACCTAATGAGAATGTGAGAGGAGATATGTTGCTATTTTTGGGTTAACTATCTACTTGCAGACAGTAGTCATCCAGAGAAAGAACTTGTAACATATTTAAGAAAGAGAGAGGCAGAAAGCAAACATGACCTGCTCACCATTTTGATCTGTGGAGGGAGGGCCTCTTCGATTCCTACGATTTCTTCTGTGGCTGCAACTATGATCACTGATGAGTTTAGAGTGTGAAGAGGGCCTGAAGGCTTCTATCTTATCTATCTGTTCTCGTTATGAGAAGAGTTGGGGTTAGAGATTCACTGATTTGCCTGTGAACTTCTTCATGTGTACGAGGAACTTGTGATTCAAATGTCACCAAAGTTACTTTGAATAGTTAATTACCCTCTTCTCATGAAAGTCATTGTGAATCTTTTGGCCAAAGTTTGTTCTGATGATGAAGTTCCTCTTCATTACTGATGTTATAGATTGATTCCTTGACTGAGGAGTCATATGGTTGATTTCCTTTGTTCTCCCCTATGGTGGTACTGTTTCAGAGCATCTTTAGTTATTTTGAGGGACACGTATTGCCAGCATCAATACTTTTTCTGTCTTTTTTGGTCTCCCTTTCTGCTTGAAATCTTGTATGATTTGGTATCTTCTGCAATGGACAGCACCTACTGAGTCTTGCCTTCACTTTCTATCATGCCTGAATCCATCTTTTAGATTTGTATCATTATCATCTCACCCAAAAGCTTGAGTAATTAAATAAGACATCATCAGATTTATATTCATAAAAGACTCATGCAAGTGAGGATAGCAGACAAACTCAATCTAACAGGTAGAACCAGATTAAGATATAGGATCTTCTGCTTTGTTACTGCCTTCAATCAAAATATTTATCATAGCAATAAAAATAAAATATGCAATCTGCCTTGCACATGATAAGAGATGTATTGGAAGCTACACTACTTTTTCTCAGGTCAACATAAACATGGTGGAGATGTATTGGAAGCTACACTACTTTTTCTCAGGTCTTCACTCATTTGCAGTCAGATTCATATGAACTCCTGCAGCATCATTTAAATTGCTTGGATTGCTGACCTCCCTGTCAAACAATGCAGTCACTACTCTCTCTGTCCTGTGGTCACAAGTTTCTGCAAGTCAGCAAGCCAACATCCATCATAATTTCCCCTGATTTTTCCTCTCACTTATCAATCAAGTCCTCAAATGAGAGATCTCATGAAAGTGGAGATTCTGCAAGTCAGCAAGCCAACATCCATCATATTTTCCCCTGATTTTTCCTTTCACTTATCATTCAAGTCCTCAAATGAGAGATCTCATGAAAGTGGAGATTCTGCAAGTCAGCAAGCCAACATCCATCATATTTTCCCCTGATTTTTCCTTTCACTTATCATTCAAGTCCTCAAATGAGAGATCTCATGAAAGTGGAGATTCTGCAAGTCAGCCAGCCAACATCCATCATATTTTCCCCTGATTTTTCCTCTCACTTATCATTCAAGTCCTCAAATGAGAGATCTCATGAAAGTGGAGAATTTTGCAGTGTTCTGGTCTGACAACATCTGTGAGTATGGTTAATATGAAATGCCTACAAAAAGTGAAAGAAAAGAATCTTGGAGAGTCCATCTCATCAGTTATACAATGGGCTATGTTGTAGGAGAACAAATGGCAGAGAGGTGTATATGTGGTGATAAGATGATGCAGTGCTGTGTGGATGCAAATGCAAGTCATGCAAACACACTTCAGCTCAAAGTTTCAAAAGCATTCGAGGGAAGTTCCAAAGATTTTACTCTCAACTAGAATTTATGCTCATGTTTTAGCAAAGCCTGATCAACAAATATGAGCAAGTGAAACATGAGGGGAGAAAAGGAATGTAGAAAGAGTCAGCTCTCTCCGGCCTCATCAGCTCTCAATACCTGCTCAATTTGTGCCATCTTGTGTCCAAACATAAATAAGAAGCCTTCTCATATCTCTGATTTGTGGACAGAACTAGTGAACATTGCTAGTTGCAGTGGCATAATAATGCAGATTACAATCCCTGAAGTAGAGATATGAGAACATCTAATAAAAGTCCAGTAATAGTTACTTAAAAAGAAGAAAAAAATGAAACTTTTCAGCACAGTGCATACAACAGAGATGTAGTGCTCTGATAACTAAACATCAAGCTTTTCCAGGGGCAAATACAACCATTGACAGAAAAATCTCCAGATGGACTTTAGGCAACAATAAGTTGAATATCTTAATGAGGCTAACAACAAGTAATATATCCTGGAGCACAGAGGAAACTGTCACCAATGCTTCTGGTCTGTACGGAATGAAATCATATTTTTGGCATATGATTCATCTCAAATATATTTCTGTACTTAACCAGGCACTTACAAGTGAACCCAGAAGCCACAGTTCACATTAGGCATCAGTCGGAAGTTAAGTGCATGTAGATAAAACATTAAAAGAGGGGGGGGGGGGGAACCAGCCAATTTGCTCTATCCCCACAAAGCTCATCTTTTAAGTATAATTTGTGAGAGCAATTTCCACATACTAAACTTCTCTTAGTCAAAGTCTCAATTATGTGAAGGCTAGTGTACCTACTACGCCGATATGCATATCCAGGAGCAAATATTCCTTAAAAATATACGAAAAAGAATATGACTAACAATATATGAGAAGGGGTCAGAACAAATCATCATCAAGTCAAAGCCAACACGAAAAGTAAGAACACAAAAATTGAGTACAAAATATAATAAGAGAGCTGAAAATGACAACAGTATGTTTACACTATGCAAGCACAAATCTATAATGAAGAAAAATGTGGAACATGGATAACACTATGCACCAGTCTAAGATTAATCCTGACAGTATGTTTATACAAGTTTCATAAATTAAGCACTTGACAAGTTACAGGGACAGAGTCCCTGTCTCTAGGCCTTTAGTTTTCCACTCATGCCACGCTTACTGTGCCAAACGCCACTGCGCTCCCCATTCAGCTGATTCCTTCTTGCTGCAACTGAACACTGATCAGCGCATGCACCATTACTACACATCTCAATCTGCGCCTTGCGCCGCCTCATCCGGTTCTCCAGCCTAACACTTCTAAGGGCTTGGGCCCTCTTTGCAACCTCCAATGCCTGTGAAAAGTTCCAAATTCTAATAATACCTTCCTCACCACCACATATGATCCTATCTGCACCAATGTCCACAGAGAAAAGATTGCAACCAAAGCCGTGTAGCATCCTTTGAGGTGGCTCCACTGCATCTGGTGTGGAGTGCCTGACCTGAGATTGCTGACTTGAAGTGCAAGATTGACCAGACTTCAACAGCTTCCTCACATCAATTAGGGCGATCCTCCCATCACTTGAAGATGACACAACCCATGGAAACTCAAAAGCAAGTGAATGAACAGGGCCTGTGTGTGGAATCCAAGTCGCAACTGGTTTAATATCTTCAGCATCACAGTCATGGCTAACTTGGTACATATGAATCATGCCATCCTCTCCTCCAGTAAATAAAAGATCTCCCAAATGGCTTCGAGTCAAAGAATAGGCATTACCCTCATGAGCATTATGGATAACAGTCATCAAGCATCCAGTATCAATGTCCCAAATATAAGCATCTCTACCAGCTGTGCTAGCAACAGTTCCACCACGAGGGACGAGAGACCACACCCAATCTCCATGCCTCAATGTCCTCAAGCATTTTGAATGAGTTCGGTCCCATATACGAACACTCATGTCCCATGAACCACTATAAATTCTGGTGGAATCTAAAGCAAGACAAGTAACAGGACCTTCATGGCCCCATAGGCGGAAGTTGCAGTTATGGTTCACAGAGACACCTGCAATGTCAAACAGGTGTGGATGCCCTTCAATTGCTCTCCAGCACTGCAGAAATGCATCTGTTCCACCAGCTACCAAGAGCTCAGAATCAGCAGTGATAGCTCGAATTGTGCAACCGAGAGGGCGAGATACCGCAACCGACAAGCCTTCTTCCATGTCCCACATACGAATGACAGCATCATACCCTCCGGTAAAGATAAGTTTTGCTGACTGGAGAAGAAATACAGCTCGTACAGCTTCAGTGTGGCCATGGAGGTCCTCCATGCTGTACCGTCCCATGAACGATTTGCTTCTAAACTCCCTTTCCACAAATAACTCCTTCCAAGATTTATGGTTTGGGAAGCCAGGTCCAGCAGGAGGATTCAGTCCCCGTGGAGGACCCCATCTATCACAATAGAAATCCTTCCACCCATAATGGTCAGATGCAAGGCTATTGAGCAGAGTAGAGACACAGGACATGATGCCGAGATCTTTGGCATCGAGACACTGAAGAATCTCAGAAACTACAGTCACAGGAAGGTCCGTGAAGGAAAGGGGTTGACCATTAGGACCTGCCTCATCAGCTGTCGTCCTCTCAGACTTGGAGTCACCTTTCTTCAAAGGAACCGAGGAAACAGATTTCCGAGTAATGGATTTGCTGTAAGGTTTCTTGCTGCACATTGGTTTCGAGCTGACACATAAAACTTGGGAAGGGACGCCAGCCCAGAGAACTTCTTCGTCCCAAGTACTAGCGGCAAACTTCTCTGGCAATGATTCCTCTATCCCTCGGCATTCTAAGGCCATAAAAGAGTCGAGCTTGGAACTAAATTGCAATTAGAACAGTCTCCTCTACCGCCAAAACAATTGTAAAATCCTCAAAGATCTCTTTTTGTCAAAGATTGAACAGCCAGAACCTAAATTAACGAAGACAAAAAAGCGAAAAGGGAAGAAAGAATGCTGTGGATCCCTTCTACAGGAAGAATTTGAGCCTAATTGAGAACAAAAAGACGAAGCAAAATGAAGAATCAACCAAAAACCCAAGAAGAGATCCTTCCCAAGTTCCTATTCCTAACTAGTAATCTGCAAACAAAAAAAAGCCCCTTTTTTATCGATGCTAAAACCTAATCAAAGATTAAAAGTAAGCCTCGGAACAACGAAACCCTAACCCTAACCAAGATCCGCAGGGATAGAAAGCGTCAAATAGTAGGCAACCGGAACGAAGGGTGACGAATTGAAGGTACCTCGAGAACCCGACGATTCGATCCAATCTCGAGAAAGAAACCCTGGGAGAGACTTCGATCGGATCCGCCCACAAAAGGCAGAAGAAGGAAAGGTCGAAGACTAATATCTTTCTTCATTTCTTGGCTTCCTTCCGCTATTTATATCGTCCACCGTCACGCCGCCAATGCCCACGATAACGGACGGCCAGATCTAACCATCCACTGAAAAGAAAGTGGTCGCAACCGTTGATTTTACGGCTCATTAACGGTCGAGGAGTCGCTTATGAACCGTGGCGGTCTATTTTGGCCCATTTCCATGTATAATAGACAATTGATAGCATATCAGTCAATTTCGGTAATAAATCCTTTTGTGGAACTATAAGTATTTTTCTGAAATTTATTTCCTGAACAAAAGTTAATGACCTTTTCTCTCTGCATTCAGTTTTTATTTTAGAGACATATTCTCAAAAAGTATGATATTTCCTTTTTTTGGTAGCTCTGTTTTAATTATGAAAAATAGAATTTGATATGCCTTCTGCATTGATTTCCTTGAAAAAGAAAACAACTCTACTGATCCCAAGTTTAAATTTATCAACACAAGGATATTCATTGCTAAAAGAATTACACACACATATGTATACATATACATATACACACATACATATATATATATATATGATAAATTGATTGAAAGAGTACAACCTAAATATTATTTATATATATATATATGTATATGTATATGTATATGTATATATGTATATGTATATATACATATACATATATATATATATATATGTTTACATACACATATACACACATACATATACATACATATATACACACACATATATATATATATATATATATATATATATATATATATATATATATATATATATAATCTTAAATCCAGTATATGATAAATTGATTGAAAGAGTGCAACCTAAAAATTACATACAAGACAAAGGGGGTTAGTTCATGCTGAGAACATTAGGATGAATCATTATGACAACTGACCTCACAGTTTTAACTAATAAAAGCAACCATGGAACAAGCAATATCCAGAAAAGGATCATGTCCAAGCATGTCTTTAGGTCTACCAACTTTTCCCCAATAAAAGATACACTTTCCTACTAATGCATCACACAGAATGATATGTACCTCAAACTAATAATAGTTCACATTAAGCTCCATGGTTCAGGAATATCAGAAGAGGTATAGCTTGTACAGCTCTTGATCCATGTTGGTTGTGTTCCTAAATATTGTTGCCAGCATCAAAAGTTCCCTAAATTTTGCCAAACAAGTGGCACAGCTCCAATGCGGGAAATCAGACTCCAGCTTCTACCAAAAAAGAAAATCACACAGGTTTACATCGATCCCCAATTTGGTCTGTGTTTAATCTTCTCATGGGTAACCAGGTATCTCACCAGGCATTGGAGCCAGCTCGTTGTTTCCGAATCTCTCCTCATCGTAGAATGAAGCATGCACTACTCTTCCACCAAAGAAGCGACCATCAAGGTCAATTAATGCCTTTGTCGCTTCTTCTGATCTCTCAAATTGCACAAAGATCCTGACTGCTTCATCAGTTGGGAAGTTGGCCTCGGTGATTTCGAATATCAAGACACGTGTCACAGTGCCATACTTGGTGCACTCGGAGGCAACCTCATCTTCAAGCTCATCATCCACCTCTCCTGGTCCAACCTGGTAAGAAAGCAGTCTATTAGCACCTCCATTAAATTACTATTTTCTTATTGTTTATGTTCCTTCTATGAAGCAGGCCAAGACTTAGGACAACGGAAACAATTTTCAAATGGTGTTAGGTACCTGTTCCAGAATGATTGACAACAGGTTTCTCTACAGCAATATATGAGGACAAGGGCTGAGTAGACAAATAATATCCAACAGCCTTCGAACTGGATTTCAAATGGAGGCTAAAGCAGTACAACAGCCTTCGAACGCTTATGCAATTAATATATCTTTCAGGTTCTTTCATCAGCTCACTAGCTTGTGTCTTTGAAATGAACATGGCTCCATATACCCCAAAGGAGGAGAAAAAAGTGACTGTACTTGTGCTACTCCAGTAAGTGAGTTGCACCAAAAACATTGGATCACACACATATAACAGAGAGAGAGAGAAGGCAAGAAAAGGGGAAGGGGAAAGAAAAAGAAAAGAAAAGCATACTGAAAAAGAGTGACAAGGATAACAAGAACAAAGGATAAACATTGTTGTTTGTACCTGTATAATACATACAGAACCATGAAAGAGTCCTTTCTTTCCTATAAGAACAATATTGTTCAACAATCTTTTCTTTTCTTTACAACTAAGATTATTCAATGATCTTATGTATGTGAGATATATTCCCTTGTGTCATGAGCCTAAACCTAAAACCCAGAATTTCGTAATTGAATCTTGTACAAATAAAACCACATAAGAGAGGATAGACCTCAAAGATCAATCCACCAAAAAAAAACACTAGCGGAAGAAGTTACATTAACAATTTGCAAGCTAAAATAATAAGCACAAAGGAATTTTAACATATTAACCACTGCCAACATCTTACTAAAAACAATACATGTCTATTTGAAAGAACTTGGAGACGAGAACCCATGAAATGATATAGAAAAGCACAAAATATGACAAAAAAGAACAATTTAACTTTCACTTGGGCATGCATATTGAGCAATACGAGCACATGTCTACTGCCATTTATATAACTTATGGCAGCATAATGTTAACAATTGCAACATCAAAAATTCAAAAGTTAATGCAGCAACACCTAAACAGGCATATGATCCGAGAAAACTGTATATGTACAAGAAAGCATGAGAATAGATTAGATAATAGCATGCAAAACAACACACTTGCTGAATCTGAAACCACAGTGATAAAACAAGAAAGACATCCCCCTTACCATGTTCCGGAGTAGTACAACACGAGTCGGTGAGCTATTGAGATTAACACTTTTAGGCTTCTTATCTGGTTTAGACTCGCTGGCATTAACTATCACCCCAGCTCGTCTGTCAGTCTTTTTGGCCATCAGTGGAGTAGTAATTCCCTGTTCCTGCTTGCCGAGTCCCTGGCCTTCTTTCCAGCCCATCTTTGCCATCATCCTCTGTGCAGCAGTCATCTGCCCACCAACACCAATTCCCAATCCAGTCGAACCTGACTTTCCGATGCTAAACCCCTCCCCACCTGGAGGTGGAGAAGGTGACCTTGGAGCAACTCCCCCGCTTATGGCAGCACGTCTTCTCCAAGCTTCTTCACCAGAAATACTCAATGATGAGGACCTTGATTGATGATCATTATCCTCTCTCTCTGCAGCTTCTCGTTCCCTTCTTTCACGCTCTCTCTCCCTTTCTTCCTCTTCGCGACGCCTCCTCTCCAGCTCCCTCTTCATTTCAGCCTCTGCAGCTCTTTTCTTCTTCTCTCTCCTATACTCTTCATAATCATTTGGTCTTGCAGGATCATATTCCTCGATCACTGATGATGTTACCCCGACAAGAGCTGGCTGAAAGGATGAGCTTTTTGTACCATTTTCTGGTAAAGATGGTGGTGGAGCAGAAGAACTCAGAGTCTTCATTTGTGACGCAATTGAGCTTTTAGCTTTGCTTTGTGACTGCTGGTTCTTCAAAACGGACTGAGGAGGTGTAAGTACAGATGACGGCTTTCGCAATGTGGCCGGCGCCATCTTTGCGCTGCTTGACCAAACAGTGGAACTACTGCTTTTCTCTTCATCAGCTGCTGAAGAAGGAGGCGGAAGGTCCCCATACAGTCCACCCAGCATTTTTTTTCCTTTTCTCCCTTAATAAAACTGCCGGCAATCACAAAGATGTTCAAGCTGTAAACCTAGAAACACACTGTGATCTATTGCAACTTAAATCAAGTTAATCGACAATGTCAATGGAAAGAGGAACTAAACATGAACATGCTCTTCACTAAGTTACAGTATTAACTAAGACAAACTGGGAGATGGCTTGACTCTGATCTCAGTAATTAGAATTCAGCAAATATTCATGACTCTGATTTCAGCAATCATCTTCTTCCATCTTTCAGTGGTCAAATTCTCAGAATAATCGAAAACTTAGGAAGCAGAACACAATCATCTTTCTCGATTTTATACCAAAAAAGATTGAAAGTTGAAGAGATGAAAGAAGCAAAAGAACTCGACGCTGAAACCTAATCAAATTTTCAACGTAAGTCCTATCCCTAACAAATCCTCTGCAAAAGCCCAATATTTAAGCCCTAATCTACGCTGAAACCTAATAAAAGATTAAAAGTAAGTCTCCGAACAACGAAACCCTAACCCTAACCAAGATCCGCAGGGATCGAAAGCGTCGAATAGTAGGCGACTGGAACGAAGGCTTACGAAATGAAGGTGCCTCGCGACTCGATGCTTCTGTTCAATCTCGAGGAAGAAACCCTAGGCGAGATTTCGATCGGATCCGCCCGCGAAGAGGCAGAAGAAGAAGAAGAAGAAGACGACGGAAAGGTAAAAGACTGTTATGTTATTTGTTGGCTCGCCTCCACTGTATCGCCTCCGGCGCTCGCGGACACGGACGGTCGGATCGGGTTACCCATTGAAAATAAGGTAGTCTCAGCCGTTGATTTTACGGCTCATCAGCGGTCGAGGAGTCTCTTATGAACCAGGCCGGTCCATTTTCGCAAATGCCCATTTTCGCTTTTTACTAGTGATAATCTCTTTTAAAAAATAATAAAATATTATTTTTCTTATTTACAGAGTTGCTGACGACTTACCAATCAATTTATGGTAATTAATCCTTTTGAAGAATTATAAGTCTTTTTTCTTATATTATTTCCTGAACAAAAGTTAAACCACATTTTCTCCCTGCATTATTTTTTTATTTTTAGAGATGTGTTCTTAAAATTTTTTTGAGATTTCATTTTATTCATTGTTGGTAAGTAGATGTGCTGGTGAGTCAGCACGGCCTGGTCCACGGGTCAATGTCGGGAGTCTTCTGTCGGTTGGGCTGGATGCCGAGGTCGATCGGGCCCTCGCAATGGGGTTTTGATCAACGTTTCTTGTATGCCGAGCTACGTCTCTCCTTCTCCGGAGTGACTGGCAGCTCGCCTTTGTGAGGTGGTCAGGTTCTCTTGCAAAAATAGCCCTCGTCGGGATCACCCGACGAGGCCCCTCTGACGAGCAAGTCAGTGGAGTGATCAATTGATCTTTTTTTCTTTTTTTCCCCACCCTGCCAGATGCTGGCTAGAGGTCTTTATAATATTGCACGTGGGTCGATCGTACGCGAGTTGACGTGGTAGACATGTCAAACAGTGCCTTGGTACAAATTCTGACTTAACGTGTCTCGAGAGTGATTCTACCTCGAGATTCCCAAGATATGACGTGCCGAGAAATGTCCTAGTACGGATTCTGACTGTGGCCGATGGCGTCGGACTCTGACGTGTCTTGAGCCAAAATATACCATATCATTCACTATATATGTTTTAATTTTGGAAATAAAACTTGATATGCCTTTGTTTTGATTTCCATGAAAAAGAAAATATCACTACATATATGATGACATTTATATGTAGATTTGAACCCAAGAACAGTACATTAATGATTGGAATGCGTCAACAGAGACAAATCCATGACTTGATTTATTTATGATGCTTCTTTCAAAAGGCTGCTTAAAAGATGTGAAGAAGGTTTCTAAAAATTTGAAGGAATGTGTTGTTTGTGAAAATCTACAGAGAAATATAAAATGAGAGACACAACAAGACACTGCTCTTTCCAGCAATCCATTTAGCTAAAACTGAAAGAAAAATAATTATCCATCCATGTATTGTCTTTTTTTTGTCGAAATAATATTGATACAGATGGATCATCCATCGGATACCATAATATTCATATGACAGGATCTGATCATTAAACCAAACTTTCTTTATCCTCACAACCCAAACTATGATTACCAAGTACTAATCATTCCAGTAGCAGCATTCAACCACAGCAAAACCACTTCCGCTGCACCAAATTAATGAACTGGTTAGTAAACCAAGAAATTGTGTGCTTGTGTAGTACAAGATTAGTTTGTGTTGAAACAAACATGATCATGGATACCAATTGGTGTGGAAGCTTCTGTGATCAAATCACAGTGATGAGTTTTTTCTTTTGTTTCAGCAAAGGTTCTAAAAGATAAGGGTCATACAGTTTTTCTCGGATGCTGGTAGGTGTCATCTGGTGGCAGACTACCTACATCTTTTCTCGTTGGTGTTGTCGGAGTGCCCGAGTTACCACCTGTCTTCTTCTCATCTCGAACTTTGTTAAATATAACAGTGAAACCTTCAGCCGAGGCAGGATTGTTGACATCCCACTCTCCAAACTTGGGCAATGGTTGACCCTTCTCCTGATGCACTCAAAAAAATAAAATCTCGGGGACCATAGTCAGCTATGGGAAACCAAAACAGCCATTTGGAAAGAAGACAGAAACAATTAAGCAAGCAGTCGATAGTCAATTTTCAGTAAAAAAAAAAAATTGTACTACAAAGTGTACAGTAAATGACAAGAATTGAAGAAGTTCTAGTATCATTAATCAAGTGCGGATTACAACAACAGGAAAATAACAAGCTGAAATATTCCAACTCTTTTGGGTCAGCTATGCAACCAAGATCAATTAGACCTATTTTTATTCTGATGTTTTAAAAAAAATTGTTTCTTTGGTCTTCTATATCTCTTTTTACACTGAATCATAATTGGCTTGTCTGTTCTAACTAGTACATCTGCAAGTCTCTTTTTGGCACTTACATACCACCTAAAATTCATCTCATTTTATTCTTTTGTAGAAACCACCCATAATTGTTTGCAAATGTAAACATTTCTGGTTCCATTTTTATTTAGTAATACATGATCTATCCCAACATCCTTATCTCAAAACCAATTTGGTGAGAGATAATAGCTTAAATGTTATTGATACTGGTGAATCTTCAAGCAGGAAAATGGTGATAAGGTATGAAACTACAGCATGTGTTCACTGCATTACCGATTCAACAAAATACTTCTCTAAATTCAAATAGAAGTACAATTATTGGAAAAAAAATAAAGGACAATTTCCTAGCAGAGTGGCAGTCAATGGGCAGTTGCCTTCAATTTCTCACTAGGGCCAACTTTTGAAGTTACTTAACAAAGTGCTGTTTACAGGTATAGCAAAATTCCATTGTTCATCCAAATGTACATCTCTACCTACACTTTTCTTTTCATCAATCTCCTAGCCCTTCACAAAGAAGCTTTTTGCAAGTAGCTGATGCATTTCTTCCTTGAGTAGATTTCAATTTATCTTCTTGAATAAACTTAAATTCACTCAAGTGCTTAAAAACATAATAATCCTTTTCACAAGAAAGTTCAACAAAGTAAAATTTTGAGAAGGAAGATACACTCAGGTACTGAAATGCATAATGATCCTTCTCATAATCAAAGCATAAGATTGTAAAAGTATGAGAATAAAAGGAAGACAAACTATGTACAACGGAACTGTGGATCTGCCAATTTGGCTAAACACTAATATATAAGAACTTCCGTAAGTATTATACCCAAACATATTAAAGTTTCTGATGTTCATTTCAAACACTCCTCAGTTTGACCTAACTGAGAAAAATAGAATACATCTCCTTGAAGCTTCAGATTTATGCAAGTCTAATGCATTTGTATTTAGGTTCCATATAACTGTCTTATCAACAAGCACACTAGTTTCCTTCTTGGATTTCTCACTTTTTCCCAACTCAATAATTGATGGAAGAAAAATTCTAGAATATATAGGCTAAGAGCTAAATTCAAGTTTGATATAACGTTCTGTTAAAGGCGATCATGAATTCTAGCTCAATGTTTAAAGCAAGATTCGCAATACCGTACCGTACCGGTATTTCGACCTGGGCTCGGTACCGGTACGGTACGGTATACCGAGCGGTACACCCAGGTGTGCCGAGTCCCTGGCCTGCGTACCGACAGTGCACTCGAACCGGTAACAGGTGATGAACCCTTCAAAAGAAACAGTGCTACAGTGCACTCGAACCGGTAACAGGTGGTCCGCGTACCGACAACCTGTCGGACCGGTACGTACCGCCCATACCGGGCAGTACGGTTCGGTACGGCAGACCCTGGTTTAAAGAGTTGGGTTTCAATAGGCTAGTTTCTTTTGAAGGGTTCATCACTTAAAAAAAGGCAACTTGCTTGCACAGAGAATAGTAGGAAGATTTATCAGACAGATAATTGTATGAGATAATCCTAGACTAGCAAGTGGAAATGGTTACAAATCACTTCACATAAAACTTTCAACTTGTAATAACAATTGTCCAGCATATAAAACAGTAGTAGAAGATGTAGCACGGCCCTCAAATCACTTAAAGAGTACTTTGGCAGTCACACTAGTAAGAATATTAATTGCAACGAAAGCAAGAAAAGGAAGAAGCAAGTGTGCAGTCATTTTCTGGTTTAATAACAATTGTCCAGCATATAAAACAGTAGTAGAAGATGTAGCACAGTCCCCAAATCGCTTAAGAGTACTTTGGCAGTGACACTAGTAAGAATATTAATTGCAGCCAAAACGAGAAAAGGAAGAAGCAAGCATGCAGTCATTTTCTGGTTTCAATTATGATCAACCCAAGCAAGGGAAAAATACTAGTATCATCGTCAAACACAATATGCCACGAAATATCATATGTAAATCTTATGTCATTACTTCCTTACATTTGTGCTATGATTATCTAGGCCATCCACTGATGCATGTTTGATGCTTCTTTATGTGTATGTGCAATACAGTCATCATTATCATGCACTTGAGAAGAAATATTTGGTATCTGTGCTGAGCAAGCAGTTTCTTAATAATGGTATACTGCTTTATATTTAATTACACAGTTAAGCATGATTAGAAATGACTAGACTCCATAGCATACCTTCTACATCCACAAAATTTATTGAGGCTATACAAGGAAATGTATAATCGGAAAAGTAGTGGACAGCAAGAAGTTATGATATATACCGGCTGACTGGAAGGCAGACATCCAATAGATTATATGATGGAAAGAAAGCTGGACTATTATGTTGTGAACAGGATTTTCCAAAAGATGAGTTGCATCGTGTTAGAGGAGAAAAATGAAGAGTGATCTCTGGGGGACCATAACCATAAGAAAAAAAGTTTGGCCAGCAAAGCCTGAGTCCACATCAAGGAACAGAATTGGTTGATACCAAGCAGAAGGTGTTGGCTTAAATATCAGACTTCATTAGATGTAGTCTACATTTAAGTGGATCACATATGTTCAGATGCCTTGTATGGTTTATCATGTCAGCTTTTTCATTCAAAGTTAGATTAAAGATCCATCTCCCTTAGATTTTGGCAAAATAAAACAAATTTAACAAGTAATATCATGTCCATATCCTGTTGTTTCTCACTCAGAAAAGAAAAGGATCATCTGTCTAATCTTTGCTGTCCTGTTACATTCCAAGGTTGAGCTTGCTAAAAAGTTCTAAAATGGGAACAGCAGGAAGAATAATGAACGTAATCAAGGTATATTGCTTATCCAGCACAAATTATTTCGATCATGAAAACAGATCCAAAAAATAGTAAAGCAATTCTAGATAACATTATTGGTTTGTTTGTTTAAGCACTCAGGTTACTAATATTAGCTCAGACGCCACAATTTGAAATCCTGATGCAAGAAAATCTTTCCCACATAAACAGGCCATGCATGTATAGATCTTGAGCTACTGGCACAATTCCTAAGGACTGGATCACTATATGATAAGCAATTAAACAATTTAATTCATCAAAAATTCTAAGCCAACAAGGAGCACAAATTACATGTTCCAACACACCAATCAAAGTGCTAAAGAGCAAAGACTGGCTCCACAGTAACCAATCAAAGATCATTGACTTCCACGTACGTGCATCAACAATCAAGCTTCACAATCGACCAAATCAAGACACACCCGCATCATTTCGGTCGATCCTCAAGACGGAACCAATCCTCAACCATAGCGCACGTCTCCCAGAACTTCCCAGAGTAAATTTTCATGATGATTCTCTTTTTTTTTTTTTCAGAATCAAAATCAGATGCATTAAATTCGAAGAAAAAAGAGCATTTTGACTACTCCGATTGTTAGAAAGGACCGGATGCTGGAAGTTCAATCGGAAGAAAAGGAATCACAGAATCAACGAAAAGAAGACTCAGGGAATCTGGAGAAGAGAATCGCTTACTGCGGACATGATCGACGAGATCGAATGCTGGGAAGCCCCAGAGATCGGAGGCGGAGGCGGAGGCGGAGGCGGAGAGGAAAGAGGGGTACTGGGAACGAGAGCCACTCCCACTCTGTCTTCCTTTCTTTCTCAGCACGAACGATATAATAATGCCCAGTTTATTATTCAACCGGCGGGCCCCAAGAAGGATCCCACGTCTCTTCAATCTGGCTACAAATGTGAGTAACTTTAGGCTTGGGTAACTTCTAGCTGGTTTCGCGACTCATAGCGCCTTCCTTGGCCGTTGGATATGCGCGCCTTTGCTTCAAGATCCGCGAACATGCGAATCCAACGGCATCCCCTAGGCAACATTTCACGTCTCGCGGGTCGACGGCGCAAGCAGACCCACGGACACGGTCGTGTCGGGGCCCAGCTGTGGATTCACTCCGATGTGACGAGGTGGGGACTCCCGGTGTCCCGTGCCCATCAGCCTGGTAGCCAGTATCAATAGCCGTCGAAAAGCTCCTCAATTGTCGTGTTTTGATTGGTTTCGCTTCGATTTGTTGTGATGGAGGCTGTCATGGCCGCTGCACGATCGCTATCCGAGTATAGGAATTGGGGGTCCACGTGTCAGTGACCGGTTGGTTACCTGTTCTTAAGCCGATGGGTTTTGAGTACACCTAAATAATCATGTCGATTAAATAGATATTTATTTTTCATCCATCCATCCATAAACAAAATCATATAATTAGCCCATCTCATCTAAACAACAAAGATGGATGATCAAGTCGAAGTCCAAATCAAAATGCAGAGTAACAATATGATAAAAAGTATGGGACAGAAGGTGTCATATTGTCAGGTCAAAGAAAGATGGATGGAACTCTCAGGTACAAGAAACCTACATTTCTGATACTCATAAATCCTTGCAATAGCATCTTTGACAATAAAGAGAGTGTTTGAAGACAATGTATGTCCATCACAGCAGAGTTTTACAAACATGCAAAAGCCAGTTACCTATCTGTGCCTTGGCATCCTCTCAATACCGATGATTGAGAGAGAAGAATTACAATTACAATTATAATTCCAATAATGGATGTCTTCAGTATCAGCTGTCGAAAAGAAGAGAGCAAAAGAAAGATTAAGAGTCACTTCAATGGACAAAAGTGGAGGCACCATAAGCTTCCCTTGCACTTCCCAGCAACCCGATTTGAGGTGCAAAATGGTGGTCAGCTGCATTTGCTACATCTCCAGCTGGTCCCAATCGAGCGATCTGTCTCCAAAAGCATAACCTGACTGTTGAAGTCGGTTCCGTGACAGTTTACTCATAATCGCAAGACCTGAAAGAGACCAGCATCGTAACATTAGAAGCTGCAAGAAGCAAATGAGACATAACAAGCATTTTGATCGAATAGTAGGGTAGAACAAAGGAACATGCACTTTCCACGATTGATAAGGGCTCGACTTATTTTTGTGTACCGTATTCTTTCAATCACTGTCACGGTGCCTCTTGTTACGTGTAGTATATTTGTTTAGTATAAGTTAAACATGAAAAATCTGTTAATATGCCTTGTTGAGTGCTGAATCTGGTGCATATGAACGTATCTCTTTTGACAAGCAATCAGCCGAAGCATATTAATTACCCATGCAGACTGTTGCAGTCTATGTTCAAACATGTGTTACGGGTAAAGCTATGTTGAAAGAAATTACCTTCAACCACTTTATATAGTGAAGACCACCACCTATCTCTTGGGACATGGTATTCTTCCAACTTTTCTTCAATTTCGTTGTCATGCTTTCCTTCCAAAACACTCTGCAATGTCACAACAGCATCCTTTGTTCTGCTAAGGATGTTATTCTCATCATCAATCACCAGCCCTTAGAGGTCACTCTGCGAAGATGTCAGGCTGACCCCGAGTGCAAATTGGGCAGCAGCTACCCAGCGTGATGAGGCCAACCATCTCCTCTGACCTTCTTGTCTCTTGGTCTCTTCCCTGCTAGACATGTTCTCGAAGACCAAACTCTGTTTCCATCAAACAAAAGGCCATAAGTGCATATTAAAAAAAAAATGCTGAACAGGAAGGCAAGCGATAGAAAAATAGCCATAATTACTCGTTACTTGATTTGGCAAAGGTCCACAACAACATACATACAATTGCTGGTAACAATTTTCAAATCCTAGTGCTGCCAAGCATGGATATTTGATGTCTTGAAGACTTATTTAGATGCTCATTATCAAAATTTGAGGTATTGAAGACTAATTACATGTTATAAATATCATACATATGTGCGAGACATATGCATGTCAATAGTACAAGGAGTTGAATACGTTTGAAGCATCATGCACATGTCATGAAGTATCCAATTAACATGGACACATAGACAACACAGGCACCACAAGAAATTTGAAGTGTCCAAGCTTGATGACAGGTTACCTGTTCTTGAGCCGATGGATTATCTAGGTCTAGCAGATAACTTATTCCTAAAATTGAGCAACCTCACCATGACACCAACACCCTCTGAATGATATTTGCAGCTTACAAAATGAAATTAGAGTGTGGAAGGTGTCTTCCTGTGACATTTGCAAATTTCTTGTTTGGTAATAAAGCTAAATTTCCAAAATACAACTTGAACTCTCAATACCAAGTCATTTTAAGAATTATTATTCCTCCTAGGATCTAAAGTGAGAATGAACAATTAAGGAAAAAGTCAATACCTAAAACCAAAGAAATACAAAAAAATGATTCATATTGGATAAAACATGCTTACTAATTTTTAACTTTATAGGCTTGACTAAGAGAGTTGACCACCTATATGACAACTAAGATTTGTGATGAACCATACTTCTAGATTAAAGTGACAAAACAAGATAAGATATTGCTCATGAAAACTCTTTTGAAGAGGTAAATAACTAACAGAAAGAAAAAGACATGTATTAGTACCCGTAGGTATTGTGCATTAGCAGTTCCAGTACTTTGAACCATCTTGGAGAAAGCACTGTCATCCTTTGATAAAAGGGTCTCTGGGGTGTCAAATTCCAAAACCTGCAGATGAAGTCGGGTGATATACATTGATGAAATCTGATAACTGTAATCTTTTAACATAGTAATTGAGAGAGAAGCATGAGACTTGACAGGAGTCTGAGCAGAACACCAGTATATCCGTTCAGATCTAAGTAGGCTGAAGTACATGTGGATTCAGATCTAGGCGTGAATGTATTAAAGCATGCACAGTAAGCATCAACATATGTATGCATCTCTGTTTATACATAAACAGTACACACCGGTATTTCCATAGAAGAAGATTCAGAAAAGGCAAGTTATCGTTTAATTGAATGAGCATTTCTTTTTTTTTTTTGCCAACAACATATTTACATAGAGAGCAGAAAGGCAATGCACTTTCAATATAATGAAGTACCAATTTCAGCACTGAGTCATGATTCTAAATATTAGGAATCACATTTCCAACATAAGTTTCCAAACCACAAAGATTTCAACTGCTATGAAGAAACCTAGTTAAATGCAATGATCAATATAAGAATTAATATCCACTTTGTCTCACTCACAAGAGGGTTGAGACAGTATCACGATATCAATCTTCCATGCTGAATTGTAGGGGTCAATACCATCGATTGATGCAACATCGACAAGCTGTAATGTCCGAACTATTTAGGCTGGCTAGATGGATTTATTTTTTTAGCATTGAGCTCAACAGTGCCATTTGATAATAACCAAATAGCTCTGCTGCCAAGGTGATTGCATTGAACTTGATAATTTTGACAATACTCATTGTGTACTATCAAGTTAGTCAAAGCTCTTGAACACAAATAATTCTTCACTTGATTCTTCTTAAGCAAAGCTATTTCACATGAAATGAGCATGGACCATGGAGATCTTAAGATGTAAATTTTTGCCAGAACTAGAAGGATAAGCCCAGATGTTGTCAATGGAGGAGGCAAGAGTTGCCATTGCTAACAAGAATATGATGCCACAAGTACAAAAGTGCTTCTGCATTTGCAATAAATTGGTGAATTCTTACTGCTTGATTAGAAAACCATAAAACTGAGATGATGACTGTGTGTTCATTTCAAAAATCTAACAGAAAGAAAAATAATTCAAAGAAAAGACAGCAACCAGTGGCTAAAAATCACCCATTTTATTTAAACAAAAATAGATAAATTTATATTGTAAAAGAAATACGTATCGGATCTCCATGAGTTGAGGTAAACTTATCCTAGATTTCTTGTCACCCCTCAACTCCCACCCACCCCCTCCAAAACCTCCTTCCCCAACTTTTCTCTTCCAAAGCACTGATGGTGTCCCCATTTATATGCATTCAGATGCATAAAAAATGATATGAGCTGTCCAAGAAAGGTTTGAATCTAGCTACTAGTGGTTAATAAATTCTATGACAATAAACCAACATGCTGTATTTTTATTTTTTTTGTAAGTTCAACATGCTAATAGCTATCCACATCTGAAGGTTAAATTCTGAACAATTAGTTGTTGAGTCCATAATAAGCAGATAAAAACATGCTCCAGATATTGAAAAAAAGGCTTTGGGTTCCCACACAAGTTATCCTAGTAAGATTGTCATGCGGCAACTGGAGTCTCACAGAATACCTTGCCAGCACCGAGGAGAAGAAGCCGGTCACAGTCGATGATGGTATTTAATCGATGAGCTATGATGAGCATTGTGCAAGATTTGAACTCTTCTCTTATAGTTTTCTGGATAAGAGCATCAGTCCTGACATCCACTGCTGCTGTTGCTTCATCAAGAACAAGAATCTTCGATCTCCTTAACAATGCTCGAGCAAGACTCAGAAGTTGCCGTTGCCCAACACTGAAATTCTCCCCTGCTTCTGAGACCTACAACAATAAGAGGTTGAATAGTTCAGCCACAATACTTGTGCAAAATCATCCTGAGGATAAGGGAAAAATTAATCATATCAGTAGAAGCTACATGTAATATACCCTTGTTCTATATCACTTTAGCATTTGAATTTATGAGAGAACTAAATTTCACCCTCATCCTTGGTGTCAAATAGGCAACAAAAATACGACTTCTGTTGTATTCTTGTAAGCCACTGATATTGCATCTACGGCAATAAGTCCAAAAAGATAATCATAGAGAGATAGGTTCACACAAGACCAAATAATGTAAGAAACTAAATATTTAAAACTGTAACTATGTAAAATTGAGGAGACAATCATAACATGCTGAAGAGAAAGCATAATTTATAATAGGAATTTACTTGATATACCTTAAACAGTGTATTTCAAATTCCAATCAACAAATTGAAAAGCCAGAAGTAAAGTAGTAAACATTATCAGGAACAATCAAAAGTATTTATTTGTTTCTGATTCTTTTGATGCTGAGGTTTTCTAGTCATAAGTCACTAGATGTCCACAATAACAGCAACTCAATGCATGCATATAATGAGAAGATAAATAGATGGTATAAAGAGTAGAATGCACCAAACCTGCGCATCAAGTCCCATTGTATTCCTCCGAATGACATCTTTTAGATGTGCTCTCTCCAAAGCCTCCCAAAGATCTGCATCATTGTGCTCATTGAAGGGATCCAGATTAAACCGGACAGTGCCTGGGTAGTTTTTGGGCCAGACAGTCAAAAACACAAACAAAAATAGAGCAAAACAGCACCATACAGATATATATAGTGAATAATGAACAGGTTCTGTCTATATGGAAAAATGAAAAGTTAGATTCTTTTAAAATCCTAGGGTACAGCACTTAAAATGATAGATTCTTGGATTAATGCAGGAAGTTCACAGCCGAAACTTCAACTATTTCAAGTAGTTAAAACTCTTGCACATGAAACTGCTTCAACAATGCATAATCAAACTAATAAGCCATGAAAGCATTTCAACAGTCT
Source organism: Musa acuminata AAA Group (assembly GCF_036884655.1). Taxonomy (NCBI): domain Eukaryota; kingdom Viridiplantae; phylum Streptophyta; class Magnoliopsida; order Zingiberales; family Musaceae; genus Musa; species Musa acuminata. The sequence goes on along the minus strand of NC_088334.1, from coordinate 51,911,327 downwards.
CCATGAATGCAAAAAGAATATCAAGATTCAGTTTGTCTTGCCATTTACCCAATGTTTTCATTTCGCTTGAAAATTTTGACTATTTGATAATTGAATTTGATATATCTTGTGATTTACTCAGTCAAATAAAAGCCCTTGAGAGGTCACCAATCTAATTATTGGCCTTTCAACTATTAAAAAAATCATTCAATTCAGGTCACATTAAACTGACACAAAAACACCTAGATGGTCCAAATTAATGTTCCAAATTAATGACCGTAAAACTAAAATTTTATAATAAATTCAGGAAACCTATGAAAGGTAACATGCCCTGATTGTCAGATTTTGTGCTAGATGCTTCAGGAAGATTCATACCACTAATAGAAGACTACTATCCAGTGTTTCATATTGTTTAAGTAACAGAACTTAAGCAAACAACAAAAAACTTTATTTTTAAATTCAAGCCCATAATGATGGAGGAAGTATAATACCTGAAAACAGAACCGGTGACTGTGGTATAATTCCAAGAACTTTACGCAAATCCCAAAGACCAAACTTAGATATATCATAATCATCAATAAATATTTTTCCTCTTTCTAGTTCCACAATGCGGAACAAAGCATTAAGCATGCTAGACTTTCCAGCCCCAGTACGACCAACTATTCCAATCTTTTCACTTCCTTCAATTGTGAAGGATATGCCATGAAGAACAGGGGGAAGCTCTGGCCTATAACGAAGGACAACATCTTGAAACTTGATAATTCCAGCTGATGGCCAACCTGGAGGTGGTCTGTTGCTTTCAATAACAGGAGGAGCTTCAGAAGGCAATTCTATGTATGTCCCAACTCGCTCGACAGCATTTAAACTATTTTCAGCGAGACTTGCAAGTCTCAGAACAGCTGTCAATAGGTTGGTAATGTTTAAAGCGTAAGTAAGAAGTAGACCCATAGTTGATGCAAATGCTTTCTGATTTTCTGCACGTTGGTTTTGCATGACAGCAAAAGTAGCTGTGAACCATATCATGATGCCTCCCAGTGTCTCCAACCGAATAGCAAGCCACCGATTACCACTCATATTAACAAGCGTGAATCTTACATTATTATCCATTGATTTACCATTGATGCTGGCCATCCTGTCATATGCTTTGTATGCTCGAATTGTTGACAAACCATTTAATGCTTCGGAAAATTGTGCATACACTGGCGATCTGGTAATGGAATCTAGACGCTTTACTTCACGTGCTGTACTCTGTAAAATATTAAAAATTTAAATGACCATGAAACAAGTGTTACAAGCATTTAGTTAAATGAAAATAAGGAAACTGCATTTCCTGAACTATTAAATAGACTAGAAATCTTTTACCTGATAGTACAAATAGGCAGCATAGAACAAAATCAAAAGGGGCATTATTGCCCACAGAGAGGTAGTGCTCACGATGCCAATCAAAACAAATGTTGAGAGAAGTTGTGAGACTTGTCCCAGGAACATGTTAACATAGACTGCAACATAGCGATCAATGTCACCAAGATCTTTTGCAAACCTGTTAATTATGCGTCCAAGCGGATTGGTGTGAAAGAATACCATTGGAGCTCTTAATATAGAGTGAAGCATGCCATCATGCAGCCTTTTGGCTGCATAAAGACTTGACATAATTAGCCAATAAGAGCTTGTCAGCGTCACTAGTACCTAAATTAACATTTGAACCTGGAGTTAGAATTCAGAGAAACTTCGGTTTAAGCAAAGATTCTACCCCGAATTAGAATTGCCAGAGATTGTTAACTGTGAGCAATTAATAACATTTTAGTTCTGAATTTTCTGTACCTGACCAAGAGAAAGAACTGAATAAATCAGATTGTAAAATCCAGCACCATGGCTCTTCGGAGAGCTCTGATCTGTCCAGACACTTAACCATGTGCTACTTGAGACTCGGAGAACTTCAGTCAAAGCATAGCAAGAGAATAGCATCAGAACAACCCACATCCCACCCAATGCATTCTTGTACCTGCAAAAAATACAATTAAACAAATTTGGTAAACATTAACCGCACTCAAGTACAAGGGCAAAAACAAAGCTGAACATGACATGAATCTTGAGTAACATATGCACTAATCTGGTGACATAGGAATTTCCAACTCGTGGCACTAATGGTTTAAAATGTCAGTCGGACCGATATGTACTGCCCCATATTTACCAATCCAACCATGCACCTAACTAACCATATACCTTGGTATAACTCAATATACTGCTTTTTTTATTAAGTGATACTGGGTACAACTCAGCATAGTTCTAAAATTTAGTTAGTATGACGCATACTAATCAGTGTTTATCAGTTTGACTACAGAACAATATCAAGTCATATGGTGCAATACCCATCAAAATAGTTTTTTAGTTTTTATTTCAAGTGACACCGAGTGGCATGGATCCATATACCATTTGGTTTATGGTTCCATATCAATCCAATAGATTACCAAAACCAGCATTGGACAGAGCTTTAAATCTTTGAAGATCAAAAACTATTATCGGATTACTACTTGAAACTTTGGTTGCAAATGCCTTGGATTAAAGTAGTAGCTGTTAATCATGCAAAGCTGTTGGAAACATTTAGAATACCTATCTTCATAATCTTCTGTCATGAAATGCCCAAGCAAAGCCCACAGCAGAGTTTTTGTAAAAGAAATAAGAGGCAAGAATTGTGAAATAAAACATTACAAAAATAAAGAGAGAGATTCATAACATAATATATAAGAACTTAGAAGAACAGAACATGTAGTAAGACATCAAAATGTTAATTTTGTTAATACAAATAGAGCACAGAAAGTTCTCTGGATATTAGATAGAGCACCAATTTATCAAGACAAATAATCAAAGCATAAAATGATTAAGAACTCAGGCTATATGAAACAAGGATACTCCAGATTACTTGCCATATCCATATCAGATTGCTCCTTGCAATATACATTTTCAAAATAACCATTAACTAGATCCAATGCATCTAGGATACTAGGTAATCTTTGATAGAGACTACGTGTAAGAACTTTGTTTTTGTTGAATGTTGATCTCAGATTGTTAATGAAATAATATATAATTTGATAAATTGCTTTGTGTTGTTTGTCTTAAATATCATAGTATGATAAACAAACTTAAAAGGATTTGGAGAAGTTATCGTAAGTGAAGTAAGATTAATATTTGAAGTAATATGTTACTAAAAATTCAAGATGAATAGTCAGCTAAATACTTCTTGTTATTTATAATGATACCTGACTACATTCTTTGACATTACAAATAAATATCAAGCTCTGTCATATATGCAATTCAAATATTTTTAATATCATATCCATGATTATTATATCATATATTTTCAAGATTTCCTGAATTGGTGTATTGGCACTGTCATATCAGTATCCAATATCCATATATACATAATCCCACAAGTATCAAGAAAGCCCTGTAAAATCAAAGTTTTGACCAATGCTATAATTGCAACACAAGCATTGCATATAAGATGAACTTCAGAGTCATCCTTCAAGAAAGTGCACAGAATGTCAAACAATGAATAAGTTAACAAGATTATCAGAGTTACATCTACAACTTAACATTGTAAAGCTTTATTCGGCATCCAATAATATGATGAATCAACGATTTCAGAAGGGTGAAAAAAAAATATATTATATTTATATTGTAATCACAAAGTTATGCAATGTAACTAAGATTTAATACCTCGCAAGAACTTTCAAACTAACAACACCTGTTTCACGTTCCTCTTGTTTGATAAGCACAGATTTTCCTTCTTTCCCTCTATTTGTTTTCTCTTCACTCTTCGACAAAGCATTCACTGTCTTTGACACATCTCCATTTTCAGCTGATTTTGCAGTCTCTTCAGAGTTACCACCTTGCTTTTCGTCTACTTGTTCTTCCATTTTCCCAGCATTTTCCATTAATTTTTGAAAATGTATTCCACTAGTACTGAGTTCCTCAAAGGTACCCTCCTCCTTCACCATTCCTTCATGAACGAGAATAATCTTGTCAACATGTGGAAGAATATGCAACTGATTAGTTACCAGGACTCGAGTTTTATTCCTCAGTTGATCGTTGATGCATTTATCAAAAACCTGGATCATAATAGACAGAAAAATCAGAATATAGAAATACTAATTTGTGGATAATGATATCATGATTTCTGAAGTCTACGGATAGACTATTTGCATACTCAACTAGAAATTTAAAACACAAAACATTTGTATTTATCCAATAACTTAAAGTTCCAGTAGCAGGAGGGAAGGCTACTCAGTACTCAAACAAGACAGGTTGTGAGTTAGCAACACATAAGTAGGTGGCCAGTTCCTGTCATTTACTTTATTTTAAACAACGGTTGTAATTCTGATACTAGAGCCATGTCAGTCGCCGGCTGGACTGGTATTTGTCTGATATGAACCAACAAATCGATACATGATATTGTGGTACATACCACAGTACCAGAAAGGAAAAGCAGGAGGACGAGGAGGAAAAGGAGCAAAAGGGGGGAGAAGGAAAGAAGTACTACCCATAGGCTGGGGACAACGGGCGATGCAAGAAGAGGTGCAGAAGGTTTCTGGAGTTAACTAGCAAGGGGCTTACTACACGGTTCATACGATTTATCAAGCGGCAAGCCCTATACTACATATATAATGTCAGATAGTCTGCAATTTGCATGATGGTTTATCCCTGAACTAGTAAATACCAGTAGATACATGTCAGTTTATGCAAGATTGTATTCCTTGGTCTCAAATATGTTTTTCCCCTTTTATTGTGTCCTTACCAGGTGCAGATACTTTATGCTTGAAGAAAAAGACCAATTGGAAGCACCTAGATATGCATTTGCACATATCTAGGCCCAGTGCTGGATTGATAGTGCTCTTGATACATGTAGCTACATCCAATATGATAAAAGGGGTGAATTTAACTATTGTAGATAAAACATTGAATTGGTACGAGACTTTGTCACTGAAATATGGTGAATGCTAAGCAAGATGTCTCTTTAACAATATAGGACCACAACAGCAAGTAGATAGAATCAGGGCATAAGTCAGCTGATGACAATTTTGGCAAATTGTACCTGCCGACCAACATGAGCATCCAATGCACTCAAAGGATCATCAAATATATATACATCTGAATCTGAATATACTGCCCTTGCCATTGAAACTCTTTGCTTTTGTCCACCACTGATATTCACTCCCCTTTCACCAATCTCTGTAAGATCACCACCCTGACAAAGCACAATGAAGAAGAAATTAAGCATCTATGTTCCTAAAAAAAAAAGAGCTAGAACAAAGGGGGCTTATTAGATTATTTTGCAAAGCACAAAGGCTAGTCCAGCAACTTATTTGATGGCTGATGCATACATGTCAAATACTTCTAAATTCTTAGGAACTCCCAGGTGAGAAGTTCTATTTCATGCATGTACATATTTTCATAGTTGCAACAGAAGTAGCATGAGTGTATACATAGGGATAGTGAATGTAAGAAACCCATCATGCACTGAAAAATGTCGGAATACACCATTTGTGTTTGTGTGAGTGACTCGGTGACAGAGAGAGCAGGGAGTTACAAGTCAGGAAAAGAAACACATCCCATTGCTATGACATGTTCACTTACTGGAAGCAAATCAAGGTCATGCTGCAATGAGGTAACCTCAATTGCCTTCTCATATTGCGATGGTTGAAAAGGATATCCAAATAATATGTTCTCACGTACCTGTCTTGCACAAGCAAAATTTAAGAATAGTTGTCTATTTGACAAATAATGAATAAAGACATAAATATAACTTACAGTAGCATTGAATATCCATGAAACTTGAGGAACATAAGCAACAGTCCCCCGAATAGTCACTGATGTATCAGTTCCAGCCACTGGTGTAAGTTCTCTAAGCATTGCTGATATTAGAGATGTTTTTCCTTCTCCAGTACTTCCAACTATTGCAACCAAGCTACCAACAGGTATATCCACATTGACATTTGCTAGTGTAGGCCTCTCTGCCTGAGCTTGATATGTTAGATAATTAGCATTTAAAGAAAATTTAGAAATACATTATGGCGTATAAAATGGATTGTGGCATATAGAAGACTAGTGCAATAAAATTAATGTTACACATGATGAAAATCTTGAGAACATAAGTGACTAGATGCACAATGGCCGAGCTTGTTATATTGTATAGACAAAAGATTAGTAAAACATATTTCTCACAAGCCACAAAGGAATGATTATAAGTATCTCGTAACCATCCTAACTATCACATCCATGATAGATACTAAAAAAGAATGGTCCCAACAAATGGTATCATCCATCCATAACATTCTTAATACTCAAGCAGACTGAATTCACAATATATATAGTGTGGTGCTAAAAAGGCAGCCATGCGCCAGTCAGTTTATGCCATACAACTTTGAAACCATTAGAATCCTGCAGCAGGAAAATATCACCAACTGGCAAGTATGACTTTACAATCTTTAAAATTCCACAGCAGGAAGCTATCACCAATTGGCACACAAGATTTTTGTAATTTGTATCACTCCTAATTTTATTTTGTTACTCTCAAAATTTTGTTTTACTTAACTACTTCAAGATCATTTCAGTAAAACAGGAGCTGTCAACAAAGTCTTCCTTTACATTTCTGTTGCACTAAAGAATATGTTGTAGGTAATTTAGGACCATATAGGCCATAAAAATTCAAGTATATTAGTCATAAAAAAATACAAGTAATATTTGTAGCTAGTACAATTTTTGTGGTCTTATTTGATTTTTTATAAACTGGTAACCATTTTGTCTCTGAGGAATGAGGAATGAGGACATATAATTGTGTTTGAAACTTAGAATGCTTCCAAATCTACTTGAAGATTGTCAAATTAAATTTCAGCTTTTTTGAAATATAAAAGAAAATAGAAAATAAATGCAATATGCATATGTAGGCAGTCATAAATTTATTAAGAAACAGAAAAAATACGACAGGCGAAAGAACTAAAGAGGATCCGAGCTCAATTTAAGGGATCACATTAAAAAGGGACCCAACAAGAATAATCTAGGGTTGATTAGAAAAAATATATGTATAGGAGATCGATTAATCAGTTACTAAGATGATTCTGATGTTGACATGCATAAATGACTCTAGTATGGAGGGTTTATTACAACAAGGCATGGAATTAATGCCATCACTGAAGATGGCTAATCTTGCAAACAGTAATGTTATCTGAGTTCATTGACACATAAGCCAAACCAAAAAAAATCAACTTAATTATAAAAAAAAGGATGTGAAATTTAGTATATTTTGTCACGGACAAAATTGTAAACGGGGTGTTTGATGTAATGCTCATGTATGTCCATGTCTTTCAGTTTTGTTCATGTTTTGCACAGCATGTAAAGGGCTGACAATAGGCTTAGCATACCCATTTTCTTTTGTTTTGGTGGCCGCCTTTAGCTTACAAACAAAGATTGTGTCATGTGGGCACTTGTGGAGATTTCAGTCTGTAGTGGACCATTTTGGACCCTTTGTTGTGCGCCCATTCAGAGATTGAGAAGTCTGTTTGTAATTTGCATTAGCTATGAAGTGCTTGCTGAAATGATTGCTTGTGGATCCCGAGTGAAACACTTTCTCTAACCCGTTTTCTCTTTTGTAGGTCCTAAGGGACTATAGGAGGTTTCGGTTTGCGGACGAACACGCAAGGGTGCTACACGACTTGGGCAAAACTAGCTAAGTGTGTGACATATGGTATCAGAGCGAGACAAGCACCCATAAAAACACTTGGCATGCGAACGTGGGAGACCTAGTGGGGCTGCATTGAGGGCAGCCAGCACGCGCGACCGTTTGGAGGAAATGAGCATGGAGATGTAGGGAAAAGAAGTCGCTTAGAGGAGCGGACATCTGAGATTGGCATTCAGAGGAATAGCCAACCCTTCGCGCAAGAGGCACCACGAGGACAAGCAAGTTGGGAAAAATGCATAGCGCACAAAGGTTAGAATGGCTGAGTTCGAGCTATAGCTCAACATTGACAACCATACTTGATGGTGCTCAAGGCAAGCAAGGCGCTTAGTAAAGGATGAGACCATGCAAAGTGAAATGGGTTGTTTAGCGACTGAAAGAGTTATGCAAAGCTCACAGAGGTGAGGGGAATTGCTAACTCAAAGAATTCGGTACTCATACAAGGGCTTGTATACGGATGATGTAATGTTCGTGGCCATCCCAAGGCGATCGAAACTCGGCGCCATGGAGCATTAGAACTTTCTCTTCGGCATGAGAAGGATACATCAGTAGGAGGCTGAAGTGTGCAGCGAGTTTAGCATGTTGCTAGGCCTTGAGGGGTGCAGCAGGTGTTATATTGGCGAGGAGTCCCGATATAGCAAGTGCATTTACAAAGGTAGAACAATACACAATTTGTTCAGTAAGACGGAGTAGTACAAAGGGATGGTGGTCTCCAAAACTTCCAGAGGGAAGGATACAAAGAGAGAAGTTGCTCCAATGGGACAGATACCTTGGAGGGACAAGTCCCGGTTTTCAATAGGGAGAATCATGCGCAACGAACCGCATATGTTGAGGAGTACCTCGAGACAACAACCGCACAAAGCTCAATAGACAGAGTGAGTGGTGAGGAGTCATCACATGATCTCGCATGAGGTAATGCATTAGTGGATGCATTGTGAGATCAAGTGGGGGAGCGACCCAAGGCAACACAAAATGAAGGCACACTTGGAGCCGATATGGAAATCGAACTCAACGGAGGGCTGACCAGTGGAATAGTGGGCGCGAGGACCACTATCAACTCAATGCAAATCGAGGAGCGGAGCAATTTAAATGTAATTTGGTGAAGTACCCAGGTCGCACGAAGGGAGTCGACATAGAAGATGGAATATAGAACGAAGGCATGAAGCTTTCCTTGGACAGAGGTCAAAGACATGAACTCTTGTAGAGGCAAGATCAGGATCATGTCGTTCCATGGGTCCCTCATTATGATGGAGCGGACTCATCCTACATGGTGCCAAAAACGAAGTGAGCTTCGAGGCACATGCACCTTATCTCGGAGAACCATTTGATGGAGGAACCAAGGCGACTTAACTTGTGGAGGCAAAGTTGGGTTCAGAAGGCCTTGACACGAGGCAAGAGGACGCAGAGGCGGGTACTCTTGAAGAATATGTCACAATGCTGTCATTCAAGTTGCCATGAAGGAAATAGTGCGCAGCGGAGATTGTGCTGGTGGAGGGCAGAGGCCCAGGATCCAGACAATGGTGCACCTATTTTAGCGAAGTCAATAGACTTCGGGAGCTGCTACGCAACGGGCTGTCCTAGAGCTATGTTTCGGCTGGGTGTGACCCGAGTGCGGGTGGACGAAGGTCGATTGCCAGTGGAGTGAACAGAATCGAAGGTGGAAGAGGCCATGCGATATGTTGGCAGAGGCCACACATGGAAGGATCGCAATCCGAGTTCATCCCACAATGATCAGAATGCAATGAATATGTCACCAGGAGGCGACATAGTGCACCGGATCGTGATGGAACAGTTCGTGGCAATGCGATACACATGAAACTAGTCCCGCGAGGGATTAGATCATACGGAGGTATGATCGGGAGCTACTGGAAGCTCCACTTCGGTGAACAACACGACGGTAAGAAAGGCTATGAATTCAAGAAGTTAATGCTATGGTATCGCAGAGGCGGGTCTTCCGTGCGTGCATCGAATTTTGCATCGAATAAAAGCCTTGGTCATCGGCATATGAGGGCTATGTACTACCGATGGAGAATTTCGAATGCAAGTACCAATGAGTCCCATGGGTGGGACTTGATCATACAGAGGTATGATCGGAGCGGTTGAAGAGTTGGACTGCTCCAAAGCTCATATTCGCTTTAGGGAGCCTGGCAAGTCAGAGGACAAGGCCAAGTAAGCGAACGTTACTACCAAGGAAGATAAGGAGAACAAAATAGGTGCGAACCCTACAACATGGTGGCGATGGCCATGCATGGGAGTTACAATCTATCTTTCCATCGACCAAGGGGAGCTGCTCGGAGAACACAGATGTGTTGAAGCGGATGGTTGAAAGGGGCGAGGAAAAGACGAGTCCAGAGGGACTTAGCTACCCAAAAACCAAGCATCGGTTAAAATGGAGGTGGACTCGGAGGAGTGTCATAGTGCCACAAAGCAGATCTACCGATCGCGAAGAAAGGGACGCAGATGCGAGGCAATGGATAGTAGGGCCATGGGCATGACAATGTCATGGTACCGCAGAGACGGGATTTTCGTGAAGTCATCGATCCCTTGTTCTCATGGAGGGAGAACGCTTGGTCGTAAAAGGGAATGAAGATGTGAAGAATGTAGAGGCAAACTCCAAGTACCGAGACAACACAGAAGAGCAGAGGGCAGGGAACTTCGTAAGACCGGTGTCAACAAGCTTCTCATCAAGATAGCCGAAAGTGGAAGACTTTGGGTCGATGAAAGAGTGCTCGACCAAGGAACGAAGTATGCAGTACGCGGTGTTGTACCTTTGCAACTCAAAGGAGTAGGTAACAAAAATGATGGAGAAGACGGTACAATCCTAGAGACGACCAAAACTATTAAAGACTTGCTCCAAGTTGGGGTGAAAACTTCTTGCATTCCAGAAGTTTAATGACATTGAGAAGGTGAATCACAGTAGCTAACTCAACGCAAGGAGTGAAAACACTTCGAGTGCTTCAGAAGTGTGAGCAAAAGAATGAGCGAAAGCTAGTAACCAACTCGATGCATAGAGTACAACCCTCGATGAGGCGGGCGAAGTCAAGTAACCTTTGTCTTCTCAACCCTTAAGAGAATGGGCGAAACCGAGTACCCCTATTCTCTTATCTATCTAGCATAGAAGCTCTGCACATGTTCAAAAACCCTTAGAAGAAAGCTAATAGAAGACAATAGTTGTCAAATCCTCACCAATTATGATCAGTGCTACTAAGAGTAGATTATCTGCTTCATTTCCTAACAGAATACCAATCGAAAGCGGAAGTGATGCGAACCAACTTGGAAGTGACGACTAAGTGGAAGAAGAATCGATTGACAAATTTTACGGAGGAAGGACCCAAAAACTTTAATGTCTGCGAGGTAATGCTCGTTAAAACTCCAATAAGCATCCACCTAATTCAAGCGACATGAGGGATTTGAGAGATTAGCATATACTAAGGATGGTCTTTTCCTTCATCTAAGGGATCCACAAGAAACAACAAGGATCGGCACAACTCAGTCGACCCCATACCAGAGTCGGTATCATTGGCGAGTTGAAGTAGCATGGCGGATCAAAGTTCGACTACTCAACAATAGCAACGGAGTACAACTGGGAGACAAGAGGCATATTGCAACTAGAGCAGAAGATTGAAGACACAGCAAAGGCAAGGAGATGCAGCGTCTGCAAAAACTTCGACAAGGACGTCGAAGGAATAAGTGGGGGAGAATGTCACGGACAAAATTGTAAACGAGGTGTTTGATGTAATGCTTATGTATGTCCGTGTCTTTCGGTTTTATTCATGCTTTGCACAACATATAAAGGGCTGACAGTAGGCTTAACAGCCTCATTTTCTTTGACTTTGGTGGTCGTCTTTATCTTGTAAACAAATGTTGTGTCATGTGGGCACTTGTGGGGATTTCGATCCGTAGTGAACCATTTTGGACCCTTTGTTGTACGACCGTTTAGAGCTTGGGAAATTTGTTTGTAATTTGCATTAGCTATAAAGTGTTTGCTGAAATGATTGCTTGTGGATCCCGAGTGAAACGCTTTCTCTAACCCGTTTTCTCTTTTGTAGATCCTAAGGGACTATAGGAGGTTTCGGAGATGTTAACCTTTGCGGACGAACACACAAAAGTGCCGCATGACTTAGACAAAACTAGCTAAGTGCGTGACATTCGGTAGAGACCATTGCCAAGACAAGCATCAAAGAGAGAAACGATGAACAAGAGAGTAGTACTTTTGCCCTCAAGTTTAACTAAAAAGATGCAAAACCATATTAACAAAATAAGGCAAGATTATGATATGAAACCTGTGAATCCCAAGAGAAGTATCCATTCTTAATCGAAATAGCTGGCAGCCCTGGGTCAATAGGTGGATTTGGCAAAAGAATTCTCTCTTCCGCTAGAAGTAGGTCCTCTAAACGTTGAAGTGACACATTACAATTCACAACCTGCAGAAAAAAAATAGATATCAGGCATTAGAAAAGAATGATGTGCTTGTTAAGTACCTTAAATTCTATTTGTGAATCTATCTCCATGTATATTTTTACAAGATTTTGCCATGTGGGTAGAATGGAATGCTCACATGAAAAAGAGCATGAGCCTATATTTTCTACATCATAACAAACACTACCCAAGTCAATTTTAGCGACGGTGAGCAACAACTCACTTAGTTTAGTCACAGTGGACCCGTAGTATCACTCCAACCCCTCACTGAGGTTAGTCACAGTGACTTTGTCATTGATATTAGCAAAGCATACAAGAAGCTAGATATAAACCCCCAAATGCAGCAAGTATAACTGTTGAAGGCTCCCATAAATGAACTCGTGCGTAGCAGTAGCACCATACATATAAGATGAGAGGCTAATTTTGTGGCTTGAACCCATGACAGAGACAAACTTATCATGGTGCCAAGGTTCAACTTTAATATTTGATAAATCTAATTTTCTTTATATACAAGGCTAAGTACTTCAATTTATTCAAGCTTCAAAGTTCAAACTCTGAGGACAGTTTCGATTATCTTATAGCCACATTGAGAAAAGACTACCAACTACCAAGTGATAGAAAAGACATAAAGCTTAGGGAGTATTGTACCTGAGTAATCAAATTGGGGAGCATGAACAGAGGAAACCTCAACACTGCAAACAATGAAAGTGAGGTAAATGCTTTTGCAGGTGTTAAATCCCCTCCAAGAAGAGTATACACCCCAAATGAGGCAACTGTAACAAATACTGGAATGGTGTTCAGGATGAAAGTATTGAACTGCAAAATTAGGTAGAATTCATAAGAATACATAAACTTTCTACAAAAAAAAGAAACAAAAATAATATTTTTTCACTGGTATATCCTCTGATCCCACTAGGGAATTCATGAAAATATTTTTTTAATCTTACCGCAGCTAACAGCTGAGAACTGCGGAACCATGAAAGCTCATCATTGCGAATGCTCTGCACTTTTGACTGGAAGCTCTGTTCCCATGCGTAGCATCTGGTTCACCGAGAGATCAAGAATGATCAGCGGCCAGCCAAAATAAGATACTCTAAAGCAATACCAACCAATCTGAAACATACTTCACTGTATCCATCGCAGCTAATATTTCATTCATGAGACTAATCCGCTTGTCAGTACGTTGCAAACCCTCCTTAGAAAGTTTCTGCATTTTACTTATCACCAATGTCTGGTTCCACAATAAACCAAAAAAGATATCAGAATGGGAAATAATATAGGGAAAGCAGTTAACAGACCTAAATACTTGTACAACTGCATTCTAGTGAAACAGTGAAAGTTATTCTTTAGAGTTTAGCCTGATTGATTTGTCTATGAAAAATTGACAAACAATCATTGGTATGGTTGATTTAAAAAGGCAGATACTGTAAAACATTAAAATGACAACTCCAAGCACTATATTAAATGTAAACACCCCATACATATCGATTCTAGTTAGTTGCTTTATATGGCTAACATGGAATGTGGTTTTAAATTGAGTAGCAAATTTCAAATGTAACAATTGGCATAGAAAAAGAAAAAAAAATGTTTCAATGAAGCGAAGAACTTCTGGAATTTCTCTACATTGAAGTATAAAAAGCTGCTCCAAGCTCCAAAGCTATGTTCTCTTTTATATGAGAGAAACATATATGGCCAAGAATTTCAAAATATTTTATTAACCTGCACCTAAAAACTGCTTGGAAATCACAGCCTCACTTAAGGCAAACTTATATAAAAGACTGAACAAGCCATAAACAACACATAAGATGATTGTAGTAGGCAATGAAAAAAATACCATACAGGACTTTACATTATAACTTTGAGACAACTATTCTGTTCCTTCCAATTAAGAATATCAGAGCTGAAACAGCTTCATGTTTCTTCAGCTCAAGGACTGTTTAAAAGCACCCAAAAAATTGGTATAAGCTCAGGCTTAAGTTCCTGAGATGCAATTTGCCTGACAAAAACCTATATTTGAAGGTAATGCAATCCATTTAGGATTGCATCACTCGATTATGTCAATCATCTTTTACCAAGTAAACAGTGACTATCAGATCCACTCCATACTGGTACGGTGGGCGGTTCTTGGAAATTTTCATTTGCAATTACTTAAAAGATTACCAAATAAATCAAGACAAGGAATATTCCTTTGATAGCTAAAAGTTCCAACCAGCCTCCATACAACTAGAAGCATGATCCACTTGACCCTTAGAATAGGCTTTTTTAATGTAATTTCCACATGATAAACAAGAGAGCATTAGAAGCATAGGTTGCCAGGATACGTATGAAGCTAGTGCTGCGAATCTATTTCAGTCTTGGTATTCCAAACTAAACAAGAAAAGAGTAAAATAGATCAAAGGACATATATGCACAGCAGAGAAGGATTGGAGAGGACTATCTTGTAAATAACAAGTTTTAGGGGATATACAAAAATATGCATTTGAATAACTAATATGGAAAATATTATATTGTCTTGCTCATATAATTTCAAGGTGAAGCCAAGCTGAACATGTTAAGGAGTTGACAGCGATCGCAAGCCCTTTTCTCACTGCTGCCCTCTTCACACGACGCTGCTGCCGTTCGATGTCACTGCCGCTTATCTCCATAATACACTTCCTCCTCTTCTCCCCCTTCTCTTCATCATTCTTTTTCTCCCTTCCTCTTCTTCCTCGTCCTCCTCCACCACTTCCTCTTCTTCCTTCTTCTTTCTCCATCTCTTCTTCTACCACTACCCCTTCATCTTCCTCCTTTCTTTCTCCACCTTTTCCTCCATCACCTCCTCTTCTTCCTTCCTCTTCCTTTTTTCCTTCCTCTACTGTGCCTTCCTCTTCTTCTTCTTCATCTTCCAAACACCAATACATACCGGTGTACCATATGTTGGTACACCGGTACTAACGTGCACATACCGGTTCGAGTAGAACACCGAAATGGGTCCAATATCCAAAACGGCAATCCTTGCTACTAAGAACCATAAAGTGCAAGTATCACATTTGAAATTGTGTCAAACTTGACCTTAATAATGTTATGAGATGACAAAAGTTCAACATTGAGACTGCAGAAAAATGATAGATTGCAAAAATATAATATTATAAGGGTGATTACCTGTATGGGAAACAAAAGAACCAGCACAAATGAGCCAATAAGAGATGCAACACCTAGCTGCTCGTACAGAAGAATAACTGAAATGATAATCCGAAAGGGAGCTGACCATAGACTGTGAAGCTGCTGGCACACTTGCTGTTCAAAGAGAATGGCAAGATGCATCAAAATAATGTTTAGTTTTGTACACAACCTTACCGAACCTTAACCTGAAAGTTTTCACAATGCCAGTTGATTAAACTTGTCAGTCATTATCAATTATCTTAATTCTTTAAAGAATAATTTTAAAAAGACATGCATAGAAATATACTTATTTTACATAAGAAACCAGAATATATGTGCTTTCTTTTTCAGCATATATCACCTAACTGGAAAAGATCACAAAATGTGACCTTTGTTGAGGTAAGAAACTAGATGTGCTATTTAACATGTTATCTTCCATTAAAACATTTGAGCAGACAAATTTTTTGACACAGTTAAGCAATTGAGGTGGACTAAATATTTCTTTCACGTCATCTCATCTGCAGTAATAGGTTTAGCAAGATGGAAATGCCTGAAGTGCTTCTGCATCAGTTGTCATCAAGTTGGTTATCTTTCCTGATGGGAATTTATTGCGACTCTCGTGGGTTAGTCTTAGAGATTTCCGAAACACTGCTGCAACCTGTAATGAAAAGGACAAGTACATAATTTCTTTAGGACACAACTATCGAACCTAAACATAGAAACCAGAACAATAAGTCTCAAAGAATTTCAATATGATAGTAATCTGAGAAATCTTAAGGTGAATAAAAATCAAATAGTCATACTAATAATTGAAGCAAAGCAAAAACAAAAAAATGAAATGAAATGAAGATGCGAAGCCAATACATGAATAAATTAGGACTAGTCAAATTAAAATGATATAACATATACAAAAAACAAGTAAAATTTGTCGTGGTTTCACTGCTTCAATATAATGAGTTCCTTGAAACAAGTTCATATGGGGGAAGGTATCATAAGGGAAAGGCAGTAACTTAGCTGCAGTGAAGCAATAAGAGATATTCCTTACAAGAGTAGAAGTATCAGAATGTCCTGCATTTATACCAAGTATCATCATTAAATGAAATGAGATTCTACTCTACATGGATAATCTTTTAACTCATATTTCGTAGACCATCCTGATCCCATAACTCTGAACCAAAGCTCCTCGGAAAAGGTCTAAGAACTTCAATGTTCAAATGGGAGAGAAACAGCAATGTATTGCACAAATTCAGCAATATTCCAGCCATGGTGAAAAAAGCAACAAAACAATAACAGCTTTATGTGATTTCACATATTGTTCTCTGTCTTGACTTTTTCACCAAATTCAAATCAACGTCAGCCCGTGGTGGACTCAGATCAACAGAACTAATTGTATTTGTTAAATGTCCTATAAGTTGTTCTCTAGATTATTATCAGTACCATATTACATATTCCTACTAGAGTAATTTTTAAGAATGAGTAGCATCAACAGTCCTCAAACTTCTGAGCCGGACTTCATTTTAACTCTACAGCAACATCTAACTGTAGCAAATGTTTAAAAAGAGGAGACATAGTGCATGAGGCTCCTACCAAATTTGATCCCAAAAGGTTAAAGCAATCTACTCAATCTGCTAACACATGAAAGATACAGGGACACTATTCAGAGCAAGGTATGCAATTTCGAATAATACCGCCCGATATGGGCGGTACATACCGGTCCGTCAGCTTACCGGTACACGGACCGTCCGTTACCGAGCAGAACGAAAATAAAAAATAAAAAATAATATATATATATATATATATATATATATATATATATATATTATAAAAGGTGACGTCGCGTCGCCTTTTTCGACGACATTGCCTTATATATAAAGAATATTTATATATAAATATTTATATATAAATATAAATATAAATATATATATATATATATATATATATACGAGGCGACGTCGCCTTTTATAAAAATATTTTATATATAAATATTTATAAATATATATATATAAATAAACGAGGCGACGTCGCGCCGCGTGGGAGAAGGAAAAGGCGACGTCGCCGAGGCAATGCGACATCGCCTTTATAATATATATATATATATGTGTACCGAGCGGTATACCGAACGGTATACCGCTCGGTATACAGTTTCGTACCGTACCGAGCAAACGTCAAAACTCCGGTACAGTACGAAATTACATACCTTAATTCAGAGTATCTTATGGTACGAAAGAAATATTGACCATAATTATGAAGGAGATGCAGATAGCAATGACATGAATAGCAGAAAGGATACACATCAACCATGATATTAGACTATTCTAAATGTGTCTGCAACAAAGTACCTCCAGAATAAGGTTAACTACGCACTTTTATGTAACTTAAATTTTAATCCTAGTGTTGAAGAACAGTAATATTTGCGTAGCATACCAACGTAGTCCTCAGTCTAAAACCAACACGCATGACATTTTGGAAGTATTGTGCTTCAGATAATACTCCTAGTGCCTGAAATCAAAATATTTGTCAGCAAGCAAAAAGATAACAATATAGCCTTCTGCAAAATTATATGCAATTGCAAAGGTGCCAGCAGAAAAAGAAAATAAAAATAAAAATAACAGTTAAACTCAATATTTACTGAAAAGGGAGAAACTATGCTACCAAAAATATTGAAAAGACCTTTTTCATAAGTTCAACAATTGCTATATGATGAAACGTGCTTTTGGTTTTCATTTATAAGCAATTGTTGATCTGGGTCAAAACACAAAGACACCCAAATGTCCAAATTTTAGCTATCACTACTAGAGCTATTCCCTCTTGAACCATGTAGAGAACAGGAACCACACTATAATGTATCAGAGAGATCAAACAGCCAATATCACCAGGTATCACATCCCTAATGAGAAGGTTCACTAGGAATGAAATTCTCTTAGTTGAAAGCTAAAACAATGACAACACAAACATATCAGAATGTATATGTGCATAGAGCCATAGACCACTACATATCTGGCTAAATTACAAAAACCATATGTGCATTTTATGTCATATATCAATATGTACATATGTGATTTTTTTTTTTTATCTATATGTGGCACTTGATTTCTAGTTCTTCCCTTCATTCTCATGTAAGGCCTGTTCCAATTCATTGTGGCATCTCCTTTTGAAAAGCATGTTTAATAATCAATTGAAGGCAATACTAAGACATCTCTCAGCATGTTGCCTTGACTTCACCTTCCAGCTGCTCCTCTCCCCTGTGCCCGTCTTCCCCACACCCACAACCTTCCAATGTATATTTAAGTCACTCCTATCCATATCAGTCTCTTAGCTTATTAATTCCATGGAGGGCAATACTGAACATCACATGATCAGATACATTGATGTACACTGACATTTTTCAGATAAGCCCTCTTTAGTTATTTGGATAAATAATAACTAGATACATGTTCATCAACATTATGAAGTGAAAATGCCTGCACCAAAAATATGTATGCGTAAGATAGAAGCACATACCACCCCAGCAAAGATTGAGAATGCGTAAATGTAGCCAGTCCATGCCGGTTCCCCTTGTTGCATGGACTGCATATCATGTCAGCAAACTTCAGATTTATCTTAAGAAAAATCAACAACAAATAGAAAATTAAAGAAAAACAGAACATGTTTAGTAAAAGACCAGAAACTGAAGTAGAACAGCAAAAATAAAACCATAATAAATGAGCAAACAAACCAGTTACTTGTGCTGTGGTTCAAATGTTCTAGGCAAAAAGCCTACCTTCTGTCACCTGTTTTACCTATATACATATATGCATTATAAACACATATATCCATATTTGTATGTACCTAACAGGAGGAGACATCATGGATCAACCCAGGTCATGTTCAATGTTCATCTTTAATGACCATCCTTGGGGAAGGTCTATAAGTAACTAAGTATAGGGTACAGGCAACCAAGAGGCACCTTTACGGATATCTTTTTTTCCTCTTACAAACAGATTAAAAAAATTGAACTCGTGCACATTCTGAAGAACTACAATACAGATATGGAGTTTCTTGCCCAAATTCCAAATCCACCATCATGTAAGACTTCTTTCTACAATCCCAAGACCTCAGTGCAGATGTTCTCTCCCAAAGTGAGTGTCCCCACAGACACAAATCACCCTGGTTCCCATCTAGACCACTCAACTGGAACTTGCGGCCCATGGTTGCAGCCTCCATCCCAATCATCTCAGACCACCATTGTGCCTAGACTGAGTTCCTCATCTCCCCATCCTCACCATATGTACCAAGATCTTCTACGACAACAGCATGGCAATGACCTAATACCACCTTCACTGCTACACTCTGCTCCATTTCTGCCATGCTGATAAGTAATTCTTCCCCCACTGGGGGAATTGACAAACTAAGGAACCTGCAACACCCCGAAAAGTCCCACATCGAGAGTAGGCAAAACTAAGATTATCTTATAAGGGTCTGATAGGTGTACTACTATTGACTTTAGCTCAGGCATTCTGACCAATGGTTTGGGTTCAACGAAGTTGATAAGCCAGTTAGCCCATCAAGCCTGGGTCAAGACAGAACCGAATCAGCATCACAAGTTAAGTGACGTTGTAATAGTTATAGCATTCTAGGTTTCATTTAACTAGAAAACATCAAGTCCGTTCAAAAAATTATGTAATAAATAATTAACTAAACAACGAACAACCCTAGTTAATAAAAGAAAGGGCCACAAACAAAGTGGATTCCAATGGTAAAATTAGATTAAATTAACATACTAATCTATCCAACTTGGGTTCTTGTAGTCGAGTATCATAGAAGAAAATATCACTGACAATGTTCTGAAAATTTTCAGCCCTAAGACTAATCTACAATAAAGATAACATCTGCAGATATGCCTAAGAATTTTTTGCACAACAAAAATACAGTTCAAAATTTCAAATCAAGGAATGTTGTGTCAAGTACTGACCCTGTATTGATCCCCTTTGAGAGCACTATGATATAGGTATTGTATTATATCAAGGTGTTGATACATTTGTTTGATTTCTTCTTCTTGAAGTGGTAGCCCTCATCTAAAAATATGCCCAAATGGAGGGTTTTGTCGAAGAATGGGAGACAGATGGAATGTCAGCAAGAGGGAGCTGGATGAAGAGAAAGTTGGGAGAAACAGAACAATGGGAAGGATCGAGAGGGTCACCAGTTAACCAGGAACCATCAAGGTCTTAAGTATTTCAACCAACCATTATCAGTTAGAACTTACTGGGCTTCAACTAAGACCAGGCAAAATCTTGGAATTTTGACTTTTGCATGTGTCTTAAGTGGTTCTAACCCAAATTTGGCAAGCCACAAGCTGGTCATAGGCTTGAACTTGTACATACCTCATGAAAATCAAGACACTTTTCAGTTCTGTACTAGGCATGGAAAGAAGAAAGTTCATCAGTAATACCTTTAGACAGTGATGATAATTGGATTCAAGTTCAATTGACATGTTTTCAATTCAATCTATTTTTTTTAATAATATTAGTATTTTAGAGGGTGTTTTGTAAAAAAAACATAAGTTGCCACATGGCAGCATTTTCCATGATTCTATTTTAGTTTCCTAGATAGCACAAGGAGAAGAAAAAGATGGAAGCAATTAAAACTTGAATTGATTAAAGATCACAAATCTTGATTGATGATTTCCTATCATCCTTTCTATCTTGGGGTGAGTCCAATAAGTTATCTATTATTTCTTATCTTCCTTTTCTGTCTTCCCCAAATATCCTACTCATATAAATTCTACCATTACAAAATCTCTAAACCCCAGACACTACTATCCTAGACTTTCCCTTGACCATACACGATCCATCCAACTAGTGAGAGCCTGATGTTGCTGGAACAACCCAGCATTGGAGAATAGCAGATAAAAATCACAACCTAGTGAGGCTAGCCAAGAAGGCAAATCAATATCTTTCTCCCTCCTCAAAATTGGTATATGTTTGAATTTGCGCTACTTGTTCTTTCATGGTTTCAAATCAAATTCCCCATAGATCGACTGAATTGTTGAATCTCCCCTCTTTTGTGTCACCTTTTTTCACCGGCTCTCTCCCTAAACCCATCAGCCTAAACCTTTTGATTGTCCTACACCAATACCTCGTGTCAATAGAAATTTCATGAAACTAGAGTGTTCCATTTTTGGCACATAAATTAAATCTGAAAAAGAATTGCATCCACATAATTTTGCTAATTACGTCAAAAAAGAGATATCATGCCACTGAATAAATAAACACATATTAAAATGAGCAACAATGTGAAAACACAGCATAAAATAAGATAAAAAAAATTCTATAAATTCAGGTTTGTCAGAAAATAACATACCAGTAATAGGCGGTTTAATATTAGTGGACCAACAAACTGAGATGCATCATTACCAATCTGAGACAAGAAGGAAAAAGAATTATCCAAGAAGACCCACCCAGTAGATAAATGAAGTTGGTACTCTGCAATATGCAGCTTGCACTATATTGTCCATCAACCGGGTTTCATCCATACAAATTAGTCTAGCCATTCATGAAATTTTCCGACAATTTTATTTCTTCATCACGCAACATAAATTTTATGGATGCTTCCACAAAATTGATGGAAACATCAATACAAAGTTACAAACTGTAATTACATAAGGAATTTCCATAAAAAAGATAACTGAAAGCATTGTTTATTGGGTCAATTATTAGCAATGCAGTTCATTCCATTTCAATTTCAGTGAAAAAAAAAAGGCTAAATCAAAGTAAAAGACAACTGTAAGAATGTCCATGTGTTACCTTGAAAAATCCACCAAGCCAAAATCTGTCGAGAAGGTCAAAGAGAAACCGAAATATTAGATCGGAGAAAAATCCCCAAGGTATTACAGAGAATAAATATCCCCCGAACATATAATTGCAACACAAAACTTGCACAATTAGTAGGTTATAGTTCGTACCTTCCTCCGAGACTGCGATGCAGTGCTCTCAACAGCCAAGGTTTAGGTTTTCTAGATTCCTCAGCCCAGCATTGCTGGAACCTGAAACAAGAATCCATTAGAAGGAATTGAAAAGTTAACATTTATGATTCTGTGAGAAACTAGCCAAGGGATTGAGGGCAAATACCTGCCATTCAGAGTTTCCGTCTGGTCCCATGAATCTAATTTCCAAACATCTTTCTCAGTGATGGGCCTCTTAAAGCCTTGTTGCATGAGAGGAGTCATCCATGAAAAGAATATTTCTAAGGAGAAAATAGAAAGTCATCACCCAAGATATGGTAACAAGGAAATTTTTGCTTAATACTATCAAGCCATCACTTAAAACAATTAAGCCTTCAATATACTCACTGGAAAACATGTTGGCTTCCCTCTCAGGACATATATGCTCTTCTCCAGGAAGTGGTTCATAGTCCGTGTTGTCAATTAATGCCTCGGTTCTAACTGGACTGTATCCAGGATAAGCATCCAAACTTGGAACATAGATAAGCAAAAGGATACCAAACAAAAACTGCATGTGAAATACAAGAATATTTAGCGAAGTTCACAAACTTTGGCTACTTAAATGTACGGCTTAAAGTTTAATATCACTATGAAGAAGATGACATTGTGAACAAAGCTTTATCGAGGGTAGGTTCTAGATGCAAATAATAAAGAAGAGGGAATATCAACCGTAGAAAACCACCTGAAAGTAAATTGTATTTGATATTTATAAGATACAAGAAAGAAACGATACAAACCTGGGATACTATCTCGCTGGTGTAAATATAGAAAATTGATCTGCATACAGCACAAAATGGTAATGATGATTTAGTTCTGCTTAGATGCTCAAGAATTTTAGCCAGATAAAGCAAGTAATGCATAATATCATGAGAGACTTCAAGATGTCCTAGACATTACCAAAACATTTAACAAAAAATTACCCCTTTAATAACTTTGTTGAGGAATCTTCAAACTGAAGGAATTTCACAGAAACAATATCCTTGCACGAATTCCTCTTATTACTAGGTTTAAGAAGCTAAGCCTGGTGAGATTACAAAATTTGAACAATTGATTTAATGAATTTGTTTGGTTCATTTCATGATACTCCACATTTTAGCTAAATTCAGGCTCTGAGACAATTGCTTCATGCATTATAAAACTAAGGCAGCTTATTATTTTCATTTACAAGAATTCAAGGCTTAGGAAATTTCTAAAAACTGAATCCACGTTACATGCTTGGATACAGGCTACAAAAGAATATGCGCAATGAACATGACACTTCAAGAAACTTACTTGTCAAAATATTGTCTCACCGATAGTACAAGGTTGTACATAGAAATTTCACCAACCAGAACATAGACAACTACAAAGCGAATATACCACCGGAACTCGTGTATATAGATTTTTGTCTCCATTATTATCAGCACAAGCATACAGCACCAAGCAGCAGCTTCAATAAGCAATGTAACTACCTGAAAGAAGAAGATAATATAGTAAAATGAGCTTGTGAATGTGGGTGCTTTATGCTACAAAACCAAAACAAAATATAATATGATTATGTCAAGAAAGGTCCAGAGCCAACAGGTGAAATATACTATCGTCGGTGGTACACCTATTGTCATGAATCTAGACATTGTGAAAGGCGTAGGACGATTCAGTGAAGCAAGATGTAATAGAAATGCTTCAAAAGAGATTTTATTTCTGTCTATTATCATTTTACTGAACTTTAAGGATGCTAAAAGCCTGCCATACAAAAGCAGAAATTGCTATGGTTGATTAAAGCATATCTCTGTCCTGGGAAATTTTCTTCCTTTAGAAGAAATTACCTTAAATATATCACCCTAAACAAAATAATCACATAGCATATTCAGACTATGTTTGTCCGAGCATCATGTTGGAGAACTATAAGGGAATCATTGAGCACTATTAGCTTAACTAGATAAAATTGCTTAGCAATGAAATGAAAAATTATCACTTGATTAACTATCAACTCAACAAATCCAAGAACTCTCTTTTAGCAATGAAAGAGAGAGTTGAGTAATGAGTCACTAAAAACAAGACAAAATATCTAGACAAATTGGGCACTCACCTCAAATGGAGCCAGACCTGTGTACCCATCCAGATTTGTGACAGAAAGGCCCATCACCATCCTAAACAATGGCTCTGCAGTGCAGTATGCTGCAAGCAGCGACAACAAATAACTGTAATATGGAGACCTCAGGCAGTAGCGCTGGACAGTGTGGTCCCTCTTAGTCCTCCATATCCGATAGAAGCAGACACCGAAGAGGGCCAAATGGGAGATGCAAACCACCAAGCTCTCCATACCACAAGGCGTGTACGGGCCAAAAGCGTTCTCCACCACCGTCGACCAAGCCCCATGCTTCTCCGGCTGGCAGTACCACATCAGCGGCTTGAAACCCATGGCTCTGAACAGCCTCAAACTCCAATCACTTCACCCGGTTTCTCTTTATATTAGACGTCTCTTCTAACCAGATCCATCGATGGACAAATGCCAAAAGAAAACAAAAAAAAAGTGTTAGCCAGCACAGAATATATCTTCTATAGATAGGTCCATTATAATCGCTTCAACGAACCAAAGCCACTAGATACGCTAAAGCCGACAGCAAGAATCAACCCTTTTTAGACGTGTATAACAGAAAAAATCCGGATTCTATAAAAGCCTGTCCGATATAGCTTCGCTCAAACCACTCAAAACTCTCGAAACCGGACGCGTACAAGCTCACAATGGAATTATTTTTCCTCTTTCAAGAAGAAACAGGATGGCAATTATCAAACTAATTCAAGAAACAGGGCCGCTTGTTTAAGAAAGAAACCAAACAGACCCGTTATAATCGCATCAACGAACGTAACCCACTTGTTCCGCAATAAGCGGACGGGAAGAACCCCATCATCTCCAAAAGTAGTCTAGCACAAAAGATTGGATTCTCATCGCGCCATCTCAAAACTCGCGAAGAAACCGTGCAGACTCGAAAATCAATCCTTTTCCTCTTTCAAGAAAGAAGAGAAGAAAGAGAACAAAAAGGCACGATCAAAAGGAAATTCTTGTTGTTCTTTCGAGAAGCAATAAAGGAAGAAGAGAAATTTGAGGGAACAAGACGCAAGACGCAATCTTTTTCTCTTTGAAGAACGAAGCAGAAGGAGAAAAGAAAATTCATTTTTTTTTATTTCGAGGAACAACAAAAGAAGAAGAGAAATTTGAGCGATCAAACAAACCGCGCGCAAACTCTTGAAGGGAGCTTCTGCCACCCTCCAAACGGAATCTTTCTGACGCTTCAAGCAGACGTAGAACAGAAACGACGGGAACACGAACAATCCATCCAGCGAATCGTGCGGGAAGGGGTTGTGACAGTACCTTGAAGCTCGCCGCTGCCCCCCGCCGAAGAGACTTGGAGGAGGGGAAGCTAATTCTTTGGCGGGCGGATCCGCAAAGTTGTCGTCGTCGTCGTTTTCATGATACGATTGTAGTGGATTGGCAAGCGCTGCTTACTGTACTCCCTTGGCTTGTGGCTTTGGAGTGCTAAACAGAGGAGGAGAGAGGGGGAGGCGGCGATGCAGGTGGATGGGGAGCTAAGCGCTTACGGAGGGATGATGAGGACAGCGTAGTCGTTGACATCAAATTAGAGAGACAGTATTTAATAAAAAAATATTTTTTATTATTTTTTAAAGGATTATAAATAGTAAAAAAAATTATATATAGTAAAAGATGGCTCTAAATAATAAGATTTTTATAGAACGGGACTTATGGATGACATAAAAAATAAATAAAGAATCATTAAATGAAATTACTTTAAACTTTGTGTCATCTCATCGATCTAAATCTAATGTGTAGGACCCACACTATTTAAGAAGTTATGTTTAATCTAAATATATTTATTCCTTTATAAGATTAAGATGATATGAAACAATTTTAATTCTCAAAGAATAATACGAACATATTACATAAATCATCATGAGATACGATCAAATGCTTCATTTATCAGTGCCACTTTGGTTCTTCAAACCTTCTCATCAAAGGTCTAAGCAACATATTTGACTTTATTATTCATACATACATGTAAACATGCACTGCTCAAATAATGTTTTCTTTAAAAAAAACAATTTCATCATTTTTCCTCTCTCTACATATAATATTGATTTATTTTTATCAAACTTAATGTGATATGAGAAATTTTTTTTTTTTATTGTTTAAACATAAGCATTTTAAGTTAGTCACTTTGGCTTATGACTTCCTCCAAAAAATTAATCTCATATTTTTTTCTCCAGAATTTGAGTATAATCATATATAATACAAGCTATTTCTGATGAAAAATTGGTTTGACATGAAATATTAAGAGGATAGTGAGGTCTAACAAACTCAAAGTCCATTCAAGATATATTTATTATTTGCTAGACAAGGTAATGCATCCTAACTTTAGGAACAAGTCACAAAGTGGGACTTTGGACAGAGTAAAACACAGACCACAAAAAGACTATTGTTTTTTAAGATTTGATGAATTGATGAAGTTGTTTTTACTTCATTAGATTGCTTGGTGACTTAAACATGTATTTTTTTCCAACCTTCTCATCTTCTCTCTAGAACTGTAGTTTTTTTATTTGTTCTTTCCCTCATTACCTAAAAGGTCACCACTTAAAACTATGACTTGTAGCATAATTAAGCTGCCATTTTTGAAGGACTGAGATGGTTGAGTCAGGAATGACAAAAAAAAAGAAGATAACTTTGATCATTGCAACAACTTAGAAAAGGTAAAGGGGGAGCAGCAGATGATAACAACAATGGAGAAGTAACTGTTGAGAGGTTATTTGGAAGTGATGTTCACAATGGAAATTACGTAAACAAAAAAAAAATGTGAATGCTGTTTTCTGGAATTGAGTTCATTCTAAGATTCAAACATTATGTAGGCAGCAAATTTTCTTTGGGGTGTGTAAAGCAAAATCATGGAGTGTAGGCATAAAACAGATAGAACTTCTATATCAGATTACAAACATGAGAACTACTTGAATTAAAAATTGCAATCCTTGTCCTTTAGAATCCAAATTGTTCTAATTCAAACAAGGAGTAGGCAGCAAGTCAGCAATTTTTCTTTGACCAATACAATATATATACACTTCTAGACTGCCTTTTCTCCTCCAGGAAGAAAAAAAGAGAGAGAAATCAGCATCTGTCCTTCTTTGACCAATTCAATATGTATACACTTTTAGACTGCCTTTGCTCCTACAGGAAGCAAAAAAAGAGAGAGAAATCAGCATCTGTACTTCTTTGACCAATTCAATATATATAAATAATATTATACTTTAGACAGATCAGAGCCATAGCCTCATCCTCTGCCAGTTTAGTTTATTTCCCTAATATAAGGATGAAATTTGAAGATGTGAAATGTCTTATCAATCTTCTTGGTCAAAAAAATTATGTGAGGCAGCAGCTTCGTTTGAAGTCTAAATAATTGAAAGTATTTAAAGAGTCAGTACCATCCCCCATCCTCTCTTGAAATCATTTAAAGAGTCAGTACCATCCCCCAACCTCTCTTGAATAAACAAGTAAATTAAATCAGGAAAATTTCCTGATTTCATATGTTTTTGTTGGTTGCCAAGAAATGCACTTTCTGGTATGTTATTTTCCAGCAACAAAAGCATTTAAAGCAGCACATATGTTATGTACTAAATCTGCAAATATGCAAGTCTGCTAAATGCTTAATCATGCAACACCCATAACTTGTTTGAGTAAATGCCAAAAGCATTTAAAGCAGATAGTTTCAAACACATGTTATCTACTAAATCCGCAAATATACAAGTCTGCTAAATGCTTAATCATGCAACACCCATAACTTGTTTGATTAAATGCCAAGAGCATTTAAAGCAGATAGTTTCAAGCACTTCTGTTATCTACTAAATCTGCAAATATACAAGTCTGCTAAATGCTTAATCATGCAACACCCATAACTTGTTTGACTAAATGCCAAAAGCATGGCTCACCTGCTACCAGCAACCACACTCTTGTCCTAACAGAGCCCAAGCCGCCTCCTCCACGTCTCCTACTTGTCCATGTCAAGGTCATGCACTGTTCTCGGTAACCTAACTTTAATAGAACCAACACAGACAAATCATGATCGCCTTCGCATTATAAATACAAATGCTCTCGCAAATCTCTACTTACTGTTGATGATATTTCGGTGATACGGAGATGGTTCATCCTGTGGGTATTCTGGTCTCCGTTGCTCTCCTTGTTCTACTTCTTATGTTGGGATTCACTCTGGTGTCAAGGGCTGCTTGGAAGCCCAAACTGAGACAGCCACCGGGCCCACCAAGGTGGCCCGTCTTCGGGAACCTCCTTCTATTGGGCCCACTCCCGCACAAGGACATGGCCCAACTTTCCTCAGCCTACGGGCCGCTCGTTTACCTCCGACTCGGCGCCGTCGACGCCGTCACCACCGACGACCCGGAGGTCATCCGGGAGATCCTACTTCGGCAGGATGACGTGTTCGCCTCCCGGCCCCGGACGCTGGCCGCCGTCCACCTCGCCTACGGCTGCCGAGACGTCGCCTTGGCCCCGTTCGGCTCGCACTGGAAGCGGATGCGGCGAACCTGCATGGAGCACTTGCTTACCACGAAGCAGATCGAGTCGTTCTCGGGCCACCGGAAAATCGAGGCCTGCCACCTCGCCCGAGATGTGTGGCGCAAGGCCCGAGATGGGGAGCCCGTCAACCTGCGGCAGTTCTTGGGCAACTTTTCCATGAACAACGTGACGAGGATGCTGCTGGGAAAGCAGTACTTCGGACCCGAGCTGGCCGGGCCGGCCGAGGCGGCAGAGTTCATGCACATCACCCACGAGCTGTTCTGGCTCCTGGGGCTGATCTATCTCGGCGACTACCTGCCGCTGTGGAGGTGGCTCGACCCGCTCGGGCGCGAGAAGAAAATAAGGGAGGTGGGGAAGAGGATGGACAGGTTCCACCAGAAGATAATCGAGGAGCACCGGGAAGCCATGGCGAGGAGGAAGGAAGCTGGCGATGGCGAGAACAAAGAAGCAATGGACTTTGTTGATGTGCTGCTCTCCTTGCCAGGTGAGGATGGGAAGGAACGCATGGACGACACAGAGATCAAAGCTCTTATGCAGGTATGTCGTCGCCACCATTCATGTTCTCGAGAGGATGACTTCTGCATCATGATGTCGATCAATTCGGCGTAGGACATGATTGCCGCGGCGACGGATACATCGGCGGTGACGAACGAATGGGCCATGACGGAGGTGATCAAGCACCCAGGGGTGCTGCGGCAAGTCCAGGAGGAGCTCGACAGGGTGGTCGGGAGGGATCGCCTGGTGCAGGAATCAGACCTTGCCCACCTGACGTACCTCCGGTGCGTCGTGAGGGAGACCTTCCGACTGCACCCGGCGGGGCCGTTCCTCATCCCTCACGAGTCCACCAGGGCCACCAAGCTCATGGGCTACGACATCCCCTTCAAGACGCGCGTGTTCATCAACACGTACGCGCTGGGGCGGAACAGGCGCGTCTGGGACGACGTCGACGCGTTCCGGCCCGAGCGACACCTGCCGCCGGAGGGCAGCGGCGGGCGGGTGGAGATCAGCCACGGGGCCGACTTCAGGATCCTGCCGTTCGGCGCGGGGAAGCGGAGGTGCCCCGGCGCGCCGCTGGGAGTGACCATGGTGCTGATGGCGCTCGCCACGCTCTTCCATTGCTTCGACTGGTCGCCGCCGGAGGGGGTCCGATGTGAGGAGATCGACACGGAGGAGGTCTACGGCATGACCATGCCCAAAGCCAAGCCACTGATGGCGGCAGCCATGCCGCGATTGGCCCCAAACCTGTACGACTAAGTTTCGTTACCGGTCTCTTCAAGCTTTAATATCTGAGGAAATGTTCTACTCAAATCAACGGTTACATAACAATACAAATGATTCTATATACTTTGCTCTTCACCTCAGAAGTTTAAGATACAAGTTCGAGAGGAGAAACGCACGGATTACTTTCGAGTCGTCAAAGAAGCACAAAAATAGAATCTTATGTATAGAAAAAGAAGAAAATGAAACAGCAGTGTAAATCTTCAAACAATCTTAACTTGTGACAATGCACTAGAACAAATAGCGACACCATGCAAAAGAGTTGTCAGGATCTTAGCAGATTTTACTGAAGTTATATGATATTGTTGCTTATTTGTTTGTAAAATATCAATCTTCTTAAGACTTTTTATGATTTCTTAATAACCTGCAAAAAGGAATATGAGCTATAAATCACGATACTTTACGATTATATAACAAAGGGTTCAAGATAATTCATCATGATCAGAAGTCTCCACAAGTGTCTATGACTTTATTATAAAACAAGATACTGAACCAGCTATAAACACTACCCCAATGGCTATCCAACCACATGCCACTTATGTAGCTCTAGGATGTTGTGTTAGTTGACACTCAAAATTACTTTGCAGAAAACTCTCAAAATGACTATCCAAGATGATTTATTTTTTGATAGTATGGTCTCATGACTACATACAACATATATTTACAGGACTAAAATGATAAAAAATAATAATCAAAATGTGATTGTTAAACCTATTACGAGTTCTTTATATATTGTATAAATTATGAACAAAATCAAAAGGCACGTACATCTATAAATATTATATCAAATATCGTGTTGTCACGACCTTAGTTAGAATTGCCTAAGGCGTGAAGCACCCTTGTAGTCAAAACGCGAATTTAGCTTGTCTTGTCTAAGTCGTGAGGCACTCTTGCGACAAAGACGCGAACTTAGCTTGCGTTGCCTAAGTCGTGCTTCGCCCTTGCGATATTGCTCCGTAAAGATCAGCCCACTTGCAACCTCTTGTAGGTCCCGAAGGACCTGTAAAAAGAGAAAGTTGATTAGTTCGAAAGAACAAGCGACGAACAAGTCTCGACGTCTCGCGAAAAGAGGATAAGCTTTATAAACAATTCAGTGAGCACCTTGCATGCACAAGAGAAAAGAGGGAGAGAGGGAAAACAATGACTTTAGAAGGTTGAACGAACAGCTGCAAGTCCACAAACAGCTGCTCACCGGGTGCCGAGCGCGACAACAAGTTCCCGTCAAGATAACGTGCGAACTTGCGAAAGGTTGCTCAATGTTACCTTGACAAGAGCTTGTTGTCACACTCAGCACCAAGTTCCTCTAGCTTACATTGTGATTTTTTCCTCTAGCCAATCTTGAATGCCCGCTCATCTGAACGACGTCTTTCCTTATATTTTTACGCTAATTTCCCTCAAACGATCACGTATGTTGGTTGTCCTCAACACATCCCCCATGTTTGCATGTCAAGTGTTTATAAATATATTTATTCCACTCCAATATCATTTCTCATGAACTTAGTTGATTCTTCACCCATGTAGCTTCTTGGTATTATATTGGTTAACACTTTGTATCACTTTATGGAGCTAAAAAACCTCTCAAAATGATTGCTTAGATGATATATTTTTGGACAGTTTTACTTCTAAGTGACAATTACATATAACCAACGTTTACAAGACTGAAATGATTACATAAACCAACTAAAATGGGGCTGCCAAGCCTATTGTAAACTTTTTACATTTTGTGCAAAACATGAACAAAATCGAAATACACATATATATCTGGGTGGAATAAAATGGAGTAAAGTACAACATCTTATGCCGGTGGAAGCTGAGCATACAGGAATGCAAATGACATTTGCTTGCAAACAATTCTAAAATAGGTGCCAACAACATACTTGATATAGCTCCACAGATTTAAATTGAAACACCCATCATCTATCAAAACCAACAAAACATGATTCCAAATATGCCATCAATCTATCCCAATTTCTTGAGTTGCAAATTAAAGGACCTTATTAACTTTAGCATCTCAAGCATCCAATTGTAGAGTTGTCGGATGAGCATTCGATCTCAGACTTGCTTAACATTATGAAAAATTCGGAGCTCATCATCTTCTAGGAAGGTCTGGATCATCATTTTCCCGTGGTAAAAGCTCCACCAATCATGTACCTGGCAGATTCAAAGTAATCAATCTTTACTAGATTCATCAGTCCACCTTTTGACTTAACCCTTAAGCTTTCACCTTCAAGCCGAGTACCTCTTTCTAAGACTGCATAAAAATAAGATAAGTCCCGGTTAATACAAAAGCTAAACAAAAAATAACAAATTGCAAGTTCATTAGTATAATGTTAACTTATCCACAAAAAATTCAAATGATAAGATAGTCATCGGAAGTAAGCTACAAATAAGACTGACTTATAAAGGTCCGATAGGTATATTACTATTAACTTTTAGATATTAAGTTCAAGCTCAACAAAGTTAAGTTAAAGGCTAATTATCCAGTCATGACTAGATCCTTTTAATCCCAAGTCCTGTTTAGGTCATCGAAACTTACATTTTATACATTTCTTTTAGACAGATATTACCTCCATGGATGTACATAAGTCTCCTCTATAATGGTCAATAATCCATCCCGAAGACAGTAATTTCCTGAACCAGCAAAGGGGTCGTGAATGGTCCCTTAGAGATCCATACCAAATGCAACCTACTTAAGTAACTCTGCAGAGAAAAGGATGCAGGTTTTCTGCTGGGCCACAAATCTAAAGGTCTCCTATTTCACGACCTCTCACCATGGAACTCCTGTTCATTTCTAGGTTTACTTGAATTAAGTTCTTTCACATGCTTAGATATAGGAGCATGGTTGACCATCAACAGGTTGAAATATTTGCATTAAATCAGCTTACATTGTCATGTCTCTACAATTAGTACCATATAGAGGTTGGAGTATCTTCAATCAGGGGATGTGATGAATATACTGCATGAGCAGCTACTGCATTCATCTTGGCAGAAGGCTTTCAAAAGAAACAAGAAACTTTCATTGGAGAACAACTGGAACCTTGCTTGCAATCCCAAAACTCTTATTATGCATAAAGCTTGCTGCAGCTGCATCAATTTTTCTTGAAGCAAACTAAGGTTTGCTTAAAGGACAACATAAGTATTTACAAAGGAATTTTCACAGAGCAGCAGATTTAGCTGCTCATTGGATAAATCAGATACTAAATACATTTAAAAATCATCCGAAGAAAAAACTACCTCTATATACGTTACAAGACTCTCTCACAGAGAAAATCCATCTCTCAAAGAGTTAATCCAAACTCAAACTCAAAACTCTTGTACACCCACTCATATGAATACCAATAATATAAACATCTTAGGAACATGTGCTTTTCCTCAATACCTCCTCATTTAAAGCAACCAAACCCTAATTCCCAAGGAATTCTTTTCATACTTAAATTTCTATCTTGCTCTCCAAGTAATTTAAATTCTATTAGGACCTAAAAAAATCTCTGCCAACCCTAACAACAACCAATTTCTATTGCGACTAGCAACAATGGATCTTTACAGGGATGTGCATTAGAGATATCATATGGAAATAAAAATCGTCCAACAATTTAGTCCAATCAATGTAACTAATCTAAATGGCCAAGAAAACGAGCGAGAGAGCAAAAATTATCAGAACACCTGAACTCAATGTTATTACTACGGCCGCACTGCATTCAATGGTAAATACGAACCAAGAGAGATACAGACCCTATTCCACAATCCAGATTTAGAAAGTAATGATACCGAAGAAAAAAAAATCCAAAATGTTTGTTTTATCACCCAAACAGGCACCTTTCTGAAAATCTCACACCAACAGTATCACCAGCTCTAAACGAAATCTAATCATGGCATCCTCACTATATGTTCGACGGTCGCCTTTAAGCATTTAAGAAAACACTCGAACAGCCTTCTACCAGCGCAATCTACAGATCGTCACAGAAATCTGCAATTTCCGTAATGACACTAAGAAAAGAAGTCACCCACTTGATTATGGATGCGGAACAGTAAAGAGAGAAGGCGGGACCTGGACGGCAATGCTGCCGTAATTTGGCGGCTCAGATCGGAGGAAAACCGTCTACCTCCGCGGCCATTTTTCCCCCTTCGAAAAGGAGGTGGGAGACCCATCGAATCGCATCGATTCCACGGCGCTCCTCTCCTCCGACGAGAGACGGCGAGAGTGATCAAGGAAGCGAAACGAGAAGGGCGACGCAGCCACGTTGAATCCCAAATCCGTATTTAACGGGCCGGTCATAGTTTGGACCCGCATGACAGAACCCGACCCGTTTGTGCAATGAATTATAGTATAATTAAAACAATCCCGCATGACAAAACCCGACCCGTTTGTGCAGTTAATTATAGTAGAATTTAAAGAATCCGACCACGTCGGACTCTCTCAACGCACCGGACAATAAACGAAGACATAAATACTTGACCGCTGCGTCCATCCCCCATTTCGCCGACCCACCCTAAGTTTCCCATTCGTAACTGCCACCGGCGAGCATTCCTTTGCTGCTCCGCTTCCGCTGCCGCCACCACCGCCGTCTGCATGGCGGAGGAACTAGTCGGAACGGGTGGCGCCACCTCGGACCCCGACGGTCCCGACGGCGTCCGTATGAGCTGGAACAATTGGCCCCGTTCCAAGATCGAGGCGAGCAAGTGCGTCATCCCCGTTGCTGCCTCCATCACCCCGATCCGCGCCTCCCCCTCCGTTCTCGTCCTCCCCTACCAGCCCCTCCGCTGCAAGCCCCCCTGCTCCGCCGTCCTCAGCCCCTTCGCCCGCGTCGACTTCGCCGCCAAGATCTGGATCTGCCCTCTCTGCTTCTCACGCAACCACTTCCCCCCGCACTACGCCGGAATCAGCGAAGCCAATGTCCCCGGCGAGCTCTACCCCCAGTGCACAACCGTCGAGTACGCCCCACCGCCCCTCGACCACCACTCCGCTCCATCGTCTGCCCCGCCGCCGCCCCCCGTCTTCCTCTTCGTCATCGACACCTGCCTCATCGAGGAGGAGCTAGGATTCCTCAAGTCAGCGATGCGCCGGGCCATCGGCCTGCTCCCGGATAACGCCCTCGTTGGGCTGCTCACCTTCGGCACCCAGGTCCATCTATACGAGCTAGGGTTCGCGGATGTGTCCAAGATCTACGTGTTCAGGGGGATAAAGGAAATCTCGAAAGACCATATCTTGGATCAGCTCGGGCTCTCTGCTTCGAGTGTCCGGCATGGTGCCGCCGTTGGAATGCCAGGGTATACCAAGGCGCCGCAGACCAATGGGTTTCATCCGTCTGGATCGGTTCATAGATTCCTGCTTCCGGCTGCAGATTGTGAATACGCTCTCAGTTCGGTGAGATTTTTAATCTATTCCTCGAATTAGTTGATCGACTACCTTTTTTCCCCTCTTAGAGCTAAAAATTGTTTTTGTTCTGTTGCAGTTGCTGGACGAGCTGCAGACAGATCAGTGGCCAGTTGAAGCAGGGAGCCGTGCTCTTCGTTGCACGGGGGTTGCCCTAAGTGTTGCCGCTGGCTTACTGGGAGCATGCGTGCCTGGTACTGGGGCTCGCATCATAGCTTTGGTTGGTGGACCATGTACGCAGGGCCCTGGAATGGTAAAGATGTCTGCTTTATTTGGTGCATCTTCGTTTTCAAATCTTGTTCTGGGATTTAGTAATTAGTTTGCTTGAAATGAAACATTTGAATTTATGACCCATATTAATTCGGGGTCTGCATATTTGAGTTTCTGTTAAATGCAAGTTTTTAGATGTCCATCCAATACCAATTTCGGTAGGCTCTTGGATTGGGTACAGTATGGGTGTACCTAGCAGCATACTCACCCAGACCACCCAATGCCAGCTGAAAAATAAATAATAATACCAACTGGTATTGAATCCAATTCTAGTTGGACTAGTAAATACTGGTCCGTGCATATCATACCAGCCAGTATTTGAAGCCTTGGTTAAATGTGACAGTGAAAACCAAATAAGCAAATAACTTAGTCATTGGATTTGTGGGTTTGTCCAAACATACTCTTTCCTGAACCTTTGTTGGGAGAAAGATTTCACTTGCATATGATAAATTTAATTGTCTGTCTGTTGTTATCTCCATCCATTGCTTCAGCTAACATGGGCTGGATCTAGATGCTAGGTGATCCTTGCAATAACAACAACAGCCAGTCGTAAATTCCCAACTATCTATGGCGGACTATGCTTTTTCACTATTGAGCTCTGGACAAAATAATGGAGAAAATTTAAACCTTTTATAGTTTCTAATAAGATATTCATGAGTGTTTTTCATCTACAATTTCTCACATCATTGATGCTAATTATCTCACATCTTCAAACTATAATATTTTTTAATTCATTTAAAACATGTGTTCATATCATTTTAACTTATTATTTCCCATTTAGATAGAGCTATGTTTGATTTTTTTCTTTCTTAGTAACTTTACACATCAATCTCAGCATTCTCATTTCATTGACACAAACATTTTATACTTTTTTTGTACCATCCAATACTGAATACTCAGATCCATAAAGTATTAATAAATTTTATTTGGTTCAATTCTTCAAGAATTATTTTTATGTTTTGATTTTAGTTGTGCTTTATAGGTTTATTTGTAACTTGACTATTGTTTCTTGGAATAGAATTCTGAAAGCTGAGCGGACTTGATCTGCCTTTAGGCATTTTTATTTATGTTCTATGATTATGTACCATTACAAAGTATGGCCATTTTTGACTTTTGGGATGGAAAGTCTGATCCATAATCTTTTTTCTAACATTTGCTAAGAGAAGCCTTTTTAATCAAAGACTACAATGATATTGGGTTGAGTGTTCTATGATTGTTAGGCTGTGACTTACATCATGAATTAACTAGTACAAACTGCATATGTCAATCGAAGTCTTTACTTGGATACTTTCTTAATAAGCAAATCTACAGTTAATTTCTTTCAATGAAGGCCCATAGTTGAAGTCTGCTTACAAAAGCAGTAAGAAATCATGATAACTGAGAGCATCTTAGACAACTTTAGCTGTGAAGATATTAACAATCGGTTTTTCTGTTTTTCTTCAAAATTTCTGTTACATCATTTACATTCTCAAGTTGTTTTCCTTATTAATATTCAGTTCATTCTTCTTGTCTCCACTTTATTTGTGATTTGCAGATTGTCTCAAAAGATTTGTCAGAACCAGTTCGCTCTCATAAAGATCTTGATAAAGATGCTGCTACACATTTCCACAAAGCTGTTAAATTTTATGAAAATTTGGCCAAGCAGCTAGTTAGCCAGGGCCATGTATTGGACCTATTTGCTTCTGCACTTGATCAGGTTTCAGTCACATTTCATTGTATTAAGAATTTTCTCTGTGATTATTTGGGAGATTTCACTATGCTTTACATGGTTTCTCTGAATATTGGACATGCTAGTGGTATGATAATTTGATTATCCTGACATGCTTTAAGATTGTTAAACAATTGACCAGTATGTGTATGAATTGATAGAGGATCCTTGTTTGAAGAATTTGCTATTGCATTGATTGTAATTTTATCATACGTTATTTTTATGCAATAATTTCATGTTAGTAATTAGTAGTATTTAAAAGTGCCTATACGAACTATTTTAATTGCTATCAATGGCAATTGTGTGGTACTTGGCATTGGACATCTTCAAAGATGCACCGTGCATGTGAATGCAACAAGATAACCCTGCTTTTTGCCCATATTATTTTTATGATACCCTTACTAAATTCCTATCATATTTTCATAGCTTACCACAACTTTAAAAGTAGCTCTTTTACTATATAACAACCTGTGGACATTTGTCAGTGAGCTATTTTGCAGACAAATCCTTTGCAAAGTACCTTGCAGAAATTGACATGTAAAAAACTATTGTGTTTTTATAATGTTGTTCCCTTTCATTTTCCTTTTTTTTTATGTGTTTTGGTGGAGTGGATGGTGTCGCATCACTTTCAGGTTAATGTTTTACAGCCTAAACACTAATGTTTTGCCTTACCTTAGTAAGCTTCTATGATTGTAATTTTCTTATTGCTAAAAAAGGGAAATATGCTGTTATTGTCATTAATTTTATCTTTCTATTGTCAGAATGTTACTGCTGTGGATTTGCCATGTGTTGATTTAACTAACTCATCAAAGTTTGTTTTCATTTAATTCAATAATTGTTGTCATTTCTCCTTTTGCATGTAAATTCAGGTTGGGGTTGCAGAGATGAAAGTATCAGTTGAAAGAACAGGTGGACTTGTTGTTCTTGCTGAAAGTTTCGGGCACCCAGTTTTTAAAGACTCCTTCAAACGTATTTTTGAAAATGGCGAGCAGTCTCTTGGTCTTTCTTTTAAGTAATTTTCTTGCTCTGTATGTAAATAGCAAAACTTGAAATAGCTCTATAAAAGAAATTGATTTGAAACGTATGTGCTATGAAATGATTGACATCAAATTCAATGCCAGAACATCGTGGGAGCTACAACAAGCTCCAGAAACAACTGGAGAATTCTCGAGAATCCAATTTGTTCTGATCAAGATTATTGAACATAATGTGATCCTACAGGCTTTTAACCAAAACTAAAATCCTTTAGGCATCATAGTTGACTTTGTGATGGTTTTGACTTCTCAAAGAAACATCGATCACATTGTTGTTTCTATCTATCAGCTGAAATGTTCATGCATAGCTATTGATAGATGTTGAAGTAAAAGAAACTGGTCGATGTGATCATCCATTTTTAACCTTATGACAACTTTGTCTCTTTTTTTTATAAGTGGAAAACTGCCAGTTGCATATAAGATTGGCATATTTCTTTTGCCATCTATTCCAAATTATACTCCTTTAGTATTTTTTATCAACAGAACCTAGAACCAAGGTCTAAATTCTCAGTCCTGTACTGATAATAGCTGTATGTCAGATTGGTATGATACAAGTAATCGAGTATCAAACCACACCTTGTTTGTATGGACCCTTACTGGTTGGTGGTGGCCTAATTGGCAGGTTCCAATTTTGAATCCCTACAACAACAACAAACAAACCATAATGTTCCAACTATCTGAGGTTGACCACACAAATATTTTCCTGGCATTGTGTTTCAGACATCTAAAACCCTGATTGAACTCTTTTTTGTGTGTGTTTTGTCTCAATAATGAAACAAAATATGTTTTTAGGATCTCTTGCAAGTCATTTATGAAAAACACATGTAAAAAACTTTAAGAATGTAAGAAATTAGCGCATTACAAGATATGATACATGTATTATAAAAAACTTCTTGGGTGGGTCTATGCCGATCTTTGTCGGATCTGTGATGATCTAGATCACTTTTATTGTCTTTTATTTTGTTAGTACTGCTTTCTTTTGAAGACAATAATTCTCATTATTATTATTTTGTTCCAGTGGGACACTTGAGATCAACTGTTCAAAGGATATCAGAATTGAGGGAATTATTGGGCCATGTACATCTTTAGAGAAGGTTGTCTTAAATCCTAATTTTACTGATTGACATAAGATACATATTGAAATGGTTTTTTTCTGTCCCAAAAATTAGAAATTTGAATTTGTCTGAAGTGGACTGCTGTCTTATTTAACATTTGCAGAAGGGAACTCTTTGTGCTGATGTTGTCGTAGGCCAAGGAAATACCACTTCGTGGAAGATGTGTGGTCTTGATAGGACTACTTGTTTGACTGTATTCTTTGAAATCGTACCAAGCGAACGGTCAAACCAATCTGGAATTCCAAATCCACAATTATATATACAATTCTTAACAAAGTATGATACCTTGTCATTTTGCTTTATTCATCACTTCAAAGTGGGCCTAACTAATCAGTTACATGATGTCACTTGTATGTAGTTATCAGGGTCCTGAAGGTCAAATGAGGTTCCGGGTTACAACCATCACTAGAAGATGGGTGGATGGTTCCAATGCAGAGGTTAGTTAGGAATATTCTGTTCTATGTTATGTTTGATTACAGATGAGAAAATTATTAATTGTTGGGGGTTTTTCGGATGTATTGCAAGAACTTGATTAGTTAATGATTGACATTTGATTATCTCATGTACTTCTGTCCTAATTAGCAACTAATTGATGTTTGACTGGAGTATTCCATTCTGCTTTACTTATCATCGTGATTTGTTTGATTTGGTTTGTATTATCATGAAAGATGAAGATATGGATGATGTAGATAAATAATGCCTGGTGGTCCAAATGGAGCGATATCTGCTGTTCAATGAATTATGTCCGAACTTGGCAGTTGTGAGTTGTGACAAATGCCATGTGTGTTGATTGTGTTACCAACCAATATTGTATACGGTAGCACTGAGAGTGCCCACTGACAATACATGTGGTCATTTCTTTGCAAATTTTTAAGTCAATTAAACATAACATATCTAATGATGCTAGCCATGTTATAAGTTAAAATTAGATACTGACAGTCTGACATGTGAATTAACATGACTGTTTACAGAGTCTGGATAGTCGTGTCTGTCCTTTTGATTTTTTGCATCAGGTAGAATACAGTGAGATAAGAGGAGGCATTTATTAAGATGAGCATTCTGACATTAGATGATGTTATTCTGGTGAACATTAAATGTTAATCTGTTGGACTTGAGATATCCGATTAGA
This sequence comes from Musa acuminata AAA Group, assembly GCF_036884655.1. NCBI lineage: Eukaryota > Viridiplantae > Streptophyta > Magnoliopsida > Zingiberales > Musaceae > Musa > Musa acuminata. The sequence goes on along the minus strand of NC_088334.1, from coordinate 51,870,598 downwards.
TTTTCTTGTTGCAGAAAATTCCTGCGCGTGGTGTCTTAAACCTGTCTTCTAGTCATTATAGGTCATGATACCTGGAACTTGTGTCCCAATTCCAAGCCTGGTCTGATTGTATCTGAGCCAAGTCCAATGTCTGAGATATCCATGTAGCGTAATATAGTATATGGGAGACAAAGTAAATACATACTGTGAAGTTGTGGTATCTATCTTGCTCATAAGATGATGAAACCTAGCTTGTCTTTTCACCTTTCTTATTGAACATTTCTTAGTATATGGGATACAACTTTTTGCAAACTGGTTTTTTTTTTTACTGCTTTGGCTTATGAGGATTTAGTTTATTTGCTATTTTGCGCATCTTATTTTGTTTCTTCACTGGTCCTCATTTCTCAAGTGCTGGTGAATCAGTCGACCTTGGATTAAAATTCTGTAACGGGAGAAGTGACAGCAAGTCTTTATTTGGTGTTGTCAATTGTGATATGGATCAACATGTCAGTTAGAAATAAATGTGCATTTATTAGTATGGGTTGGTCATAAAGTTATCAATAATCGCTAAGAATAGGTAACATGTGTGGTTCCTACTGCCTAATTAGTTTATAATCCAATTGTTGTTAGATTATGCCACTTTAGCATGCAGCTTTGTCATAAAATAGCTATATGTTTTAAGTTTCATTTTGCATTTTATCAGAACAATAATGACTTGTTGACTTATTTTTGGACACTGTGATACAGGAACTGATTGAAGGATTTGATCAGGAAACTGCAGCTGTTGTTTTGGCAAGATACGTCTCCTTGAAAATGGAGATGGAGGTAAGCTAAGCTACATATTTGCATCGAAAAGCTCTCCGACAAGAGTCTTGATTTAGTCTTTTACAGTTTTACCCTTTGTTGTGACTTGGTACAGATTATAAGCTGATATATAGTTATGTTTATATTTAATAATTCTCCGAAGTCCGAACACACTAATATGCCTAAAAAAGTATTTACCATCTTTTAGTACATTGGCTTTTGTGTAGCATGTTTGCATTCTGCTGCTTGTAAGTATTCTTATTGTATCTTGACCTTTTTATATTTTTGGCAGATTTTAGAAGTTTGACCTTGTACGAATGAATAGGCTCTCTGTCATATGTTCAATGACCAGTGAACATCAAAACATTAGATATTATGTATCAAGTCTTGGTTTACTTTGTACCAATATGGTATCTGTTTAATTTTCAGGAAGAATTTGATGCAACACGATGGTTGGATAGATCACTAATCCGCCTTTGCTCCAGATTTGGTGATTACCGAAAAGATGATCCTGCTTCATTTACATTAAATCCAAATTTTTCAATACTCCCACAGTTTATGTTCAACCTGAGGCGCTCACAGTTTGTACAGGTGCTTTCTTGGATTATTACCAAGAATTTTAAAATTGGTGAATGCTGAAATTTGTTATATGTAATTTTTTATGTTGGTGCATCTAATTGTTTATGTTCTTCCTTCAGGTTTTCAACAACAGCCCCGATGAAACTGCTTATTTCCGTATGTTGTTGAATCGGGAGAGCATCACCAATTCTGTTGTCATGATACAACCTTCACTTCTTTCATATTCTTTTAACTCCCCTCCTGTTCCTGCATTATTAGATGTTGCGTCTATATCTTCAGATCGTATATTATTGCTAGATGCCTATTTTAGTGTTGTTATCTTCCACGGTATGACTATTGCTCAATGGCGCAACATGGGTTACCAGAATCAGCCTGAGCATCAGGTGACTTAATGAGAATTTTATTTCTTACTACTCTGGTCATTATAATCGTTAATCATAACAGCCAGTTTAATTACAAAATCATGTTGTTTTTATATGTCTACATATACTTACAATTCAAGTTGAACTTCTCTGTATTTGGAAGTTCAATTATTTTAAGAGGAACACCTGAAAAAAAAAGTAAATAAAACACAATGGACCTTTTATGATCTTCCACACCAACTGAGAATCAAACTAAAGAATATATTTAGAATCTATCTTAGAAGACAAAGTCCTAGAGAGTATATGCTCTTCTATGAATATTCAATAAAGAATATACCCAGAATCTATCTTAGAAGATAAAGTTCTAGAGTGAATGTTATTTTTCAGTGAATATCTAATCTTGTATTGAACTTTATATCTCTCAGCAAGATTTACCTCTCGTAGAAAGAGTCACCTTACGGCTGGGACTGCATTGTCAGAAAGTGGAACTGCTTTAGTCATAAAAAAGCAATACTGCATTTTTTAGCTTATGTCACTCTTTATTACCCGTCCACAATTACTTCCATTCTGCTGTAGCTTCTGCAAAACAGAAGTCTTTTTTCCTTTCTTTATGGACATAACAAATCATAAAATGTGCTGAGTACTGCCAACATCTTGTAGATTCTGAAGTGCTAATGACCAACTATGCCATCCACATTGCCTACTCTTTTTTCTATTAATTTATAGGTCTTCTTCAATAATGCTAAATCTCAGAGAGAGAGAGAGAGAGAGAGAGAGAGAGAGATTGTACATCAGCTTTGTCAACCATTTAATGATTTTTCGAGAGAGATTGTACATCAGCTTTATCAACCATTTAATGATTTTTCATTATGGTGACTTGGTCATCACCATTTAAGTTTTTAGACTTAAATATGTTTTGGTAGTATCAGACTCTTTCTTTTTTTCTTGAAGAGCTCTTTTCCACGTTAGGAGCAAAGATTGCCTGAGTTGTCAGATTAGTAGAAATCTCATCTTCCATGACACTGATCTATAACCAGGTTTTGTAGTCATCCTCCTGATGTAATAAATTTCTTATTCTCCCTATTCCAGTTTGGTTCACATCCAAATGCTTCATCTTTCTGATTTAGTAAAGTAGTTCTTATTTATGATTCATCCTGCTTGGTGGGCAATTTCTTTGGTATAAAGAAGCCATTTAATCTACAACTTAAATTTACTCTTAGAACTCCTTTAAGAAAGCAACATTTATAGCTTATCTTAGATTATAAAGAGGCATCTTCATACTCACACATCTTCTACCTATATAATATTATTTATCTCCTGATGCATTCTTCCCCCATTTACATGATCAATCAACTTATGGTTTATTTTCATAATTTTGTGTGCCGCTTCTCATCCATGTTTCACTTTTTTGCTGAATGGTGCTTATCTCAGTGTTTCAACACAGCTTAAACTTAAGATAAGCTATAGTAGTTGGCTCATAACATCGAGACATATCCTGCATGCTTGGTAAAAGCATACATACAGCATGTAGTGGGTAATTTTAACATAAAAGAACACAAGCCAGAGCAAATAATGCAAAAAATAAAAAAATAATATTTTTAAAATCCATTTGCCTTGCCGACTCCATAAAGTTACGTAATGTGGTGAACCTTTTTTTACATAAAAATAATGTATGTTTTCCTTTTCTATTTCTTGTGACCAACAGGCTTTTGCTCAGCTGTTACAAGCTCCTCAAGATGATGCCCAGGTGATCATCAGAGACCGCTTCCCTGTGCCCAGATTAGTTATCTGTGATCAGCATGGCTCCCAGGTCTGTGTTTAAGTTTGCTTTTTCTTTGTACTGCTCCTCTGCTATGCCATGTTTTGTTGTGCTTCATCATGCTATTCCTCCACACTATCATCACTAGCAACTTAGTTACTAATCATATCAATTTCTTTCACTCTGGCCACAAAATAACCTGTCATTTGAAAATGGGTTAGGCGGGCATTTCCATAAGAGCAAATGTAAACAACGCAACTCTTCTTCGTGTTAAACATTCTTCTATCGTAAGAAGATACTGTTGAACTCCTGGAATTTGAGTGATCAATGAACCTGAAGTTTATTTATCGTTACACTGTGTGCTCGAGGTTCTACTAGGGTCTGGCTGCTGACAACTCCTGGTGTTTCTGTTCTCTACAGGCAAGATTTCTGTTAGCCAAGTTGAATCCATCAGCTACATATAACTCTGCCCATGAGGTGGTGCCAGGGTCTGATGTCATCTTCACTGATGATGTTAATCTTCAAGTGTTCTGTGAGCATCTTCGAAGACTGGTTGTTCAGTCATGAGGACATTCATTTTGCTCGACTTAATTAATTATGGTAAGCATAATATGTAGGTGTGAGTTGTATGGTTCTCCTTCATGTTCGTCAGTTTTCTTTTCCACTGACAATTAGGCTTGATGTTTACCAGTTTCTTTGGGTTTCAGACAATGCATTTGCTGTTTATGGAGTTGACTTCATCTGGGGACCGAGGTGGGTAGCTTCTGCCAATTTTTTGGAGTCTTGGAATATGGGAAATTTAAATATGGTACAAATCAGGTTGACATTTTTGGATGGGAATTCAGTCAGGGTAACTTCTTTTTCTACTTTCCTTCTTTACTCACTTGACCTTGTTCACTGAAAGTGGACATTTTTGGACCTCTTACATTTATATATATTTTTTTATAGTAATGGAGTCGAAATCGAACAATGTGGCCTGGAGAAAACATGTAGGGCCTATTTATTAGTTTTATATAAATGGAAACATTGCTCTTTTATATTGTTTTCCTTCAAATCTTGGTCATTTGTTTGTGAAATTTTTGGAAAAGATTAGTGTGTTTCACATTAAGCTTACAACCTAATATGAATCATTAATGAATAGCATGTAATTTCCAAAACAACTTAGATAACCTCAGACACTTGTTTGGTTGATGGTTGGTTGCCCTTTCCTAGTTCAGCTTTCATCTCTTTTATATCATGTTGCACAATGGAACGCCCGAATTCCTATTAACTCTTTATCTATCGATGTGGCTTGTGGAAGCTCCGTTTCTTGCAGAAACCCACATCACATCACATGTTTGTGCTTCGACTGACCTCTTCTAGCTTTGGAACATGAAATGTCAAGCAACTTTGTTGATTTGGATTGTCGACGAGACCCTGAGAAGATCTCATAGCTCATGAGACGCTTTCACATCTCCCCTCGTCCTTGTTTTGTTATAGTGCTTTCTTTCGTGAAATCACTTATGATTTTGTATCATAAGAACGTGACAAAACCGACCATAGTTATTTAATACACAGACCTCCGAAGTTATAAGAATGTCGACTCGATCCGACAAGTTTCCGGGATACTGATAATTCAATTATTTGGATGGTGGTTTTATTATTTCATTTAGTACAAAAATATATTTCACTATTTAGATATTTTTAGATCGAAGTGAAAAATATATACGAAATGAGTTCTATTATAATGTACATTTTGTAGTTATTCTTTTCAGAGAGATTCTTTTGACGCCATCAGAATGGAACAGCCCATTGAGCTGGCCTATCGAACCGGCCTATTAAACCGGGCCAATTGTTAGACCCAAAGCCACTCCCGCGCGATCAAACCCTGAGCCGAACACACCGTTTCGTGTCATCGGGTGACGAAATGACTGAAACACCCTCGACGCCTCCGAAAAAGGACGGCTCCGCCTGCTCCAGCGTTTTCGTATTTCCCCCCAAAGCACAGTGGCAGTATCGTTATTAGACCCCAACCACGGCCCCCTTTTCACTAACCAAAAACCCCAAGGCCGCTTCCCCTAATCTTCTACCATATTTCTGCGCGGCCCCTTCGATCGCTCGACGACCGCCGAAGGAGAGCGAAAGCGAGCGTATAAAAGGAGAGAGAGAGAGAGAGAGAGAAAGAGAGGGGGAAAAGAGGAGAAGAAGGCGGAGGAGAGAGAAGCCTTTTCTCCTCTTGAAATCGAATCCTCTCGCGGAGCTGAGAAGAGGGGAGCTAGGGTTTGGGAGAGGTCCCGCTCGCTCGTCTCTTCTCCCCTCCTTTCTGGGTTGTTCCGCACTTCGACGGCACTTCGTTGGTGATCTCTCTAGGGTTTTCTTGCTGGATCTGGGTGTGCGGTCCCATGGCGGAGCGATTGAGGGATTTGAGCCAGCCGATCGATGTCCCCCTCCTTGATGCGACCGTGGCCGCTTTCTATGGGACGGGATCCAAGGAGGAGGTGCGTTTCCCGCTTGCGCCTGGCGTTCTTTTTGGTTCAGTTTCCTTCGTTTTAGGGTTCTTGGTGGCGGTTCGCTGCTCCCGGGTCGGTGGGTTTTGTCCTCCGGGGGTTGCTAGGACTTTGGATGGTATTGGGGGCACGCTTATAGCAACTTCATTTTTTCGGTTGAGTATCACAAGTAAACCGGGGATTGATTCAGGAAGAAAATGCCGCTCCTTTCTTTGCATTTTCTTGGAATGCCTCGATTGTGTGGTTATCGAATTTTATTTATTTTGTTCTTTGGTGTTAAAAAAAATGATCTGGTTATGCTGCCTCGTTGCTGTCGTCGCCTTTGAGTATAGCAACGAGCTTGTCTATTTGATTTGTTCTTGAGTTTATTTTTTTGGGTACATGGACCGTAAGGGCTAGTTCTAGCTCCTAATTTTTTATTTTATCTTATGTTTAATTACTTTTGATCTTTAATTTCTTTTGTGAAACCTTAGCTGATCTTTAGCTTGCTATTTGTTGCAGAGGTCAGCTGCAGATCAGATACTGCAGGAATTGCAGACCAACCCCGATACCTGGCTTCAAGTGGTTCACATTCTACAGAATTCACAAAGCTTGAACACTAAGTTTTTTGCACTCCAGGTTAGTTGGAAACAATTATGTGACTGTTTGAGGTAACATATTTCTTTCGATATGATGATATAAACCTGGACTTGTCATGGGTGAGAGAGTCTGGTGTGTAAATTGCACATTTAATTGGTTATCTTGTTAAGAGATTTAAAAGGCCATATCAGTGCCAATTGCAGTGTTGCAGGGCAGTTTGCTATAGGTGTAAATGAGTTGAAATGTGCTAGGACTCTATATATCATGGTTCCGATTGTCAAAGAATGAGATGTAGATATGGATTATTATGTTCATGGAAAAGAATACAAGGGTATATAACTCTTGAAAAGGTGGTGTCTTATTGATATCTTTTCCTTTTCTGTATAATTTGATCCACGGTTGACCTAAATGAATGAAGTGACAACAGTTTTGATGTTTCTTGCCTACAATGTGGAACAGGGGATGTTACTTATTTAAGATAGAAATGTTTTGTCTCTTTTCCGATTTACCTGTCAAAACACACATCAGAACATGGCCTTCTTCGTGGAAACAACATGGAGGTGACATGACGCTAATATAATAAAGGTTTAATAAAAGAAATAGGGGGTGGCTGATCTCAAACCTGCCAAAATAATGTATATGATCAAAGATTTTCTTAATTAGGTTGGTTGTAAGAACAAATTGCTACTAAAAATGGAATTCTTATAGATGGACCACTTAGTTCCAAAACCAACCCGAGTGTCTCACTACATACCTTAGGTTCAAGTATGGTTCTTGCAACTGTGGGTATGTGGACAATGTCATCATGTGTGCCTATTGAATGGAAATGTTCCAAACTGAAATGATTGGCAGAATATTGCTCTCGGTAGTCATTTTGTTAGTCAGCCAGAAGGCATAATAAGATGCATTTTTAATATTTGATCTTGTATTTTTGTTTTGAACTTCTTTGTTTCTGTTACCTGATGTCAATGAGTAAAGCTTTAAAATTGAATATACATGTGCATATGCGTGTCTATTGTTCATGTCCTTTAGTTCTGGGTTAAATTTGGAGCCTTTTTGACCAGCCTAATTATTCCCTTCATAGGTACTAGAAAATGTCATTAAGTACAGATGGAATGCCTTGCCAGTTGAACAGAGAGATGGAATAAAGAATTATATATCTGAGGTTATTGTACAGGTAACTGTGGTTCTGTTTTCTGGTTTACATGTAACATGCCTAGATCTTTTTCTGTATTACTTCTGTCCTAACTGTTCTTTGTGTTGTGGGACATTTTTGTGAATTCATTCAGCTTTCTAGTAATGAAGTTTCCTTCCGAAAAGAGCGGCTGTACGTCAATAAGCTTAATGTCATTTTAGTGCAGGTAATGGCAAGTATTTTTTACAGTCATCTTGTTCAGAGCCAGTAACTGTTAGCCTCTTCTGTCTATGAGTTATGCGATTTCAATTTTTTTTAGCACAATCTCTTATGTGTTGGGATCGAGATAATTATATTGTGTATCCTGAAGAGTAGGTTTTAAAGCATGAGTGGCCAGCCAGATGGCAGAGCTTCATTCCTGATCTTGTTTCAGCTGCGAAGAGTAGTGAAACTATATGTGAGAATTGCATGGCTATACTAAAGGTGTGTGTATATTTTTATGCAATCAGTCTTAATCTTAAGAGTATTTGCTAACATAGTTACTAATTGCACAGCTTTTGAGTGAAGAAGTTTTTGATTTCTCTAGAGGAGAGATGACTCAACAAAAAATAAAAGAACTTAAGCAGTCTTTAAATAGGTATGATTTATCTGATCATTGTGCTTTTTCATAATGTTTAACTGCCTTCTGTACTTGTTGCTGTACTCTGCTAAGTATTATATGTGCTATTACTTTTTATTGTATTACTGTCCAAAGCACAGTTATCAAGATCGGTATGGGGGTTGACTAGGTTCACAATTTGGATTGATAGGATTGGATCAACAGGATCAGAGTCAGTAATGAAAAAAATTCATACAAAAATAGCAAGATACAAGAAAAGCAAATAATATTTGAGAAAATATAATTTAATGTCAAATGTGCATTTTGTTTTTATATTTTATAAGATATTATCAGAAAAAATAAAAAACTGAACAAAAGATACAAATTGTATAATAATGACAATGACAATAATATGCAATAATTGATTAGTTTTAACTATCACATATTTTTAAAAGATATATACAAATATTATTATAGGGAATAACATTTAATATAGCAAGCAAAAGATCTTAGCCAGCTGTACCTTTGAATATAACTATAAACCCCACTGTGACACAATGGTTCTGTAATCAGACAATAGAATGGAGTATTTCAAAACAAGCAAAAAAAAATTTGATATCACATTGAATCACATGGCATCTTCATTTTTGTAATAGCATCTCTATTTTGTTAAAAGGTGAAGGACTAGTTCACATCCTTTTTCTTTCTTTGTACCTTTTTTCTCCATCTCGAATTACAACTTAACACAACACAAACAATAAACAAAATGTTAATCTTTCATTTCACATGCTTAGTCATTAATTTTTTTATAGCTTCTTAATTACAGCTTCTCTTTTCTCTATCCTGTCCTAGCACTTTCCTTTTTTCTATTTCTTCTGAGGCTGTGAAAGCAGCAAAAAATTGACCAAAATTGGTGAACTCCAGTTGAGTTCCATTGGTTCAGTCAGTACCACCTGATTTCTGGTTATGGGGGCAAAAACACTGCTATTGTTGGATGGGTTTTGGATGACACTGATAAATTGGGCTGCTCGGATCAGTTTTAATCAATATCACAAACTGTGTCCCAAAAGCAAGACTTCATTTTGGCAATGCCTTTCGTTCTTTAACAGAGCCACTGCAAGAGAGCTTTTGCAACTTCTTGTTTCTACTGCAAGGTGGTTGCATGAGTGAATTCTGTTTGGCACTAACATTCTTAATCAATAGTAGAGCTACAATTGATTATTAGTTGCAAGTAGGACCGAATGACGTCGGAAAATGTAGAAAGCCAGTTCTGATCCGGACATCTTCATGTTCTCAATTGTAGTCTTCCCTGGATTATAGCAAGGGCTGTGTGGTTTGGTGATGGTAGCCCATTCTAAAGTGGTAGGTAGAATTTGTAAAAGTAGAGGGTTTCACTTTTGGAAAGATTCAAGTAGAGAAATATCACTTTCAGAAAGATCCTCACTTTCTTGAATTCGACTTCAGTTGGACCTTTGCAGTCATTTACGGAAACTAAATTGTTCGTTTTATACAAAGTTAATTCATTGGAATTTAGTTCCAAATTTTGGATTTTGTACAAACGAATATTGATTCATCTAACCGACGGACAAAATGAACAACCTATGGTAAGTGTGAGCTAACTGGAAAATCTTGCTAGATTTGTCTTTACCTGAAAATTGTGAGAATGGGACCAGTTTTTATGTTTAAAATTATAAGTTTGTGAGGCTGAAATGACAAAATTATGATCAGATATGTCACACTCGGTAAACAAGTGTTTGCTTTTTTTCTTTGTTCTGCCTACCAAGCTTTTTTCTGCATCAGTAGATATTTTAGTGTTTCACTTTCATTCTGTTATGCAGAGTAGGGGTCATACAGAAGGTTTTTGTTTGTCGTTCTTATCATACTTCCATTAAGCTACTATTTTGGCTAGTTTGTGTTGAATTTCTCTTGACCTGTAAGATCAGTTTTCCAATATGGGTAATATTAATATGCTTCAAAGTTCAATGTTTGAAATCCTATCTACTTTTTCATCTCATGCCATTCTAATGATAGTATTCAATGATGTTTTCTTGTTCTTTAGCACTTTTCCCTTATCTAGTAACATTGGAACTTATGAATCTACACTTTGTCTTCAAAACAGTGAATTTCAACTCATTCATGAGTTATGCTTATACGTATTATCAGCGTCACAAAGAACAGAGCTTATCCGGGCTACCTTGGCAACACTTCATGCTTTTTTGTCATGGATTCCACTTGGTTACATATTTGAATCTCCATTGGTTCGTGCTTTCATGACCATAAGCATCGATTTTTGATGTTCTAGTTTGTGGTAGATGGTAAAAAAAATATTTTGATGTAGTTATGGTGGAGCTTATCTTTATTTTCTGTAATTCTTCTCAGCTCGAGATACTCTTGAAATTCTTTCCCATTGCGTCATACCGGAACCTTACACTCCAGTGTTTGACAGAGGTACATGTCTATTATATTGCTTTTAAACTTGTGTTTTTTAATATTACCTTTTGATATGAAGAGCTTGCTGGATGTTTTATCTGAACTATGATGTAGTGTCAAAGTTTGTGCTAGACTCAGAATAGGACAAATTTCCCACGAGGAATTACATTTGGAGTAGGAGCTTAGGCTTGCCATTACCATCTTTGTTACTGCTGGTCTTTTCTTAGAACAGGATAGTAACAACTAATGCTAATTTACAGGTTGCAGCACTTCAATTTGGTGATTTTTATGACATGCAGTATGTAAAGATGTATACAATCTTTATGATACAATTGCAGGTATGTTTGCTGTGGTGGTTTTTTACTTTTGTATTAAATTTATATATTTGCTCATGACTATGACCTTGTTATGGACATTGCTATCTTGAATCGTCTATTCTGTACTTTTATATGGTGAGATTGTTTATTTGATGTGTAGACTATTATCCCAGCTGGTACAAATATCTCTGAAGCTTACACAAATGGTTCCAGTGAAGAGCAGGTATACGTTTGTTTCTTTGGGGATTAGCTGTTCAACGAATCAACCTCTGTCAGCTATTAGTTTGTTTCTTTATGACATTCAATGAACTATACTAACATATTTTTCCCTATGTAGGCTTTCATCCAAAATCTTGCACTGTTTTTTACTTCGTTTTGCAAGGTAGGTTCTCCTTCTTCCTTGATTGTTTTCTTGAAACTAATTATTAGTTCCATACATGCAAGATTTATGTTCTCTTTGGTAGAATTATGCTCCCATTATGGTTTCCAATATTATTCCTAGGAAGGGGTGCCTTGAGTCGTGGTTTTTTATTTTATTTAACATCATACTGAGTGTCATTTAAGCCATAGTTGGTTTGCTGCTGCCTTTATTGTGGTTTTATAATGTATTCGTTGATGTGGCTCTGAATTGAGATGTAAGCCTGTCAATGGAATTTGTGGCATCTTTTTATCATGTTTGTGACTTTTTTATTGTGCTTGATTCTTATGCAAGTTTACTATTAAGTTGTTGTCATCTGTCTGAAATCATAAGTGTTGTGTCTTAGTTTCAACAAGAGATTTTGGTTGTAATATTCTGCTGTTAGCATATGGGTATTGAAAGCAACTTATCAGTTAGAATTCACTGTGTTTATGGGGCTCTCTCTCCCTTTACAGTCTCACATACGAGTGCTTGAATCTACTCCTGAAAATAGAGCTGCATTATTGACGGGTCTTGAATACCTTATTAGTATCTCATATGTTGATGACACAGAGGTTTTCAAGGTATTGTGATGCCTATTCATTGTAATATAACAAAATATTTACAATGCATTGTAATCTGTGGTGTTCACTGTTTTATTGAATGTATGGGCAGGTTTGCTTGGACTACTGGAATCTACTGGTCCTAGAACTGTTTGAGGCACATCACAGCCTGGATATCCCTGTTGTTTCTGTGGGCTTGATGGGTCTTCAGGTATCTTTTTGTGGCATTTAAAGCTGGAGTGTGTTTCTCTCTTTATCCACACACACACACACACACACACACACACACACACACACACACACATATATATATATATATATATATATATGTAAGGGAGTATGTTCCTATTCCTCTCCACTTTTATAGCATAACATTGAGGTATCCTCTCTTGTTAAAGTATCCAGGTCGACCTCCCTTTAAGCTGAGTAAATCTGTTTTGGTGTTAAAGTCACCTATATACTTCTACATTTTTATATTAACTACTCCTTTCTTTGTCATCCTCCGAAAAGTGTGTTCTGAAATTTTATTGTTTGGAAAATCTATCAGAGTTTTTTTTATATGTATCTTTGTTGATCAAGTGTCTCAATGCACAATCTTAATTTTCAAATAAATGGATGTGGGATATGGAATTAAACATCCGCAGAGCTTCATCGAAAGTGTTCATTTTTAGGAGATATTTAGAATTTCATTTTATTTTAGAACTTTTAAGTTAGAAAAGGGACATGTGGGTAGTTTTGCACTAAGAAGCATGGACATGGAACGTAGACATGATACGACACGAATATGGTGACACGCCATTTTTAAAAAAATCAGGCATGGACACTGCTAGGACACATGTATTTTTAATATATATATATATATATATATATAATATTTGATTAACTTGAGTTTTATAGTGTTTATACTTAAATTTTATAAACTCCAGATATATGTTTAACAATATATGATTGATTTATGCTTCCTTGCGACAATCTCTAAATTTCTTTCTTTTCAATGCTGATGATCTGACTCCATGTAGAATCTGAAGCAAATGGCCCTCTCACAAGGGCCACACGATGAAGTGCATGGGAGCGAAGTGGGAGTGGTGTCGTGTCCCACAAGTATAAATGAAAATAAATAAAATGACACAATTGGACATGTGTCGGTCACGTGTCCGGCCATGCATACGTGTACGACATGTGTCAAAACGGATATGTCCACCAAAAGCATGTGTCCGTGCTTCTTAGGTTTTGCATTAATATGTTTGAGGTTTTACCTCAATCATGCTTTTGAAGCAGATTTTGGTACTATATTCATTACCATCGTGTTACTTATTGGAAAAATAAATTAGTGATGATGCTTGAGTTCTTTCAACTGAATTGAATATTTTTGTGTCAATGCAATTATATCTTTCCTGCCATTTGTTTTTGTGTAGTTTGTTTGTGATTTTATGATAGTGACTCTCAACATGTTAATTTCTGACTGTCATAATTGGTTTCTTATTTTATATTGTCATGTTGATTAAACTACAATGGCTTTTTTGCAATACACCTTTTTATAATAACACCACCTCTGGATTTTTCAGGCTACGTTGATCCCAGAGGTGGTTGATGGCCTTGGTTCGCCACTTCTTCAGAGAAGGCAGCTTTATTCAGATCCATTATCAAAATTAAGAACTCTCATGATTTGTCGAATGGCCAAACCAGAAGAGGTTTTGATAGTTGAAGATGAAAATGGAAACATAGTTCGTGAAACTATGAAAGACAATGATGTGCTTGTTCAATATAAGGTTTGTTCTTGATTCTTTTCCTGGAAACTTCAACAATGCATCTCATTTTCTTCACCTACCATATATATGATTTTGATGGTCAACTTTGAAACTTCCTATGTAGCCCACAACGCTGAGTTCTTGATCTGATGACATTGTCCTGCATTCTGTTACTTAAATGTTCAAATAAGTGGCTTAAGCTTTTTAGGATCAAAATGCAATTCTATTGTCGAGAGGACAAACTTGCTAGAAAATTGTTTCTTTTTGGTATCTTAGTTGCTGAATTATTAAATTTGTTTTGATTTGCTTATGTATTGTGATTCACTGTTGCAGATCATGAGGGAAACACTAATATACTTGTCACATCTTGATCATGAGGACACAGAACAACAGGTACAACATAATGATGTATTTTTTTTTTCATTAATTTTGGCTATGAACAACAAGAATTTGGTTGGCATGGACTTGTTTTTCTGGCCTCAGATACCGATTTTTGGTATCTTGAGTTGTAGAAAGAGTGTAGTTAGGCTATGAACAACAATAATTTGGTTGACATGGACTTGGTTTTCTGGCCTCAGATACTGTTTTTTGGTATCTTGAGTTGTAGAAATAGTGTAGTTACTAGAAAAAGAGTGCATAAGTGTACTTCACAGTTGGTGGTTTAGTCAAGTTGGTGATTTTCTGGTCTATTAAGGGCATCACCAAGTTATGTGAATACTAGTATTTAGACTCGTGAGCTGCAAACCTTAGCAGGTTTCTAGTTCAGTATTTATATGACTTGTTAAACCATGTTACTGAGATGGACAAAGTCCTGTTGTCGCTCATTTCATAGTTGCTGGCTACATATGTTGGTCAATCTTGGTTTGTTGACATACAATGGCTAATCTAGGCTTCCTGCTTTTACTGAGAGGTGCCATACCTATATTTCATGTTATGTAAATTGCTCTAATAAGCATCTGACTATATATTAATGGACATTATTTAGACAACTGTTTCTAGATGTTCCAGATTACTCATCTAACTTCATGAATGTAAAGAGGCTATGCTTTTCTTGATGGGTTAATTAGGTTGATATTGACCAGAGAATGTGTGCACTTAAAACAAGAATTTTACTTGTCTGTTCACCAAGGTTGTATTCTAGATCCTACTTATATATTTATATATAGACATATTTCCTTTTACTTGGCTTACTATGGTTGGTGCCTTATGTTCAAACAGAAGAATCTTTGTTGAGCCTGTTGCAGTAGGTCTTAAAATTGAGTAATCATTTCTACTTTTCTCTCTCTTTCTAGACAGGTTGTTAGTTTAACTAATTTGACACTAGTATTGCTGTGCTTGTATATAAGGAATTAATCTAGCTCTTAGTTTTGCAACTAATATTTTTGTACCTAGTTCAGTTAAGGGCTTATTTCGCACATGTGTTATGTGATTATTGTGACAGAATTTCTCTTTTTACAAATCCATATATTATTCACAATTGTCTTGGCCATACAGAAGTTCTATAAATTGTTCATGATTGGCCTTGCCTTTGAATCATTTGGGTGTAACTACTCAATTTTTGCTGTTAAAACTTAATAATTTGTTGGCTTTTGTTTCTTTTCTCAGTGTTTTTTTAATCCAGTTCTATGTTGCTTGATGTTATCTGGTCTTCTTTGCTAATAGCAATTTGATTTTATATATAATTTTGGTTTTAGATGTTGAAGAAGTTGAGTAAACAACTGAGTGGGGAGGAATGGTCTTGGAACAACTTAAACACATTGTGCTGGGCTATTGGATCGATATCTGGTTCAATGATGGAGGAGCAGGTACACTCTCTGATGATGATGATGATGCTTGCACTTCATGGAGAATGTACTCTTAGGCTTCTGGTTCCTTTGTCTTGGATAATTTGATTTTTGTGTTTTCGTGAATGGTGACTACTGTTTTGCTGGGAACTTCTTTTTCTTGTTCGAGAGGTTTATATTCTTGGTTAAGTTTGGATCTCTTAGTAAGTCTTCTCAGATATGGTAAATGCCATGAACTATGATATGACTAGTTGCTTTCAGAGGATATGATAAACTATACATATGTTACTATTTTCTTTGTGGAGAGTTGAATACTAATATAAATCGAAAAAGGAAAAACAGCTGTGTTTTGGTCTTTTGGAAAGTAGAGCAAAAACCTTCTACTTTAGAGGTTTAGATGTGCCTTTTGCAGGTTATTTATGACAAAGCATAAGATCTTTGTCTACATAATGACTAAATCTTCTGCAAAATTCAACATAGTATTTGGTTTCTCACTTTCTTGCTTCTGTACATATAATATATCTTTTTCCTAAATCTTTTAGAGATATCTATATTTGTTAAGCTTTGTCTTTTCTGTTGTTGAAATGCTTCTCTGCATTTTTTTTAACTTTTTCAGTAACTAATGTTTATTTTATTTATAATGGTCTTAATCTTGCCAGGAAAATAGATTTCTAGTTATGGTCATTCGTGATTTGCTGAATCTTTGTGAAATTACAAAAGGAAAAGATAACAAAGCTGTGATTGCAAGCAACATCATGTGAGCTAATTGCTTCTTTTACATTGTTATTTCATTCCGTTTGATAATTTTGTCTTTAACCCGTGCAGTTGTTTGGTATAAATTTTAGGTATGTTGTAGGACAGTATCCAAGGTTTCTCCGAGCCCACTGGAAGTTCCTGAAAACAGTTGTGAATAAATTGTTTGAGTTTATGCATGAAACTCATCCAGGAGTTCAGGTGATTGTTTTTTGCTTCTTGTTTCTGAGTTTTCAGAGTTTATGTAATTACTGCTACAAGATTTTGCGTTGATTCAGTTTGGGCTGTGGAGCGGCATATATGCAGAAGACAATTTAGAAGTTCAAAAAATACTTAGCACTTTACTGCTGGATTTTGAATTTGTCGGTCATGTGAAAATTAGTGCACCAAACTTTTAACTTAAATAACTAGATGGTGTAATTGTGTGTTTTTTTTTAATTTGTTACAAACACATTTACAATTTATTATGAAAATATTTATATTAAATTGCTTTCTGGATGCTTGATGCAAATTAGCTCAATCTGGAAGAATTAGATTTTGAGCTTTGAGATAATGTTTTTAAATTTAATGTTTAGCCTGAGACTTTGGTTTTTTGCCCCTTCAGCTGAAACCGCTGTCTGTAGGACCTAATCAGCTTGTAATTCAAAATTATAGAACATGCTGGAACCATGAAAACTCAGGGTTCCGGTTGGTTACAAGTCTCCATAGTTGTTGGCTTTTAAGTGGTTCTTTTATCCGTAGCCACCAAGTCTATTAATCCGATCTGTCATTTAAGTGCTTGCATTATTTACATCTCCAGTTAGTTGTCTTGGTTGATACTGGTCACACTGAATTTAATTTTCCAAATTGTCTAAATATCATATGGAATTTGATATACATCCTATGATTTGATCCATTTAAATTGCTATGTACTGAATTTTATCTCATTTTCAGGACATGGCTTGTGATACTTTTCTGAAAATTGTCCAGAAATGCAAGCGGAAGTTTGTGATCACACAGGTAAGTTAAACTTTGCTTGTTAATAATAGTAGTGGAAATCCTTTTTGTCCCTGTCAATAGTTCTCTACTCAATTGCTCAGTCATGTTTTTGATCAATTTAAGTGATTCCAGTTGCATTTGAATAATCATGGAATGCAGTAAATAAATACGTGTTGGAGTTCATTAGGAATAGTTGTAATCTATTTCATAGCAGTGCAGGGTTCTGTGGTTCCAGTAAATGGTGAGGAAACCTGAGAAAGCTTATTGCATACTCAGAAGATAGATGAAAATGGTGGTTAGCTTTACTCTCTGGTTAGGGTTCATATTGAATTTTATGGTTGAATCATTATGATTTGGATACTGGCTCTTTTTCAGTGCTTCTGTCAATTTGTAATCATGCCCTTCAATGGACTGTTATAAAACACAAAATAACGAGTGCATTTTAAAGGCCAGTAAATAATGTGTCCCTTCTGGTAAGCATGTCAAACTCTTGGGTCACCAATTCTGCCAAACAGCTATCGACATATAGCTATGTGGCATATCACAGTACAGTTCATTACTGTAATTTGTGCATCTTTTTAGGCGAAGTGCTTGAATGATGGTTGTGTCAGAAATGACAAAATGAGCACAACCTAGTTGTTGGCCCTTAAGAATTGGCTTTGCTGTACAATAATCTTACACTTGGACCAGCAGAAGCTTTGCATATGTTACAGCAGAAGCTGTAATATGCTCAACTCCTTTCTTCCTTGTAATAGTTGTGGGGGAATTTCTCATATTTCTTGCATTTGGAGAGTGCAAAAATTGATGCTGATGAAGTATCCTGACATATTCATGCATTTTGAACCCCTCTAAAGCAAATTATTTTTTTTTGACAAATCTAATTCAGTGCCAAGCTTTAAACCTTTTGCAAGGCATACATTTGAAGTAATCTTCTTTTTTTTTTAAACTTGAAAGTAACATCTGATTTCATTTAAGAAGTATTATTCACCTCATTATGTGGCTTGATGATTTGGTTATTAAGAAGGTGACATCTTTATAAGGTGACTTTGTTCTGATCTTGGCATCTGCTTACCTGCTTGGTTTATTTTGTCTGCTCATGGTGATTGGGATCTTCTATCTTGATGTCTTTGGATATTTGAGAATATATGTTGAATAATATGAAACTGCACTCTCAGTGGTTTCTTATGGATAATTTGTTGGGGTTGGGGTCCAAATTATTATTATTATTATTATTATTATTATTAAATTTTTTTTTTTTTTTTTTTTTTGTGTTTTGGTAGTCATAGAGTTCAGTCAGCATCAAAGATACTCTATTAGCACAAACATGTATGCATGAGTATATCTTATGGACAGAATGTTGTCTGATGATGTAGGTTGGAGAGAATGAGCCATTTGTCTCCGAGCTTCTATCTAGTCTACCAACTACAGTTTCGGATCTTCAGCCTCACCAGATTCACTCATTTTATGAATCTGTAAGCATAAACATTTAATATTTATATTGCAACCCCTTTTTTCTTATGAATATACAATTTTCTTGACCATATTTTTCTACTGTGGCTGAATGCAGGTTGGTCACATGATTCAAGCAGAATCTGATGCTACTAAGAGAGACGAATATCTGAAAAGGTTAATGGATCTTCCTAATCAGGTAAATACCACCCTTTGATCTAAGTATCTTATTTCTAATCTTTTATAGTTTTTACAGTCATATGCTAAGTTATAAAATATTAATATCACATGTAGTGATGGCCTTTACCACAATGTATGATTATTGTAGAAATGGGCTGAAATCATTGGACAAGCCAGCCGTAGTGTTGATGTCCTGAAAGATCAAGATGTCATAAGAGCAGTTCTGAACATATTGCAGGTACCTATGGAAAATGTTTTTTCAATTTTGCAAATGACAATATGATTACTAGTGACTAGTTGAGATTACTACGTTGGTTCACAATTATTATTGCAATTATTATTGTCAATTTTTCAATTGACAATATGATTACTACGACCTTATAGATAAGGTCGTAGTCTAGCAGTTCATATTTCTTATTGTTTCTTATATGTCATAATGTTTTTATCTAAATGTCTTTTTTATTTTTATATCCATGTCCTAATTTTGACTTTCTGGCTTGCTGTTATCCATATCCTAACATCTATTTTAATAACCATTCAATATGTCTTAATCAGAATATTTTTTTTAATATTTTGTAGTAATCTCTGTAATAATGATATTTTGCGTATGCATATATCCATATTTGTCTGGTTATCAAATTTTTTTGTGTGTGTCCTGGGAGAGATAGGTAAATATTTTATGCTGGAATTTAAATTAGAGTTGCTCAGAGGGTAGTGAGAGAACCACTCCAGTAACTCTTTTATTTTATGAAAAACTACAGAGTTGTAAAGGATATGATGGTCCTATAGTTATGGGTAGATTATTATTGGTAGGACAAAAATAACAAGAGCAACCTTAAAGGTTGGACCTTGAGGCAGCTTCTGCTGATTCACACTTTTATTTTTCCAGTTTTCTGTCTGTAAACAAAATGCTGCATAAGTCCTTTTCTTTGTCTAATAACTAGTTAGTTTCTATTCCAATTTGTAACACAGATAAATCCATCATCACTTTCCTCATGTATTTGACTACTTGCAGAAATGACTCTATTAGTGACATAGCTATTAGTAGCTTTTTGATGTTATAGTTATGATTTCTTTTAAAGTTTAATATGACAGTTACTAATCTTGTGTGTTTGATGATACTTGACAGACAAATACAAGTGCTGCTAGTTCTCTTGGAACATATTTCTTCCCGCAAATATCTCTAATATTCTTGGACATGCTTACCGTATACAGGTGCACTAGTAGTAGTCATCTTTTGCTGGTTTGGGCTTTTAGAATTTAAGAGATGAAAACATAGGACATTGTAACATTTTGTTCCTGTGTGGTGTAATTAATGTATTGAAACATAAATCTTTGCTCAAATATTTTTCCAATACTATTAACCTGATGATATTATTCTTCTTTACAGAATGTACAGTGAGTTAATATCAAATAGTATTGCAGAAGGAGGGCCTTTTGCTTCAAAAACATCCTTTGTGAAGCTTTTACGGTATGAATCAACAGTTTGTCTTCTTGATGCAAATTATTATTATTTGATTATTTAGTTTTCTTGGAATTTATTATATTTTTAAATATTTAATAACAGATCTGTAAAGCGGGAGACACTCAAGCTGATTGAGACATTTGTAGACAAAGCTGAAGATCAACCACATATTGGAAAGCAGTTTGTGCCACCAATGATGGATCCTGTCCTTGGTGACTATGCTAGAAACCTGCCAGATGCCAGGGAATCTGAAGTTTTGTCACTCTTTGCAACAATTATAAACAAGTATGTTTGGATTCCACAGATTCTTCCCTGCATTCTTGTTTATCTATCGCCTGGTTAGCTTATAATTGTTGGTTATGTGCATTCATATTCATCTTTTTTTGCTATAAATGAATGTTAGAGATTAGTCTCACAAGGAGTGCACAAGAACAATCATTCCTTCACTGCAAAAGAACTTTGATGCACTTGGTCATGTCTTGTTCATTGTCTTGCTGTACCTCTGCAATTGTGATTTAGGTGTACCGCTTTTCAAATTGGTTCAACTGGATCAGGTTGCGAAATATCATTGGCGTGTCAGTTGGAAAACAGGACCTTATCTATTTTGGTCATTGTTCATGTGTATCAGACGGTTTTACCTGCCAAAACAGAAGGTTTTATTTGAATAATTACCTCTCTAATCACTATACAGTCATCAAATGGGTCTGCATGCAGTTCTTTTCTTTTTTAACCGAGTATCTGGATTTTCTACAGGTGTATATATTATTCCAATGTGGTATGCCTTTTCTGCACTGTTTCTTGAGCTTCCAAAAATCTTGATATTCCTATAAATCCATATGACAACTGATATACCGACACCCTGTTATTTATAAACATTTGCAAAAACATTGTCCATCTTTGTTTGTCTGGTACTTCTTAAATCTGTCCCTTGCTTTTCTGGTACTTCCAACCATTTGTTTTGTTTCATCTTATAGAATAGGGCAACACAGTTTCTTATGCCCCTTAGTTGAAGATGATTAGTCTGTTTTAACGATTCCTGGTTCCAACAAATTATGGAGACACATTTTTGTAGTGTGTTTAAAGTCTATCTATAAAGGAACTTGGCCGAATTGTTTGGCATCCTTTGATTGGCAAAGGCATTCATGTGTTTGGGTCTTTGTCGGTTCTATACCGTCTATTGAGTGGGCATCTCTAATATGTTCTATGCAGTTAAGATTGACTTGAGCTTAACGATGGTTCATTGTGGAATCCCATTTCTGCTTTTCCATGGTTGTGCTTGCTGTAGGTTGTCTGACTAGGGTTCTTAAGGGTTTCGCATGTGTGAGTGCATGTGGTCAAGTTTCTTAGAGGTAGTTAATTGATTGTATGGGATTTATTTCCTGCTAATGAGCACCAACCGTAGGAAAAGTAATACTGACTATATATATATATATATATATATATATATATATATATATATATATATATATATATATATATATGTATGTATGTATGTATATATATATGTATGTATGTATATATATATGTACGTATGTATGTATGTATGTATGTATGTATGTATGTATGTATGTATGTATGTAGGACATGGATGATCCAATGGTCTTGAAATCATGTTAGGCTTGCATGGTATGTCACATTATGGATCTTTTTGTTTTAAACATGGACAAAATTAATTACTAGATTTTTTTTGGATGTTTTCATATTCAGGAACTTCATTTCTTAATTCAATCTGACGTGTATAGATTAAATTGATTCATCTTGACCTTATAATTGATCCACTCCAATTTGCTTATTCTTTGTTACTTATGCATCAACTTGCTGGTTTCTTACCTTTGTACTGATTTCGAATTTGATTTGCGTAGATACAAAGGTGTTATGATGGAGTATGTACCTCGCATATTTGAAGCTGTTTTTCAGTGCACTCTAGAGGTAAGTGTATGCAGTTCGGATAACATCTCAGATCTTGAAGGTTGTGTCATCCTGCTACAAGCCTCTGCTTCTCTGTTACAGATGATTACCAAAAATTTTGAGGACTATCCAGAGCATCGCCTTAAGTTCTTCTCTTTATTGCGTGCGATTGGTACCCATTGTTTTCAAGCCTTAATTCAACTCTCAAGTCAGGTAAGTGATACATATGCACAAGTATGTGCACGTCTTAAGTTTTCTGATGTGTTCCTGTTCTGTGTCAGCAATTAGAACTTGTGATGAATTCAATCATCTGGGCTTTTCGGCATACTGAAAGGAATATTGCTGAGACTGGCCTCAGTCTTTTGTTGGAGTTGCTGAAGAATTTTCAGGTTTGGCAGCTGATCCAAATTAGGTCATCTTCTTAAGAAGTGCATTATCTTACCATCAGTATCTTACCATCTGATATGATTTACTTCTGACAGGTTTCGGAGTTCTGTAACCAATTCTATAGAACGTATTATTTGAAAATTGAGCAAGAAATTTTTGCTGTTCTGACAGATGCATTCCATAAGCCTGGCTTTAAGCTACATGTTTTAGTGCTTCAGCATTTGTTTTGCTTGGTAAGAAGTGAATACTTTATTTCCTTTTGTGCTGTCTTTAAACTGAGTTTTGGTTAAATTTCAGGTTGACTCTGGTGCACTAACAGAGCCACTATGGGATGCTTCTACAGTTCCATATCCATACCCAAATAATACAATGTTTGTTCGTGATTACACCATAAAACTATTAGGATCATCCTTTCCAAATATGACAGCAGCAGAGGTAGGGATGCGATTCTCATCTTAATATTTGTTTCCTTATGTTTACTTTTTGTGAAAGCTTGGTAATTGTGAAGTGTTTCTTTTACCAGATAACACAATTCGTTGGTGGATTATTTGAATCAAGAAATGATCTCCCAACTTTCAAGAACCATATGCGAGACTTTCTCGTGCAATCAAAAAAATTTTCTGCTCAGGTATTGCAAGTGGCTAATGTTAAATGCATAACTTATCCCACTGATTTGTGATGTAATAGAGCATGCTATATTGCTGTGAGATAAAGGTCTTAGACTATTCTATATTGCTTGCAGTAGTTAATGCAAAACTTTATGAGATGCCAATATTATATAAAATTTCTCTAGCTTCAAAGTGCATTCCACTCTATCATACATATTTGAAATGCAGAAACTCCTGCACAAAGTTGAGATACAGAAGGTTATTTCTATAGGGTGGCTCCTCATACCAAATTGTGTTTTGGAACTTGGATAATAGGGTTTTTGGGTGTACATTGGGTTGGGAAATTGAGGATGAAAACAAATGATCAAATTTAATTTCTCGAGCATGCAACTCAAATGATCCTTGTTATGATCAAGGTTCTCAATTTCGGTCCGTGCCAATGTACCATACTGAGATGTACCGACGGTATGCCCAAAAAGAGCTAAAAATCCTCTAAAAATACTGGGGCGTATCGATCGTTATGCCTTGGTAACGATCGAAATCTGGGACGTACCAACTAGTATGCCTCGGTAACGATCAAAATCTGGGACGTACCAACTAGTATGCCTCGATAATGGTCGGATTTCGATTGTTACCGTCCAATACAGACTCTGTATCGCTCGATACGAGGTCAAAACACTGGTATCGCCCAGTAGAGGGCAGTCCATGTACTAGTATCCTCTCGGACCAGTACATACTGCCCTTACTGGGTGGTACACATCAAAATCAAAAACCATGGTTATGATGTTTTGGGTTGTGTTTCGTTGGCTTCCATACCTTGTGCTTTTGATGGAATGTTCAAGGCTGCGTGTCCTGGTCATATTTGGTTATATTTATTTACTTTGGTTGGTGTGTTTTGCTATTTTTCAACTAATCTTTTAGGGTTTTTAGGCAAGTTTGCTTTGTGATGGAATTCAGTGCCAGCTCTTTGGGTTGATGCACATTAATAAACTGTCAAATCCTCATTTTTGTTCTTAGTGATGTTCTACAGCTGATAAAACATCATTTTAGAAAAATGGTCTCTCATATTGTTTATGATTCTATCTATTCATATAACATCAATGTTATATATATACACACGCGCGCGCGCGCGCTTGGAGATTTGACCCTTGCTCGCCATCCATATTTTGATTCCACAGGATAACAAGGATCTTTATGCTGAGGAGACTGCAGCACAAAGAGAAAGGGAACGCCAGAGAATGTTGTCGATTCCTGGAATGATTGCCCCTAGTGAGCTGCAAGATGAGATGGTAGATTCATAAGTTCTGGTGGCTTTGCAGGCACTAATTCCACAGATTCTTTTTTCTTGTTTCCTAATTCCAGTGGGTGCCTCGCATCGTTTGGCCGATTTCCTGCCACAGATGGTCGAGGCTTTCTCAATTTCTAATTTGATATACACCCCCTCTACTGATTTGCTTTGCTGGGAAGATAAGAAGGCAGTTGTCTGTCAAGAGAGAGCTATTTGGACTGCGGGTGATACTTACAGGTCTGTAACTAATGCCTTGTTGGAGTGGCTGCAGCTTCTTGGCAGAATGTATTTGCTGGTATGGGGGAGAATAGTGTTGTAGCAGCAACAGCAGCAGCTTGTCGTACCTATTTGGTGATAGGTGGGATTCGATGATGTGTCATCAACCATAGTGCCATACAGTGTGTTTTGGATTTGGCCCTTTGTAATCAAGAGGAGCATCATTCTTAAGTCTCATCATTTCAACTTGGGATAGGTTTCTTTCCTCCCTTTTGTTATTAGTCTACATACATTTTATCTATCTGTCTCTATATATATATCCTTGTGTTGACATGCAGTAAAAAACCTAGTGCGTGCTGTTGCTGATTAGTACAGTACATTGTCAACTTGTGAGGGCTACGGTTAAATCCTAAATCGAAAGGTAAGAGACTATGGAATCGTTGGCAATTAATCTTTTTCTTAGTAGTAGTAAGTGATTTTAATGTGTATGAAATGTGCAACAATGTCGGAATATCTTGTTTTCTGGGTGGTATATGATGGTGTTTTTTCTCCGCAAATTTTGCTGCAGTAACGTTCAACACTATCTTGAACATAAATAATTGTGAAAATAATGATGGGCCGTAGGATTTTGATTCTACGTCGATGTTTTTTAACGTCCTTAAAATAAAGAAGCAAAACATAAGGTTTTCTTTCGATGCGAGATAAAGAGCTCGGTGACGAAAGATGTGGTGGGTTAGAGGTCTTGGCCTTCTCTCCTATTACGCAAGAAGTAGTAGGAATGAATTGTAACATAGGGAGATTAATGCTTCTGGTGCTGTTTGGATGTGACGTGGCCAATGTCGCAGATGTGGTAGAGAGAGAGAGAGAGAGAGAGTCTTAAAAGAGCCCGCACAACTATAATCAAATAACGCTAGCACGCTCTCCTCGGGTTTCGAAAGGCTACACTTCCCTCCTTTTCTTTCTATGGAAGTCGGTACGATCCAAGGGTTTCGATTAAGGTTTCCAATTCAGGTTTTCTTTAATCGTCCTTTCGAAGGGTTTTCGATGTTGCTCGTGTTTCTTTGGCGATTTCTCCTGGAACTGATCGCAGGAAACGTCTGCAATTGGCGACGGCGAAAGATCTGAGGGTGTGCCTCTTCGCTGAAGACGACAGAGTTCGAGGTCCGGAAAGGTACGATCTTCTCGGTTGTCTTTCTATTAGTCGTATCGCTTGAAAACCCTGAGTCTTGATTAACAGAACCCATCGTCTTGATTAGCTTATCCATGTTTTTTGCTGGGTTCTTTGCGTATTATTGGATTTGGTTTGAGCTGTGACGGTGTATTGAAAGTCTTTGTTTGAGACCTACCTCTGTCTCTCATTTTAATTTTGAAAGCCTGCTATACATGAGTTGATTTTATCTGTGAACTCGGTCATCTCCCTCGTGACTCATTCATCATGTTTGTTTCCTAATTTTGTTACAACATTTTGTTTTCCCTTTTGTATTTGCATTTGTTCCTTCCCCCCTTAAACCATTCCTAGTGTGCCAAAACAAAAAGGAGAACAAATAAGTGCAATTACATCTCCAACATAAAAATATAAGAGGCAACAAAGGGATCAAGTTTGTCCAATAATTCGCATGCCATGCCATGCCAGAACAAAGATTCCTACATGACATCGACCAATATGTTTCTAATTTGAAACAAACAAATCAAGACGACCTTGAAAACATCAACTAGAATCTTCCAACAAGTGATGAAGCAAGATTTGTTTTCCCAGTACAAAATGGATGGATCAAGGCTCGTTATTCACAATGATATAGCCTGTCAAAATTATTTCAAGTGCTAACAGAAAAAGGCTATGATTTGTAAGTTTTTATCATCCCTGCTACTCTAATTTGGCCTCTTCCTTTTTTGGTGGATCCAGTTGCAAGTAGTAGAAAGGTTCCGTTGGCTCCTCCCTGTAAATCAATAGGATAAATAAATGAAACAATACAAGCAACGTTTTAAATCTCGATCTGGTATCAATCTATCGCATCAATATAATACGGGTGTACTAGATGGTATACCAATCCATTCTATCAAAAAAATTAATGAAAAAATAATACCAATCGGCAAACACCGGTTAGTTAGTATATGGCCCCATACCATTGTTTGGAATTTCTACATAAGAAACGGGCTTTCAACTGTGAGCACTATATGAGTTTGTTTACTGAAGTCAGGCATAGAAACAGAATCAGCTTACATAGAACAGCTACTACAGTTAAAGATGATGCATCATGATCATTATTACATTATCAGGGTGAAAACACTTCTAAAAGGAATTGCGCATGATATTATTGGGTCTTCATCTGCGACGGATGATGATGCTTGATATCACACTGAATAAAAACTCATTTAATTTCTGATTAGATTTCGTGGTGTTTCCACCTTGTCATGTTACGGTCAGCTCTATGTTCGATCATTCGCTGAAGTTGAACTCTATGGACTTCAAAGTGTAATCTCGGATCATCCGAAGAAGATGCTCTTTGTTGACGGAAAAAAAGGGACAAGAGGGCATATCATGTAGAACAGAAGATATGTTGGCAGGAGAAACAGAAAATTAGCTACAAGAATGAAGTCTGAGCTATTGGCGTCACCCACGTCGGATACAAGTTGCTACCAGGCAACCAAAATAAGTGAAAGCTGAACAGTCCAAATTGGTCAAGTAAAAGCCCAAAGTATAATAAGAACAGTCCGAGAGATACACAGTACCCGGGCTTAGATCGCATGCATTGCCAGAAGAGCTTGAAAGGGCCCGGAACTTTTTTTAATGGATTTCCTTCAAACAAAGCCTGCAAAAAACATCAGGCAAGCACAATTATTGAACATTTAAGACTTTCATCCTTAAGTATATAAAACTCTAGATAGCGATGGATGATAAATTACAGACGAACAAAGGGTAAAAGGCATGAGACCAGAGTATATTACTTAATGCTAGACCAAACAACAGTTGAACATGCACTTTAACAGGATACACACACTTCAATCCTAAACACAAACACTTGACATCTAAGGCAGATCCCTCAGATCTGTCGATCTTCCGTATTTGACCATTTATACCATCAAGTGGTGAATTTAAAAGACAGAGAATATGAGCAACCTTAAAAATTCTAGGAGATTTTGGGGCAACACATTTACCAACTCATAATAATCAACAACTAGTACAGGCAGCAGCTACTTAAACTATCCAGGGATTTCAATGAGAAGTTTATATTCCTCATCAAAAAATTTCCATAAATTAAGAATAAATGGATCTACTACTGAAGAAGCATCATGAAAGATACAATAATTAAACCCAAAACTTCGAACCACAACCACAAAACTTGGTAGAATAATTATAGGATTGCCATTATAGCTATTCATGGGGGTACACCCAAGGGCCTCCACCAACAGGTCTAATGATAGCCCGTCACGTATCCATGTGCCATGTCAGCCAGCAAGGACTGCTACACGACACTATACACAACCCAAGGCACAATCGTTACACAATGTTAGTGGCCAGATGTTTACATCCTGTGGCCAACTCAACGATGATGATTAGATTCCACTATGCCATAATACCGGTTTCAAAATATAAAACAAATGACAAAACAGACATCACATCAAGAAGTTGAGAAGTTTCAAACTTTTGGCTAGTAGTGTTTTTTTATCACTTCTCAGTAAAATTTCTTCCAAATCAAACCATGCAATGTTTTTCACAAAATCGAGGGATATATCTAAGAAATACAAGCCAACAACTAATACAAGGATTAGTTATAAAAAATAAACACTCACCAAATACAATAATTTGCCATTCTAAGTAGTTCATGAAGGCCACGAATCCATCCTAGGAACAGAAGAAGTCCGACTGAACAGACCATGAGGGGACTAAATCTACTATTCAAACAAATTTTAATATGTAGGAATTTATGGTAAAGTTTCCAAGATGACAGGCTAAGAAACAGCATTGTACGTAAAATGAAACTGAAAAAGGAAACCAAAAAGATTGATTCTTACATGAAATTCATTAATGACTGCAATGTGGCAAGACACAAGCTTAAAGAGAACTATTATTTCAATCTTCTCAACTTTGTACAGCAATAGCAAATTGTATCTGTATAGCTAGACATATATATTCTGCCATCAAGATATAATTTTTGACTTCTAAAATAAAGAAAAGTAAACGTCCTACATGATCAATCAAACAAAACGAACAAGAAAGAGAAAGCTTTTGGCATGAAACCAACTATAGATCAGATGAAACAGAGTAACAGTAGCTTCTTTTGAAGATGTCAAAAAAAGGAAAACCTGGATAACATCCTCTGCACGATCATTGCATCTGTGTGCCACAGGCTGTCGTGTGTCACCTTCAGGTAAACCCCAGGGGCTTTCTCTCCTTGGCACAGGCCTAGTGCTCATTCTTTTCTCTTTGAATCAGAATCAAAATCACCTCCACCTTTTGAGTCACACAGCAGTAAAATCAACTTAATCAAATCTAGAATTTTAACAAACTAAGCACTATAGACAAGTGAACAAACAACAAGATTAATATTTTTGGTTTAAAAAAGTAGCAAATATCACATCCTTCTTTGGGAAAAGTTCCAGATACATAAGATTATTTAAACAAATCAAGCATAGAACAAGACAGATCACAGAGACAGAAAATCTTGAAACAAAGAATCAGGCAAGGATAAGGAAGGTGATTTTGTGATTTTCAACAATGAAAAATAAGAGAAGAGCCAAATAAGGTGAAAGGGAGAGACGTGTTCCTCTTCCTTGTGCCATCTCAAATCTGCAACCATTATGAAGTGCTTGCCCATTTTGCTTCTTGATGGTTTATCAGATAGTTTTCTTAAATTGGCTTGTAATAAGATAGAAATGGTCACCAATGGCTTGTCAGCTTGTCACTGTGGGGTTATCAAATCATCAAAAATGCATTTCAAGAGGAACAAAACCAAACCTATGTAACTCTTCCCACCTGGGAAGAGAACCTGGAGTTGGTCTGCCAATCCTAGATGTGCCCCAAAACAATACATGGTGCACCGCTCAGAATACAGGTTGGATGATGCTAAGTTTGCACTAGGCCTAAATGCACTCAAGCTGGAGTGCAACAAACAGACATCGAGAGCAATGTGGATGCAAGTGCAACCAATTACTTTTTTTCCAAGAAAAAGAGTAAACATATTAATCCAAAAGCGGTTACAACCTGTGCCATACAAAAGAAGTTCTATCGGTTCTGGCAGACTTTGCCAACCGATTTGCACAGTTGTTCCCCTCCCTAAACACATGGGAGAGCCTGCAGTGAGAGAAATCAGCTAAGATATGTAAAATGTCCTGAACAAGATTGGCTGCTTGCCAAGGAGGGGAAGTTTGTTTCTCCAAGATCTTAATGGCCAGTTCAGCATCTGCCTCCCTGATAATGCTCAAAACCCCTTTCCGTCTTGCATGAATCAGCCCTGCCTTCATAGCAACCAGCTTGTGGATGCAACCAATTATTATTGGCTCAATCTATTGCTAACAATGTTCCAAGGATGATGTAGATACAAAATGTTGCTGTAAATTAGACTGTTTTGGATGCAGAAGAGTCAAGTGGCCAATTGAACATCTCAAAGAAGTATTCTCAATGGTAATATTGAACTTCAAATTAATTTGTTTTTCGAACCATTATGGCCTGTTTGTCTCCAAGAAATTGGGACTTTTTAGGTAGCCAGTCATAGCATTTCTTTCCTGATAATTGACTGTAACAGTTTAGGAAGCATGCATGCCCACTCACTGATCTCCAAGTGTCGTTTGATAACTTGCTGTACACACTACCGTCTAGTTTTCTAATCCTTGTTGTCCTTTTTCTACCTTCTAACTTATTTTCTTTACTCTAATACTTTACTCGATTCCTCCAATCTATATTTTCTGTTAGCCCAAACTATCTTATCTGAATAGGAACGATCTAACAGGAGAATCAAATTACACGAACATAAACTCAAACCAAATGGGAAAGTGATAGTGATAAAAATGCAAGAGTAACCAAGAGAGAGAACTCATCGAGTCACCATCTAACTCAAACTATTTTGGAATGTGAAGCAACAAATGTAAGACTCAAACCTCAATTTCATGATCTCCGATCTTCTATAAATGTATTGAATCACCATTCAACTTAACTCTGATAACCTGAAGCAACAAATATAACGCTCAAACTCAATTTCACGATCTTTGATCTTCTATGGTTGTCTTCAAAATCTTTTGAATTAAGCTTGTGTCTTGAAACTCATTTTATCAGCTCCTGTAGTTTGACGGGTGCTAGATGCTCATTAGAAGTACCCAAACTCTTCACCAAGAAGATTAATGACCAAGCCATATTATTCTTCTTTGATAAATGATTTTCTATATAAACAACTAGTTAAAAACTGTGGCAAACCTCTCATGCCTTTCTCAACCAGCCTAAGTCCTGTACTTAATTTACTCTAGGGCAGATCAATTATCCAACAGATAAAATAAGAATCACAATTAGTAAACGCCATTACTGTAACTTACACATACCAAAAACTCACAGCAAAAATTACCACAGAAATCATGTAAAGCATGGAACCCTATGTAGATCTCCTTTATGACACGAGTCATCGATTCATCAGATAAGCCGGCAAAGTATTTGCAAGAACGTAGCAATAATTAATTAGGAAATCCATTAAACACATATTGCTTGAAACTAAATTTGACTCAAGATCATTCGGTGCCTATTTCATCATAGATCGTTGGAAACCACACATAGTATGATGCTACTAGTCTAGTAATCTTTTAGGACTGCAAACATGAAAGGAGAGTACCGGAGAACCTAAGGGAGAAGAACCAAGAAGAGAGAGAAGGATTCCGAACTCTTGCGCGCACCTGCGAGCTTCGAGATGGAGATGGAGATGGTCTTTGAGAGGGGGGCTAGGGATTTGCGGGTTTGTGTCATCCCGTAACCCAACACTGAACCGAGTCGGAGCAGGTTCAATTTACTGGACCGAGCCGAACACGTATCTCCGGTCCGGTTTAACGTAAGGATTTATTATTCCATCTGCTGCCGCCGCCATTCGTAATGACCGCGGATTGTCTTCCTTCTAGAAGAAGATGCTGTCGTCAGAAGGATCGAAGATGACGCAACTGAAGTTACGTCACTAAGTCTTATCTATTCATTATGGTCCGTTGGATTGGGGTTTGCCTCCCACAGCTGGCCGTCGTCGCCAATAAAAGGCCTACGTTTTGACAGGGTTAGAATCTCATCGCCGTAGGCCTTCGCGGCCTCGCCCACCCATCATCGGGTTCGACCTCGGCGCACCTTGGGCGGTGTGTGGCTTCTTCCCAGACCTCGTCAGCCATGGATGATCTCCCTTCCAAGGTCGCCTCCTACGGTCTCATACTCATCGTGCTTGCCCTTGCGCCCGCCATGGTCAACCCGATCGGCGACGGGCGGAGGGCTGACACTTCCGTGGCCGCTTGCCTGGGCCTGCTCTTCGTCCTCCTCCTCGGCACAGGGCTAGTGATGCTCAGCGTGTGGCTCCGCGACTCGCAAGACCCGACCGGCAACCCGCTGCTGGCCGACGCCGATCGCCCGACGGTTGGACCAGGATCCGGTGTACCAAGCGATTAAAACACCGTGACGATGACGACGACAACGACCACCAGATTACTATATATACATATAAGATAAGGTGGATATTCTACATATTAGCATATGTTGATTTGGCATTAGAAGTTTATATATGTTTGACTTTTATGTTCTTTGTCAATAGTACCTGAAAGAACTCATGACAATAGCTTCAAAAGATCGTTAGAGCATATATGAGCAGAAAATTTTTAGAGCATAAGGAACCAAGATAGACTTAGTTCACTAGTGAGCACAACAATAATACGAGCATGCAGCTCATCACATTTAACAAAGTAGCAAATGGGTCAACAATCCCCAATTTATGTGCATTTACAGGGAGATCTGCCACTTATAACTTGCGCTGATCCAAGAAAAGACATTCACTGGTTAACAACACATCATTGAAAATAGTAATCATGTTTTTAGAACTAACAACGAAATCAAGCTAGAATCCTTGGCATAACCTAGAGCCCAAAGAGTGTCGGCTTGATCAGCTATTAGCCTAGGCAGCAGGTGGATATTTATCAGCATCCTGCGATGTATCGATATCGGAAGGCGCCATGAATTGCCACATTGGGAAGCCAGGGTAACCGATGATGGGTATCATTAGCTTCTGTGCCGCAGCTTGACCTTTTGCTGTGAAGGGGGTCGCTATTACAGGTGGTGGGTGAGAAACATAGCTCGATCTGAGTTTTATTTGCTGCTCCAGACTCTCATTCTCTGCCTTCAGCTTCTGCTTCTCATCACGAAGCTCATTCTTCTCAGCCTGAAGAGCAATAAAATGTAATTAGATAACAGGTCGGCAAATCATGCTAGAAAAGAAAAAAAAAAAAATGGAACAGAAAAGTTCCATAATGCTTGAAAAAGATACCTACTTTTTTTTCCCAAAATTATTGCATTTAATTGAAGCAAATGCATCTATGTTAGCCTTCTAAATAATCTCAACATCACATAGATCTTAATCTGATACAATACAAGCACAGTCATGAGAGATGATGACACAAACTACATATATCTAACGATAGTAATACCAAAGGAAAATCTAAGCCACCTTTAATTCATTTATCTTCTCTTGGAGAATTTCATTTGACTCTTTAAGCTTTTCTGTCTCACTGCGCAGTTGAGTCAACACACGAACAGCATCACTTAGGATAGCAGATTTGTCCAATTTTGATAACTTTCCAGGTTCAAGAAGAGAGCCCAATTCCAGGAATCTTAAATCAAAAACAAAAATAAAAGCCTTGAGGTCATCTTGATGCATGAGGAAAAAGTACCATATTTAGCATCACTGCTGGTTCACACATAATAAATCAGATATCACACCTGTCATTCAACCTGTCCCTTCTCATTTTTTCTCTACAAGCTTTGGCAGGTGTACTACAGGTTTCTGACCTCTTACTGCAATAAAGCTTTCTGGTCTCAAAAACTGATCAACAAAAATGCATATGAAGTAACAATAATATCCTAAGTTTCACTTATAAGATCAAATTTCGACCGCTTTCCAGTGACTGGTTCTGTGAGGCCATTGGAGTCTGAAAAGGAGCTGTCAATCATGACAACAGGCAGAAGAAATATGCTTGTTAGAACTTTGAAAAAAAAAAAAGAATTTGAATAGAAGAATCACTGAAGATATCCAAAGAATAAAAATGCATAATATACAATACTTAAGTTAAAATCATAGAAAAATGACAAAATTTAAAAACCATAGCAGCTTCCAAATGATTCATACAAACCATAAGAATGTGATTGATGACTATGATGCAAAGTATTGATTTTTGCTGAAAGAATTATGAAGATTCTCAAAACCATTTCCACTATATTGACACCCAAGACCAAATAACGCAATGCCCTGAAGGATCTTCAGCTCCAAGGTCCTTATGGAACACATAAAATCTAGTAGTCTAAATTTACAGAAAATATGAACCATGATGATTAATCTAAGACAAGTCCTTAAGTGTGTTTACGTATGCCCCAACATACTTTTATGATTTTAAGTATCCATCTAAATCCAAATGATCCTCTCCAATATGGAATTTTCATGTCATCTTTTATGATTGTCAGTATCTGTATGAATAATTTGCCTAATTCTCATGAACCAGAGCCACTGCAGTATCCAATGGGATTTATTAGTCAGATATTCATTTGAATTTTAATAGGAATCTTTTAATGGATCATTAGTCAACAGATAGAGTGGTTATTATCATACGATGTAGAGTACGAACCCTGTGGACTATCAATGAACAATACGATTCTGAAAAGATTAAACATACATATATTGAAATTTACCCCACTAACACGATCCAGTCATAAAGCACATATCGGTTAGAAAGGGATAGATTGGACTAAATTGATGAAATGAGTCATCTCAGCTAATTAATGATAAAATGATTTGTTGGATTGCTCCTAAGCAATGTATGCATTAATTATAAAGAGCTTGCTTTAGCAATCATCACAAGATAAAGTAGGATCAAACTTATCTTGGCACAAGTCAATTCTATGACAAATCAAAGAAACTGAATTGGAAACTTGAAGTGTGAATTGGACAGAGTGGTCATGTAAGATGGCATAGTCAGCTCTAAGGTGTGGGCACAGTTTGCAAGGCAGAATCAAAGCTTTTTCCTCACTTGTTATGAGGCAATAAAAGAAAATTTTTTATGCAATTAGTTTCTTTGTCTATTTCCAATATTAAAGTATAGTGCAAACCTTAAAACATCCAACTTTTCTCTAAATTCATGCAGCATATGCATGGTTTACTCCTTCCTTAATTATGTTGTGTCCTTTTCGGAAGTTGTGGGAAATTTCTTGTTTTGAGCATATAGACTAGTAATAGCATTTGGTTGTTCTTCCCAATGGATGGACCGCCTCTGTTCTTCTAGCTCTGTTAATGTCTGCAGGTTATGCAAAGATTTTAATCAAAAACTTCACCCAGATCAGCATGGGACACTTTCAAAAAGTCCTCTGCGACCACAAATAAAATATTTCCTATTCCATGTGTTGCATAGAACATTTCCTATTCCATGAGTTTCCGAAACACCTTAACTTGGTAGCATCTGATAAATTAAATCTACACAATGAAGAGATAATACTCTCTGTGATGCATATAGTACATCTCACCACCATCCAGGAAAAAGTCAATCTAGTTTCGACTTTTCAAGTTATCCTATTTAAGGCCCATAAAATGCAATAAGTGTTATACAGTACCTAAAAGTTTTCATCTTTCTATGACCAAATTACAAGATGATCAATATGTCTTCTCACTAACTTGCATCTTGCTCAACCCCCTCTTAGATCAGTGTAGAAGAGTGAAGATTCACCGTACAAATCACTCTCTTCTATTATGTAGATACCAAATATAGATTGAAATTGAATAGGCAAAATCAACAAACCCAACATCCACATGCTACGTGATCGGTCGAAACAATATTCCCACCCTAATCCACTCCATAAGGTTTTCTTGCTACATGTATCCACAATACTACCAATGATCATAGCAACTCTCAATATCATACTATGATTCAATAAAACACTAACCTTAGAAGATCAAAAGTAACTACATGCATCAAACATTAACAGATCAAGAAAGAAGAAACAAAGCCGCAACTTTAGGAGACACCAGCTCTCCAGTTCATCCAAGAAGAGTGTTAGACAGTTCTCGACGACAACCGCAACGAGATCCCAAAGTATCGGATTCGAAATCACCTGAAGGAAATATTGAATCCCGGGGGAGCCCAGCAAAAGCCGCCGTTGACCCCCGCGAGATCGCCCTCGGAGGCGTGCATGTCGCCGATCAAGTCATCCAAGAACCAAGCAGGGTTTTCGGACGAACCCATCACCGATACTTCGTCGGAACCCTCGCGGCCGGCGCTCGTTGGCGGATTCAGGGAACGGTTCGCCGTCGGGAGATCAATGGGTTTCCCTCTCGCCTTTCTCTTTCCGCCCTTTTACCGGCCTCGAACGTTAATGAAGTAACAGAGGAATACTTTGCTTACATACTCCCAACGCAACGTCCCTCGAACCTCACCAGCCTTGTTATCGGACAACTTGCAGCGCACTGTGGAGCCCAAATGAACTCCCATCTCAGTCTGCAGCCACCGTGGGTAGCAATTCAGTACAAAATAAGAACAAGACAGATGAGAGATAAATAAATGGGGTGGACTTGTGATGATAGATAAGATTGTGAATTTTAATATACTATCATGATATTTTATTTTTCATATATAGCTGTGATTTTAGATTTGGTTTCATTGAAGAATAAAATAATATGACATTATTTTTAGAATCATTTTAATGTTCAAAGAGAACATATTATATATTATTGTAAAAATTAAAATAAAAAAATTTATATCAAATAACATATATAACGTTTATTTATAAGTGGACGATGTATCACTTATACAATAATACACTAACCAACTCAGATGTTTTAATAGAAATAAATTATATATCTTTTTAATACATTTGTGTTTTTAATGATTTAGATCATAACGATCGATCGATTATATCTATTATGTTTATTTAAAATTAAAATTCTTAGAGTTGTAAATTAAGTACTTATTTTTACTCAAACCTAATCTAAAATTTCATCCAAGGATATCCAAATCAGTCTGAAGGAAACAGTATTGCTCATCAAATTCCGAGGGATTGGGATCAGCTCATTTGTATGATAACAGTGGAGTGCTTACTATTAAAGAACAGTAGTGGAATTAGAAATTGGCATCTTGTGTTGTCTACTGACAGGGAGCAGATAAAGATTCCAAATAGGAGCAGCAACCACACATGAGTGTCAGGGAAGAACATGCAGACAAAGGCTACAGCCACTCCACTTCTCAGATACAAGGAGAAAGAAAGAGGACATGGCTGTAGCTTCATGTTCTTCTTTCTCTCTCTCTCTCTCTTCATAATATGATATTAATGGGCAAAATATGACCACTTCCAACGACAGCTCTCTCTCTCTCTCTCTCTCTCTCATCCTGCAGTGGTGTACTTGTGTTCTTCTTTGCAGGCATGAACTCTTGTGACATCTCTTTTTTCTGTGGTCTGTGTGATCCAAGCATTACTTCATGTCAGGCAACGACTCCAAGCCTCTGATGTCATCCATGGATGGTGACTCCGAAAAGAGAAATCTTATCCGGTGGTGATGAAAATAAAGAATTAAGAAAAAAGAATGATAATTGTAGTGCATTATGTTTCATTAATTAACAGTGAGCATAAAAACTTAGCCTTTTAATCCTTTTCTTGAGCCTAAATCAAAAAGTTTAAGGATAGGAAGAAAGAGGAAGAAGAGATGATCGATGTTGTGAATAATTCCCCCACATGAATCTATTCCAATCATCCCAAATTAATCTCGAGTTCCAAATGTTAAGAACAAAGAAAAGAAGATTACCTAATAGCCTTCATGAGTTCCCTTCCCCCAACCCCCCCCCCCAAAAAAAAACAAAAGAAATTGAAAGAAAATTACTATTAAATTAAGAAAAAAGAAACAAAGTAATGAAAGGTGAGTCTAAGGTGGTTCAGCGGTCTATTTGTCGTCTTATGCATGGGCCGGGCCGAGCGCTTGGTAAACCGGGCTTGGTGGGCCGAAGCTGACAAGCGGCGGTGCGGCCGTGGAACTGGCCGGCGGGGGAACGTCGGTGGCGGTGGCTGTGGGCGGCGCAGGCGGCAGGATGACGGTCGATGGCGGCGTGGTGGGCGGCGTGGGAACGTCGGTGGCAGCGGGCGGCGGAGGCGGCACGGGGATCGTGCCCGCGGGAATGGCGGCGGCGGGGAAGGGTGGGGCCGTGGAGGCGGTGGCGGTGTCGGCGGGAATGGGGTCGGGGAAGATGGGCCGGCATCCGGCGGCGGTCAACGACGATGACTGGCAAGGCTGGGCGGCGGCCTTGTGTGCCCAGCCGTGCCGGACGAGGCCGAAGCCGACGACGAGGCCCACCACCATGAGCGCCCCTACGAGGAAGAAGAAGATCTTGGTCGCTTTCCCTACGTAACACATCCTCCTTCTTGAGGTTTCAGACCATGGAAATCACAAGAAGAAGAAGAAGAAGAAGAAGAAGAAGAGAGAGAGATTAGTGAGAGAGGAGCAGTGACCAAAACAGAGGCAGTTGGCCTCCTCTCTTTATTTTGTTGTTGCTTGTGTCGGGCCACCGCTGCACGCGTTCACGTGAAGCTGAAAGCCAAGAGAGATAGAGAGCTACAGAGTAAAGGAATATAAATAAAAGGGGAAAAAGAAAAAGGAGCAGTACTGGCTGGAGACACCTTTAGACCACAAAAATCACACCTTCACTCACTTCACATGTTGGGCCCACAGGGAGGTGTAACATTGGGTGCAAAAGTATAGGTTTTTGTTGTGCATATAGGCAGATGGAGCTCAAAAGTACTGCATACATGTGAAGTTTCTTGGGAATTAGATCTGACAATGGTGCTAATTTTAGTTAGGTTTTGGCCTCAATGATAGAGAGAATGAGCCTCTTATTAAACGAGCACTACACAGAATGCTCACAAAGAAGAAGATGCAAAAGGGGGTTGAAAAGTGATGATGATGATGATGATGATGATGATGTCCTTTGTTGCTCCTATTGTCCTTTTTAAGTGGTCCTCTTACTACTTGATTAGCTGTTTTGCATTCATGTGTCGACTTATGAGAGGTTGAGTGATGGATTTGGAAGTTATGAGAGGAATCTCTCGTCTTATTTAAACATGAGATGTTGGGAGGAGAAGCCATTGTTTCTCAAACAAAACACAAATTTCTTGATACAGATAAGAGATCTTAGAATGAATCAAATATCATAAAAACATAAATGTCACAAAAAAAACACAAATTCACTACTTCAGAACATGATTACAGCATGCAAAGAGACCATATTAGAGTAAAGGTAGTGATTCCAAATTCATAGACATAACAAGTACAAAAATGAATGATTTCAATGAAAAAAAGAAGTTTCCATGACAGAGTAGAAAACATTCCGGGAGCATAACTGCTCTTGATTACAAATGGAATGCAACAACAAACTTCTAGAGAAGGGATTTAAAATGTCATACATGAAGCAACTTGAT
Organism: Musa acuminata AAA Group; assembly: GCF_036884655.1. NCBI lineage: Eukaryota > Viridiplantae > Streptophyta > Magnoliopsida > Zingiberales > Musaceae > Musa > Musa acuminata. Next base: position 51,831,181 of record NC_088334.1, on the reverse strand, counting down.
GCCTTGATGCTAACTGGATGCCTCTTCTTTCTTTTCCTTTCTTTCTTTCACAACCTTTTTCCAGTTCTCTGCGCTGTCGATTATTTCGCCAGTTTTGATGAGGTAGCGGACTCTGGTTCCGTCCTCAAGGATTTTGTGACCCACTCTGCTCGCCACTTCTTTTTCTTTAGAGTAAAGCATCACATTTGAGCTGTGGATAGGTGCTTCAATCTGTTCAGAAACAGTTCGTTGTCCAGGATAACTCAGGCTCAACACATGAGAAAGCAATGGAAGGAGTAAAGTTCAAGAGAGGAAAGCCTGATCCTGCCATTTGCTCATTCATAAACACGAATGGAAGTTCAGAAAATAGAGAGCATACCTTGACAATCTGCCCAGGTTCACCTTGTTCTCTGCTCTTCATGTGCTTTGTTTTCAGGTTCAAGCCTTTTACAATCACAGTGCTGTTATGCCTGAAAATGCGAGTAATTTCCCCAATTTTACCGTTCTCATGGCCTGTGATAAGTTTGACTGTGTCCCCTACCTTAACATGCATTTTATGCAGTATGGGAAGACTATTTGGTTTACATTCCTTGCGCTCCCAGCGTTTAAGCTGCAATAGAAGATGAAAAATATAAAGAAAGCGATAAGATCATCCACAGAATAATTCACCCAGTTCGGTGCTCATTGGTAATCTAATTTCCGATAGCTCATAAAGGAAATAGTTTAGCACGATCATCTTCAATACAGAACATGCAGAAGAACTGATGAACTAACCCTCATTACTATAGTGCATGGCTGGTCCACCGATTTAACCTGCAACAAGAAAATGCAACACACTTATGTTAATTACAAAAGATCAATAATGGGGAAACCATGCACTACAGAGATGTGAAAAAATCAAAATTAGCATCACATACAGGGCCTAGATATTCTAAAAGTAATTGAGGACTTGGACATCTCAGATATTACTTAATTCAGCTTAGTCATAAAATTTATCCAGCACAGCAGCTCAATAATCAGAACATCATACAAAGCAACATTTCATAGTTGCTGATATAATTTACAGTGGTCCTATTGTATGTTTGTTATCTACCGACTTCAGAAAATACATAATCAATATACCTTCTTATGCCTGAACCATCCATTTCTCTGAAGACAATTTGTTTCGAGTGGTACTTACTGATCACAACAGTATTGTCTCTAAAAAAGATTATGAGCCAAATTTGTATTTGTGGACATTCATAGTTGATGTTCGATGATAAATGTTAAGGTTTTTCTTCTTTCATTTTACATTTATTAAGATACATAGCTTAGCTTAAGAGTATTTTGTGAAATAATAAATAGGTAACCAAACATCATTATCAATTTTAAGGAATATGCTTGAAAATGGTAACATACAAAGAATAAGGTCAATTGATTATAAAAATCATCATCAAATTCTTCATAGCACATGCTATATGATTTGGTGATGTTTTACCTTTCTTGATATTCCAAATAGGATAATGTTTAATCATAACATGGAAAAATTGCATAAGTCCCAAGCCTTACATATCCCCTCTGCATATGTGTTAGTTTCCGGCCTAGATCAAAGAATTTGGTTTAAGCCAAGTTGAACAAATTGCAAGTGGCTATAAGGTTGAGCCAATCGTCTCAACATGGTTTAGTTGCATATGACTTAAGGCTTAGTGCAGGTAAGCAATTAGTTTTAAGCTGGATGATTGAAATGACACAAGTTTCACAGAAAGGTGCTACCTATAGGCATCCATGCCTCTCTTACTCGTAGAGGCTATTAGACATCATATGAGAAGCAAGGATATATAAGATATAAAGAAAATTGCAATTTGCAATCACTTGTCAAATTCTTGATGCCAAAATGTACATTGTGCAACTAAATCAGAGTTTCTAATTCCACATGCTTGTTCTTCTTGATCCCCTTATGCAACATTTTTGAGAAAACACAGTTTTTTGTTCCTCTCAAAATCCAAATAGTATAATTTCAACACAAACTAGCAAAAAAGATCGTTTTCTATATACGCTATAGAGTTCATTAGTAAGACCAGAAAAAAGTAAACACAAAAGAGCATTCAAATGGCTACTAAATAGCATCAACCACTAATCGCTTAAAATCCTTGTTCTGAAAAAGGAACCGGTTGCTTTAGTTCTCTGAGAAACCTCAATTCCTAGAATTAGAAAACGGAAACGTCAGAGGTCTTCTAACTCTTTGTATTTTCCTACCCCTAAAATCGAAGTCCATTGGATCCAATTTACCCTGTTGAGAGAATTCAGAAACGAAATCAAAGAATAAACAAAAGGAAGTTCTTTCCACGGTCGACAATCAAATTTATCAAGTAAAATGCCATCTAAAAGCCATCTTCTCCGCATTTTCCTCTCAGGAAGTCGGATTAAGGCACAATAACACATCAAATGAGTTCAAAAACCAAACATTTCAGAAAGTAAGGGCAGAGGGGCAGAGAGCTAACGGGCGTCGATAGGAGTGGGGGAGAGAGGCGCTGGCCCAAGAAGGAATTGGAGGAGATGGAAAGGGAAGCCATCGAGCTCTGTAGCGCCACCATCGTCGCCATCTTCGAGCGCTCTCGTCTGCACTTGGGAGTTTCGGATAAAGAGCAGAAGGGGTGAGTGGATGTCCCTCTTTAACCCCTTTTTTTTATTGATTATATATATATATATATATATATATATATATATATATATATATATATATATATATATATATATATACACACACACCCTCAACATTAAGTAATTCTCATAATTGTGCCAATATATATATATATATATATATATATATATATATATATATATATATATATATCTTTGTCACATGTTACAGTTAGTATAGTCCTAAATCGAAAGGGTGCAGACAATAACAATTGGTTTGGCTGTTTGATGAAGCAACGCAAACTTAGATTGCTACGCGAAGGATTGGAAATCCGAAAGGAGAAGGAAGAAACATGCACAAGCATCTCCAAGTTTATCACGTGTCTTAGAAGACTTTGATGCTTTTAATTTATGAAAGAGTTCCAATAAATGAATCAAAAAGATATTCCATAACTCATCGCATTATCCAATACCCGACCTGTAATATAAATATGATTCAAATGATCAGTATTAAATAATATAATGGTCTTAATGAGATATTTTTAACATGAATGTGAAAATAAATCTTTTGAATAGGGATTTAGATTTATATGGATTAACCTAAATGATTCGTAAAGAAAATGAAATAAATATAAAATTTAGTATGAAGATTTAAGAAATTTATTTATGATTGTAAATAAACTTCTAAATAACAATATATAAAGTTTCTTAACATTATTATTTTCTTTAGATTTAAGGAAAAATATTGTTGATCAATATTTATATATAAATATCATTGAAAACTAGTTTATTATATTGATCTTATTTATAGATAATAATTTACTTATTACGGTCTTAGTTTATTATAGTAAATCAAGAAAAATTTCTCCAAAAATTCTAAGATAGTTAATATGAATAAAATAATTTATGTTATTGATATTGAGATATTCAGAAATAATCTTAAAGATTGTTAAGACTATCTTACAAATGATATATTGATTAAGTCTTATAAAGATTAAATATACAGCTTGTTCAGCAAATAACAAAAATAAAAAATTTTAGACAAAACAAAAATTATAAAATAATTTTAAAAATTTTAAAAAATATATTCATTTATATATGCACAATTAGAAGTCTATTATATACTCAAGTGAGACTATATATCAATTTTGTAGTCGGAATACTAAGTATATATTAGAGTTATCCAGAAATTAAACACTAAAATACTAAAAAAATAATAAGATTTTTGAAATAAAAAGATAAAAGATTATATGCTCACATATATGAAATTTAATCAACTTAAAATAATATTTTTTAGACACTAATTATATAATTAAAGAATAATAATAATATATTATTCTATTATCAACTATAGAAATACATTTTATGACATGTTTTAAAGTTACTAATCTAGCTTTATAACCATAAAATTTTATATCAAGATTTGATGTGATCTCAGACTTAATTATCAACGCTAAAGATACTTTGTGACATACCACAATATTTTTTTTCTCTAAGAATGATAAATACTCTATTAGTTCTGTACATTAAGGTATAAAATATTTGATGATTAGAGAAAATCTAAAAATAATTAATATCAATTAAGAACTTAAATTCCATTATATTGATTGTTGATCTATTCATTTAAAACCTAAAATTTTTAAAAATATATGTTCTTATGATTGAATTTATGAACATCCCATAAAAGATATAATATTATATATTTAATTAATATTATAATTAATAATTTTATTTATATAATTAAAATTATTTATTTATATTATCTTATTCCTATTCATATATGTATATACTATGGTTGAATGTGATAATATAAGATAAATTTTAAAAATTATTTTAAATTACATTAAAAAGGACTAATAGTATTATGATATATAAAAAAAAAACATGACATTGATAACCTACGATCGTTATGACTTAAATTAATAGCTAGATTTAATATGATATAATATTTATTTAAACTTATTGATCAATTTTATAAAAATTTATACGCACATGTAAATTTTTTTTAAAAAAAATTAAAATTTAATTAAATAAAATAATTTTTATTTTATTAATTTTAGTTTTATTTCATTTATATCTTATAAATTAATGAGCAACTGTAAAAATATAAGATTATGTGATCTTACCTAATTAGATAAAATATATTATAAATATGACTAAATTTGATTATCGATAAATAAAAAATCTAATAATAGTAAAATTTATTTGATGGGAGAGACACTTGTAAGGAATATAATTAGACTTCTTTTTATTGACTGATAACTATAATTAAAATTTAATTATATTTATAATGTATGTTAATTAAATGAAATGTCCTTCTCTTCATATCCAATCCCAGCAAATCACATTGGTCCATTCGATCTCCTTGAAGCTTCGGCAACAACGCATGAATTCTGAAGCACTCCACCGAAATTGCACCCAGCACTCCTCTGCTTTTAACAAACACAAGCCTCTCTGGCATTGGGAGTTACCGATGGCAGCGTCGGCAACACTCTGTTTCATCTTCTGCTTCATTGCAACCACTGATGCTATTAGTAGGGCTGACTTCCCCAGTGGTTTCGTCTTCGGAACAGCTTCTTCATCTTTCCAGGTGCGAGGCCATGCACAAATGTCTCATCTTTTCTTTCACGTTCATCCTTACGTCTTGCTCTGAAGAGTTCGACACCTCAGTTCGAAGGAGCTGTAAAAGAAGGAAATAGGGGACAAAGCATATGGGATACTTTCACAAAACGATCAGGTACAGTTTGTGTATCAATATGTATAATATGCACAGAGGGCAAAAAAAGCAATCATATAGCTTGGATTCTATGTGTTAACTTTAAAGACTGTTATTGGCAGGGAGGATTTTAGACTTCAGCAATGCAGATGTAGCGGTGGATCAATACCATCGGTACAAGGTGAACTCTGGAATAATATTCTGTTCATATTGAGTAGTCATCTGTAGATGTTTAGTGTGTTTAGATTTCCCTGATGAAACTTGAATCCAATGATATTATCCTGATGAAATCTGACTCCAGCTTAATTTTACATTGGATCTGAAACTTCAAGTTTTTGCATGAAATAAAGTTGACAGTCCGAAAGCAACTCCTAGAACTGAAAGATCTTCAAATTATGGATAAGAGACTACAAATAAAATAAAGGCCCCAAGGAAGCATCGGAAAATTTAAGAAAAGCTTTGTTTATTCTGATAGATTACTCAAAGCACCAGCAAGTGCTTATGACAGTAGGTGCAAGATGCAAGATACTTGCAAAAGCTGCCTTACAATGAAAAGGGAGAAATCATAATTGTTCTATAAAATATTTTTTCTATCACCTGAGCAGCTATGTGCTAACTTACAAGATACTTTTTCTCCATGGCCTACTTCACCTAAAGAGGTGAAGGTACTCTGACACGTTGAGAGAACATATTATTTAGTCAATGATAATGATGTGGGAGAGCTCTAGCTAAATGACAACCTATACTACTGTCACCTATTGTTAGTTGAGGTTCGAATCTTATCCTCTTTTCAAGACAAAGTTCAGCACATATTTTCTCTCTTCTACTTCATAAAAAATGTAGAAAGTTCAGTTTAAACAACAAGACCACTGATGAAAAACATGAGAAAGAAAAGGTACAAGAGCAAAGAACTGAATACTTGCTTAAACAAGGAACTTGCATGATCAAATTTTGTCCATCATATTTGTGAGGAAAGACGATCTATAATTTTCATTTACTAACTCAATCTACAGATATTTTCACTTAAAAGAACATCCTAGTCTCGAAAGACTCAGAATATTTCTTACAACCTGAAGGGTGGGTCTTCGCTAGTACACTTGGTATCTTATGAGCAAACTCTGTAGGTTGAAGATAACAGTAGCATTCCATTTTAAACTGAATTTTCCTTTTTTTTTTCTTTTTTGGTTGTGCTTACAATTGTCTTGGAAACTTCACCTATATATGTTAGAAAATTTTATGATTTTGAATCAGAAACTTCTTGATATCCAACAGCTGTTCTGCTTAATCATATTTTCTCAACAATGAGGTTCCCTTTTTCTTCCCCCTTGAGATCATACAACTTACAGCCTTTAACACAGCAAGCCAAAGATCTGCTTTGGTAAACTAATACATTTTGCAGGATCTTGTGAGACAAATTCAGAATCACTCAACTGATATGAATTTTCCATATAACTGCAGTTTGCCTAGACATTGAATTAACTGTGAACCACCATGCTTAATCATATAGTGCTTTCCCATCACATAATCTTGCACTTGCAGCTTATCTGAGCTTCTTCCATGAACTCGGCTCATTCACAAATACAGGCTTCTTGAAGTTGTAACTTGTACACTGGATGAATAGAACAGCCATCTGCTCTAATGGTCTTCTCAACAAAAAAGACATGTTTAATTTCTTCATGCAGAAGAATGATGACGGACTTCATGAAATATATTTAACATATTATTTTATAGTACCAAAAGATACTGCTCTCTTTATGCAGACAGATGTGGATTTGATGAAGGACATAGGAATGGATGCCTACAGGTTCTCTATCTCATGGCCACGGATATTCCCAAGTAATACAGAGCTGGCTAATTGGTATTAGAAATATTTACACCTCTTTCCTGAATAAAATAACAAGCTTCCTGTTCACAGATGGAACCGGGGAACCTAATCAAGAAGGAATAAGCTACTATAACAGACTCATAGATGCTCTGCTAGAGAATGGTGACCTTTTAAAAGCCTTTCCTTGTGGGTCCTAATGAAAGTTTCAAGGGCTGAGCATTCCCTTTTTCTTCTTTTTTCCCCCTTATTTTTCTGTTTCAGGAATACAACCTTATGTTACACTCTTTCACTGGGATCTTCCACAGGCTCTAGAGGACCGATACAATGGATGGTTGAGCCAAGAGATCATGTAAGGATTAAATTGAATGTTTATTCATTCAGCAAGATCCAGAAAAGAAAGCTAAAAGTCACTCTACAATGCAGACAAGATTTCGAGTATTATGCTTATACTTGTTTCAAAGCATTCGGGGATCGAGTGAAGCATTGGATCACCTTCAACGAGCCTCATGGATTCTCAATTCAAGGATATGACACAGGTCTGCAAGCTCCAGGAAGGTGTTCTATTCTATCTCACATGCTTTGTCGGAGAGGCAAATCATCAACTGAACCATATATCGTGGCTCACAACATCCTCTTATCTCATGCTGCTGCATTTCATACTTACAAGCTCCACTTTAAGGTAAACCATTGGTTTAAATTGCTGCAACCTCTCCACTGCCATAAAATGTATCAGACATGGCATGATAAGAAGCCAAGTTTAATCTGTAGGAAAAGCAAAAGGGCACTATTGGAATAGCTCTTGATTCCAAATGGTATGAACCTATATCTGGCACCGAAGAAGATACAGATGCTGCCTATAGAGCAATGAAATTCGAACTGGGATGGTAATCTGCTACCGATTTCATGCTATATATAAAATAACCTAGTACCTGGACTGATGATTGATTGGTGAATATGGATCTGAAGCAGGTTCTTGGATCCCCTTGTGTATGGAGATTATCCTCAAACCATGAAGAAACTAGTAGGTGACAGACTACCCAGATTTACCAGTGACGACTCTGAGTCATTGGCTGGTTCACTAGATTTTGTAGGAATTAACCACTACACCTCATTATATGCTCGGAATGATCGGACAAGAATCAGGAAGCTGATACTGAATGATGCTTCATCTGATGCAGTCGTTATCGCAACATGTATGACAAAATCATAAACAAAACTTTATTCCTGATAGACCATACTAATTTCTACCATGTTCTCAACAGCTACTCGGCATGGAGAGAGGATTGGCGAAAGAGTAAGTCACGACATCCATGCTTCTAATGACTATTCAACCGATGCTCAGGTTTAGGCACTATCACTTCATGCTTCTTTCAGGCTGCTTCAGGATGGCTTCACATTGTGCCATGGGGTATTCGCAAGTTAATGAACTATATCAAGGAGAACTATGAGAACCCGCTAGTTATCATTACAGAAAATGGTAAAACCAATCTGATCAAATCCAGAATTAGCTCTCTATTTTGACAGATATTACAAAAAGTCATTCGGTATTGTAGGTATGGATGATCCAAATTTCACTAACCTAGACATAGCACTGAAGGATGAAAAGAGGATACGCTATCATGCCGACTACCTGTCAAACCTGCAAGCTGCGATACGGTAATTTTCTTTCATGCTAGTTCACTTGATGTTGTGGTCATTAATCTTTTACTGATCTCAAATAAATCAATTGGCATGACCATATTCAGTTCCACTGCTTCCTTTTTTTATGAACCAATGCAGGGAAGACGGTTGCAATGTGCATGGCTACTTCGTGTGGTCATTACTAGATAATTGGGAATGGAACTCAGGCTACACAGTTCGATTCGGCCTCTATTATGTTGATTACAAGAAGAACCTAACGAGGATGCCAAAAGATTCAGTCCAGTGGTTCAAGCATTTCCTAGAACAAGAGTACGACACTTGACCAAAACAAAAACACGGTCAAAAAGAAAAACTTATTGCAGGATGATTTGTAGAGTCGATTCACTGTCCCTCGTATTTATTTATCTTAGTTCGGTTCGATAGTCATTCAAGAGGTTAGTAGTTCCAAATGTCAATCATAATCCATTTGTGAAGTGACAATTCCTTCCCTTCGTAAACTGTATCTTCTGTACCAATTAAGGAATATACAATCGACGATGTGTCTAAGAGCAGAACTTAAATCAGCAGCGAAATAATAAGAGAAACACCGACAAACATGATTAAGACGTAAAAGTTAAAAGTTCGCTGTCAAACAAAAGAGTAAAACTTCATGGATTTGGAAAGCACAAGAAAAGAATCTTGATGGATTTACCTAAGAATTCGTGTGCACGAGCGATCTAACCTCGTCTGTTCTTGATCCACCAATCGAACGATTCCATGTCCAATCGAGATCGCTGCGACGAGATGGCTTTTGCCGCAGCTCCATCGAAGGCGAAAACCGTTTCTGACGCGGCCAACAGCCACATCTCGACATGGAAACCCCATTCCGATGGCCCATCCTCCACTTCTCACCACGCTCGCCCCTATCTGAAAACGGCAGAATCCCACGCTGGAAAGCAACGAGTGGGACGATTAGAGGGACAGGCTATCATCCATACGCGTTACATTTATAATTGCTCGAATATTAATCATGTGCGATGATTGAGATCGTCATAAACTCAAAATTAACCCCAAGTATCAAAAAGTAAATGATATATATATAATGTTATCGAATTATATATATATATATATATATATATATATATATATATATATATATATGAATTTGAATCATTTGTATGATAAACTTGGCCAATTTGATAACATTTATATATAGTTGCCACAAATATAATAAAACACATTGGAAACCAATGTATGATAGACTGGAGTGGTCGATACACAGAACAATGATAGATTTGATAATTTTCTCACTTACATATTATCAACACATAAGAATTTCATTTGATCAAATTTAGAAAAGAATAGCTAGTAAACACTTTGTAAGACAACTGCAGCATTTTGATCAAATCCTGCCTCCACCAATCCACCAATCCTCCTTTCTTTGTTTATCCTTGGTAACAAAAAAAAAAACACACACACACAAAATTAAGTTACGATAGGCTCAACTAGCTTTATAAGTCTGATATGAATATTACAATAACACATCAGCTTGCTACCAAATGACCAGAGATATGCCAAAATAGGACTTAGTTTGATCATCAGCTTCACATCTCGGTTCATACAAAGGAGCTTACAACTCTTGATCAGATCACTAGAGCTATATGGACATAAACCTGACGAAGTAGAGACGTAAATAAATCAACCACACAGCTCAATGCACACCTTTAGATTACCCTAGCAAGAAATGGCATACTTCATGCATAAAAGTATATAGTTGACCGATTGTCACTGTTTTATCCGACACCAATTGATGCCTACAAAATATGACATTAGAGGTATGAAAATGATATTTCTACGAATGAGACATAATAGAAGGTCATGCAGAGATCATGCCTCATGCGGAAGCAGACCCAGCCTGAGGGGTTTCTCCAGCCGGTCTTCTGCGTTCTGGTGGAGGGCCATCCCTCCGCCTCACATATTTTCTGCTTTCGTTCTTTGATCCACGTTGCTTCGGTTGATAAGTAGGATATGTACATGGGATTATCTCCCCATTTATGTATTTATCACCTGAAAAGGGAAGGAAGGCAATAATGTAATCATGAATCTAAGCACATGGTATTATCTCGCCAGTTATGTATCTATCACCTGAAGACAGGAAGAAAGACAACAATTTGAACATCAAAATAATATGAATATTTAAGTGCTTTCGACAAACCTCCATAATCTTTGTTCTTCACATCAATGTATGAATCGGGCAGTACCCAGAGGACTCCTGGTAAACCTGAATGCAACAAAAAATTGTGCAAACAATTTAAGAATAAACAACCAAGGATTTGATATTATCGCAAATGTAAGAGCACCTTTAAATTTTTCTGATGTTTCTTCAGATACAGTGCACTGGAATCCAGTATATGTGGTTGTGCTGAAAGCATACATGTTCTTCTTGGCTTCTTCCATGCTGCAAGAGATACATGAGAGAGTGAAGAATTGAAATAAACAATAATAAATTTACCAAGCTTGTACATATATAATTTCAGGCAATACCATTTATGCCAACAGTTTGCTTTATATTATTGCTACTTACAACAACATGGATTCTAACATTAAAAAGAACACCATCATGAGAACACTTGTGATTCAGAAATAAAAATTCAAGGTATTCACATAAAAAAACTATTCAGTACAACCTCAAGTCCCATTGTGTTTGTAATTTTTGTTCCTAAGAGCACCATGAATATCACACACTTATGGTGCATCTAAAAGCCTCTCAAATAATCTATCTTAATCATCCATGTTTTGATAAGCAGGGATCGTTCATCACATCAAACTATAAAAGCCTATGTTCTTGTTTCGATGTAAACAACTTGTTCTGATTGAATAATATATATTTTCTAATTAAATGACAAATACTCTTTGAGTCAGTTTGCAAAGTACATCCTAGTGCAAACATAACTTTTTGTCACTATCATTTGTGCCAAACAGGCAGAAACTAAGATCAGCTTTCATCAATAGATCAACTGTGAGGGTTTGATGTTCCAATGTAGAGGCTTTGAATTTTTTTTATAATGTCTCATTATAAAACCAAATGCATCCAAAAATGATGGACTGAATGAGATATGCTAATCATTAACTATTCAATGTATGTGAAAGCAGCATAGTATTAATGATGAGTAGGCATAGCAACGCAGATGTTGCATCCATTTGTCGAAAGAGGAACAGAATGTTGATATATGTTGTCGTTGTTTTATTTTTTTGCCTGTTCCACATGGCATTTGGAACAGACTTAAAAGTTCAAATGGGATATTTTACTTCCCTATTAAAATTTCATCATCCATCTTCTACTAACACAGTCAATTCGATTGACATGTTGACCGAGTCGGAATTTCTGAAGGTATCATACAGCATTTATCAGGTCCAAATTAGAAAGCAGTCCATAGGCATCACAAGTTTTCATGCAATGAATCTAGAACAATTTCATGCACATAATTTTTCACAGAAGTGCAGCATGGAGTGGAATGTTATGGATAGTGATAAAGAAATGGGATGATATGATACTAATTACAAACGACATCCAAAAAATAATATCACAAGATGATAAGAACGCATATCAGTTATTCATCTTTCAATTGCTTTAAAAGAATCATACCTCAATTATTTGATGTGTAAACTCCAAAACATCCGATGTGGCAGGATCAAACAGGTTATTAATCATAGTTATATGTCGCTCAAAGTAACAGGATAACCAACTTTTGTTGCACCACATACCAGTTTAGAAAAGGATGCACCTTTGAAGGGATTGAGTCTCTGAGCAACTTATTACACGACTAAATTATCAGATTTGGAACTGTGTAACTATCTCAATGTTTGCACAAGTTCATGCAATTAGCCCAACTATCTGAATATTTTCTTAACATTTCATGACCAAACATATCCTTCAAGTAGCAAAATCTTTAGCTTTCTCTACAATCTAACACGGTCTAATTCAGAGAAATCAACTATTTCAACGTCTATATCTGCTAATTTCACTCGGTTGCCCTTAATTGAGCAATGTAAACCCTAAAGAAAAGGACGACAACACCAAATAATCAGTAAACAAGTCAATCCGTCTCCGAATAATTAGCATTAAGATAGACAAAAACAATCATGTAATGCACAAAGATAACAAGATAAACAAAGGAATCTACCTTCCCAGGACGGTGGCGAGAGTGTTGAGATAGGTCTCGATCATCTGCTCCCGCGTGGGCGCCGGATCCTTCGGGAACTCCATCACGATGAGCCAGTGGTTGTAATCGCAGCCGGGGAGCATGATCGTCTCCCTCGGCTCGCTGCTGCCGCCCCTCCTCGACGAGTAATCGGAGTCGATGGCCATTGCGCGGATCGCCACAGGGGCGCCTCCGATGCCACGTGACCGGGAGACGACCCGGCGGCGGGAGGAGAAGGCGGGGCGAGGGAGCATCGAGGCGGGGAGCAGAAGGTTAGAGGTTGGTGAAGGCGCGGATGGTAGGGCTCTGAGGCGGATGAGAGAGGAAGAGGGGGAGCTCATCGTCGCCATCAGAAGCGATGAGCTCATTGGGCGAACAGTGGGGAAGATAAGGTTTCGGTTCGGTGTTTTATGTGGGGGGAAAGAGATTCTTTTTTGAGGGAAGGGGTTTAGGGTTTTGGGCCCATTGGGCTGCCAAGTGGGTTCAATGGAAAATTTTTGATTTCCTTCCACAATTGTTATGTTGATAATTATTAATTATAATATCATAAAATGTTAGCACAGTCATCTAAGGAGATAGAAGGACAATTTAAAAATAATTTAATAAATATTTAAATATTCTTGTTATCGTTCATCGAATCCAAGCACGAGGGTTCGAGAGGAATTATATGATTTGGGTGGGTTCGATTATAATTATTCGCTTTAGGTGAGTGACAAGATTATCCTACGTTTTAATTGATTGATATATTTATCAAATTTAAATTTAATTAAATATATTTTAAAAAAAATATTATTTTTCATCTCCCTTTAGTATGTTAAGCATATCCTCGATTTTTATCATAAACGAGGGTGACAGTTCATTTGTTGTTAATTTACTAAGATATCATGTGTTTCTACTCGAGATTGTATCATCACAACTCTATTTATGCCCAAATTAAAGTAAATGAGCAGCTAAATATGATAATTTCATTAATGTTTTTTTAATACATATAAGCTATAATTTGGATATCTATTTTACTATTCAAACCTTTTATTGAATTAGGTACTTTAAATCAGGTTTAAGTGGATCAATATATCTCATAATCTAGTCTCATTTAACCATAGAATGATAATAAGTATAGTAACGAATGATCAATATATCTCATAATCTAGTCTCATTTAACCATAGAATGATCAATATATCTCATAATCTAGTCTCATTTAACCATAAGTATAGTTAATAAAATCTCAAGTTTCAAATCCGTTTAAATAATATAGATTCGAGTGATTAAAAATGATTGATTTTTTTAAGTAAATGATTGAGACGAGTTTTACTGATGTTATAATGATCACATAAAGTTTTTAAACAATTAATATATTTTTTTCTTACATTAATATGATGCTTTTATTAGTTAGCATATTTGATATTAGAATAATTAAATTCACGATTAACTCTTTAAAGCGGAGAACTCATCTCCTAGTTGTAGCTCGCAATATGATTATCAGAATGACATGGTTGTCACCTTAGCCCAATAACAATGATAAATTCAGAAGGAAATATTTCATCTGGGTCAAACTACACATGTGATTCAAAATCGAGTTAAGTTGACAAAGGTATCATTGATCTTTCAACTATCATTTTAGCACTATAAGAAGGACTCTATGTCATAAGAGCGTCACACTATCGATCTATTCAACTAGCATTAGATCAAGGATGCACCACTTTAGACCTATAACACTTTCACCAAAGAGGCCAATAGTAGATGTTCTTGATGCTCAATACCTCGACCTCTACCTAAACCTCCATATAATATTAATGGTTATTTAATGACTCGAGTCTCTCCATTCCAATGATGATGGCAATCCACAAGCTGGTTCCGACATATGGCTTCCTAAACATTGTCTAGTAAGTCCAGACTCTTATCGGGATGATGTAGTCAATCGTTCCCCTACTCTCATAGCTAGCATACTCAGTGCCTATTGTTCTTCCTCAGTAGCCAGTGGTGCTTCAAAATCCTAACAAGCCACTTCAACCCAAGTTGTCATAGAACCACCTTGGCTAGCTGATAGCTCATGAATTTGAGGCCAATTAGTGGAGGATCCAAAATGCACTACGTGGCACTCTAAATTCACGGTCATTGCTTCCTTAACGAGGTTGAACAACCAAATACTCAACTCCCCAAGATTTATCCATACATAAGAGCAACTTAAAATGGAGAAAGTGCCTCCAGAAGTGAAGCATACCTTAAGGGGCAAGACTTAGAGTAGCCCCAATCATTCAATTATCATCCATGAACTTGATAGCACTATACTTCTCTTCTCCTTGGTCAGAAAAGGAAGGGTGTCAACGGAAGAATGTGTAGACTAGACTAGTCCAAATCGAAGACTTAGTCCAAATTGATACTAATGAAGAAGAATCGTTCATTTCAATCCTTATTGAAAGTCGATGCCTCCTTATAATTTTTTTAAAAAATAAATGATATAAATATATTTGAATAATATTATAATGATCACATAGAGTTATTTTACAAAAAATAAACTAATTTTTTATCACATTAAATAGTATAATAAAACCTGTGACATATTTGACAATTTACTAATAAGACGAGCACACAATAATTTTTTTACCAATCAATATTTTTTATATTAAAATTATAAATTTACCGTTAACCCTAAATATCGAAAAGCCAAAGAAAACAAAACAATTCATCCACCAAACCTCATACGATATGATAAGGCCACTACAACAAAATGAGATGCATCACATCATCAACAATCGGAGAGGAGTAAATGGATGGTTAATGCAAGCAGATGGATGTACACAACGTGCCCCATACTTATTATGACCTAACTTTATTGCACTGTCGTTTCCATGCAACCTTAAATTGATGTCCGGTGTCCTGCTCCGGCGAAGTGAATCCATGTAAACCCACTTCCTCCCCGTCGCTATTTAACCCGATACGGCGCCTTCCCGCCTACCGATCCGATCAGGTCATCGGACGGTCGTCATTGTTAGATCGGCGCACAGAAGGCATCCACGATTTCATCGCCGTCGTCCAAATGGAGGTACGGTTTGTAGTCATTCTTTTTTCTCGAATTTATTTTATTATATTTTTGGATTATTTTTTATAGGATGGATGGACGGGTGGGTGGGTTTAGCATAGATAACGGGAGTGACATGTGAGCAACCCATCAATAATTCATGTCTTAATCAATCTAATATGATTCGGATTTATGTGTATAGGACTATACACGAGGTACATTCGTTACGAAAACATTGAGTTATTGAGGTGTTATATGTACGAAGATCGAGATTCTAATAGATTTTTCTACTCAATTCCTCTCACATCCAAATTCTTAATATGAGTATATAAGTATAAACCTGAGCGATCAAAAAGTGATTCTCATTTCATTGTGTTGAATACGAGCTTTTTTTATATATGATCATAAAAGGATTAAATATTTTATAGAATATTCTATAATAATATAATCTCTAACTATCTCTAACAATCTCTCCTTACCTTTTTATTCTTATAGGCAATAAGGGAGAAGAGACTATGATCATCTGTCTTATACCATTTTTCACGTGGATAGACATATGCATGTTGACCTTCGTGTTCTCCTTTTAATCCGAATACTATACGGTAGTCATGTGTTGATGAGGATATTCTCTTTGTCACCAAATAATTAATCGTTTCATTAATTAAATTATTATTTTAATTTAATAATTACACGATCTTACTGTAAAAAGTCCTCGAGATGTGTCATTTAATCATTGAACAATACTCACTTATATCTTCCATTTCTTGAATATTTTTATTTAATCAATTTAAGCATAAGTATAAAGTGAGGAAGGGCAAGAGATACCATCTTCATTTATTTTTTCATTAAAACAGATTAAATATGATATAATTAGATCAGATCGGGGTAGTGCAATGTGTATTCGGAGTGTAATTATCATCTATAATGTCTGGTCTACGTGGGAGATGGACAATAAATGATAATATAAATATGAGTTGATGATGAAACATAAGTGCACACGATATTAACTCAAAAGCAAATTATGTTCATTACCTGACACATGCGTAAGTTGGTGAGACCGTTGTGTGTAGCTTTTAATGCATTCCAACCACTACGGTGAATTAATGTGCATCTATTTGGACATCACCGGTGGTCTGCATGCATGCATCAATTTGTATTTTTAGTTATAGTGTTTATATATATATATATATATATATATATATATATATATGATAAAAATAATATAATTGACATATAAAAATAATTTTTTTTACATGTTATTGATCATAAAAAATAAAAACATCTATTTGAAGTAGCACTATTTTATTTTTTTTAATTTGGTGTTATTTTTTCCTCTAATATCTTGAATATCTCTTGTTGTCTCTCCACATCCGTGAGGCTCTTCATCTTTGTTTTTTTCTTTATTAGATGAGAGAATAAAAAAAAAGATGAGACAAAGATGACAGGCCTTGTGACGGGCGTAGATGACGGATGACCATGAGATATATTAAGAAAAAAATAAAATAAAAAAAATAAAATTGAGAATAGAAAAGAAAAAAAAACGAGCATTTTTCGAGAAAAGCATGCTATTTTTATTGTTTTGAGATAAACAATATGTAAAAAAACTTAATTTTTATGTCAATTATAATTTTTAATCATATATATAACACTACAACTAAAAAATATTGATAAAAAATACAACTAATAACCCTTTGTGATTTTTTGAATATATATTTTTATTAATTTGAGAATAAAATTATTTTAAAAAAACTTATCAGTTATACTATTATTGAATATATTTATAGTATTTTTGATGCATCAATAAAAACATCGTAAACCTATATATATATATATATATATATATATATATATATATTGTTGCATGTATCGAATCGGTACAGCGCAAAGGGCGAAAGTCTCCAAAGAGCATATTTTGCAGTGGACTACTACTTTCTGGAGTCGTAGGAAGTCTTCCCCGCGTACGCCAGAAAGCCTCACGGAGGAAGACGAAGGCAGCTTCGCTCTCAGTGTTACTGCATGGCAATTCTTGTCTCTTCTTTAGGCTGTCATGGCTTTTTACCCGTTTGTGGTTGAGAGAAAGGAAGCCTGTCTCACATGACACTTGCCAATGTCTCTCCTCTTCTCTCTCTTGCCCTCGTCGCCAGACTCTCATCTATCAGCTCTCATTTCATGGCCCATAAGATGTCCCATCATCCATCGTCTGTTCTCTCTACTATTTATCTATCTATCTATCTATCTATCTATCTATCTCGTGAGTCGGCTCATCATGGCTTCGCGAAGACATCTCTCCTTGTTTTCCCACACCCCGACCCTCTTCCTCCTCCTCTTCTTCGTCTGTGTAAATGCCACCCTCGCGTTTGCAGTCGATTACATCTCCTCCAACCACAGTCTCTCCGGAAACCAGACCATCACCTCCCCGGGTGGCAACTTTGTGCTCGGCTTCTTCCAAGTAGGTGAACAGAGTCCCAGCCGCCACTACATAGGCATCTTATTCAAGAAGGTCTCGAAGCTTACTCCGATCTGGGTAGCAAATAGAAACAATCCCGTATTCGACCCAGCCACATCTCAGCTCAAGATTTCCGATGACGGCAACTTGGTCATCCTCGGCCAGTCTGATGCACAAGTTTGGTCCACCAACCTCACGTCCACGGTCTCCAACGCCACGGTCGCTGAGATCCTCGACTCGGGAAACTTTATCCTGAGAGACTGGTCTGACCCATCCAAGCTCCTTTGGCAGAGCTTTGATCACCCAACTGATACATGGCTCCCCGGGGTAAAGTTTGTGATGAACAAAGTGACCGGAAAAGGTCCAGTCCTCACTTCATGGCGGAACTCCGATGATCCTGCTGCTGGCATCTTCTCTGTGGAGTTGGATCCTACCGGTCTAACCCAATTCATTCTACTGTGGAACAGGTCTAAGCAGTACTGGAGTACAGGGCCTTGGAATGGGCATTTCTTTAGCTCGGTCCCGGAGATGACGGCCTACCGTCAGGATCCGACGGTGGTCAACGTCTCTGTCGAGTTCTTCTCCAACTCCACGACCAACTACTTCGTGTATGAACTCAGGGGCGACATGATCACCAGAACCATATTAGACATCTCGGGGCAGCTCACTCAACTTGCTTGGGTGGAAGAAGCCCAGGAGTGGATTAGGTTCCTGGCTCTGCCCAAGAAACAGTGCGATGTCTACGCTCTCTGCGGGCCTTTCGGCAGCTGCAACGAGAACGGCTTACCATTCTGCAGCTGCATCAAAGGTTTCAGCGAGAAGTCCCCCGTGGACTGGCAATTGGGCGATCGACGCCAGGGATGCGCGAGGAACACCCCGTTGCAGTGCGGCAAAGATGACAGGTTCTTTGCCATCTCTGGTACCCAACTGCCGGATGATCCCCGTTCGCTAGCAGCTGCCAGTGTCGAGGAGTGCGAATTGTTGTGCTTGCAGAATTGTTCGTGCACTGCTTATTCCTACGATGGCGGATGTTCTGCCTGGTATGGTGATCTGCTGAATCTCCAGGAGCTGTCTGATGGATCCAGGCGAGAAACAGTGTATGTACGTTTAGCTGCTTCGGAGCTGCCAATGCCCGGGAGAGAGACAAGAAGGACCCTCAAGCTCGTGGTGGTTGGTGCTGCCGTTGCTCTCGCTCTCTTGGCTTCTGCCCTGGTGCTGTTCTTGAGACAACTTGGGAAAAGAGAACTTGGTACTGACGAAGCAACGGAGGGTAATCTGGTG
This sequence comes from Musa acuminata AAA Group, assembly GCF_036884655.1. NCBI lineage: Eukaryota > Viridiplantae > Streptophyta > Magnoliopsida > Zingiberales > Musaceae > Musa > Musa acuminata. The sequence continues at coordinate 51,811,473 of NC_088334.1, read as the reverse complement.
GTCTTCAGGTATGGTGACTTGCAGCGGATGACCAGGAACTTCTCGGAGCGGTTGGGCGGAGGAGGTTTCGGTTCAGTGTTCAAAGGGACTCTGCCTGACTCCACTCTCATCGCTGTAAAAAAGCTCAGAAGCCTTGTACATCAAGGGGAGAAGCAATTCCGCAACGAAGTGAGCACTCTGGGAATGATTCAACATGTTAACCTGGTTCGTCTTCGTGGATTCTGCTCCGAAGCCAACAAGAGGTTGCTGGTTTACGATTACATGACGAATGGTTCTCTAAACACGCATCTGTTTAGTAAAGGTTCCCCGGCTATGGCCTGGTTGACAAGGTATAACATCGCCATCGGAACAGCTCGAGGATTAGCTTATCTGCACGAGCAATGCAGGGACTGCATCATACACTGCGACGTGAAGCCGGAGAACATACTCTTGGACGAATCCTTTCACCCGAAGCTGGCCGACTTCGGCTTGGCAAAGCTCTTAGGCCGAGACTTCAGCAAGGTCTTGACCACGATGAGAGGAACCGTGGGCTACCTCGCTCCAGAATGGATCTCCGGCGAGGCCATCACCCCCAAAGCCGACGCCTACAGTTACGGGATGACACTCTTAGAACTCATATCCGGGAGAAGAAACACGGAGCAATCCCGGGAAGACGATCCCTTCTTCCCCGTGTTGGCTGCGACGAAGTTGGTGGAAGGTGACATTCTTAGCCTGTTGGATCCGCGGCTGCATGGAAACGCCGACATATCAGAGCTTGAGAGAGCATGTAGAGTTGCGTGCTGGTGCATTCAGGACGATGAAGCCCACAGGCCATCGATGGCGCAGGTTGTTCAGATTCTGGAGGGTGCTCTTGACGTTGACAAGCCTCCGACGCCAAGGAAACTCCAAGCTCTCTTGGATGACAGTAACACCAAATGCTTCTCCTCAGACTCCTCTTCAGGCCACGGTTCCACGAAGGCACTCTCGACTTCTCTGATAGAGACCACGTCTTTGATCAGTTCTGAAGGCTAAAGATGATGTAGAATTGTGTTGGTGTTTGATGTGTATAGAACTAGTAAATTTCTTTCGGATGGGTTGATCTTGAATGCCATTGTTCTTGGATCTCTGTTTCAGCTCAATGAACGTGCTCTGTTTCCCCGACGGAAACGGCTCCGGAACCGTTTCCGTTTCCCAAGAAACCTCGAGGACTCGCTTCGGAATTGACTTCAAAAGACGTCAAGTTTTAGGCGCGCCGAAAGGATATCGGCGCAAGAAAAGAATCCCCTCTCCTCCTCTCTCTCCCTCCGTCTCTTTCCCTCTTCCCCGCGATAACAGCGACGAAAACCCTAGCACCGCCCTCTCTTCGATCTCCTCGTCCTCCTTTATCTCTTCCTCAAACCGCTTATCGTCGCCGATGGAGCTCCTCCGCTCGCACCTCTCCAGGGTTCGGATCCCGGAGCCCACCAACCGCATCTACAAGACGGAGTGCTGCATCTCGTTCGACACCCCGGTAGCCTCCCTTCTGATCTCTTCTCGCCGCTATTCTTTGATTCGTTTTCCGATGGACTGATCTTGTTCCGTGTCGCGCCGGCCAGAGGTCGGAAGGGGGGCTGTACGTGGATCTCAGCTCGTTTATTGCGTTCGGGAAGGAGGGCGTGGGGTGGAACTATGAGAAGAGCGGGAACCCCGTCTACCTCCACATACAGCAGCGGCCCAAGCCCGTGCCCGAGGACCGGCCTCTCAAGAAGCCTACCCTCCTCGCGATCGGTATTTTGTTCTATTGGATTTGTTTTGCTTGGTTTCTTGTTCTTGAAATAATCTGTAATGCTAGCGTTAAATTCTGTCGACTCTGAAATGGTTCTCTTGAGCAACCAAACGGAACAGTCAAAGCATAGCAAATATTATTTACAGTATCGTCCTTATCCACATTTGCAACATCGATACACATTATGAACATATTTAAGGTAGTGATGTTTCATCTTTGAAGCACTGTGGAAATCTTTTTTCAGTCAAATTAGTTGTATAATCCATTGCATAATATGCATGACTGTCATTAAACCGCTGACATATATACTTTCTATGGTGAACGTCATTGGCGAAACTTCTGGAGGAAAACAAAAGAAAAGGATTAATATGTCTACTGGTTCTCATAAAGTGCATTACAGTAACAAGATATAAATTGGTGTAAGACTGTAAGCTTTTGTTTCTTGTTCTTGAAATTGTTTCTAATGCTAGCATCAAATTTCTTGAACCTGAAATGGTCTTCTCGAGCAACCAAATGGAACAGTCAAAGCAAAATAAAAATTATTTACAGTATTGTCCTTATCGCTTTTGCAACATTGATACAGATCATGGAAATATTTAGCATAACAAAGTTTCAGCTTTGAAGCACTGTGGAAATCTTTTGTTTTGTAAATCATTGCATAGTGTGCATAACTGCCATTAAATCACTCATTTATGCTTTCTATGGTGAACATCATTGGCAAAGCCTCTGGGGGAGATCAAAATCAGAGGATTTTTATGTCTGCTGGTTCTCATAAATAGCATTATTGTAACAAGATATAAATGGGTGTAAGATTTGGTTATAGCTATAATTGTTATGCAAATTCTTATCTATCAGCTCTTCTTTGAAGCCTAAGTGCCTTTATGTCAACATCTCGGAAGTGTTCCTTGAAGCGTTACATGGTGATAAAAATAAATAATGTCACATCATGGAAAGTAGAACTAGATTGTGGTAAATACACTCATGAAAGCAAGGATTAAAATTTCGTACTGTACTGGTGTATCGAGCTTTGCTCGGTATGAGACGGTACGACGTACTGAGCGGTACGCCTAATTTAGGTGTAAAATACTCGAAAAATACCTAAAAAATAAAAAAAAGTTTGGATAGAGTTTTTTAGTTAGAAATAAATATACATTTAGTATAAGTTTAGTAAAATCAATGTAAATTAGGTAAGAATAGTATCACATATCTTTTTTGGGTTTTGAGGAATAGCCTTGTACAAGGTTCGTATTTCGATCTGTTACAGATTGTCCTTCTATAAATATTAAAATATTTACAGAAAAATCATTTGAATTGTTAGGTTATTTTATTACAATATAAACTCTAAGATTCAAATAATTAAATAATTATATATGTAGATATACCTGATTGTTGATTCTACCATCGAAATAAACGACGGGCCTTCACGGGTGGTGGATCGGGGTCCTCGATCCTATGTATTTGTATATCAATATGATATGTTTGTTGGACTTAATCCCGAAATTGATCCCATGACATAGTGTATTGATACATCATATGTCATTGATGCATCAATGTGGTGATGATTGTAGGTTGATCGTTATGAATCATGTGTCCAAGGCGGCTCTTGAGGCATGTATTGGTGAATGTTAGAGCTTCTACTTTCGCTACTGATCTGTTGCTCCGTATCATACTGTTGCACGGAGAAGTATGACCAACTATCATCGTATTGCTGTTGGCCATAAGATTTTCCATAATACAATAGTTGTGAATATGATGAGTTTCGTTCTGTGTCTACATCGTGTAGGTTTTGTCGCATCTGTTCAAATTCATCTACTGGCTTCCTCTTCCCCTTTCACACATAGATTTGACCAGTACATTGTCGAGTTCCATGATCTGAATCTTGGGTGGCGTGTGTAAAATATTGCTCCTCGGTCCATGCACCACCCTCAAGTTGTGTAGATGAGACCAACGACTGCCCGATGTCGCCACCATCATCCGTCGAGGCACTGTTGTCCGTGTTGCTGTCATGTCTCTGGACCGAGCGAGTTGCTGAATGCAATTGTGAATGGCATACGGTGTATCAATACACTGTTGTCCGTGTTGCTGTCATGTCTCTGGACCACCCTCAATATGATTTATGACGATCAATCTACGATCAGTACCACATTGATGCATCAATGGCATACGGTGTATCAATACACTATGTCATGGGATCAATTTCATGATTGGGTCCAACAAACGTATCATATTGATATGTATCGGATCGAGGACCCCGATCCACCACCCGTGGAGGCTCGTCGTTCGTTTTGGTGGTAGAATTAACAATCAGGTATATCTAGATATATGATTATTTAATTCATTTGAATTTTAGAGTTTATATTGTAACAAAATAGTCTAACAATTCAACTGATTTTTCTATAGATATTTCAATCTATAACGAGCTGAAATACGAACCTCGAACAAGACTACCTCAAAGCCCGAAAAAGATATGTGATGCTATTTTTATCTAATTTACATTGATTTTGCTAAACTTATACTATTACTATATTTATTTGTAACTTGAAAACTCTATCCTAACTTTTTTTTTAATTTTCAGGTATTTTCGGAGGGATAAATCGGTGAAATTAAGTGTACCGAGCGGTACACCTCGGTATACCGCTCGGTACGCCGTACCGTACCGTACCGAGCCGGCGTCGAAACGCCGGTACGGTACGGTTCGGCGAACCTTGCTCGTTGCTCAACTTGATTCTTTCCAACGATGCGGCTGATGCTACTGCCTTCCCCTTTGCCTCTGCCTTTGCACGTTGGGCGGACGACTGTGACAGTTGGGTGTCTATAGTTCCTCGAGCAGTCTGACCCGATGTTGTTTGACTCCTACCATTTTGTGACTGAGGGAGATTTTCCACCTGCTGGGGTTATGCTTCCTCTTCTTCTATTGTCTCGGTGAGAAAACGGGTAGGACGTTGAGGATCTCCTACCTTATCAAGGAGGATCCTCTTGGTTCTTTGTCGCTTCGACCCACTCTAACATCGGCTCTTAATCTTGTTATAGAATTGGAGGTCGATGGGATCAATATCTGGTTTCTTTGGATCCTTATCCAGCTTGGTACACCGCAATCTTAGCTGCATGTTATAATAGACATATACCAGTTTCTTTAACCATCTATACAAGAGTCTGTTGCGGACCTTTGTATGAATCAATACGAACGTTGACCAATTACGTTCGAACCATTAGATGTCATCGTTTGTGAAAGTACACAAACGACAATATTCCTTAAATGTGGTGCATCCCCTCCAAATTGTAGCCACTACTCAATTTCAAAAAGATATAAATAAGATTTTATTAGCATAACAAATAATTAACATCAAATATAATTGATAATCAATATGTGTAACTTTTTCTCACCAGGATTCATAGTGTAACAATACGATATAGCTACGACGTCGAAGAATGAATCAACTGTTTCTCGAAATAATCGACCCTCCATAAGAGCATTGGTTGCATCATGAACCAAGTGTTTAGCAAGAGTCGATATATAACATTTCATAGTGTCGTTAGTAAATCATTTTGTGTTCCGAGAGCATATTGATATTGAATTGTCGGGTTTAGATAATACGTTGCAAGACATAATTTTGTTAGTATGATTTTTTATTATATATAAAAAAAAATTAAATTATTTCGAATATGAATTTACCTGCATTATGGATATCTTGATCCATATGAACTTTAGTCCGACAATCAATGATCCGTACGTATTGGTTAGTCTTAAAATCATCTTTGAATGCTTTCCTGATCTCCTCTCTTGTTGAAATCAACATATATTTAAGATATGATATCTGTGAACACTTGTCCACATCGACCTTACAGAGAACAACATAAAGTGGTTCTACACCTTTTATGATTTCAGTCGCGATCTCCCAAAATCTAGAGGAAAGAATGACCTTTTCTATCTTTTTTGCATCGCTCAATCTCAAATATCTGGAATCAAACCACTTCTGTGAGGTGACCATTGCTTTCAAGTTATGCCTTTTTATGTTGTAATGACTTTAATACAATGAAATTGGTAATAAATCGAATGACTCCAGGTCGGAGTATCTCATCGTTTACATACTTTTGCATTAAAGAGTGGACCTAATAATGATTATATATAAACTTTATAATTGATTGTACTTGAGCTACACACTTCTTGACCATGTCCGGCTCACCAATATCTTTCAGCATTAAATTTATGCAATGAGCTGCATATGGAGTCCAAAACAATGTTTTTCTTTTTTCCATCAATTACAAATCGACTTTCTTGAAATTCGCTCCATTGTCGGTTACTACTTGGGCAGTATACCGTGGTCCGATGTCCTCTACTATGATGTCCATCAAGCTCTCAATATAATTTGCATCTTGAATCTTTTCAGAAGCATTAACTGACTTATGAAACACCACCCTTCTGTTGCAAGAAACGAGAAAGTTAATGATACTAATTCTTGTTGGCCCTGTCTAAATGTCATACGTCACCCCGTACTTTCATGATGAAAGTATGTCAAGACCAAGGTTCGTAATTTCGTATCGTACCAAAGTTTCGAGCTCAGTTCGGTATGATACGGTACAAGTATATCGAGCGGTATATTTCGGTATATCGCTCGGTATATATATATATATATATATATATATATATATATATATATATATATATATATATATATATATATATATATATTATAATAATAATAATAAAACGACGGCACCTCAATACTCCTCGCACTCTGCCCGCGTGAGGAGAAGGAGGTTTCTTTCTCTTCCGCGCAAAAAAAAAGGGAAAGGTGACATCGCTCGGTTTAAAAAAAGAAGAAGGAAAAGGGCGACAATGCTCGATTTATGCTCGCATGGGGAGAAGAAATCGTTTGCTTCTCCCCGCACAAAAAAAAGGCGACATTGCTCGGTTTTTGCACGCGTGGGGTTTCATCTCCTCACGCAAAAAAGTTCAAAAAAAAAACCGCCTCATTTCTTCTGCCGGGGAAAAGAAATCTCTTCTCCCCACGACGTCGCCGAGGCTTTGTCGCCGTGCCGGATCTCTAGGTTTTTTCTTTTCTTCTCCCTCTTTTTTCTTCTCCGTCACCGACCGTTTTTGGAACGGAAACAATCTCAGTCGATGCTACCACCCGGTAGCGGACGGTCCACTTATTGTTCTACTGACAGACTGGTATGTACCGCTCGATACAGGCGATATTATTCGAAATTAAAATCCTTGGTCAAGACACTAATTCTCAAATAGCTTGAGTTGACAGAAATTGTGGTAAGCATGCAATTTTTCCTTACAATATCTCATTTGAGGATTGAGGTAATTGCTCTTGATTTGATGTACAAGTTACTTGTGTTCTTAACATCTGTTCTGTAATCAAAACTGAATAAGGGTCAGCGATTCCATATATTATGTTTACATTTGAAGTAGGCTCTGCAACAAAACAAACATAAAATGATTTGGATATTCTTATGGAAAAAGGCTCTTGTAATATAGCATGGTTTGCAGGTGTGGATGGAGGATTTGACCATGAAGAAACTGAATATGAAGAGACTTACAGCATTGTCATGTTGCCTGATTATATGTCTCTTCCATTTCCATCGGTTGAGTTGCCAGAAAAGGTACCTGCATTTTTATTTTTTTAATGTATGGTCCTTCTTACATATATTGTCCTTTTGTTTGACCAACTTGTAGGTTAGGTTGGCAGTTGATGCCATTTTGATAGCCGAGGGTGCTAAACGCAATGAGCAATTAGCATCTTGGACTGCAGAGAAGAAGAAAGTTAGTGCTTATGCAATGAATCTGCAACAGATTAATAATGGTGTTGTGGTGCCTCCATATGGCTGGAAATGCTGCAAATGTGATAAGTCTGATAATCTCTGGCTAAACTTAACTGATGGCATGATACTTTGTGGTCGTAGAAATTGGGATGGAAGTGGTGGCAATAATCACGCAACTGAACATTATGAGGAGACACGGTATCCTCTAGCTGTGAAACTTGGTACCATAACTGCTGATTTGGAAGGTGCAGGTAATGATTCTTCTGTCCTCTGAAAGCATTTGCAGTTTTCTTTTATAGTTTTTCTTGCATAAAACCTATTTTCTGCTGTCAAGTTCTTGTATGTAGCTGTGCAAATATCTTGTTTCTCATGTTATTTTGATGCTAATGTTTGAAGTACTCATTTGTGGCTGCCTAAATTTATTTCTCTTCAGTACTCATTTCATGTTGACATTATCTTACTAGAACAACTTGCATCTTTGATCTTGTTCTAGAATACTCATTTCAAGTCGCATCTTTGTCCCAACTTAAAGATTGGGTCATTACTGGATGTTTACCTTTTGGTATGATGAGTCCTCCCAACTAGGGTTTTTAATAGATAAGAAGACAGGCAGTAATAGATCAATTTGATGATATCACCTGGTTCTTTGTTTGTATCATGAAGTTACAAGGAACCCGATATGCCCGTAGCCTTGAGATGGGCTCTTAAAGGATGCTGACATGCTATGCTATAGCAAGAGGAATAGAATTAATTCATAAGGAGCTGAAGAATGGTTTTTGGAGACAGAGATGGAATGGCTACAGTAATTACAAGAGGTGCAGTGAGTTCCATGATCAGTACCACAAATACTGGAAGGATGAAGGGTATTTAGACCAACATATCTGGCTCATTTGTCATGTAAGAAAGGAGTACTCCAGCTTTCTTGAGAGGATTGAAATGAACAAACACCAGGGAAAAAACTGATGGTAACACTAGTAAATTAGACAAAGCTTGCAATACTCTAAATACTAATTTAGGAGTTAGAAATTTATACTTTATCATGATGTCCTCAAAAAATTTTAACAGATAATAGCATTTGAAAGCACTGAACTGCATTCTAAAGGTGGGTTTATGGACATACCACATAGTACCTGGACTGTGTAACAGGTCCAGCAACCTTAAGAGTGCCTAGTTGCTCACACAAAGGTTTGTGTGTTCTTGTTTGTTCCTCTTTGACTTCTTTTGTTGTATTTTTAAGTGGTTGTTTTTTGCTGTTACTTTTTTGGTTTTATCATATAAGTCTAACTCAATATCTAGTTTCATGTTTTAAATTTGAACTGTTCAAATATTAAAGGACACATCACAAGCATTTCACAGACGTGTCCACAGAATGACTGCATATTGTTCAAAGGCTTGGTCATCCAAGTCATCTGCTTCCTAGGACACTGCCAGTTTTCTATTTCTTGAGCATGCAAAATTATAGTGTATTCTGAAATCAGTTGAGTAAATTAAAGTTGCAGCCAAGCAATTGTAAGAAAGCAACTAGCTGAAGGTGAATTATTAATGAAATATGGCATCCATGTTGTTTTAGAGAATTATGTCATGAGGCAGGTGGATACATGCACTCCGAAAACTGTATATTATTTTTTTCCCATGGTAGGTGGGTTAGATCCCAACTTTCCCTTTATATGTGCAATTATGAATGTAGACTTGGATGAGAAAAGTGTATGAAGATGAGCTAACTACTTAAGCGAGTTTGCTATATTTATGTTTTTCCACTAAATGTTAAAAATTTTAAAAATGACAGTGGGAAATTATATACCATTTTCTTCATTTTTTTTCCATAATAAATGATGTTATCAAAATACGATGTGAGCTTTTTGCATTTTATTCTAGTAAGATGTCACTTATAGTGTAACCATTATGGCAGTTCAGATGTTTTCTCTTACCCTGAGGATGTTACCGTTGAGGATCCTTTATTGGCTGAACATCTAGAATTTTTTGGTATCGATTTCTCATCATTGCAAAAGGTTAGTGATGATTTCATCTTATGGGAGAACCTTTTTTTGGCTATATAACTATTTTATGCTGATAAATTTTCACTTAATATATCAGGCCAAGAACATTTTAACATGTTTTTTTACCTCACGATGCTGAGGTTATTTTTCTCTTAGTATCCTGTGTCTTTATTCTAATACATTCGTACTTTTATATGATTGCTGTTTGATGCTTTTGATGTTGTGATGTGCTTCATCAACTCTCCTAATGGCTGGATAACAGGTCATTTTTTAGGACCTTTGCAATAAGATTTCTGCAGCACTGTTTGACACCTTAATTCCATCAATGGGTATGAATTGAAGTTCAATAACATTTATTATGCAATGAAAGTTTGTCCATTGTTTGTATCCGATTACACCCATTTATTGATTCTGCAATCTATGTATTAAACTCACCAAGCAATATGTGACGTTAGTGGTCTGTGCATACTTATTTTTCTTTGCTGCTTAACTGTTGTGGCTAGTATTATGATCAAAGTTTTAAATACTGGTCTGATACTAGTTATAACAACTTGTTGGATTAATACAAATTCAACATTCTAGGCGATATACCAAATTGAACTATCTGGTATTACTCAAAAGAAAATATTAAAATGTGTGCCAAAATGGGTGGTGATTGGTCCTGATCCATACAATCTGGTACCTGTTTTTGGTCAGACTGAAAAATACCTTGTTACATATTGGTCCAATTGGTATTTGATACCATTATTGCAACATATAGAACTGCAGTGCTGTTTTCACAACAAAGCATAGAGATAGCAGTCAAAGAAGATAATTAAATTCTTCAAGACCTATGAATGTACTAAATACATGTGTTTTTTTCCTTGGAAATCCCCTTTAAACTAAACCTAAGAAAGATATAGTCTGCAATGAGTTTAGTGTCAAAGTTGATGAGGCACATAAAAAGAGGGTGCAGTAGTTGGCAAAGAAACAGAAGTGCAGAAGGAATTAAGTTTTGTTAGGTATTTGGTATATTTAAATAAAAATTGTATGTATGATTTGAGATCTTTAGATACAGGCAGTGGGCTTATATTTCGGACACACTGGTTGTCCGGGATGGAGGAAGAGGATTATGTTCAGACAGCTTATTAAACAGTAGAAACTTTGTTTTACTAAAGGTACCATCTTGTGAAGTCTGACTTCATATTGTGGTGAATAAGTCTTGTGTATATGGTTATGGTTGAGGCCAGGATCTGCTTGATACTTGCTACACTTACTGAGTATTCCAAAACTGTCTTAGTGGTCCATGGTACGGCATGCATTTGTTACGAACATCTCTTGAAAGTGTATTCATATTTTTTGCAGACAGAAATGACTACCACTGAAAAGGAACTTGACCAGAACATGAATTTTGACTGGAACCGTATTCAGGAAAGTGGGCAGCAAGTGGAGCCCTTATTTGGTCCAGGATATACTGGCCTTGTTAATCTTGGAAATAGGTAGTCAGATGATGAAAAAATTGAAGCCTTGCCTATCACATTAGTTTTCGCAAAGTAACAGTTTTTTGTTGTATTTCTTTGTCAGCTGCTATATGGCTTCAATAATGCAAGTAGTTTTTACAACTCGTGCTTTCATCTCTAGGTTAGTATATTTTTTCATGCACTTAAGGTTTCTCAACTTAGGCCACTCTTATATCATGTAATTGTCTTATACACAGATATTATGAACACCAGAGTTTGAAGATGGCTTTTCTGATGGCTCCTTCTGATCCAACAGTAGACTTAAATGCACAGTTGTAAGTGTAGATTGAGTTAATGAATTTTAATTGTACAGCTACTCTAGGTGCAAACAATTACACAACTGACTATTCATGTGTTAAGTGCTAGTCATAAGTGCCCAGCAAGCCAATCACGTGAGTGATGGCACGTGTGACTTGATACAGAATCTTTTTGCTTATTATATTTTTTTGGCGTATATCACTTTATAACTATTGCATAAATGCATATGTATTGTGATGTCCTTGGATTTGTGCAATGGGAATCGGATCGTGATGAGATCACGATAATGAGATCGATTCACCTTTAAACACATATCCTAAATAATCCCGGTCATAGGTTACTCGAGAGGGACATCGTGATAACCGGATACACTGGTGTGCTGTATACCCGTCCATATGATGGATGCAGCTGGTCTCATAGCTGCTCGTGTAGGGACACTAGGGATACAGTACAGGTGCTCATTGGAGAATGAGTTCACTGATTGATCCGCTTACGGAATGCTGGATGGTTGATGATGCCTTATTGTCAGACAACGATTCCGTAGTCCTAGTGGTGTATCTGGTTCTTAGACTTGAGACACCAAGGATGTCCTGTATGAGTGCTCCACTCTTTGATACCAGACTTATAGGTTTGGCTGTTCCCAGATCTAGTACAACTGGTCATTGAGAGTGGTAGTCGACCTTACGAGGGCTATTGAGTGTCGATAGAGGATCATCCACTCTCGGTATCATGAGAGGAATATCCCATGTGTTCTTGCTCAGACAAATCCCTGGCCAGGGTCATTCGGGTTGAGAGAGAAAGAGTTCTCCGGGAGAATCCGATTAGAGCGAGACTCAAGTAGAAACCGTATGGGTCTGACAGCACCATGCTCGATATACGGTCTCTGGGATATTAGATGGATGAGGGACTATAGGTACATGGTAACTGAGGACAGACAGGTCCAATGGATTGGATTCCCCTGTATCGTCTGGGGACTACGGCGTAGTGGCCTAGTACTTCCGTAGTCGATGAGTCGAGTGAATTATTACAGAGATAATAATTCACTTAGTTAGAAGGAGTTCTGACAGGTATGACTCACGGCCAGCTCGATATTGGGCCTAGAGGGTCACACACATATGGTAGGCATTGCGATGAGTAGAGGTTCGGATATGAGATATCCGACGGAGCCCTTGTCTTATTGGATGCAGATCCAATACCCACTAGGGAAAGGACCCATTAGGGTTTTGACACGGGATCTCTATAAATAGGAGGGATTCACAGCCTCATAGGCTAGAGTCTTTGCTTGCCCTTCCTATTCTCCTCTCCCTCTCCACCTCAGAGTAGGCCTGGAGTTTTGAGGAGCGTCGTCGCAACCCTGCTGTGTGGATCACCGCTAGAGAGGAGGACGCTTGACCTCCTTCACCCTCTCCTGAGGATCTGCAAGGAAACAGGGATATACGATCTCCCTAGGTAACACAATCTCTATACGCAGTTTTGTGTTTTGCGGATTTTGCGCACCAATCTTCGCACGACGACGAACATCTTTTTGGGAATCGGAGATTTTTGTTTTCTTGTTCTTCCGCTGCGCATATGATGTCGCCCCCCCATGATTTCCCAACAGTGGTATCAGAGCCAGGTTGTTCGTGCGAATGATTGGTTTTTGAACTGCGTGTGTTGTGTTTAGGAAGAATATTGACGTCAAAATCGTTGACGCAAAAGCAAGGAAGGGCAGCAACAGTTGCTGCCCTCGATCTGCATGCCTGCAGCCAGCCGCAGCCGCAGCCAGGCAGCACAGCGCCGGCGCATGCGCAAGCGCTGTGCCTGCAGTAGCCGGCCGGCGATCTGCTTGCAGCAGGCTTGCGGCCGGCGGGGCTGGGAGCCCGCTCGGTAGAAGCGCCTGCGGCCACTGAGCCCGCGGGCAGAGGCGCCGCGGGGCAGCAGCGCGGGCTGAGGCACCACAGGGCAGCGGCGCCTGTGGCCGCTGCTCCCACGGGCAAAAACCCCGCAGGGGCGGCCGCCAGCGAGACAGCACCACCTGCGGGCGCTGACTAGCGGGCAGAACCGCCCGCGGGGGCGCCCACCTGCAGCGGCAGCGACCCCAGCGAGCGTGCCACCTGCAGGCGAGGGCAGTGCCCTCGCCCTCGCCGCACAGGCCGCCGCCAGCAGGGTGGCGGCGGCGGCGGCGCAGCAGCGAAAAGGGGAAAGGGTATTAGGGTTTTCTGCGCAAAAGACAGTTTTGCCCCTCGGAATTTGAGAAATTCCAGTTTCTGTCTTTTGTCCAAATTACGAAAATACCCTTAGGAATTGAGAAATTTCCTATATATCCCTGATTTCAGAAAATATTAATTAATTAAAAGGTTTAGTTGATTATTATTTTTATTATCTAGTAGTCCTACATAATGACGATTATTTATACATGTGATGTATGATGAGTGGACGGATGATCATGGACCGTGTGATGTGTGTACTTGTGATTATTATTATTGAGGTCTGCGAACCTCCATTATATTTCTCGTTTATTGTCGGGCCTGCGTGCCTATGATTAAGTTGTAATCACATGAGGAGGCGCAGCGGGAGCGTGGAAGCCATAGCGGGACCCACGAGACGGACGATCGTGATGCATGAAGATGCATCAAGATGTCGACGGAACCAACGAGGACGAGATGGACGATCACAAGGCATGGAGATGCACCGTTGCACACATAGATCTTGATGTGAGTGATTAGGCCTACTGGCTCGGGCCTAATCATATTAGGTTGTGGTCCATGATCATCTGGTGTGATTGCTTATACACATACTAGATATGTATATATATTTGCATGCGATGTAGATATATATTAAATATGTACATGTGTGACATGTCATAATAGGAGACCAAATCATAGAAACATCTCTCGATAATATTAAGTCGGTAAACGTGAGGCAATTAGATTGACCCACGTGGCCTTCCATCGTTATGAGTAGGAACCGAATCCCGGTGTAGGTTGAGTTGGTCGAGTCCCTCGAGACTCACCTATATCGCGATTCGCTATCTTGCTTACGACATAGAGATGTCACCGGTGACCTGAGGGCATGATATGCTTGGTCGAGTCCCTCGAGGGTATATCATCAAATCAGACTCATCTTATAACGAAGGTGTTGACTTAACCGAGCATCATGGTTGGTCGAGTCCCTCGAGGCCATGGTGATTCGGAGGCCGAACAGGACGGGAATCACAAGGAGTTGTGATCGGCAAGAGTTGTCTACCTTTTAGGCTTAGTGTGATTGGTCGAGTCCCTCGAGGTTACACTAAGACGCTGATTGGATCCTGATCCCCACTAGAAGTCTGCCGGAGACTTCCGTTTCACGTGCTGAGGGTGTCGCGTGACTCGTTAGTAAAATAGTGGGAGCATATTAAGATAGAAGTTCATATCTTGATAGTTTATTTCTTGCAAAATCTGCATGTTATTCATTTTTGCTACATCTTTATTTTCAGAAAATGTCGTTTTCAAATCCCTTACGTGGCATACTTGATGTCAACCGCCTCACTGGTCCAAATTATACGGATTGGCTCCGTAACTTGAGAATTGTTCTCACAGCGGAGAAAATCGTGTACGTCCTTGATACAGTGATGCCTACGCCCGAAGAAGGGGCAAGCGAGGATGAGATCGCTCGCTACGTGAAGTACATTGATGACTCCACTCTTGCTCAGTGCTATATGTTGGGCTCTATGACTCCAGAGTTACAGAGACAACATGAAAAGATGGATGCCAGATCCATTCTCCTACATGTCCGTAAATTGTTTGAGGAACAGGGAAGGACTCAACGATATGAGATATCCAAGAGCCTTTTCCGCGCTAGGATGACTGAGGGGACACCGGTTCAGAACCATGTCCTAAAGATGATTGAGTGGATAGAGAAACTCACAGGTCTAGGAATGGTCCTAGAGGATAACTTGTGTGTGGACATTGTGCTTCAGTCCCTACCAGATTCCTTTTCACAGTTCATAATGAATTTTAATATGAATAAACTTGAGGTGACTCTCCCAGAGCTCCTCAATATGTTGAGGGAGGCAGAGAGTACTATTAAGAAAGAGAAGCCAGTTCTCTATACTGGTGAGACCAGAAAGAAAAGGAAAGCAGAAAGGTCCCTTAAGAAGGGAAAGGGCAAGGGCAAACAAGGTAAAGCAAAGGTTGCTAAGAAAGACCCAACAAAGGACAAAGGCCAGTGCTTCCACTGTGGTAAAGATGGGCACTGGAAGAGAAACTGCAAAGAGTACCTTGCAGAAAGGGCGAAACAAAAGCTTGATGAAGCTTCAGGTACATTCATGATCGGTCTCCATTTGTCAGACTCTTATGATAACACATGGGTATTAGATACCGGTAGTGCTTATCATATATGTAATTCGTTGCAGGTTCTGGCAAGGCCTAGGAGACTAGAGAGAGGCGAGATGGACCTCAAGATGGGTAATGGAGCAAAAGTTGCTGTTTTAGCTGTTGGCGAGGTCGCCCTACATCTGCCTAGTGGAGCTTTTATTGCATTAGATGCATGTTATTTTGTTCCTTCTATTATCAAAAACATTATCTCCATTTCATGTTTAACAGTTAGTGGATATAAATTTGTTTTTGAGAACAATGGTTGTTCGATATTATTAGATGATAAGATCATCACGAAAGGAACATTGCATAATGGTTTATTTATGTTAGACACCACTCCACATATCATGAATGTAAATATGTCCAAAAGGAAACGAGATGAGTTGAACAGTGCATACCTGTGGCATTGTAGGCTAGGTCACATCCATGAAAGAAGGATTCAAAAGTTGCTAAATGATGGATATCTAGATCCATTCGACTATGTGTCATATGCAACTTGTGAGCCTTGCATTCGTGGAAAACTGACCAACTCTCCATTTAGTGGAACTGGAGAGAGAGCCACTGAGTTGTTGGAACTCATACATAGTGATGTATGTGGACCCATGTCAACTCATGCCATTGGAGGTTACTCCTACTTCATTACATTTACTGATGATTTCTCAAGGTATGGATATGTGTACTTAATGAAGTACAAGTCCGAGGCCTTTGAGAAATTCAGAGAGTATAAGAATGAGGTGGAGAACCAGACTGGAAAGAGTATCAAAACTCTTCGATCAGATCGAGGAGGTGAGTACTTAAGTACAGAGTTTACTCACTTCCTCAAGGACCATGGGATATTATCCCAATGGACACCTCCTTATACACCTCAGCTCAATGGTGTCTCTGAAAGGAGAAATCGTACATTATTAGATATGGTACGGTCCATGATGAGTTTCGCTGACCTACCCATCTCATTCTGGGGATATGCCCTAGAAACCGCAGCTTACCTTCTGAACAGAGTTCCAACTAAGTCGGTGGTGTCTACACCATATGAGATATGGAAAGGGAAGAAGCCTGATCTTAAAGTAGTTAAGATTTGGGGCTGCTCTGCCCATGTTAAAAGACACAACCCCGATAAGTTAGAATCAAGGACAGGGCGATGTAAA
The DNA here is from genome assembly GCF_036884655.1 of Musa acuminata AAA Group. NCBI lineage: Eukaryota > Viridiplantae > Streptophyta > Magnoliopsida > Zingiberales > Musaceae > Musa > Musa acuminata. Next base: position 51,794,724 of record NC_088334.1, on the reverse strand, counting down.
TTTGTGGGATACCCCAAGGAAACTTGTGGGTATTACTCCTATCATCTCAAGGACCAAAAGGTCTTTGTAGCTAAGAGAGCAGTGTTCCTTGAGAAGGAACACATTCTTGACGGAGACAGTGGGAGAATGATAGAATTGAGCGAGGTTGGAGAACCAAGCTCAAGCACCACTCTACAGCCCGAGTCTGTTCAGGTATCTAATACACAAGTTTCAACTTTACGCAGGTCTGATAGAGTATCTCATCCTCCTGAGAGATATGTGGGACATATTAGTGGAGAGGATGCTGAGGATATTGATCCTCAGACCTACGAGGAGGCTATTATGAGTATAGACTCCGGGAAGTGGAAAGAAGCCATGAATTCTGAGATGGATTCTATGTACTCCAATAAGGTTTGGAACCTAGTTGATGCACCCGAAGGTATTGTACCCATCGGTTGCAAGTGGATCTTTAAGAAAAAGATCGGAGTAGATGGAAAGGTAGAGACCTATAAAGCAAGGCTAGTGGCTAAGGGGTATCGTCAAAGGCAAGGTGTTGACTACGACGAAACTTTCTCACCCGTAGCAATGCTAAAATCCATCAGAATTCTATTGGCTATTGCAGCACACTATGATTATGAGATCTGGCAGATGGATGTGAAAACCGTATTCCTCAATGGGAACCTCGAGGAGGAGGTGTATATGATGCAACCTGAGGGATTCGTGTCCAAGAACTGCCCAAATAAGGTGTGTAGGTTGCTTAGATCCATTTATGGACTAAAGCAAGCTTCCCGAAGTTGGAACATAAGATTTGATGAGGCAATCAGATCTTATGACTTCGTTAAGAACGAAGATGAGCCTTGTGTATACAGAAAGGTAAGTGGGAGCGCTATTAGCTTTTTGGTGTTATATGTGGATGACATCCTCATCATTGGGAATGACATAGGAATGCTATCCACAATAAAGGCTTGGTTATCTAGACACTTCTCCATGAAGGACTTAGGAGAAGCATCTTATATCTTGGGGATTAGAATCTATAGAGATAGATCCAAAAGGATGCTTGGCTTGTCCCAGTCCAGGTACATAGAAACCATTGTCAAAATGTTTGGCATTGAAAATTCTAAGAAAGGGCGAACATGGATATGATACCTTATCCCTCAGCAATAGGGTCTATCATGTATGCCATGCTATGTACTAGGCCTGATATAGCGCATGCTCTGAGTGTCACGAGCAGGTATCAGGCGGATCCAGGCTTAGAGCACTGGAAAGCAGTAAAGTGTATCCTTAAGTACTTGAGAAGGACTAAGGATCTTTTACTAGTATATGGAGGTAATAGCCTTAAGGTTGAAGGCTACACTGACTCAAGTTTTCAGTCTGATGTCGATGATAGCAAGTCGAATTCAGGGTATGTGTACACCTTGAATGGAGGAGCAGTGTGCTGGAAGAGTTCCAAGCAAGATACCACTGCTGACTTGACCACAGAGGCGGAGTACATTGCTGCATCAGATGCAGCAAAGGAGGGAGTCTGGTTGAAGAAGTTCATCACAGATTTGGGAGTCGTGCCGGATAGTGAGGAGCCGATTTCCCTATATTGCGACAACAACGGGGCAATTGCTCAAGCGAAGGAACCTAGGTCTCATCAGAAATCTAAGCATGTTCTGAGGAGGTTCCACCTTATCAGAGAGATCGTGACCCGAGGAGATGTAGCAGTGGAAAGAGTTCCATCCGAAGATAACATTGCAGATCCACTAACAAAGCCATTGTCTCAGATTGTCTTTGAGCGTCACAGGGGTCTGATGGGGATCAGACACATAGGTGATTGGCTTTAGGTCAAGTGGGAGATTGCTAGTCATAAGTGCCCAGCAAGCCAATCACGTGAGTGATGGCACGTGTGACTTGATACAGAATCTTTTTGCTTATTATATTTTTTTGGCGTATATCACTTTATAACTATTGCATAAATGCATATGTATTGTGATGTCCTTGGATTTGTGCAATGGGAATCGGATCGTGATGAGATCACGATAATGAGATCGATTCACCTTTAAACACATATCCTAAATAATCCCGGTCATAGGTTACTCGAGAGGGACATCGTGATAACCGGATAGACTGGTGTGCTGTATACCCGTCCATATGATGGATGCAGCTGGTCTCATAGCTGCTCGTGTAGGGACACTAGGGATACAGTACAGGTGCTCATTGGAGAATGAGTTCACTGATTGATCCGCTTACGGAATGCTGGATGGTTGATGATGCCTTATTGTCAGACAACGATTCCGTAGTCCTAGTGGTGTATCTGGTTCTTAGACTTGAGACACCAAGGATGTCCTGTATGAGTGCTCCACTCTTTGATACCAGACTTATAGGTTTGGCTGTTCCCAGATCTAGTACAGCTGGTCATTGGGAGTGGTAGTCGACCTTACGAGGGCTATTGAGTGTCGATAGAGGATCATCCACTCTCGGTATCATGAGAGGAATATCCCATGTGTTCTTGCTCAGACAAATCCCTGGCCAGGGTCATTCGGGTTGAGAGAGAAAGAGTTCTCCGGGAGAATCCGATTAGAGCGAGACTCAAGTAGAAACCGTATGGGTCTGACAGCACCATGCTCGATATACGGTCTCTGGGATATTAGATGGATGAGGGACTATAGGTACATGGTAACTGAGGACAGACAGGTCCAATGGATTGGATTCCCCTGTATCGTCTGGGGACTACGGCGTAGTGGCCTAGTACTTCCGTAGTCGATGAGTCGAGTGAATTATTACAGAGATAATAATTCACTTAGTTAGAAGGAGTTCTGACAGGTATGACTCACGGCCAGCTCGATATTGGGCCTAGAGGGTCACACACATATGGTAGGCATTGCGATGAGTAGAGGTTCGGATATGAGATATCCGACGGAGCCCTTGTCTTATTGGATGCAGATCCAATACCCACTAGGGAAAGGACCCATTAGGGTTTTGACACGGGATCTCTATAAATAGGAGGGATTCACAGCCTCATAGGCTAGAGTCTTTGCTTGCCCTTCCTATTCTCCTCTCCCTCTCCACCTCAGAGTAGGCCTGGAGTTTTGAGGAGCGTCGTCGCAACCCTGCTGTGTGGATCACCGCTAGAGAGGAGGACGCTTGACCTCCTTCACCCTCTCCTGAGGATCTGCAAGGAAACAGGGATATACGATCTCCCTAGGTAACACAATCTCTATACGCAGTTTTGTGTTTTGCGGATTTTGCGCACCAATCTTCGCACGACGACGAACATCTTTTTGGGAATCGGGGATTTTTGTTTTCTTGTTCTTCCGCTGCGCATATGATGTCGCCCCCCCATGATTTCCCAACAATTACACTACTCTAGGTGCAAACAATTACACAACTGACTATTCATGTGTTAAGTGGCCACACTTTTCCTGGCCATACCCAATGGTTGCTTTTGCAAACATGTTTCGTTGTTGGATAGGTCAAAATGCATTAGATTGGCTGGTTAACTACAATTTGGTACTGACTGGAAGTTGAAAGACTTTATTTCCATTCGACAATTGGAAATGTGTTTCAGAAGCATCTTTGGTTCCAGTGTTTCCCTGCCGATGGTGTTATATATGTTTATTATTTGTTGAAAATTGAAATAAGGTCTTGGCTGCCTTGACTCCTGGTTGATGGAGTCTTGTATTTGACAGCCTTTAGCTGAAATTAGTGAAACCATGGTGAATTATGTGTGAAGTATTATGAATGATAATTAGATAATATATAACTTTTTGACTATTTTGTTCATAAGAATATGTTCATAAACAACTAAATAAGGCTTCGGTATTATACAAGAAGTATTGTATCGTCGCTAAATCCCACTATATGGTTTCTAGCTGGTTGATCAACAAGTTAAGTTCTGATGAAAGATGCATGCTATTCTTATTTGGAAAAATAGATGAACTAAATCACTAATGCAATTTAAATATTGTTGGTGGATAATTGTTGTGATTTTTGTATCACAAACACATCACCACTTGTTGTGTATTTCTACTTGGTTGATTCAAGGTTTGCAGGACTGGATTGGGATTGATGAGATCAGCTAGATCAGACTGGTGGATTTGGGATTAGGAGGAAGTACAAATTTAAACTAGAAAATGAATAAAAAGAGGCCAGGAAGAATTAACTTGAAGAATGATATTTTACTATCTTATTAGGTTCATGTTTGTATTATGATCTTACATGGATGCTGGCATCTTTTTCCTCTTGAAAATAATAGTGTTCATCTCCTTCTACAATAGAGTTGATGAATCTGGTCACTTAGTTCATATATAGCATTTGTTGTGCTAGTTTGTTTTGTCACATTTAATTGTTGGCTACTTAATGTACATATTCGTGGTCTAATTTACCAGAAATGAGCCTTTTGTTCTTCTAAATTTTTGATGCATTTTTAATATAGGACTAAACTGGCGCATGGATTGCTATCTGGTAAATATTCTTTTCCAGTTCAAGAGGTATGATAAGTTTTACTCATAATTTGCTCTATTTTCTGGTAAATATTCTTTGCTGTCTGGCAAACAACTTCGTGCATTGTAAGTTCTCGTGTATCTTTAGACCTTTTGGAGATGTGGGGAGTGTAATGGCTTGGAAAATTCCTTGGGTATACTTCAGTTGCATTTGTTAGCATAGTGGATCTCTATTCTGTCCTGGTTATCTAATGCCCCATTTTGGAGGAACAAGGCATTTCTAGTCATTATGTGTCTTGCATACTTATAAGCCTTGTGGAGTTCTTCATTACATATTATTCTTGCTCCTGCTGATATCCAAATATGGGAAATTGCAATTTATTTCATGACTTATGTGAAGTTCTGTAAAAAAATAAGAAATAAGAAGAATTCTAGCAATAATCTATTAAGCAAGATTGTTTATTGAGTTGAAGCAACTAGTAAATCTGATCTTAAAGATGCTATTAGGTTTCAAAACTTTTTCTTCTGAACACTCTTATCATGATCAGGTGTGATGCGAATCGAAGTGTTATTATTCTGAAGTTTTCTGTTCACAACATCATTGAAGTTGGGGAAAATTCGAATTTTATAAAGTGATTTGATATGATTAGAAACTTCATACAGCAATAATCATGTATTTTCAGTTATGCTTCTTTATTGCAGAAGATAAGATAAATCTGCAATTGATTCATGGTTTTAGACTTTAGTGAAGAAATTATAGGGAGATCAACCTATATTTGAAGTGGATGGTGTATTTAATTATGTAAGCTTTTCTGCTGGTACCTTTGGTTTGTGCTCAGAGAATTTCTCTTTTGTTTCAGAAGCAAGAAGGTATTCCCCTTCACATGTTTAAAACAATTATTGCTGCCAATCATCTTGAGTTTTCAAGTATGAGGCAACAGGTACCTTTTTTGTAAAGATCCATAGGAACTTTCTACATGGTTTTGTTTCTATATAGCTCGAGTCTTGAACTTGTTAGTGACATTTATTGTTGGTGACATTTAAATCATAAGTACATGGTAGCTGTAGCGTACTTGATTTGCAAGGGTGGATAAGGAAGATGCATGGTGGTTAGTCCTGCATTCTAGTTCAATATATGTGGGGCGTATGATATCAAATAATATACATATTGTTGTAACATGGGCCCGAGAACAAGAAGCATGGTTTGATTTTGCACTTTCCGTCTTTTATGCCTGTTCGGTTGTTACTTTCAATGATTTATTATGTTCACAAGCGACTTGTTTGTTTTATGTTAATTATTTTTTATTGCTCAGGTGATTTGGTATGTTTATGTGATGTTATTAAGATTGATAACATGAATTTCTTTCTATAAATCCCAGATTAAAGGACTGGCACCTTCATTGCAGGAGTTCCGAAAGAACTTTGTTTTGTTGACAGTTTTCTGGAACACTTTAGCATGGGTCCTTCTTGTTTCTTTTTAGCATCTGAAATGTGAAGTATTAAGTGGAAAGAAGTCTTTTTTTAATGCCTTTATCATAATCAAAAGGGCTTCTGACCCACAAATCAGTACCACACTAGAAATAGGAGTGTGGTTGCAGCGGTTTATAGGGCTAGATGAGTTTACTACTAATGGATTCGGCTTAAGATTGTTTTTTTTTTTTGGACCACATGGTTTAGGTTTGTGGTGTACGAGTCACTATGCATACCCTAAGAGCACCTTCTAGATACCCTTTTGGAGGGTTTGATCCATGTGGTTGTATGACAGTGTTCTTGACTATCAAATATTTGTCCCCATATTAAGTTTTTAAACTTGTGATTTTTATTGGACTTTCTTCAGGACGCATTGGAGTTTTTTCTGTATTTTCTTGATCAAGTTGAACGGGGAAATGCTGGAAAACCTGAGTTGGATCCTTCAAGGAGTTTTAAGTTTATTATTGAAGAGAGGCTTCAGTGTCCCTCTGGAAAAGTTGCTTATAATAAAAGATCAGACTATATTCTTTCTCTGACAATACCGTTGCACAAGGCTACTAATGGAGGTATTTTTTTTTAAATTCCTGATTTCTTAATAATGATATCTGTAGGTAGTACTAACACTCTCCCTTTATTGGTTCAGAACAGCTTGAAGCCTTTGACAAGCTGAAGGCCGAAAAAAAATTGAAAGGGAAGGACATGTAAGCTATAAGAGCATAATGCATCCTTTTTTTTGTCATTGTGTTCTGTTGTTTATATGTTTCTGATGCATTTTAAACAGAGCTAGTGGTGAAATTGTACGACCAAGAGTTCCACTGGAAGCATGCCTAGATTGTTTTTCAGCTCCTGAGGAGGTCCATGATTTTTATAGCTCTGCGTTAAATGCTAAGACAACAGCAATCAAGTAAGTTTATGATATTATGCAGAAGACCTGGGTAATTATTTGCTATTTCTTGATTTGTTAAATCTGAAGACAATCATTTCTTTGTTGTCTTGATGTTTGATATACCGAATCATATACCTATAGACTCTCATGTTGCACATGCAGAATCTGAGTTCCATTTCATGACAACATTCATATAGTAAGGTTCACACCGTAATTGTTAATCATGAAAAGTAATTATATGATTCAGGCTTTTCTATGTTGTGCCATCTTTAGCCTTTTTATACTTCTGATATTGAACTTAAGAACCATGTTGTTACTCATTATTCATTTTGAATATGGCAGAGGCAGTTCTTTTTTCCTTTCTTAAACAATTTTATTGGGTGTGAGGAAATTATGCTAGGTGTGTTGGTATTTTCTCAGACAGGAATGAGGATTTCATTGAAGCAGCTAATCCCTTGTCTTGTGCATAGTGGTGACACGCATTGGGGCATCCTTTTTCGCTTTCTGAGAAATAGTCTACTCTCATTAATCTTCCTTTCGAAATTTAAAAAAAAATGATAAATAAGGTTCTCTAGTCATTGAATCTTGCACTCGATGAAGCTCAGTAGTGGAAAAGATCAAAGTATCCTACCCTGATTTGTTAGTATGGTTAACACTGATCCTGGTCCTCATTATATACTGTATTATTGAAGTTTGGAATAAATAGCTGTGAGCCAGCTATTATTACTTAGTTAAGCTTGTGCTCTCCTTTGGTATTATGTACTACAGCGCCTATGCCTGTTCTATAGCAGATTAGCAGGACGTGAATATTGGCTTATTGAAAAGTGTTATTTCTAGTAACTATTTGTGTAGATACACTGCAAATTACAGATTGTCATTGCACCACCAATTTTAGCAACTATTTTAATCAAATTAAGCCTCATTTTGGATGTAAGACTCACAAAAATTGAACCATAACTTCTCAGCTTCCATAACTGTAAACCTTTTACCTTTGACACTGGTCTATAACACATTGCAAATGAATTTATCTTTTGATCCTTTGTGTCTCTTGGAAAATGTAGTGCAAATGCTATTCCTCAGAATTTTGAAAGAATCAACTGTGCCCTTTTCCAAATACTCTCATGGATTTATTGGTGCTGCATTTCTTGGTGGCAACAAGTTGTGATAAAAATTTATCAAGCTGAAATGAGGGATCTGATGTTTGGAACCTCCTGCATTTGATATCATCCCCTTCCAGGCTGTTTGATATACTGTCTGACAAATCTCGACATATAGCTACATCTCAAATGACAAGTAACATAAGGAATATTGCTATTGGCTGTTGTGTATGCAACACATTTGAGCTGCAAATGTGAAACATTATGGTTCGAAGCAGTTATCTGATGTCTTACATTTCTTATCTTTCAGCATGCACTCATGTAATCCTTTCAACAAATAGGACATGACCTTCTAGTGTTGTGAAAATCATAGCTCGAAGCATGGTCTTATTCTAACATGGTTGGAATCCGAATTTTCTATAGTTTTGTTTTAAATACTGAAGCAGAATGAGATATACTCCCTTATGTGATATTTATCTCATTCCTACATGGTCTATACCTAAAAACTTAATAATACCTAAATAACTTGGCCAATTAAGCTTATTTATAATTTTTCTGTATTACTGTAATTAGTTTTTTCATCCTTTATCATTTTAGACAACTGACAACATGGCTTTTCAGGACTGCTGGTTTGTCTACGTTTCCTGATTACCTGGTATTGCACATGCAGAAGTTTGTGCTGGAGGAAGGATGGGTGCCGAAGAAACTTGGTAGATTCTTTTTCTCATCTCATATTTAGGACCTTGCAATTAATCTGTTGGAAGTCTTGGTGTTTTTTCTCTTTTGCAGTTCTTCAATTAATATTCTACCTTTATAATGCAGATGTTTACATTGATGTGCCTGATGTAATTGATATCACACATATGCGCAGCAAAGGTTTGCAGCCAGGAGAAGAACTACTACCAGAAACAGGTTTGTAATGCTACTCTTTTGTATGCTCATCAAGTAAATTAGTTTCTAGAAGCTGAATTATGTATGTACTCCTTTCTGCTATAGCTTGTTGACTGATGTACTTGTTTTATAGGTCCTTGCGAGGTTGAACCCACCCATTTTGTTGCCAGCGAGGACATTGTTTCCAAACTTGCAGCTATGGGATTTAATTATGTTCACTGCCAGAAAGCTGCTATAAACACTGCCAATGCGGGGGTTGAGGAAGCAATGACTTGGTTGCTGTCTCACATGAATGATTCAGGTTTGTGTATGGAAGCATGAAGCAAGCTGGTTCCTTGGTAGCAAGTTTACTTGACACTTATATTGGATGGAACAGCTCTTTTTGATCTTATATAGGATTTAGAATGGCATTTAGAAAAAAGATAATTCCATTTGGTGAATGACTTCAACTTGATTTTTGGTACTATAATGCAGATATTGATGATCCTATTTCACAGAACCCGCATACAATGGAACTTCAATCTGCTGATGAAGCAAGTGTTGCAACTTTAATTTCATTCGGGTTTCAAGAAGGGGTTGCCAAAAAAGCATTGAAGGCCTCAGTAACATTCTTCTCTAACTCCATTAATTTGAAGTTCTGCATGCTTTCATTGATATGAACCTCTTGATTAACATGAAAATGTTGCTGTCATGCATAATATGCAATTGGTTGATTGCAACTTCATGTCATTCTACGTTGCACTTAATTTTGTCTACATCCTGAAGATTTTCCTTCAAGTTGTTGCAATAGGATGTTTGATGATGATCTTTGTTGTATTTTACCCATAAACAGGGTGGGGACATAGAGAAAGCAACCGATTGGATATTTAACCACCCTGAGGCATCTAGCTCAGTGGACACTGAATTAACCTCAAGTGGCGTTCAGGCTGATGATCCTGCAGTACCTGATGGAAGTGGCAGTTAAATTCCTTCTACTGCTACCCTTTTTGTCCCTAGCATATGAGATGATAAGTTTCATAATTTTTCTTTTTTTTGCATTTATTGTTTACTTTCTTATGTTGGACTTGTGATGAAACTTGCACAAAACTTCTTAATTTTAAGCCTTCATTTTTAGAATCCCCAGAATGGGATGATGCTTCTTTTTTTTTTAATTTCTGTTGCAACACGAAATATAAATTCCACTTCATATTGTCATGGAAAGACACATAGAATGAGCCCCTAGCTGTAATCAATTAAAAGTCACAGCAATATGGCTATTGGCCAGACACATATGTGAGATTTGAGTTATGGCAGTAAGTTTTCATTCAAGTCTACCGCTAGACATGTGTTTAACTTTAGATTGCTTTTCTCATAATAAAGGATTGCATGTATCAATCATCAATACTTTTTTTTAGTTACATCTCGGGTAGGTTATTAGAACAGAATTCTGGTGTCATTGAATAAAATAGTAGAAAATATAAAGTGAACACCATATTGGACAATAGGGAGCTGCATGGTCGATTATTGTTACTTGTTTGGATTGGTGAATATTGGTCGGTATGTATCGGTTAGATCATACTATAATCCATGAGATAGACTATATGTTACTTGCTGATTTCACAATGTTTTTGTTGCATCTTCTTCCGGAGGACAGATTAATATGGTTTAGGATATGCTATGCCTTTTAGTGTTCTGAAATTTGGTTATCTGGGTCAGTAGTGACCTGGTTTGATGCAGTAGTTATATGGCTAGATTTGTTAAGTTGGTTATAGTTTTTCTTTTCCAAGTCATGTAACAATTTCATTGTGCAGGATACAAGCTCATGGCATTGGTCAGCCACATCGGGACCTCCACCCAGTGTGGGCATTATGTGGCTCATGTGTATAAAGATGGAAGATGGGTGATTTTCAACGACAACAAAGTTGGGGCTTCAATTGACCCACCAAAAGACATGGGATACTTGTACTTTTTCTCGAGGATAGATGGCTAAAGTCATTATCGTAGGTTGTCCCTGTGATCCAAGCGACAAATCTCTGGCAACAGCAGGAGTTGACTAGCAATTTGACAGGTGATACCTCTTACATCTGACCTTGCTAGAAGAATACGGGGATCAATCGTTTTTCATCTCTCACTTCGTTTAGTGGTATCTTTCTGTTGCCTGGATTCTGATATCAAGTTGCCTGTCATGAATAGGCTTAACAGTGAGTTTACATTTGTGATTAATCTGAAAAATCAAGACGTGCCTTTCTTTTGCCCTATCGTTAACCCAGCAGATGGAGAAGACACTCCGGGGTGGTAGGTGTTCAGCATTTTCCACTGTAGGTCATATGGCGATACAGGTAATTGGGTAAGAAGTCATCATAACCTGAAAGGGCCCGATTAATGATTAGGTTAAAATGTAGTGCTTGCCTGCTATATGTATGTATTAGATATCATAATTGCCAGCCTGCTGGATAATGCTATGATCATGTTGAGCACGACCTTCAATCTTTATTTGTGCTGGAATAGTTACAAGTTGGCAGAGGAGGAGGTTCTTGTTCTATATTAGCATCTAGAGGAAACACTAGTTTCTTTGCAAGGCAGCATCTCGGGCTTAAAGGGAGAAGAAAATTGACACTGAACTCTTATTGTTCTCTTGTTTGCCCTTTTTGGTTTTCAGGTTAATCCCCTCTACGGTGGGTGAAGAGTGGATTCCTTGGTAGTCAAATGAGAGATTGCCCTGAACATGCTCAAACAAATAATATGTAATTTCACTAATATTAACCGGTTATATTTAATTGGGGCCCCAGCAGCTTAGGTACATGACTAACCGAAGAGATTCCTCAGACTGCTTGGCTCTCTCATCTCCACCTTCCACTCCTTTGCTCTTGACGACGGTTGAAGACGACCTCGTCGACGGAGACGACGGGTTCTGGCGAGACCTCAGCACGTTGGTCCATCGGTACAGTCCCGCTTGATTCTTCGGAGCTTCAACCGCAGCACTCATGCTGGCTGCTACGATAAGGCAACCCCTGCCCGCCCACCCCATACCCCTCTTCTCTTACCTATGTATGTATGCTGTGGCAACGGAAAGAAGAGCTTTATAGATTTGTAGATACCGTGGGCTTGGGGGAGTTATAGTGCTCGCATCGCATTCCTTCCACAAGCTACGAGCGCAGCTAAATGGTTCGCTAGCCTCGTGTTTGTATTACTACTTCGGGAGAAGCAATGCACGCGGCTAATGGTTCGCTGCCACTAGAATTCATGGCATCCAATGGCCGCCGCAGTCCAAAACCAACGGACAACAATATATATATATATATATATATGTATATATATATATATATGTATATATATATATATAGTGCAATGCTACCAAACTTTGACGCAGAAACTACAGCGACAGGGGTAATTGTTTGACCCTTGTGCCAAAACAAAAAAGTTCCCTCTCATGCTAAAGGCGTTCTGTGGATTACGATCATAAAAATCTCAAGTCTTTTATAGTGCGTAAGACTATAAAGTGGTTTACATGATAGAGATGTTTTATACCCTGACGAAAGAAGGAACACGCGTAGCTAAAGTCATCACACCAACAACAGCTATCGTTGGATTTTACTAGGCGATATATATACACTGCTTAATAAGACACCCTGCATGCCCGTGTTTCGGATCACGCAACTTTGCAGCTACTGGATTTATGTTATTTTTTCTTGTTAATAAGACTGTCTAATAGTCATTTTGAATGTCTAATTAATAGTCTGATGCGATATTTATTTACCTTTATTAAAAGAACATGTAAAAAGAGCGAGTGAAAGAAAGAAAGAAAAGAGATGATCCGACTCCACGGACTTGAAACCCTACCATCTTCAATGCAATTAATTTGTCATTTAACGTCCGAGCTGTTCCGTCACCCATCACTCCGCTAAAGGTCGCCACTCCGCCCCAAGCTGACGCGGTCTTCCGCGTAGCTGAGCTGACGTAAGTCCTACCGCGGTCCGCTCCTCCGCCGTCGACTGAGAGCGAGCCTCTGCTGGATGGATTGAGGCGGGATCTCGCCATGGCGGTAGAGAATGGAAGGGTCGGGGCGGCCGTCGAGGGGAAGGGGTGGGGCCTCTGTCGGATGCCCTTCTTCGGCGGCGGCGGGGCCGGAGGTTCCTCGTCGTTGAACTCTTCCTCGGCTTATAGCTTGACGCAGCAGCAGCACCGACCGACGGGGCAGGGCCAGCCGGAGGCTCGGCGGCGCGGCTCCGGCGGCAGTTCCGTGTCGTCGGTGGCCAAGGCGCTGCTGCCCACCCGGCGCCGCCTCCGTCTAGATCCAACCACTAAGATCTACTTTCCATGTGAGTTCGTTTCTTTGGGTTCTTTTCCGGCGGATCTTTTTGCTCCTCCGCTCAAGGTTTGATATGCCGATCTTGGAAAGGGGGCGGTCCTTTTCCAACTTGTGTCGTTAAAATAGCTCTTTATAGAACCGTTGGATGTGTCATGTCTTCATTCTTAAGCCTTTTTCTCATCTTTAATCGGGTTCTTGCAAAGGAGCTTCCTTTTTCCCGAGGAATTGGTTATGGATATTATGGAGTGTTGGATTGTGTCGTTTGCTTTAAATTTCTTAGGTTTGAGTTGGTGTTTCTTCGTATGGAGTTGTAGGTCTACTTTTTCCTTTGTCTCCTACTCTCGGAACCTTAGCATTTGGTGTGACTATTGGAGATGGTTTTGTCTGTATGAGCTCTTTCTATGGATCTTTATACTGGTATATTGGCTACATGCTATTTGAGCTTTGGAACTCTTCAGTTTACATCTGTCCGCTATCATTTTAGTCTCTGTTTCCAGTCGAACTAAGTATCAGGTCTTTCAATTGGTTTGGTAATCTTTAAGGTCGAAGCAGTACATGACCTTTTCGTTCTCCAAGACTGTTTTTTTTTTTTTTCTCATTTACAAAATGCAAACCGTAATTGGGTTTCTAAATGCTTTTTCTGACGTGCAAAGGAGTTCACTTGATAGTTGGTGGTGTTTGTACTTAAGCTGATACGATCGTGTATCCTGATCGATAAATTTCTCTTAGTGCATTGTGATTATCCATCGTCCAGCTATTCTTTTGCTACTTTTTATGATACATAGCATTTAGTTCTAATATGTTAGACCTGGTCTTATTTTTTGTGGATTCCATGTCTAAGTATGTTCTATCTTTCAATTAGTTTGTTTGAAATGGAGGGTTGGGGCAATATCTTTCATTTTGTTCTGCATAAATTGGGTGAATTAGGTTGTTCATATTCCCTGAGAGGATACTTTTTAATATCTTACTCTGCTTAAACCATTGACCACATTGAAGATTGAGTACATTTTTTTATTATCTTTCTTATTCTTTCTTACCTCTAGTTTCATGGTGTAGACATCAATTTGAATGCCTATTATTTTGCTGAGGTGATGTTACTTCTTTCATTAACTTTTGCTATGATTCTTTATTGAAGATGAACCTGGCAAGCAGGTCAGGAGTGCAGTTAAGATAAAGAACACCAGCAAGTCTCATGTGGCATTTAAGGTAAGTATGGCTTTACCCTAGTTGCTACTATTTTATGACATTGAGCTTCTTAAAGAGTTGTGGATAGTATTTTTTTTATTTTTAAGTACTTATTAATTAGTTCTATCCGGATTTTTTTTCCCTACAGAATAATAATTTTTTATTTAGATATTAACTACACAATTTAGGCATAGGTTCTTTGTTTTCCTGTTATATTTCTTCTATGTTTAACCTTGTCGGGCAGATATTAACCTTTTGGTGGTTTCAGTTTCAAACAACTGCACCAAAGAGTTGTTTTATGCGGCCTCCTGGAGGTATACTTTCTCCTGGCGAGAGTATCATTGCTACAGGTAATTCCTTTCCTCTTTGCCTTCTTGCTGGTTTTGCCTTGATTTCTCTCAGCATGTGACATTTGTAACTATTGGGGGTTGCTATAAAAGTCTCCTACCTTTGTTTCTTTCTAATGGCAGTTTTCAAGTTTGTTGAGCCTCCAGAGAATAACGAGAAACCACTGGAGCAAAAGTGCAAGGTTAAATTTAAGATTGTCAGTCTAAAGGTGGAAGGACCTATGGAATATGTTCCAGAATTGGTTAGTCTGTCCCTTGCTTTTAGTCTCTTCAGCTTGAGATGAAATGATTCATGTCCAGAGCAATGTTCGGATTTGCTTGTCTTTTGAAGTATCTTGATTCATTTGGTTAACAGTGAGTTTGTTTATACTAGATATTTGTTCTTTGGCAACTAATTTGTAGATGCCTTGAAAAAAATTTCATTCTTGTCTTTCTGTAGGACTTTGTAAGGCTGTTTTCTTGCACTCTAGAAAGCATGGGCACAACATTTTGGCCCTTGGGATGAGTGTCGTGTCCTTGTCCAACTTGTAGGGGGTATTTGTCTGACATGGTGAGAGTGTCAAACTGCGGTCGAGGAGGACAAAAGGAGGAGAGAACAAGAAGATTAGAGGGAGAGGAAAACTGTGGTACCCTGCTTTTATAATATTATGCTGTCATGTCCATATTGCTTAGGTTCATGTCATGTCCATATTGCTTATGTTCGTGTCAATGCTTCATAGATATTAAAATTGATATTGTCGCTTTTGTCAAAGGGCATAGTCAAATAAGGCATTGGTTTCCAAACTTAGTTGTGGCAGCTAGATTGTAAATCTCGAGTGTTGGGGGATAATTTGGAGTCTACTGGGAACTTTGCTACTCTGGTTCTCAATCACTTGATTTAAATATTAAATGACAATAACACCCTCACTTACTAAAGCTAACTGATCCTCTTGGATTTCTGCTGGACCAGTTGGTCTGACCTCATTCTGATAAATATGGCTAGCGTACTAGATTATAGTTCATCTAGTGAGTCCAGGACAGATGTTAGTGTGCCAAAAATAAAAGGAAAAGAAAAAAGGCTTCAAGCCACAGTCAGATTGTTGGTGGTGGAGGGAATTAGAAGCTAGTTTTTTCTGGTTAAGAGTCCTGTAACCTTGTCCATGGTTCAGCTCACCAAATCTGGCAGAGGATTGTGATGAGTCCTGAAATCTGAACTTGTTATTGGCACCGGCATACAATTTGAACCTTCAACTGGTGTATATTTTACTGAACAGGTGATCATTCTGCCTAATCCTGGTTAAATATTACAATACTGATCAATGCTTGTAGTAAGACATTCAAATTTTGGTAGTACTGATTTACTTATTAATTAATATCAGGCTGCATTCTTTTACGTTGTCGTGCACATTTTGCAAGAATTACATCTAAAGCAATGAGGAAGACTAATATTTGTTAAACAGTTTGATGAGCAGAAAGACCACGTTGCAGTGGAGCAGATTCTGCGGGTTGTGTTCTTAGACCCTGAACGACCAAGTCCTGTAAGCCATAGTTGATCCCTACACTTCATAGAAAAGACTGCTTGTTTACTCTTAAAAGACATAGTTTATGAAATACGCGGCACTATTTGTTTAAGCAATTGGAGAAGTTGAAGCGACAGCTAGCAGAGGCTGATGCAGCTTTAGAGGCACGTAAGAAACCTCCTGAAGATACAGGGCCTCGGATTGTTGGAGAGGGGCTCGTCATAGATGAATGGGTATAACTTTTTTTCCTTCTATTTACCATATATACTATTTTTTCTCGTATATGATCTTTTCTATATTTTTTTTAAAAATCTTTGCTTTGTTCCTTTTCCAGAAAGAACGAAGAGAAAGATATCTGGCTCGCCAGCAGGTTGAAGGGGTTGATTCAGTGTAAAGTATGGTTTGTGATTGTTGCAACTTGTAATGTCCAAGTACATCCACTGATCCATTCATGTATATGGAGAAAATGTCTGTCATGATTCCTCCCTCCTTAATTTAGGCTTTTCATTGGTCATTTGGAAACTAAAATCCTTAAGAGATTTCTTGTGCTTGATTCAGACTTGTTTGTAGATATTGGGATTCTACTTTGATGAGAAATAAAGACATATGTTTCTGGTGGTAGTCTCCAAAATCTTGCACTTCTTTTTGTTGATCATTTTCTTCCACCTTTTTCTTTTTTTTGGTGCAACTTGCTATGTTTGAAATTTTCTTTGGGGTGAAGAAATTAGGTCCAGCCTGTAGTTGGTTTCTCCTTGCCTTCAATAATCTGAGAATGATCTAATATTCTGTTCTTGTTCTTGATTGTGAATATTTGAAAGTACGGGAGACTAAAGTTTGACTTGCTTGGTCGTGTTTTGCTTTATAGGAGAACTAGCTAATTATAGATTATCTCTTTATCCATTAAAGTTAATAGAAAAAAATTAATATAAATAAAAATAATATTACGAAATTATCTTTTTAAATATATGGAGATTTTAATATAATTTTTAAAAGATTAGAGATTGAAATACTGGTGGAGTACAGTAATATGTAATATGATTATTTACCTGATTTGACTTTTTAACTTTTGTTTGTCTTTCAAGTCAACCGTTGACTTTAAATGCTGGTAAACCACTGCATGTAGAAATGGTGACGCAGATTACTATTATATTACTAATTAAAAATTAAATATCATTAATACACTTTAATGATTTATTATGTCTATAATAATATTAGACATGTTTTAGATTTTTTATATCTTTTTAACTGAAATAGTGCCATTTACCTTTAGAAACTTTAATATAATATACTTAACATCATTTGTATGTATAAATAAGCACAGTCATATGTCTCCTCACAAAGGAGGCGCCAAACATAATAGCCTTTCCCACGCCATGACGAGGCCGATGGAAGAAGGAGGCCCCATTGGGACTCCGAGCTCCTCCGGCGGCCTTCCTAAGCCACCTCGTCCTCCGCCTTTATCATCTTTCCCTCGTGCCGCGGCTCAAGAGCCGGCACCGCTGCCCTCGGCCTGGTCAGGTTGCGATCTCCTCACGAGCTACTCCCTCTGCGACCTCGAGGAGCTCCAGAATGCGTGCGCGAGCACGGTCGTCCCTTCCTCCTCGGATCGGTTGGTTGATGCTTTTCAGTTCGATTTCCGCTCTCAAGACCTTGTCGCTTTGGGCACTCAAACTGATCTTCTTCTTGAGTGTGGTTAATATCCTGCCCTAAGTTTTTCTTTCGATCGATTATAAAAAGGATGGTTTTTTATACATCTCAAAGACTTGCTTGAAAGATTATGGGCAACATTATAAGGCTAGATGAATGGCCGATCCTTTGAGGAAAAAAGCATTTTTGTAAGGATTTATAAGAACAATGGAAATGTTGAAATCTGCAGAAACAGTTTATGTTGTGTAATAGAGCTATAGAACTCCATCAATCCAGGCAGTCTAAGCTGGAGCCAGAGAAAAAAAAGTTACATCTTAATGAATACCATTCGTATGGTTGGAAAACAATGTCTAGTCACTATTATTGCATCCATCACTCTGAACAAAGACAAATAAACTACATTGTTCTACTGGGCTATGACATCACATTTTGTTCCAAACAGGATATAATGGTAGTACCAATTTCCTGGTAAACCATAGAAGTTCCTTATTTTCTGCATCTTAGATTGTCCATCCTTCTCATCGGTCTCAATGCAAGCTTTTTAACTACCAACTGTTGGAATCTAGCGTATGGAAACTCTGTTCTAATGATATCTGATAATGTTGAGGGGCTATATTAGCTCTCATGGTTTATGTTGAACTAACCGTTACTTCTTGGTCGTCATTGTGAGGATTACCGTCATTTGGTTTCACCGAGTCATCATTTTGAGGCTTCTCAGATTCTGTCAGTTTGTCATCTGTTGAGACTGCTTCCTTTTCTTCCCCCTCGTGTTCACTTCCAGTAGAACTCTCTCCTCCAGGTTGCTGAATATATTCACTGCTCTCATGATTTTGTGATTTGCTATCTGAAAGGCTTTCTGGACCATCTAGTTCGTTGGTGCTGGAAAATGACCCTTTTTCTGCATGTTCTGATTTGGGATTATCATCAGTAATATGTGTGCTTCCTTCAATTTCATCTTCCTTATTTCTTTCCTTGTTTTCCATAGTTTGAGGAACCTCATTCTCATGAAGACTTGTGGTCATTTTGACACTTACATCATTTGTATGGTTTGCTTGTTCTTTATCATCACCTTTGCTGCTTCCAGCATCTGTTGTCAAATCTTCTGTTTCGGTTCTTATTACCTGACTTTCATCTTCTGGTGTAACCCTATTGTCCTCCCAAGCAGACTTCTCTAGTTCCATTCCTTTTGGAACTACTTGTCGTCTTCTACTTCTTGTTTTTGTCTTTTTATGACGTCGATGTTTCATTTTGGGGCCATCAATGGCAGTAACCTCTTTGAGATCTGTTCTTACCTTTTGTTCATTGCTGAACCGAGAGTTCTTTAGTTTTCCTGAGCTATCATCTTCAGGACCCCATTGTTCTTTTTCCTCCATTTCTGTTACCTTAGGTTTGTTATCACCAGCAACCACAGTCTCTTCATCGTTAAGTTTCTTGGTACGTTCTTCAGCCTCCGGTGGAATTTCTTGATCTATTTCTCCCTGCTTTTTTGAGTGTTCACTACCCTGAGAAACTTCAATCTTTTCCAGCTGATTCTCCTGTGAAACTTCTGGTGCAATTTGTTCATCATTGCTTTCACTTTCATCTATCAAGCCTTCATTCTCAAAGATGGTCTCAAGCTTCACCCATGTTCCTTTGCTGGAATTGTCTTCATTTGCACCACCAACTTGTGTTTTCTCTTCTGAGGTTTTCCTGTCACCAGGATTTGTACTTGCTAATGATCTATCTTGGAGATCTTCATTTTCTTTGGTGTAATCAGGACCTGTCACATTCCTAACAATGTCATCTTCTGTGGTAATGTTCTCAGGTTGGTGTACTTCTGAAAGTTTGTGTTTCATTTCTTCAATTTCATCTTCTTTTTTCTTCAAAATTTCAGAAAGATCAGATGCTTTGCGGTCTGCCACTACGGATGCTGCTGCTTGTTTTGTTATTTGAATGATCTGGTTCTCCTTGTCCTGAAGGGTTGCTTCCATCTCTTTTTTTGTCCTTTTGAGTTCGGCAAACATCATTTCTGTTTCTGTGAGCTTGTTGTAAAGCTCGGATTTTTGTTGGCTTAAAGAAATTGTTTTGTTTCTCAAGTCATCCAATCTGCTTTTCATTTCTTTGGTAGTCTCTCTTTCTTTCTGTTCACAGAAGATAGAGGTCAATATGATTCAGTTGGTCCAAGGATTACATAGTTTTGGTGGCGTAGTAAAATATATCTGATACATATTTAGCCATTTGTGGAACTCCATCACCATAACTTTCATGATGGTGTGATAGTGAGCTTTGCACCAGATTGAAGGATCATGTGCAATAGGAAGAGCAGGAAAATTTTGATGGGAATGAGTTAAAATCTCATATTGAAGTATTAGGATCATAGAGGGAAAAGGAGGACAGCATCCACGGTGTTTTTACTTTATGTTTAATTTTGCACAACCATTGATCTAGATTGAATGGTGCATAAGCTAGTTGCGGCTTTATCAGTATCGAAAAGAAACTGGTCACTAAGAACCTGAAGTCCAAGTGGCTTGTCAGGACAGTGACATTTTGTTGTAGCAATGCATGAACAAATGAATGATTGCAGTTGTTGAAGCATGTCTCCTAATATTAGGATTTAATGCTAGATTTCAGCAGTATGAAATATAATTTATTATCAGATCTACTCTCTATCACAGTAATGATTTGTGTTATTGCATCATAAGCTCCTTAGTTATTGTAATAAATTAAATTCCTTTATATGATGTCTAAATTCTACCTTAGATTTAAGTTTTTCACTTGCTTGAAAAGAGAAAACATGGATGCTCTGGAGTGGTATATATGCAATCTGAACAAGATGCTGCCAAAAACACTACTCAGAGTGAGATATTGCAACTCCTACTACAGTGGTACCATAAACATCACTCGGTTTTATTTTTTGGTCTTTATTATTATTATTTATTTTTCTGTGGCATGAAAGTATGTACACACTGAATGGTGTCTATCATGAATACTGAATATACTCTCTATATAATATGTAGACTCCTTTACTTTTCCATTTTATGCCAATAATTTGCCACTACAACACATGAGCATTCAAGAGAGGAGTTTGGACTAATCCCCTTTAATAAAGAATAACTACTAAACATGTTAGGCATCATCAACAGAAGTTCCACATACTCAGATTTAACTTCATTTCAGATCTAGAGGTGGTGTTCTTAAGGAAAGGTTTATCTCTTTACGTTAAGCATCTAATTGTTCCAGGAATCTTACTATACATTGGACTTTATTTCTTTGTAACAACAGTCAAAAGTTGGGTTTATGTTTTCATCATGCTGCACTCTGCCTATTGTATGATAATATAGCATAGGATGACAAGAAGCAGATTTTCAAGTCTAATCACCACAGAACCAGAAAACTTCACAAGGTAGCCAATGTTGATATACTATTGATGCAAGTTTTCAAACAATGCATCTTTTTTTCCATCTTAAAAATATGGTAATAATTTGTTCAAGATTTTAGAAATTTTCAAATGTGATTGAGCAGTTACATATGTTTCTTCATCGAACTTTGTTAATTTTGTGTTTCAAACAATTGTTTTACATATCAATTCCTTCTTTTTCTTTTTTCAGTTTTTAACCAGAGGCATTTCTTGAATGAGGATCGAATTGGAAACCAGAAAGATTCATATCATGTAAGCGACCAGCAATGTGTGCAAGAAATCTTTGATGGCTATGGTTACCTGTAAAAGGAGCTCAAAAGCAAGCAGCTCATGCTCTCGGTCCTGGAGGAGGAGGCCGAGGACACGTCTCTCCCTCAACTTCTGCAGCACGATGACGCTCAGCAATGCTGCTCCAAGTGCCAGGAGCAGCAGCAGACCATAGGACTTCTTCCTGTTATTGCCTGCCATCACGGTGCCCTTGTGCAGGGACCTCGATGCCAATCTCATCTCCCTTCCCTCTCCAACCTTCTCTCTTTAAAGGGACTGGAGAATATGGCTTGTTCTTCCTTGCATCAACCACAAGAAAGGTAAGTTGCCTTTTGTTTGCTTTAAATCTAAAAAGAGAGGAGTTTGAAATTGGTGCTTTGGGGAGTTCATTCTGGGATTCCTCTGTGCTTTGTTATATATATATCAGTCAAAGGGCCTTCTGTTGTTGCCTGTCAAGGGAGGTCATTAAACTATTTCACTCGATTTATTGCCTGTATCGAGCAATTTAACAAATCATGAGGTCAACTTGTGCAGATGGCATGAGAACATGATGGAATTTTCAATGACCATGACCATGAGGGTGCTGTGCTAAGCTGGATGAGGTACAAAAACAGATTGCTTGACACACATACTGATGTCGTATTAGCATCATATTCCTCCTACAAAGTGAGGTGATTGGTAATTTTCGATCCGGGCAGACCAATCCTCTTTTTGTGGTTCAGGTACTCCTCCTCTTAAGCCACCTACTCTTCTTTTCGATCTGACAAGAGATCGATACAAGTCTGGTACATGAGATAATATTTGTTGAGCAGTTCCATTTTGTTGGCATGTTGAAGAAATAATATAAGCTGCAAAACTGTGCTACCATATTATAAATGGAAGCACAACCATGCAGAGTGTGGATGAAGGGAGAGTTGCCACCGGACTCCTTGGAATGAGAGAAAGCTTATATTAAGGCGCAAGAGTGAGAACTCTCTGAGCACCAACTTCCATGGTTTTTTATGTGTACAACAAGTAAGGTGGGGGGCATTGGAATGGTTGCCAGTAGTCATCGTCATTTTTATATATAGCTTCTTGTCTGTCCGAAAGGCTATCATGCAAGAAAGTAAGTAAAGGCTTTGTTAACTTCAAGGATTTGTCGGATATTGATCTGAGGTGTATGATCAAGTATCGATATCCAAATACATCATTTGATATCGATTTGTTTGACTTTTACATATTAGTAGCTCAAGGTAATGTAATGTTTAGAGAGAGAGAGAGAGAGAGAGAGAGAGAGAGAGAGAGAGAGAGAGAGAGGAATTTTAATGAGAATTTAAATATTTTAATTTAATCAAAAAAAATATATTTTATAGAGCTCACGGAAAGAAGTTGATCTTAAATAGTTGGGAGATTAAGATTTCATTGGTATTGTTGTTGTTGTTGTTGTTACGATGAGGAATCCATCCCATGTAGTGAATCTTAAATAATTAGGACATTAAGATTTTGGTATCATATATTATGAAATCGACATAGATTCTTAGATTGATTCTACAAACATCTCATATAGCGTGATGTGCATGAACTATATAGTTGGTCTCCAACAACATCTAGTATTTCTTCTATGAGTGCATGGAATGGAATTAACTTTCTTCTTCTGCTATATATGGAGCAAGTCTTGATCATTGATGCCCCGGACCAACAACGTGACGTCAACCACATAGCAAGTCTGGATCGAGCTCATACATAGCCAACCACTACAAAGTACAACTCACCACCTTTTTATATGGATCAAATCTGAATCGTTCTCCAACAAGCAACACAGTCAACTACAGAGTACGATCAAATGGTGGAGAAAGCACCATGAAATCCTCAGTAGAAAAACTCTATGGAGAGAGAAACGAAGCCCACATAAATGCAAGTAGGAAAACCTTCTCCAAGTGCAACAGTTGACATAAATGCAGTCATAATCTGAAATAAGTCATAAGAGGCAAAATTCCAAAGGATGGATTTCCGAGCAAAATTAAACAGAAATGCAGTCAGATTATTGTATTTCTAAGTGCTTAACCAAACATTTGAATGTTCAAACCCTTTTATATAATTGCACTTTCGTTTAACCAAACAACCACATTATTCTCCTCATTGGGTCTGCCTGTCTCCTGTCCCTTCGAAATGATACATAAGGCTTGTCCAAGGAACATAAATGAGCATCAATCATCAATAAACTTTAGGAGAAACAGCAGAAGGGCATTTTCCCAAAGTATTCCACAATATGTACTCTCCGGAGGATGCCTGTCAAAGCCAAACAATCCGTGAATTGTAGGTACCAATACAACAATCTCATATATATATATATATATATATACACACACACAAATTAATAACACCAAGACTCCAACCTAAAAATAAAAACAAAATTAAACATGCCGGTTTGGAGGGGCAATAAACAGGATTAGAGAACTTACATGCCACGAGAACATCGTTTAAATGTTAACACAGGATTATTTGAAGCCTTGTCAATGGATCTCATTATATTCATTTTTGACAATACTGGAGGAAGTTTGGTGATAAAGAGAAAAGAGATTGTCATCCAACTTGATTATAATCAGCAGAAGAGTATTGATAAGTTTATCCCTTTTCTTAAAATCAAAGATTGGTATCAGAATATTTCTTGTGACGCTCACATTAGAAGTTGAATGATGGTTTATAGGGCTCTATAAGCGTACTTCCATTAACTTGGGCTTAAGTCTCATCAAGTCAGTTTTACCATCAGGTTGGATCGTCTTCATATCGGATCTCATTGATTTTCTGCAGAAAGAGTTGAGCCATGATGAGCAATGTGGGTTTAATAATTGACTTTTCAAAATACAATAGTGGTCAAGGGAATTATGGACCCCACATCTGCACTCAGTGGATCCAACTTAGAGAGACCACTGAACTATTAGTTCATATTTTGATTAGTTAAGAAGGGGTTAAGGAACTATGAAATCAGTCCTAAATTGTTCATAGATGCAAATTTAGTGAAATTCAAAAGCTTATAGTCAACAGGTAACCATCTGCTCCCATAATCACATAATATCATGATATTTGAATTGAGTTGCTCATCTCACAAGATGTTTGTACGTTTAGTTATATTCAGGCAGGGAAAAAAAGAAACCATGAACCCTGAAACCTGATATTTCTACTTTCATTGCATGATTTTGTTTCCTCTTATCAAGTTATTCCTTTGCCCTTGAATTATGATTAACAAAAGACTTGAAAATACTCCGGAAAATTTGAAAATAGGGCACGGTAAAATCATATTTTGAAGTTCATAGCCACCCAATGCAATCAGTTATCAAGTAGCTCAAGCATGGTGATGAAAATCAAGCATTAACCTCCATTTGTTCATAATCATCAGATCTATTTGTAAGATACAACAATTTAAAGTTTGCAAGCATTATCAATATGCTTTGTTGTAATGATCACCATGAAATGGAAAATATAGAGACAATAATAAAATCTACCTGCATAGAGAGTTCAACTGGTGCTTTCAAAGCCGGATAGATGCTTACCTGCACAAGAGATGAAATGTCACTAGATCAATCACACGAATAAGGCTGGACAGACGCTTACCTGTAAAACCGCATAATTGGACACATACATACAGATGTGCATATAGATGTGCAACTTAGTGCATGTATGCATATGTATGCAAGCCACAATGAAAATCATTTGTTTGATTTCCAAGGGATTCTTGAAGAAAAAGTACCATAAATTAATAAATAAAAATTCCAATAATAGGATCAAAAGTAATTTGAGAACAAATATTATGTGGGCATGAGTTGTATGACCTAATAAAGACAGCAATTAGACTCAGTTGTTGCATTTTTCTTTTTTAAGGTTTTGTTGCAATTAGCCCAAATCCTGCTGATCCTGCCAAACCTAATTGATGGTCAATCCTGGGGGTTCCATCGGTTACCAGCTATTTGAACCAATTCCAGTCAGCTCCAGCCGATCTCAAGCCAATTTTAGGCTATGACAAAGAAACCCAATCTTAAGATCTAACTTGCCCGATCCAGACCTGTTTGACCCTAAATTGTTCAACAAATCCAACTCAATTGCAGTTCTGCAAACCTTGCAAAGTGTGTTATTTACTGAAGTTATATTATTAAAAGATCAAAGAGCATAAATTCACATAGTATTAGGATTTAAAACAGAAGCAATGATGACACACATTCATGGTTGCCCAATATGGCTTTTGGAAAAGGTATAACCGTAAAAATGGAAATAATTACCAAAGCCAATCACATATTCAACTGAGGCACAACCACAAGGGATGTTTTGTTCTCATCATATAAATATATCAAAATGACAGAAGGCTATGATCCAATGTCACGAACAAAAACAGAGTAGTAAATAACACTTTGTTCTTGTGAAAAAACAAGGCAAATAACACAAGGTCTTTCAATTAGAGTTGAAGAAGCACTGGATGGAGACAAAATATAAGCAATGGGCAGGCAGGTAAGCATGCTACTGACTTTCACAAAATTACTTTTCAAAAGCTCTTTGTAACATTTGTTCATCTATATTTGTTGTAAATGATAAGACATGAGATCTTTGATGTTCTCCATAATAAGTTATTGCTTAATACGATGATGAGATGTATGGAAAAAATTATTAAGACTTACCGATTTTGGATCTATTGACATTCCAGATAGCGTGCCTCCAATAATCTTAAAAGAAACCTGAAAGTTCATGCATCAGTACCCCAAGAAGATGGCTCTAAACATGGTAAGAAAAGTGAAAAAATATATATTTCCAACTGAAAAATGCAAAGCAAATATGCAGTATGTAAATTGATATGCCAATGTAGCAGTCTCGGGCAAACAGTAGGTGATCAGTGTTGCTTATACAATGAACTTGTAGTTTATGCACAAAATTTACTGCAACAAACTTTATGGTAAGTGATTTGCAGGTACCACTACTGAACATAACGAAAGTGATTTGCAGGGGGCAACTATTGAACATATCAAGCAAAATCTATTGCTACCACCATACTAAAAATGGCCTCTTACATGCACAATCAGGTAGCAGAAGCTCCCTTGCACGACTCTGAATCCTTTGTATCATGTTCATGAGGCTCAAGCATTGCCTCATCATGCCATGGGTGAGTGCCAATATCTTTTTTAGCATAGTTTGATCTCGTGTCATGTCAATCAGCATGCCCCTATGCTGATCAGCAATGCCAATACTTGGCCCAACCATATGTCAATACCTCCAACTCGATTGACATGGGTTGTGCAAATACCTCTTCTGGATGGTATGTTTTGACTTGTGTTGATTGGCATTACAACTATTGGAAGAAGGTGAAGGAAAATATTCATTACATTAGAAAAGAATTTATATGGAACCAATGTTTTTGATAGGCACCTGCGCGCTCGCCCAAGTGCTCGGGCGAGGCGACACCCAAGTGCCTCGCACAACCTCTAAGCAAGGCATTTTGATGAAGTGCCACCCAAGCACTCGCCTGAGCCCAAGCATTGGGCTCCTCGGCCAAGCGCTGAAGTGAAGAGGCAAGTTGGTACCGGGTGGGGTTTGCGCCTGGTTCAATTGAACCAACTAAAGTGCCCTAACAAAAACTCGTGCCGCTCCCGACCCAAGTTTGAAACCCTATGTTTGTTGCTGCCGTTGCCTTTGTCCGTCACTGCCGCCTTCATCCGTAGGTTCCTCCCCCATTGCCACCTTCGTCCGTAGCTTCCTCCGTCGCCCTCTTCTATCCCACCTTCCTCCATATATATTTTTTATATTTTTAATATTAAGGAGTATCTCGTTTCGTTCCGACGAGCACCTTACACCTTGAGCATTTTGAGACCTTGGCGTCTTTCAGCATCTAGTGCTTTTAAATCATTGTATAGAGCTAGCATCATGACATGACTAGTAGTAGACTTAGGTTTAAAAGAACTACAAAATGTTTAATCTTCCATTGTCATTAGAGAAACCAATAAAAACACGAGCATTGTGAAAAATCTTGTTCGTAGAGAGACAAGACGTGGTTGCTATAGATGCTTGAAGATCTTGATAGGGACTCAAACCTCATGAAGCACCAACCGGCAATATGAAATTCTTTTAAACAGCAAATGTTTCTTCTGATCGTATTTCAGTAAAAGAAATATTCTTCTCTCTCAAGCCTTAGCATTAACAAGCTTTAATGCAGCATGGAGGATCAAAACATTCTGATGATTGCTTGCTAAAGCTTCTGAGACAGTCATCCAGACCAGTATGACAACTGTTAGACCTCTCGTAACTCATCTTTCACTAAAAGCTTAATAAATACAAGAACAAGCTCTTTTAATTTGAGGGATTATCCATCAAACACTTATCCATCAAGAAGCTCTCTTTAAGATTTGAGGGATTATCCATCAATCTTAGCCATCATATATTGCTTTTAACAAATGATTATATGAAACTCAACCAGAAAAATAACTGAATGACTACTTGCCACACATCATGTCACCAATAAAAAATCTTTTTGAATCACATGAAGAAAAATACAAATGCATATACTGAAGCACAAGAGTATTTAGTGATAGCAACATAAACATGACACTGATGTATTAAATATTCATGAGATAATAATATGCTTACTATCTCTACCATTAGCAAAAGAACATTACAAAACAAGATGGGAAATTTATATAAACATATTGTATGTATGTTGAAAAAAGACCATGTAATAAATAACCTCATGGGAATAGGAAGCTTACCTTTGCATAATTGTATGCTTGCCAACAAAATGGCTCTTCCAAATCTACTGACTCTAAGTCCTTATTCATTTTTTCCATCAAATTATCCTCAATGTTGAGAGTATTATTAGCAGTGTCCTGTTCAGCATCACTATGAGTATCTTCTTCAACCATATTTCTTGAAACTGACCTTGGTAGTGAAGGACCCCTCTGGATTGTCCTTGAAAAAAATTTTATTGTACCTGGAAAAGTTGCCTCAATGCTTTTACCGGTGATACCCCTGCCACTTGTAACAATTTTCCATTCCAAGGAATGCTCTGTCATTGAAACTGTTCCAGTTGAAGGATTCCCATCAAAAGATAGCACTCTTCTACGTGGAAATGGCATGGAAACAGTACAAAAGTCCATAGAAAAAGGAGCCCTGTAACCCTCCATCAACTGCAACTTGAACAAAAATGCACCTTCATCCTCAGAGACCATAGATAACTGGTAAAAGCCTTTTACTGGTGGATCAGGACCACATAAGGCCTGATAACGCATCAAAACAAAATTCCCGAGTGGCGGAGAAAACATTAGAGCTTGTTTATCATCACCATGTTCTGATACCTGTACACAATGGTGAAATGAAACTATTTCCATGCTAGCATTCTTCAGTCCACTCAGAGGTAAGGAAACATCAGGCAATCCTTCTAAGTCCGCTCTGCAGTTTACTTGACCTGTAATTGAAATAGAATCTGGTATTTCATCACGGTCGTACATGGCAGCATTTATCGTCTCATGAATCATGAACAACATCCGCTGCTTTCCTTTGTGTAAATATGGCTTCCAGGCTGGTTGCTTGAGTTCTGCAGGTGGCAAATCTGAAGAAGAAAAACCATGGGCCTTGATTACAGATACATGTGCAAAGTCTAGGTCAAGAGGCGTTCCTGAAAGCAAATATTAGATGAAAGAAAAAAAATTATCATAAAATCTGAACAAGATTATGAAATATAGGAACAATATTAAGAAACAAAATCTGAGATGAGAAATACCATAACAGAAAGTACCAACCAAAGGGCATTGAGCTGCTCAGAAAAGTAAGCAATGCATCTTTGTCTATTGGTCTGGATGTGCTTTTGGAAGCATCCATTGCTATAGTACCAACTGCAGAAGCACCTGAAGTACTTGAGGCTGCAACAGAAGCTGCAACAGGTTTTGCCCTGGCTGATATGCCTATACTACCAGTCAGTGAGTCCAACAACCCTCCTACGGATGGAGATGAACTAATGACCACATCAGGGTCAACAACGTCACCAGTAATTATGTCCCCCACAGTGTGTGCCACCATAATTGCTCTGTGAGAAATAAGATCTTATAAGCATTCATAACACATTAAACCAATTCCACATTCCAAAACCTATTACAAGAATGTGGAAACAGAAGAAAAATGAGAACAAAAGAGCATTGACCAATTAAATTTACTGAATCGAACACAGAAGCAGCTTGAGATTTCAAGCTACACGACACCTACTGCAATACAGAATTAACTTTCAGACCAAGAAAATGAACATCAGTATCTTCTTGTTGAGAACAGCATTAAAAGGGAAGTAAACAAAACATGTGGAACCGGGAACTAAACCACTCAGTATAAGACAAAATGTTGCCAAATCAACAAAACTAAGTTGGTAAGATGGTTTATTTTTAGTCTCTTAAGCATCCTCTCTTTCCAACACCTCATTTATCCCCGAATCCCAGAATCTGATATGCAGAATCACTATTCCATGGTTCTGAACCAATGAAGCTCTTTATCATCCTCCTTGTGCAGCAACAAACCTTTCAGTTAATTTACAAACTAGTCCTGTTAAAATATTGTTTGCTCTCATCAGTAACACTGGTATTCTCAACAAACCACATCACTCGGAGAAAACTGAGCCTTATTAAAAGGAAACAACAAAAATATAAATGAATTTCCAGATAATTTTTGTCCTTAAACCAGATATAGATTATCTCCAGAAGTCTATAAGACACCCGAAAACAGATATTACTCAAATTTCCATCAAAATGCAGAATTATAAACCTTGAACTTTCAGCCTCTAATCCTTATTAAGCAACTAAAAGGCTCTTCTATGCAGCTTCATCCCTTTACCTAAGTTGTCATTGTCAGGTTACAAGAACTCCTGGTAACCATAATGTTCTATTAGACTACAAACTGAAGCCCCAAAAATCACAATTAAACACCTCATCTCCAGTCATCGCAACTTTTCTGCCACACAGTCATATTGGACAGTGATATTTGTTGAATGCTTCTCAATTACATCAGACACTTCCCAGGATATCCAATATTTACTAAAAGAGGGCACATTGTACCTTTTGGACCAACTTCATGGATGGTTTTCATTCAGATTTTGTTTTCTTAGTATGCTCTTCTTATGATGGACAAAACTGATTAAAGATTTTTCAAATATGTAACATGCCATTTGCATCGAGTATCATATTATAATAAATGAATTAAGAGAGCCAAATTCATTTTTGCCTACTAAGTTTTATTTACTTTCTCTATGTTTCTGGAAGTGTTGTCATTATAAAAACTTATTTCTTAATGGTACTTGTTAATTGCTAGCTTATCGCGTTATACAACACCATATTTGAACACTCTATATGGATGTCATGACATGTAAAACATTCTGATACATTATTTAAAATAATATTTATTCATTTTATCCATGATGTAATCATTATGTAACTCATAAAGTTGTAAGATCAGTCATGATTTATGGATCAAAATGATGGACATATAAGAATATTCAAATTAGCATTGCCAAAATGAAAATATTGAGATATATTAGTGGCATCAGTTGAAATAAATAAAATAAGGAAATCTATAGGTTAATTTGGTCACTAGGATAAACAATAAAATAGCAGCTCTGGTAGAAAATAAAATAAGGAAAGGATAGAATAAAGAATATTTACATTTGTAAATAGCAGTTGTGGTAGAAAATAAAACAACGGCAACTGCTTAAGATGATAAGAAGACAATCACAGGAGACCCATGGATGCCCTGGTTAGAATAGGTGCGTCAATCAAGATTAGTGGTGCAAAGGAGAGAATCGAGAGATAAAGAGAACCCTAAAATTTTGTATTACAGACGATGAAAAGGTCAGTTCTTTCTTGGGCACCATAGAACTATTTTCCACAATGCAAAATGCAAAAAAAATGCTTATTAATATACATTCACCTGGTGCTAAAGTCCATTGGACATTTTAGCAAGAAAACCAAGGAAAATCATGAAGATAGTTTGGTTCCATAAATAATTATATCATATCATGTTATATAATATTTAAATATCTACAAAATTACATTATATTATATATATCTACAAAGTCTTAAAATAGAAGACAAAATTGTGATGTTCTTTGCCGTCAAGAAGCATTACAAGCAGAAATCATTACAAACACAGGAAAAGAGAGGATAATAATATTTTTTTAGCAACAAAAACTTACATTACCCTGTGATGCATGGTAGACTGTATAAAAGGGACGAGAGGCTGTATTCCTCCCCCACTGAACCACCACAATCAGATCTTGTGCACAATTTCTCATATGCTTTAAACTGTTGAGGCTCAACAAAAGGCAAAATGATAATATAATAACTGCCCTTTGTATGTAAAACCAACGGCCATAACATAAATTCTTCTTCGCCACCCTCTCTTTTAATGGAGAGTGATATAATGTGACGTGTGATTGGATCATCAACCCAGGAATCTGATCCTTGAGTTGACTGAGCGAGGCGGATGCCAAATCCTTGTGCGGAACCCTCCCTGATCAAGGTAAATTATGCGTAAGAAACTCTCGTATCAGATAAGTCATCCATGGCATTGCAAAGAACACAATTCTCATAAACACCATAGTACATAAATTATGGCTGTTGCAAGGAAAAACAATATGTATAAGATTTCACCAAAATCTAGAACGAAAACACCATAGGACATAAGTATTTGGAACCCTAGTTATTGAGAGAGGTTCTTGATGGTACGAATTTACCTCCTCTTCCTCTCAGAAAAAGCGGAAACCAGTTCAGGATCCGTCGGTAGCAGAGGCAGCACGCTGTACCCAACAGACTCTGATCTCTCGTTCTCTCTCGCACAGGCCAAACGCCACCTTTTCTCCACCACCGGAAATCTCCTGTTAAAACAAGAAAAGGATAAAACCAAAAAGACAACATTTTTTGAAGTCAATAAAGACTCATAAATCAAATATTGTTAAGGTTTTCCCCCGAAAAACAACGATTTGGACGAATAAGAGGAGATCTTTAAGGACTCCAAAATACGACATGACAGAGAGCACCTCGATCGAGTCTGCTACCCTAGAAAGAATAAAAAAAGAAGGGGATGGGATGCCGGGAGGCGTATTCATTCACCTGGAGAAGGCGACGTTGTCCTGAGAGCTGAGGATCCAAAGGGCTCTGATGCTACAAGGCGACGATGAAGGCATTGTTCCGCTCAGTCGTTCCCCCCCTTTTCCCTCCGGAAGCGAGTAACGCGACGCCAAAATGAGTACCGATGAGGGTTTTCTTTTTCCACATAAGTCCTCCAAATTCCTGTTATTTATATAAAAATTCCTCCCAAATTCAACAAAATGGTGCCGCAGCGACATAATCGGTTTTAAATTGAATGGATCCGCCAACTATTTTATTTGCTGGCTATGGGGTTCGAACCCATGCGCACTTATGTGCAGAAGATCTTAAGTCTTCCCCCTTAACCACTCGGGCAAACCAGCTAATTGGTATTTTAGATTAAAATCTAATGAATTACATTTAATCTAATAAAATATGGTCAGTTTGATCTCCTGATTTAGATAATGCCATATTATTATTATTATTAGTTTCATCATCATCATCATCATTTTTATGAAAATTTTTGGATTATAATAATATTAAGTAAGAAAAATCGAATGATATAATGTCACATTTCTTATACCTCGTGACTGTGTGGATCTAAAGAAGCCACGTGTATGCTGGAAACTTGGTGGTTGCTTAATTGCGTGGAACGCAACCAATGCTCCCCAAATCTTTTCTGATGGCGATGCTATGTGAAGCCCGATCGAGCCTGTTCGGTGATCGATGAGGTGTCAACTTCACATGCGAGTGTCGGCAGTTGGTCCCATTAGAAGTGGGACCTGCTATAAAACGTGTCGTTTGCTGGTTGAGGGTAGGCACGTACGCGTGCACCACACCTGACACGCACGCACAGAATTGGCGTCATGGTTAACCAGGTAAACTTGCATTTGCGCCAGAGTGAGACTCGTCCAAGAATTGAAGCGTAAAAGCTACGGACGCACGCAAACTGGGCATGCATGCGAAGCAAAAGGTGGCGAGAACTGGAAACAAACAGAGAATGGGACGTCGTCGTGGATTGGAAGTCATCAATAGCAGCAGCAACGGCACTGAAGAAGAAAGGAAAGGATGCAGAAGTGTCGACCAACCTCTCGACAGAGTACAGTCCAAGAAGAAGGCCTCGGTGAATGCATGTGTGCGGTGGTTGGTGTAGGATTTGACCAACTCCAGCATCTGCTGTCGTTCTTCCCTCTTCGCTTCTCCCTTCTCTTCTCTCTTCGTTCCCACCTACCTACCCTTCCCAACCCATCTACCCACAGGCCGCAGCCATATAAAACCTTGTGTTCTCTGCCATTCCTGTTTTCTCTCAGCTTGAAAGGGTTCTTCTTCTCAAGCTTTTACCAGTTCATCGCAACCCCTCCTCCTCGTCCTCTTCCATCTAAGTTTTCTTCTGTTATAGCTATATATATATATTGCGTCTTATAGATGTCACCAATGGCGGCGACCATGCTTTCTTCTGCGCCAAAGCATGTCT
This sequence comes from Musa acuminata AAA Group, assembly GCF_036884655.1. Taxonomy (NCBI): domain Eukaryota; kingdom Viridiplantae; phylum Streptophyta; class Magnoliopsida; order Zingiberales; family Musaceae; genus Musa; species Musa acuminata. Next base: position 51,760,801 of record NC_088334.1, on the reverse strand, counting down.
TTAGTCCCACCATCCCGCCGCCGGACCACCAGGCAGCTCCTCCTACAGCGATCCCCAAGCACCGCCCGGCCATCCGGCGTGTCTTCTCTACCGCCCTCCGCCCCACCGTTCGATCCATCTACCTACCGGACTCCTCCTCCGCCTCCCCCTTCCATGACGCTGTCGGCTCCAGCCGCTCAGACTGGCAGACCAACTTCGCCATTCTCGCCAGCAAGGCCTCTTCCTACTCCTCTTCTCCTTCATCTTCCAGTAAGGACGGCGCCGCTTCCAGTGAATCCACCAATGGCAACGATGGTAACCAGTACCACTTGGTGAGTCCTCCTCCTGTTAACGGCCCGAATCAGAGCTCGGCGACTCTCGACCTGGTGCCGGTGACCAACCTTCCCCGGCCGCTCTCCATCTCCTACCTCTCGCCGGCCCCGAAGCATGGGTCCCGGCTCCGCGTGGCGTACCAGGGCGTCCCGGGGGCATACAGCGAGGCGGCGGCAGGCAAGGCCTACCCCAACTGCGAGGCCATCCCCTGCGACCAGTTCGAGGTGGCCTTCCAGGCGGTGGAGCTCTGGATCGCGGACAGCGCCGTCCTCCCGGTGGAGAACTCCCTCGGCGGCAGTATCCACCGCAACTATGACCTTCTCCTGCGCCATCGGCTCCACATCGTGGGCGAGGTTCAGCTCCCCGTCCACCACTGCCTCCTCGCCCTCCCGGGCGTGCGCAAGGAGCAGCTGACCCGGGTGATTAGCCACCCTCAGGCGCTCTCCCAGTGCGAACTGACGCTGACGGAAATGGGCCTCAGCGTGGTGCGGGAGGCCTTCGACGACACGGCAGGCGCCGCCGAGTACGTGGCCAACAACGGCCTCCGTGACACGGCGGCCATCGCGTCGGCGCGGGCCGCGGAGCTGTACGGGATGCAGGTGCTAGCCGACGGCATCCAGGACGACAGCGGGAACGTGACGCGCTTCGTGATGCTGGCGCGGGATCCCATCATCCCACGCACTGATCGCCCCTTCAAGACCAGCATTGTCTTCGCCCACGACCGGGAAGGCACGTCCGTCCTCTTCAAGGTGCTCTCCGCCTTCGCCTTCCGGGACATCAACCTGACCAAGATCGAGAGCCGGCCGCACCGCCACCAGCCGCTGCGCCTGGTGGACGACGCCAACGTCGGCACCGCCAAGCACTTCGAGTACATGTTCTACATCGATTTCGAGGCGTCCATGGCGGAGACCCGAGCGCAGAACGCCCTCGCGGAGGTCCAGGAGTACACCTCCTTCCTCCGCGTCCTCGGCAGCTACCCCATGGACATGACCCCCTGGGCCGCATCGTCCACCACCAACTCCTCGTCTTCGTCTTGACTCTTCAGATCTGGCCGTTCGTTTCCTCCCATCGCCGATCCGACGGATGCGATCGGTCAAAACCAAACCCCTTCTTCTTCTTTGTTTATCGTCGCATGAGTACGTGACGACATGTGATCCGATCGTCACCAACCCACCCACCATGGCGTTTAATTACTGTGTTGCCGGCCATGAAAACAATGTATATTTTTTCCCTTCAAATTATACGAAAATAAGTGTCACTATTGAGTATTGTCATTACTCGAAAGATCTAAATTATATCTTTCATTTATTATGTATCAGAATAATTCTGATTAACGTTACAAATGTGAGCGGAAGATTTATGGTGTAATCTTCCGCGTCCTAAACACATTATAACGGTTTCAAGACCCGCTTCTACACATATATCGTTATAAAACGGAGGTTGGCGAGGATAGTAGGTGGAAATCAGGTGGAGGAATAGAGACGTGGTGGGGTTGGTGGCCGATGGCCAAATTGATCCACATGTTTCGTCCGATTTGGTCCAATTAGGGTTAAACTCATCAGATTACTTTGTACCGGAAAATGCATCTCTAATATAGTCAACAAGGAAGAAGGGACATGCAACTCGATATGGCATATTCTGGTATCCAATCAATGGATATGTTGGCTACCACGGTCAACCTGGCACAGTGTTCCAAAGCTAATATGGTGCATCGAGCGAACTTGACACTTCAGACCTGAACGAGACAATCGCCTGATATCCATACCACCAGCACGCTGCATTAACATCGCGTGCCCCATCCTGAGCTACTCCATAGGTGTAGAGCAACGACGAATGAAACAGGGCCAAACAGATCAAACTGCGCCCGTATCCCAATATACAAGCTAACCACCTATGGCGATGGCTACCTTTAAACATCTGTGTACAAAGATGTCGACAATCATTAACAACTATGTACATCAACGCACGACACTATATATAAAAGTCACTCCCAAGAACAATGGTAGGTCGAACCTCGTACATACATTCCAATTCTTGTTAACTTAAATATTTGAGGGATCGAGTTGGGAATTCCTCTCTTGATTATGACCTGTATGCAGGCACCCGACGGACAGCTAAAGAAGTGATCTTCAACCTCCATCTAGGAGAATGAGGCCTATGCCCCCTCAGTCAGACCTAAGGTTAATATGCTCTAGCTAAAAAATCATGCTAATGATCTTGTATACTCGAGCGGGCCAAATAGTAATGACAACTAAGCCATGTTTTCTCACCACTATTAATTCCTCTGTCGAGGAAATCAGCAAAGATGCTTCCTTCACTGTTTTCTCTTCCTCCTAAAGAATCATCCTATGGATTCATTCTTGCAACAATTCCATTACAGTTCCTATATTATATTTGGTAGTTGAGCTGGCAAATGGAAAGAAGAGAGAGTCATAGTAGTGAAGGATTACAAAGACATGGCAAGATCTTTCTTTCCTGCCAGTTCTCATCTACTTAAGCAGGTGAGAGAAAGTGAAACTGCTCGTTTGGAAACCAAAGCGTGGTTCTTACTGGATAAAGAGAAGAGGATGAAGACATAGCCAAGTTAAGCAAAGCCGCAACCCTCAGTTACAGACCTTAGCAACTGGCAAATGCAGGCCTGTCATCTGCTTCTACGATCTGAGATCGAGGAAAAATTGTTTCATCAGATTGTGGATGGTCTTTGATGTTGAACATTCGTGAATTTGATTGGTGTGATGGACTTGATTCCATTGCCAATAGATGTTGAGCATCAGCTTCTGTAAGATCTGCCATGTTTCTATCAGAAGAAGACATCTGATGCCACAGCAGCAAATGCTGCTGTAAGATCTGCTGTGTTTCTATCATCTGACTTCTTTTATCACACAGAATCAAACTGCACAGAGTATGGTTTATAATCTAATGCAAATCATTTCTACTGGGTGTGATGTCATTTTCTCATACTTTGCAGCAACATATGATGGTGGCTCATTAGTCATCTGATGTATCACTTTCTTTTGTCAGTTGACTATTAGAGAGATAGATCAGGTGTTTCTGAAGTCCTTTTAGGTGTCCTTAGTAACCTAAGAATATTTTTCTTTGTATACTTTAAAAAGTTTCATTAAAATATCATGAAATACTCAACAAGTGAAATTTAAATTGATCAACATTCAGTTCTAATGAATTAATATCTGGTTTTGGTTTCATGGATTTGAAGGTATCGGAACTGGAGAAATGAAAGGACAACATTATAAGGTTGATAAGTATGTTTTAAGAGGAGTTAACTTGAATTATGAAAGAAATCCTTAAATAACAAGGCCTAAAAAAAATTCCCCTGATTTATATGAGAGAGTATAAATAGTCTTAGAGGTAACTTTAATTTTTAGTTTTCTCTTACATCATTAAAAAATGTATTTTTCTCTATGAGGAATGTCAAACCATACAAATCTTTTGTTTCCTGTTATTTCAAAAATTGTATATTTTATTATTATTATTATTGTTATATATATATATATATATATATATATATATATATACACACACGAGGATGGTTTTGTCTTTTCAATTATGCAATGATTGGTGGTTTAATCATGATGATGGATGTTAATGTGGTAAACAGTAATGACCTGACTTCAATTTGAAATTGATTATATGATTTTTTTTTTCTCGTTGAATTGTATATTATAATATAACTAATTATATAGAATACTTTATATCTTTCGAAGCACAATTTTGATAGCATACCCTAACCACGATGGCACCATGGAGCCTCCCAGCGTGCGATAGCATAAGTGTGGAGGATAGCATAAGCATCGCCGTCGATTATAGAGTCGTCCCGGAATAATCGGGATGACATCGCTCGAGGACAATCTGCACACATCAATCGGAACAACATTGTCAAGTACAGAGCCACCTTGAAATGGTCGGGACAACGTCGCTCGGAAATGTTTCGCATAGCGCCATCGAGCATAGAGGCGTGGGTCGACCGCTTAAGATATCGATGATCATTAACGTATGGGATACAATCGTTCTCCACATATAGGTATAAAAGCTCATCCCTTAGTCATTGCCAGGGGACTCCCTCCAACTCCACAACATTGACTTCAACTTCGGAGGGGTCGAGTCTGGAAACCCCCCTCCCGATCTCGACCTTGTGTAGGAACCGACAATGAAGCAACAACCACCTGCCGAGGGAGAATCGTATGCCTGGAGAAGATGCTTGGACGCCAACCCAACTCAACGTCGACGTGACCCGATCATTCGTGGGCAACCTTACGCATTTGGGATTGGACCGAGCTATGCTGACACCTCGGCCAAAGGTTCACTAACAGAATTTATCCTAATTTATGCTTTATAAATAATGCATTCATTAAAAATTTATTCCTGACGATGAATAATAGGGCATACATATCTGTTTCTTAATCAAAATTTACAATTAATCTGACTTGAACTTTCATCGACAAATTGATATCACCAACAAACAAAATATGCAATGAAATCACGACTAGTAAATTTAATTAAAGAGTGTTGGTGTAAACAACCTTAAGCCGTGGCATCGGGGCCGACACGGCTTGGTTCGGGTTCGGACGATGGGGGATCTTCCCGGGATAACCCTTGAGACCGCTGAGGTGGCCGGCTGGGTGGTCCGATCGGGACGGGGTCGTCGTTTCCTCCGAGAGGGAGCTCCTCGCCTGGGCGTCTAGCGGGAGGCCTTCATCTTCGCACCTGCACACAGGTCGGGTCGGGAGAGCCTGACCCGACCCCTCCGATGATCAAGTCAGTGGATGGTAAAGGGGGTTTGTTCGTTATTCTCTCCCCATTTAGAATGTGAGGGTATTTATAGAGAAGCATATTATTTCCTGATGTGCCCACTTGTAGGGGACATGCTCGTACTCCTGGTAGCGTCCGACACTGGTGTTAGCGTGGCGTGAAGGACCGAGCCTGAGCAGGACGTTAATGCGTCTCGATCGGTGTTCTGGTCCGTTTGACCAGGTGCTATCGGGTCGATCGAGGCGTGAGGCGTCATCTGGGGCAGCTGACGTCAGCCCGAGTCTTGTCGCCATTATTATCCTCATCATATTCCCCCCCGGAAAGAAGCTATGTGTCGGTCGTTGTAACGGGAGTCTAAGGCATGGCTTCAGCTTTCAGTATTTGTTCTTGCCGGGTGGTTGCTGGTCCGTTACCAGGGGCGCAGTCCGGATTTAGCAAATAAGGGAGGCTGGGCGTGCGACAGTGTTCTCGGACAGCATGCAGCTTGAGGAGAACGTCTCAGGCGGGCAGGCCGCGCAGAGGAAGTGGTCTCGGGCGACATGCAGCCGAGGAGCACGACACAAGCGGGCTGGCCACGCAGAGGTTGTGGCCTCGGGCGACATGCAGCCGAGGAGCACGACACAGGCGGGCTGGCCGCGCAGAGGTTGTGGCCTCGGGCGACATGCAGCCGAGACCACGCCTGCGCGGCCAGCCCGCCTGTGTCGTGCTCCTCGGCTCCATGCTCCTCGAGACCACACCTGTGCGGCCAGCCCGCCTGCGTTGTGCTCCTCGGCTCCATGCTCCCCAAGATCACACCTGTGTGGCTAGCCCGCCTGCGTCGTGCTCCTCGGCTCCATGCTCCCTCGGGCAACACGCGGCCGAGGAGCACGACGGAGGCGAGCAGGCCGCGCAGAGGCGGTATCGAGTAGTCTACAGCCGAGGGACACAGCTCAAGCGGGCAGGTCGCGCTGAGGTGGACTCGGGTAGTCTACGGCCGAGCCGTGTAGATACATAAGGGGGTTAGGCCGGAGCTGACCGCATGTTCGTCCGGGCCAATCGGGTGATCCCTCGACATTCGGGCCCTCCTTCTAGCGTTAAAATGTTGGTGTAAACAACCTTAAGCCGTGGCCTCGGGGCCGACGCGGCTTGGTTCGGGTCCGGACGATGGGGGATCTTCCCGGGACGACCCTTGAGACCGCTGAGGTGGCCGGTTGCGGTGGTCCGATCGGGAGGCCTCCGTCTTCGCACCTACGCACCTGACGATCAAGTCAGTGGATGGTAAAGGGGGTTTGTTCGTTGTTCTCTCCCCGTTTAGAATGCGAGGGTATTTATAGGGAAGCTTATTGTTTCCTGATGTGCCCGCTTGCAGGGGCAAGCTCGTACTCCTAGTAGCGTCTGACACTGGTGTTGGCGTTGCGTGAAGGACCGAGCCTGAGCAGGACATTAATGCGCCTCGACCGGTGTTCTGGTCCGTTTGACCAGGTGCTGTCGGGTCGATCGAGGCGTGAGGCGTCATGTGGGGCAGCTGACGTCAGCCCGAGTCTTATCGCCATTATTATACTCATCAAACAGGTAATTATTGGATAGTTTCATATGGCATGGCCCCAAACCTACGTATGATTAAGACTGAAGGGCAGAGACGGCCAGATGGATGCATGTTGGAATATTTTGATCGCTCAACGAGCTTAAAACTGTTGAAATATATTAATAACCAATAATTCGATTATTTACAACATAAATTGAAGGACGCATATCCATTATTTATGCACAAATTTTACATACATACATATATATATATATATATATATATATATATATATATATATATATATTTATATAAAAGGGCATAATAAAAAAATGTACATCCCTTTTATCGTAAATATCACCAACCGTCGATCACGGCTGACTATTTTAATCTCGACCGTACACCCAGTTTCATGAAAGGTGGGACCCAAAAACAAGATTTGTCCGAGGCCATCGGACGGTTGAGATTAAAGAATGTGTATTAAATCGACGGTTGATGAAAAACTTAGTACCAGCGTAGAGCTTGTGTTCGTGCATCTAAGCCCGTGCGAGAGGCACGACCCTTTCTCCGGTGGACTCTGACGGCGAGCCCTCCGCTGAAGATGGCCGTGAGGCCGGGTGCGAACTTCGGCGGACGGTTACCTTCGATAACTTCGACGTCGAATTCGCGGACGACGGACGCGATCACGCTCTTCATCTCCATCAGCGCCATCTCCTTGCCGAGGCAGACGCGAAGGCCACCCTGGAAGACCGGGTACTTGAACGGGCTCTCGGGTGTGAATGCGCCGGTGTGACGGAGCCACCGCTCGGGCCGGAACTCGGCCCAGTCGCTCCCCCACAGATCCTCCATCCGCCCCATGGCGTAGACGTGGTACGTCATCCTCGTCCCCTTCCTCACGAAGGTGCCGTCCGGAAGCACGTCGTCGTCGAGGCAAAACTTGGAGTCAAACTGCACCGGCGGGTACAGTCGCATGCTCTCGCATATGGCCGCGTTCAAATAGTGCATCTTCCTCAGTTGGTCGCAGCTCGGGAGCGCTTGGCTGTTCCCGACAATGAGCTCGACCTCGTCGCGGATGGCGGTACAGGCCGCCGGGTGCCGGGATAGAAGCATGAAGAAGCTTGTCAGGGCGGACGCGACGGTGTCCCGGCCGGCCAATATGAAGCTGACGACGATGTCGCGGAGGTACTTGTCGTTGTCCACGCAGCCCATGAACCGGGACAGGAGATCCTGGTCCGACGCGAAACCAAGCTTCCTTCTCTGGAGGATGACTTCCTTGGCCAGGAGATCTACTAGCCCGATCGCCTCCCGGAGCTCTCTCTCCGACCCCCAGTTGAAGAGCCGCTTGGCCTTCCATATCAACGGGATGGTGTGCGTCGCGCGCCGCGCCGATAGTCTCGTGGCTTTGTCGAAGGCCGCCGCGAACTCCGACAAGGACAGCGACAGCTCGAAACAGCCGGGGTCGAGCCCGAACGAGATCTTGCATATGTTGTCGAACGCAAACCTCTGGAACACGTCCTGCAGGTCGAGAACCCGACCGCACTCGCACGCCACATCGAGGAGGGGGAGCAGGCGGCCGCCGACCTCGGCGGCAACGGTCCGCGACGCAAAGGCGCGGACCGCGGCGCTGCCGAGCTCGGTGCTCGCCATCTTGCGCTGGAACCGCCAGAGGTCACCGTCGACGTTAAAGATGCCGCGGCCAAGGAGGTCGCCGAGGATGGTGGCGAAGGGCTTCCCCTTGGGGTAGTTGTCGAAGCGGGTCTTGAGCATGTGTTCGACGTTCTCGGGGTTGGCGGTGACGGTGCAGCCGAGCACGTGGACCGTGACCGTCCGCGTGGCCGACGTCCGGAGGAGGTGCGTATACCAGTCACAGAGGTTGTCGAAGTCCGCAGCCCACGACGACGTCACGTACGCCTGGCAGACGGCGCAGTTACACCACCATGGCCGGATCCTCAAGAGCTCCACCAACACAGCGAAGACCACAAAGGAGACGGAGAAGGAGAAGAAGAGCAGGGAGAAGTGAGACCGAAGGGCTTCCACTTCCATTCTATCTAGCTCTGTTGTGAGGCCAAGGGGCGAGGCACTGGTTACTTATAGCGATGCCACAATCTCACATCTCTCTTCACCATATCGTTCGAACGTAGCTGATTTCGGTGGACGGGGCACACAAGAAAACGAAGGGATGGCACGGCAGTGGAGATGGAGACTGGTACGCTCAGCGAAAGCAGAGACCGGCGTCACGAGGCGTGTTTGTTTATCTCAACTTGGCCTCGAAGAACAGTAGCTTATAATAATTGCTGGTGACGGAGGACATTAATGACGACGAAGCTCTGATCGTTCGATCGGTCTCGTGGTTTGTGCAGCTCTTCGTTGCCCACGGCGTTGCTCCATCTCCTTGGATGACATTAATGCCTCTGCAACATCCGTCGTCCATCACTATTACTATCTACGTGACTATGAGCCACAAAAAGTTGACCGAATTGTGTCTCGTAAATGGAAAGTCAACAGGTACGAGGGATAGAGATCCCAACTAGGCCGGGCCAGACGAGGAGTCTTTTCTCGGCCGCTCTCATCCCCCATCCCCCGTCCCTGTCATACCATTTCTTATTTAGACGGGGCGGGCCGGGGGGCTCCCTTTTTCTCCTAATTAATATATTATTATTATTTTTCTTCCAGCTGTCGATTTGCGGTATATTTGGGGCCTTGCGAGATGATGTGGTCCACCAGCGACTGATAGTGTGCGCACATGGGATAAATGCTACTACGACTATTCCATCGTGATCATTCATGGATACTGTTCTCAAACACAGTTGTAGTGTGAAGTGTGACAAGCTACCGTCGAAGCTTTCTATCGCAACACACACACGCACGCCTACGGCTGAAGCTTGGGACCAACATGGATCCTCGTCAAGCTCATTCACCACCACCATCCTCTACTCCTCCTCATCCTCATCCTCCACTGCAGCTACTACTCGAGGGACACGGACAGTGACCTAACCTCCTCCGATCTGAGGGGATGTCGGCCGAGGACTGTTCGATTAGGCCCCGTTCTCTGCTGCTTGCCTTTTGTGGCACAGCAGCGGAATCGTCTCTGCGAGGCGATGCACGAACCAGAGCAGGATCAGGACGCAGGGAGAGCCTCTGCTTTCCCCAGTAGCAGTACAAGCTCTAATGGCCAAGCTGACATCCTAACATGAACCGGTACACTTACGGAGACCATTTTAAGTCGCCGAGGGAGCTGTCGATCACTCTGCTCGACTGCTCGTGAGGGAGAGATAGGAATTCCGTACTCAATGTTTTTTTTTGGATGTCCATTTACGCTCCTCTCTCTCTCTCTCTCCCACACACACACTCACACACCTCATGGATGATATCTAAGTACGAGATTTAAAGAAACTTAGTCTGCGTGATCAGCACAGTCGATTCATATGAAGCTGAATTTTCTGAGGAACTCGTAATTCTTTCAGGGAGCTCATATGTGGCTAATGCTACAGTGGAATGCATCATGCAGCTCTCACTATGTGCATCAGCATCCAGGCCTGAAGAAATAATTCTGCATGAAACCTGATTTGGAGAGAAATGAGATGCACCAAACAGTGTGGCACTGTCAGCGCAATTGGCATTTAGCACCAAGTGCATCGCATCGCATCGCAGCCGACACAACACAAAGTTAGTTGGCTCAATCACTGCACTTGGTAGATCAATCAGATTGAAGGTCTCATTTCAATCATCTTTTTTCGCCACTTCAGGATCATTTTCGTCAGCATTACTACCTCAACTTGCAGTTTGTTCATTTCCATAGCCTATAGGATAAGCTCTGTTTATCTTGCTCGTCAATCATCAAAAGAAACAGATATAGGTATCTAACGAGAACATGCTTCACACAGAATTCTGAAGACTTCAATCACTAGTGATATAGTCTACCATTGATCCTGTAGCTGATGTTTCATTCAAGTGGAACATTCATGAACCTGGAGGGCTATGGTTCATGCATGTTTTGCTGCAACAATGAGCTACTCGGTAGGGCCTTGAAAAGGCCAGATTGCTCCCTGTTGCTGTCAGTTTGCATGATTCACATGCCATATTCGCAATTGCTTATTGGACTTAAGAAACTTGGGAGGAGTTTAATGACTGCATGCATGCATGCATTTTGAACAAGAAAGACTTGCTTGATGCAGATGTAGCAGAGGAGAAGCAGAACTTACAGCTTACTAGAATGCTGAACTAAACCATGAGCAGCAGCAGTTCAAACATAAAATAGGAGAAGAATATGATGGCCAGCAAGCAGGGATCAAAACAGCAGTGACAACTACTGGAACATCCCCCATGGACATCAAATGTCCATTTCCTTCCAATGTCCTCTTTCCAATTGATCATTGTCTTTTCTTTCTTTCTTCTCATCCTACTTTGCTGACAATTTGGAAGCTGGTTTCTGGCATGGCTAATTGTACATGTGATGATTGATTCTTGAACAGTTTATCTACAAAGTAATCACTGGATGCTCTTTCATCTCTGTACAAATTGCACCTCAAGCATCTACCCAGTGGTTCATCTTAAGCTTAGATCCAGCAATAACCTAATGTTCAGCAGATGAGAATTAACCAGTGAATTTACAGCGGATTTTTTGGATCATTGACATCATGCTTAGAACCTAGTAGTTGCAGTGGGCAAAGAAAGCAAGAAAAGTGAGACTTGAACAGGTTATACCTGGAAAAGCTGCATACTTTGATTCATAGTGTCAAGTGCCAAAGTTACATTTAAGCTGAGGGCAGCACAAATTGGGAGGATGATCCATCAAAACGATGGATTGGGCCATCATCTTAGACCATCTCATTGGGCTTCAGAAAATGCATGATAAGAGGAGGAGGAGAACTGGAAATGTACAAAGGATACTGTTTCCTTCACTCTTGATTCTAGCTATTTCAGATACAGAAAAAGAAAAAGCAATCCAATGGTGATAAACTAGCATCATTTTTCTTTCCTTGGAAGAATAATTTGATCCCTGAAGCAGAATGCAACAATGCTAACATGAGACATTCAGTTCCATTACTCAAAGCTCTGTTCAGCACTCATCTCACCTGAATCTTTACATTGTTTCACATTAAATCTCTAATGATATCAACTTGGAATGACAAGGAGCCACCTTAAGCTACAGATTCAGATTCTAACACAAACATTTGAGAGGACTACCTCCACAGTATTCAGGAGGAGCAGGGGGAAGAGTACACATGAACACTGTTGCTACAAGTGTAGAAATGTGCATGGCAACAAACCTGCATAGACAACCATGAAATGCTTCTCTTTCAGCGTAAAGGTGGAGAACAACCCCAACCTAAACAACATGAAACACTCACCTAAGACACAGCTCAAGGATTTAACTTCTGCTTAGGAGTCGAATGGCATCGAGGCACTCGAAGTTGCACCGATGCATCTGAAGCTAGTTTCCAGTGAAGGGAGTGATCTTGATGACAAGACCTGGGAATACATCATCGAAGTCTTGGACGTGAGGATTCTCCTCGAGTACGAACGGGTCGCCACACTTGTCGATGATCGTCTGAAGCGTCTCTCCTTCTCCGACCACGTATATCTCGTCGCAGGGCCGGTCGTTCACCGGCAGATACCTCCGAATCGGCGCGCCGGCCTCGTCCGGATCACAGCAGTTGGAAACGAGCAAGAGAATCAAGAGCAGCGCGCAGTACCATGAGACCTTCTCCGCAACCATCCATGTCATAGAGGAACAGCCAGCCATGGTCGGAGGAAGAAGAACAACACACCACCGTGGTGGCTTATCGGAATCGATAACGGCATTTTATTGATTCGATTTCGAGAGGGTGAGACATTTTGAGGTGGTTGGAGTTGGAGTCGATGAATGAGAGGTGGGAGTTCTTTGTCTTGATTGCTGGTGGAGGTAAGTAAGGGTTGTGGCGGGAGGTCAAACCACCATTGCAGTGTAGTTGGTGAATAGGATGCAAGGAATATGGGGAGCTTCCGACTCCAAACACTATGCTAATAAATACAATCCTCAGCTCCGGTAATAATGTTCCATTAGATATGATAAAAAGAATAGAAGATAAGAACACTTATTGAAGAAGCTTTATTGAAGAAGTGTGAAGCTTCGTTTCTCTCAACGACGTTGGTCAGTGGTCAAAGACAAGAGCACTTTTTGAATATAAGATAATAACATTTATTGAAAAAATTTTATTGAAGAAGTGAAGAAGCTTTATTGAAGAAATAAAAAAATGCTTCAATACATTAACATGTTCCCTCTCCTATTTATACAAATTAGGAGAAAGAATTTCTCTCAACAAAGGATTTTTCTCAACAGAATAGAAAGATTATCTTCTATCAAGATCTCCACTTGCACTTATTGGAAGGAGAAGGAGGAGAACATCTCCGACTAAAATAGAAATCTCAAAAAATTAATAAAATAAAATAATTATAAATTAGAAAATCAATATAAGATTAACACTTTTTGCTTATATATATATATGAAGAACAAAATAATTTTATATCATATGAGTTCAATTATAAATATCATAAATTTGTCTGTATACTTTCCTATATAAATTTTAAAAAATTTTATTTTTAATATCTTTTTTCTCACTCTCTCTCTATATATATTTAAAATAATTTTGTAAATCCTTTTTGTATTAAAACCTATACACATATGAGATTTTATAGAATAATCAAATCTTAATTTTTAAAATTTATTTTCTTTAAAAAGAATTCTTTTCGGGCTATGATTACTTGTTGGGACTCGAGAAATTCAAAAATACTTATTGATCTAACAATTATATAAAGTAAATAAGAAGAGGTTCTAGCATAAGCAAACACCACACTAATGCCACTTTCTAATCTCCTAAAAGTCAAAATAAGAAGGTATCAGGAACTTGCAAATGGATCCATGTTTTGTTTTATATTTTGGTGCTTTTGACCTTTTGTGTTCTTGGCCCTCCAATGTTCCTTTGACAAAGGTCAAAGGTCAACAATGTAGTGAACCACTTCACATTTGTCCACAGAGCAGAAGAAATCAAAGAATGGAGTCTCCCTTAGTTCCTTGGATCGGTTCAAATGCTTTATAACATTTCCATGCTTTTGTATATATTTATTACAGATAAAAACTTTGTATATTATTTAACTACTAAATATACTTTTCCATCCTAATAAATATTTAACTTTGTATATTATTTCCATCCTAAATATATTTAACTTTGTATATATTTATTACAGATAAGACCTATTACTTAATACACTAATTGATCTAGATATAACTTTCTAATAGTTACCTTAAGATATGGATGTTAATAGGGTGGGGAATGCTTGTTTCGTTCATGTCTCATCCCCTATTCTCCGTTCATATTCTATTCACTATTTATGATTAATCATGTCTCATCCCCTATACTACGTGATATGATTAATCATGCTAAATTGGATTCAAAAGTAATCATAAATGAAGTTTCCTATTCCGAGAAAGGGTTGCGATGCTCATCGCCGTTTCAGAGTACGTTCGATATGATCCGACGGTACGTAACGACTTGTCTTGAGATCGAACGGCACACGTAAATCCGAGGATTGAACCTTTTCTTAACGCCTTTTTATGCTTTTTACCAAGCTAATTTTATTTGCCGCTTTAATCTCTCTCTCGTCTCGATCGGCGAGAGAAGAATTCGATTCCGGATCGCTGTCGCAAACTCTCCCAAATCTTTCCCTTCTCCGTCTTGGTTTGGAATTCGGGTTCTTCTCATCCGATTCCTCCATCCAATCTCTGTCACGGGTCGCATTAGGGTTTTGGTCTTACACCCTTCTAGGGTTTTGGAACCTCGAATTTGAAGTCGGGAATTAGTCTGACAGCGCTGAAGGTTCGGCGGGAGCGGTGGAAGACATAGGTGAGGATGATCACGGAGAAGCCTAGCTGGGTTACGCATGAGGGGATGCAGATCTTCTCCATCGACATCCAAGCCGGAGGTCTCCGGTTTGCCACTGGTGGCGGAGACCACAAGGTGAGTCTTTTTTTTTTTCCCCTTTTCTTTCCGATTTATTTCTCTTTAGGTGACCGCTTTGAAGAAGGTGCCTCTGTTTACCTCCGTACTTGGGATCTCACGTAGATCTAATTGACGTCCCTTCTTCCTTATGCACGTTGCTGACTGTTATTGAATTAAAATGATTCCTGTTTGTCTTCGAATTTTGACAACGCTAGCTAGTTCATCTTATTTAAGAATACGTGTTTGGTTGATTTTGCGTTAGTGCGATCTCTTTTTCATTTTGAATAAGGTTTCAGGTATTAAGAGAGTAATTTTTCTCACGTGTTACGTGGATTGTGGTGTATATTTTTGGTGCTCTTTTGACGTGAAAAATTTATTGATCAGTTTTGTCAGTTCAAGATTCTATTTCATAGTAAACATTAATCTGATGTCCATATGTTGTGTTTAATATGGTAATTCTGTCACTGTATTTGCTTAATATTCTTTTTCACTTGCCAAGTGCACTGGGTGGGTGAATTTCCAAGTCACGTACAATTTTATGTAGAATATGCGACTTATTGGGTATTTTGTAATTTTTTTTTTGTTAAACTACATTGTAGCTAGCAGTTCAACAGTTTGTAGTTTCCATAGCAGTCTTTTGTTTATTCATTTATTTATTTTTGTTGAGAACTTGGTGTTAGAGTGATGGGAACTTTGGCATCCAGAACTTTTATAGTGTCACATGAATTTTTACAGATACTAATCGTCTTCTGCTTTAATGTAGGTCCGAATATGGAACATGAAATCGGTAGCAACGGACTCTGAAAATGACTCTTCAAACCCAAGATTGCTGGCTACTCTGCGTGATCACTTTGGATCAGTCAATTGTGTTAGGTGGGCTAAGCATGGTAGATTTCTTGCCTCTGGATCGGATGATCATGTAATTCTTATTCATGAGAGAAAACCTGGGTCAGGTACTACTGAATTTGGCAGTGGAGAGCCTCCAGATGTGGAAAATTGGAAAGTCACTATGACATTGAGGGGTCATACTGCAGATGTGGTAATTAAATCTTCTCTTATCTCGATGTCAATCTTTCAGGCTCATTGAGCCCCAGTACTTTTTATTATGTGTTTCTATTCACATTAAAAAGCAGTTTTTCGATGTTTGAAGTAGGTAGATCTCAATTGGTCTCCGGATGACTTAACATTAGCTAGTGGTAGTTTGGATAACACAATTCATATATGGAACATCACGACCGGCATCTGCACTGCTGTATTAAGAGGGCATTCCAGCTTAGTCAAAGGGGTTACTTGGGATCCTATTGGTTCTTTTATAGCAAGCCAGTCAGATGATAAGACTGTCATCATATGGAGAACCAGTGACTGGAGTTTGGCCCACAGGACAGAAGGCCACTGGTCAAAATCGGTAACTTTTGTACTCTAGATCATTTACTTTCTATATACCATTTTCTATTCCAGTAATATTTTCTTCTATTAGTCTGTTTCTTAGTAGATGTGCTCTTTTGCAGCTTGGCTCTACATTTTTCAGACGACTTGGGTGGTCACCTTGTGGCCATTTCATCACCACGACTCATGGCTTTCAGAAACCTAGACACTCAGCCCCAGTACTGGAAAGGGGCGAATGGTCTGCTACCTTTGACTTTCTAGGTCACAATGCCCCTATTATTGTGGTAAAGTTTAACCACTCTATGTTTCGGAAGCATTTTTCTAATACTCAAGAAGCAAACACTGCACCTGCTGGATGGACCAATGGGGCATGTAGGACTACATCAAAAGAATTCCAGCCGTATAATGTGATTGCAATTGGAAGTCAGGACCGCACTATAACTGTATGGACAACAGCGAGTGCCCGCCCTCTGTTTGTTGCTAAACATTTTTTCACACAAAGTGTTGTAGATTTATCATGGTAATACATTTTTCTGGTTGTTAAATATTTGAATTTTTATTATTGTTGCTCCATATCTAGTTCATGATCTTTAATCTAAACCTCATCACTGCTGAAACAGGAGTCCTGATGGCTATGCACTTTTTGCCTGCTCCTTGGATGGGACAGTGGCCACTTTCCATTTTGAAGTGAAGGAGTTAGGGCATCGATTAACTGATACTGAGCTGGATGAGATAAAGAGAAGTCGATATGGAGATGTCAGAGGAAGGCAAGCAAACATAGCTGAAAGTGCTGCACAGTTGTTGCTAGAAGCAGTATGTGCTAAGCAATCAGTGAGCAAAAAAGGAGCATCCAACATTGAGCAAAATCAGATATCTGGAAATGCTTCCATGGATCCAATAAATGGAATCAATAGCCAGTCAGTTCAAAAGGCTCCTGAAGCCCAAGCTGGAGATGACAAGAAAAATGGAGGAGCCAATATGGATGGTTCTAATAAAATGCCACCTGTCCAGTTATCAAGTCCTCCAAAACAAAGAGAATATCGTCGTCCTGATGGGCGAAAAAGAATAATCCCTGAAGCAGTTGGAGTTCCTGCACATGAGGAAAATCTATCTGCAGCCCAGGCTCAACTGGTGGAGTTTTCTTCCTTGGCTTTGGATCAAGTGAAGGATGATCGTAATGCTGTTGCAGATGGTGGGGTAAAAGAAGCTTCCCTGAAGAGGCCATTTAGTGGAAGCTATGGTGCATATAGCTACTCTGACAAGTGCAACAACTGTGGATCTAAAGAGCGTTCTGGACTCACTGCTAGGGCTAACATTAATGACAGCCTTATTATTGAGAAAGCACCAGCATTGACTAGCACTGATGGAAGGACAAATGTAGAACACATGGGATCTATTGGTATGACGAGTTATCTGATGACTTCCGGTGCTCTTTCTATTCGGGTATCCAATAAGAAAGACGGGGAAGATAGTTTACCGATTTGCTTGGAAGCTAAGCCCGTAGAACGATCAGTACATGATGTAATTGGTGTTAGCAATTCAGTTTTTACAAAAGAAACTGAAATAAGTTGCACGAAAGGATCTGAAACTCTGTGGTCTGACCGTATATCTGGAAATGTAACTGTCTTAGCTGGAAATGCGAACTTTTGGGCGGTTGGTTGTGAAGATGGCTGCCTACAGGTACTCCAACAATTGTTCTTCATACACTGAAAGTTCATTGAAATTATTGAACCTTGGCAGTTATTTTTGTTAGATGTTTGTTGACTGCCACATGCTTGTTGTTTTCCAAGTGTTTGAGATTTTGTTTTATTTTGAGTTTAAAGAGTCAGAACGAATGTAGATATTTATAATAGTTATACTTTTTGGTGATTTGTTGTCAGCATATCATAACAATATTGAAGAGCATAATTGTTAGGACTTCGGATTAAAAAAAAATTTCCTGTTGAATTGTACGCATAGACAAAACAAGCTCCCCATGTTAGATGTCTTTTGGCTTTTGAGTAGTCTTTTCTATGGTTTAGGATATTTTGCAGGGTTGCTATAGGACACTTGATCACCAGTTGGCTTAATTTCTTATTGCTGCATGTCATGCATACCACGTGATGCCACAAAACATCTTGCCAGGAATTCTGCTGTAATTTCTTGATGTGTATGTGTGAACTTGACATATTGTGATATCAAATAATTCTGTAGTAAACCATTTTGGAACTAAAAAAACTGTATTATTATGATGATTGTTTGCGCATGTTATATGAAACGCTCAGACAGTCTATAGGATAATCTTATTGATTTCCAACAGGAAAGTCTCTTGAAGTTCATATAAAAAATAGTGTCATGTTATGTTCTATGAAACCTACTGAGGGAACATGCAGATGCATGCACTGCTTCAATTAATTATTAAGGCCTAAGATCAGAAATACTAAAGATTATGGGGTGACATCTCATTGTACCATGGACTAAAATATATGTTAAATATTGAATAGGAAATTTGTGTTTCTATTTATAGGTATAAGAAATTAACATTCTTTGTTTGTCTTAACTTATAGACAGAATGTGATTTCTGTCTATTTTTGGTCTCAACTTGGGAAAAATGGACAGTGTATTTTGCAGTCTAAATACATATATATATATATATATATATATATGATATATGATATATGATATATACCATTGTCTAATATATTTGTCATATTTCTAACTAGTGCTTAGCAAACATGATACAATAAATGTTCTCTCTTTTGCTGTGTTGACACACTTTCCTTAGTCTTTGTCATTATCTTTCAGAGGAGAGACTGTATATGGTTGCATTTGTGATGATAATAATATATGCATACTCACATAAAAGCTTCATATGATTCACAGATTTACAGAACTGATGCCAATACTGTTCTAGGATATATAAGTAAGGATAACATGTGCATGGAGTTACTTGTTGCCTAAATTTAGCTGCAAAGCCAGGATCTACAAGAAAAAGATTAGGTGAAGGATCACAAGGATCTTGCCCTTGAAGGATTTGAAAAAGGCTAGGTTATGTAGGCTTATCCAGCATGCAGGGAGGTAGTTTGAATGATTTGAACCAAGGTTTAAATACTGGTCGAATTGGAAATTGGTATGTATTGCCCATATTTATTGGTTTGACCAAGGACCAACATCAAAACATATAGCTTGATAGCGACAGAGTGATGTTCATTTATTCTATCATACCAGGAGGTACAGGTAGGGACACAGTGCATGCAGTATATCAACACCGTACCAGCCCGATAGGTTAGCAAAATTGATATTACATGGCATTTAAAACCTGGATTTGATCTATAAGCATGCATGTTGCAATAAAGCAACTTTTCTGTAGCATTAAGACTTGCCTTTAAGATTATGAGTGTAGAACCAACTTCAAATTTATATCTTTTAAGTTCTTCAATTTGCAATTACCTATTTAATGGTATCTACAAATTTTGCCATGGTCAAAATATTATTCTATAAACAAATTGTAGGAATCAACAGAAGTAAAAAAAATATATATTTTGTCATATAAACCCAGTTTGATTGGAATTTGCAAACCATAACTAAGCCCACGGAGCTGACAAACGAGGTAATTTTGTTTATAAGAGTTTTATTCTTGTAATTCTAAAGTCACTTCCATGAATTACATTCTGTTTGTTTCATGACTTCAAGGAATTCTAGCAACTGATCTTTCTCACTTAGTGCTTACCAACTACTGAACCTTGATCTGAGTTAAGTTGATTGGCATGTTCATTATGGTTAAAATTTGTTTCTGAAAACACTTTCTTTTGTACATCCCTTAGCTCTTTAGAGTTATGCCAAAAATATGGATCTTTTTGTGCTTCTTTTATTTTACATCATTGTTGGCTGTCAGCTTTAATAGACATTTTATTTTCCATAACTGTTTCTTCTTGTTTAAATTATAAATAATGGTTGCCCATTTGTCTTTGTTAGATCTATACTAAATGTGGAAGACGAGCAATTCCAGCCATGATGATGGGATCTGCTGCAGTTTTTGTAGACTGTGATGAGTCTTGGAAGTTACTTCTTGTTACAAGGAGAGGCTTGCTGTATGTCTGGGATCTTTTTAACAGGACTTGCATTTTGCATGAATCTTTATCTTCTCTAGTTACTTCAAGGGAGGATTCGTCAGCAAAAGATGCTGGTAAGAACTTTGAACTATATGATTCTGATTATAAAATTGGAAATATTCAAGGCATTATGATGTTCGTTAGAAGTTTGTCTTTGATCTGTTTCATCTCATTAATCAGGTACAATAAGAATTATATCTGCAAGATTTTCAAGATCTGGTTCACCCTTGGTTGTTCTTGCCACGCGTCATGCCTTTCTGTTTGACATGAGCCTGATGTGCTGGCTAAGGATAGCTGATGACTGCTTCCCAGCTTCAAACTTTTCAAGTTCTTTTAACTTGAGTCATATTCAAAGTGGTGAATTGGGCAAATTGCAGGTTGATGTTAGCAAATTCATGGCAAGAAAGCCAAGTTGGACTAGGTATGCAGAATGTGCATCCCTCAATGCCAGTATGAATTTTAACAAATATAATTATTTTCATTTGTGGTAATGTTTCCTTTCGTGTTTGTCATGTTTTGTTCAACTACTAACTTTGAGAAATTTTTAATACATATATAGAGTGACGGGTGACGGGACACAGACACGTGCACATTTGGAAACACAGTTGGCATCATCACTTGTTTTAAAATCACCTAATGAATATCGTCAGTGCCTTCTATCTTATATACGGTTTCTTGCAAGGTAAGTACATTTTTGCCTGCAATCAATGAATTTATGATTATGTTCTTCTTGGGTGTTTATGTTCATTACTTGTATCTGCATCATTTACTGCTCTTGCAACCTCCCTAAGGCACCACTGTGATAGACAACTTGGGATTTTCCCTTTATCACCTAAATAAGCTGCTGCTGTTTCTAGGGTGCAAGCGGTCATAAGTGATATATTTGTACATAGATTTGTTCAAATTTTCCCACTTTGAGATAGAATTTTTAGATGAACTGTAGCATACTAAGATATCTACGGTCATATGTAAAGCACCTAATGTGTAAATGGTAATATTCAAATAGTTGCTTGCAGATGGAATCAGCACTAATTTTTATCATACATGAATGAATGATGCTAATTGACAGCAGGATGTTCGAAGAGATGGAAGTATTGTTCCGAATGCAATCTATGCAGATCTATAATGTGGATATCTTGTATGACTGCTTCACATAAGAATATGTTTTGGTATATGGTGTGTTACTATCTATGCGGGATATGTGGCTGCTTATGGAGTCCTCATAAGAGTGTAATGGTCATGCATATAATGTAATGGCCATGCATAATGGCCATTATATATAATATTTTCAAATTCTAGCATTCAGCACAAATGCATTGGATACATGGCTGCATGCGGCATTTCCACTGTGTAGTACCTTGACCATCTTTCTACCAGAGTCACTTTGGAACATTAGATGGGAGGTAACAGAAAATTGACTATTCTCTTGAAATTTATAAGTTATGATTTGACTTGTGCTGGTTACCCGAATGCAGTAGATAAAACCCTTCATTTCTTCTCTGAAAATTAAATAGCGAGGAATTCATCATAGTAATACTTGTATGCAAAGTACACCCCTGCAGTATGTATTATGCATGGTAATCAGTTTCCTAACTAATCATTTTGGTGAACTTTGTTTTTTGCTTAATTGTGTTTATCTTGTGCTAGTTCTTTTTCGCCCTCATGTCTACGGATATTCATATTTCATTTGGTGTGCTTCATGCTTCCAGAGAAAAATGTCTTCATTCAATTGTAGCATTTTTTGAAACTTATAGGGCACAGCTTACAAGATGAGGACTGAGATAACCATGGTCTTATTTTACAGAGAAGCTGATGAGTCCCGATTGCGTGAAGTTTGTGAGAGTTTTCTTGGCCCTCCTACAGGAATGGCTGACGCCACACTTGTGGACTCGAAGAAACCAGCATGGGACCCCTATGTGCTTGTGAGATTCTCTTTATCCTCAATCATTTTCTTTCATGTGTGGTTGTAGCATTTGTATTTTTTCAAAATATGTTCGGAGCATTTGTTGTTTGAAATCTTTTCGTTTGTTCATCTAGTTAGCCCTCGGTTTGGATTCAGCCAAAACGAACCTTATTTTGATCTCTTTCAGGGGTTGTCTCAAGCCTAAGTTCTTTTACTTTTATTCTTTTTTCAGCCTCAAATACATCAGTAGTTTTTCAAATGCATTTCTTATACATGTCGACATAAGCATTGTTATGCTGTGCTCATCATTTGAAACTAAAATCAGATATCCAAGGAAGGAGCACGAGATGAGGAATTCTTATGTCTCATAGGGGTCTTGAGAGATCCTCCTTCAAGTTCTTGTTACTTTTACCTTGCTGTCTTATAGTTACTGAAACTTTTGGCCAATTTATGGTATCGCAGGGAATGAAAAAGCAAAAACTCCTCAGGGAAGATATTCTTCCAGCCATGGCATCGAACAGGAAGGTCCAACGGCTGCTAAATGAATTCATGGACCTTCTTTCCGAATACGAAACCAATGGCACTAATGCCGATCATATGGATGTTGACGGGCAAACAAATGATGCCAACATATAAAGTTTGGTATTTATCCTATTTTATTTTCAACTTTGTTCAAAATATAGTCGGTCCGATTCATGTGACAGAATGTAACAGAATTAATGTGCTATATATAAAAGCCAAAATGATTCACTTGTGCCTTTAGTTGTCAGGGTTTCATTATGTAAAAAAAAAATGCTAAAAGCCTGAAAGAACTCTTGTATTCCCCTTTTTGCTAATTGATTCAGGAATCATTAAAAGTTTCAATGGAGAGTGAAAACATTTACATTTTGTGACTAACAATTAACTAATGTATGATGAGTTGGATTTATGCTGCTGTAAAAGCCTTTCACTATGTGTTTAAGGTTTACAGGAATGCATGCCTTTTTTATTCCCTGATGAGTGTTTATGAGTCTTATTATATATGCCAAATACTATTTTGACTTTTGTCTTCGTTGAGAAAAAACTGGCCGCCATGATCGAGCTGTATCACCCCGACAAGAGGAGAGAAATGGAAGACGAGGGATCTGATGATATCTGTAACTCGAGATATCTCAAGCAGGTCAGAGTTGGAGGAACTCGCGGAGCGAGGGCCGGAGGAACTCGAAGGCAGCAGCCCACCCGGCCTGAGTCGGGTGCACCGAGTCCCAGTAGAAGTGTTCCTCCGGGCGGCGACACACCCCGTACAACCTGTTCCCCTCGGCGTCGATCTCTCCACACTCCGTCGTGTTGGATCTACTCACACAACATGGCACCAACGGGTGCTTGATCTCCTTTGCTCCCTTCGCTGCAACGTGGAAGAAAGAAAAGATCAGCAGAAGAAAGCCACTGAATTCGTGCGAGATTGCGGAGCTGCAGACCTCGATGGAGCACGTTCAAGAAGGCTGTGTTGACGTCGAGAGAGAGGAAGGTGGTGTCACTGCCTCCACCCAACTCCTGCATCAGCTCGTCGACCCTGCGGTTGTGCTCTGCGACCGCGGATGACACGTTCGAGTAGCAGGCCGTGTAATTGGTCGGCCTGGTGTAGGACGGAATGCATCCGATCGGGTGCAGGTTGGTGACGATGACCTTCGGCACCCCGATGTGACTGAGGCGTTTCAGATCTACCTTGAGCTGCGCGAACAAACGGTGCATGAATCCATGGAGGTGCTGCAAGCAGAGGGAAGAACTCCATCAGCCCGCGAACTGCGTCTTCGTTCATGTTAATCGACACTCACGTGCAAGTAGTCCGGATCGAGCTCGGAAAGGAATTGGTAATCGTTCCCGGAGACAGCAATCAGCGCAGCGGAAGACTTGAGGTCGTGTCTTGAGAAGACGCCATCGTCGATCTGAGCCTGGAACTTGTCTATCTGAGCTGTTAGGTTGCTCTGGAAGTTGCCGGTGTCGAAGATCCCGGAACCGGCGACGGCGAAGTTCATGCCGTATGGCAGCAGCTTCTGGCCGAACTTTCTGATCCTGTAAGGAATGGGAGATCTGATCCGCAAAAACGAGGCTGCCACACCATGTAGACACAGCTTTGACTGCAGTTCTTAGATATGCTTGCAGTCTAACAGAGTCAAGGAATCACGTCATAAAGCGAGAGACAGAGAAAGAGAGAGGAATTGACAGACCAACGTAGTCGGTGAGGACTCTGCCATCGGAGAAGCGGCCGGTGGGCTTCCTAGGGAAGGTCATGCCGTAAGGTTCGAACCATGAACGCGCGAGCCTCCCCAGCAACCTCCCCAGGTTGCCGGTGTCGACGTAAGAGTCGCCGAAGACGAACAGCTTATTGACATAGTGATGCTCTGGTTTCTGCTTGCCGTGAGCAGAACCGGCAATCCGAGTCCCTGAAACATGAATCAGTCAAGACATGGAAAAAGGGCTCGGTGAAGGAGATGACGGTCTTACCCATCACGAGGAACACTAAAGAGAAGACATAGAGAAGGGCGAGGAATCGGTTGGCCTTCGCCATGGTAGAAGACAGAGAGAGAGAGAGAGATGGAGCTGCTGAGATTCATGTATCGAGACTGTAGCGGAGAATTTATAGGGATACGACTGGATTTGGAATCTTGTTTGCTTCCAAGGAAATAAAGATCGAAGACATGAGAGTATTATTATATCGGCGTAGTATATATCGATCGACAATGGAATGTTGATTGGGGGCATCAGTAAATTAATCGTATCTCGGCATTAACTGTGTTCACATTGTCATCGTCATACAAAGCGGTCGATATGCTTTCCTTCGGCCTCCGAGCCCGTCCATGTCGACTTCGCGGAACACGGCAAGCTGAGGGAGACCTCCTTGCTGAGTTCGTCGTCCATGTCGACTTCCCGGGACACGTCAGCTGTGGGCTATCTATCATAAGTTTATTCTTAAGTAGATTCTGATTGTTGGAGGTGGAATTAATATAATGATGAGGAAAATAATTATGATAAGACTCGGCTGACGTCAGATAACGTTTCACGCAACAGCACCTGGTCAATGCAGATCGGAACGTCAACCGAGACGCATTAACAACCTGCCAAAGCTCAATTCTTTACGCCACGCTAACACAAAGTCAGACGCTACCAGCCTGCCCCCTGCAAGCGGGTAGCTTAGGAAGCAGTATGCTTCCCTATAAATACCCTCTCGTTCATTAGAAAGAGGAGGGACAGACACACAAAAACCCTTCTCATTTGAAACCCCCTCCACATCAGCTAACTTGATCGTCGGAGGGGTCGGGCCGAGAGCCTCGGCTCGACCTTTGTGCAGGTGCGAAGCCGAAGGTCCCCTTTGGACGCGTAGGCGAGGAGTTCCTGCCCGGAGGAGACGGCTACACCATCCCGATCGGACACCGCACCCAACCGCCTCAGCGGGCTCGAGGAGCGCCCCAGGGAGATCCCCGTCGTCCGGACCCGAACCGAACCACGTCGGCCCCGAGGCCACGGCTCAAAATTGTTTTCCACAACATATAAGTAGAAGCCTAACTCAATCATAAGTTAAGTTAGTTTGACGACGATACGAAATCTTAGTGGGGAATAAATTTTCATATTTAAATTAAAATTTAATAAAAATTTTAGATAATTTGGTAATATACTTGTGAGATAGTGTGCTTTCTCATCAGATATATTTTGGGTCCAAGCCGAGCCGTGCTGACTCATCAACCACAGCTGTTCATCGACACATGAGATTTTTGATAACTATCTATGTAGGCTAATAGTGATAGTTTGATCTTGCAATAATATGACATAAAATATATATAATATATATATAGTCAAATATTTGTATTCTTTTCAATAATATTAGTAACAATGATTGAAACTTAGGGCATGCATGCATGCATGCATGCATATGATGACATGGCAAACAATCAGTGAAGTGATTACACTCGAAGAAGAAGGCTCTATAGAGAAAACCCTCAAAGCGATTGTAACCGTGAAAACAACCACCAACCTAACCCACCAAATGTGCCCCTACACGGAGTGGTGTCCGTCCGTCATTGAATGATCACACGCCGATCAAACCGGTGGACCGATTAATTGAACTTTGGTTGTCAGTAGCGATCAGAAAGCATGCTTTGATGGCTTCACTCAACCAGTCACATAATGTTGCCTTGATTTGGACGTTCAACCATTTTTTTTCTATATTTTCTTCTTCAAAAAGATTTTGTATAAAATGAAGACGATTTCTCTCGAAAAGTTTATCTTTTTTATATTTTTTTTTAAATATACTTCTTATTTTTATTTTTTTTCAAATGATATTTTTTTTTTATATTTTGTTTTCATGTTTCCGTCAATAAAACCAACCGACGACGATGTTAACGTAAATAAACTTAAATGTTTCACTTTCATTATAAATTTTTAAATCTACTGATCGATCGAGATAATATATAATTAATCCTAAATTTTATCTAAAAACTCAAATGAAAATAATATTTTATTTTTTAATCTTTAAATAATTTTTTAATAAAATATTAATATATAATTTTTTTATTATATATATACAACAAAATCCGAAAAATACTTATTAACTCAATATTATTTATTATATATAAAACTGAACGAAATTGTGCAACTTCTTTATCAGCCGACTCGGATGGGAATATGTGGCATTTGGGGGGGTATTTTGGGATATCTCTTCTCCATGGGTAATTGCGTTGCGTCGTCACCGAGGGAGGGATCTCCCCCTTTCCATCGTAATAATGCCAAGTCGGAAGATGCGGCAAAGATGTCGGAATCGTGAGGCCAAGCGAGAGAGATGACATTAAGGCTTTCCGGCATGCTTCATCACCAACGCACCCATCCGTGGAAACAGATGCACTTACTTGCTTGTTAAGAGACATTGGCTGTGATATTGAAGTACATCAGATGCCGCTGCCGCTGCTGCTGCCACTGCCGCATTCAATCAAAAGTGGCATCATCGAGATCTGTGGAGGTGCCATTAGAGTGCAGGTTTGCGTCTTCAAAGAAGGTTCTGTAACTTTACACCGACTCCTCCCATGGTTGATGCCATCAGAAGCACACATTGGGTGGGCTGCGCACCTCATCCCCATTACTTTGGGACAACTGCATCCTTCGGGAGTTCCAATGAGCTGCTACAGAATAAATGCATTTACCAATAGCATCTTATCCATGATCTTGGAAGAGCCAAGTAGTGAAATAAAAAGACAACATTTATGTGGAAATGTGCCCATGGATAAAAATGAAAAAAAAAAAAATATATATATATATATATATATATCTCATTTCGATAGTTACATGCTTCGCTATCGAACATTACGGTTATCTTTTTCCTCTCTTACAAAACATATATACAAAGGTTAAATGGTCTTCAGCTATAACTCCAGATTTCTCCACTGATGTTGCGAGTTGAGAAATCACAGCAGGTACTAATTCTTTACGGGGGAGGTTCGATGATTAGGCTTCTTCAGTGACATTTTATTGCGTTTGACCGCTTGATGAAGCACCCTCATCCGTATCTAGCTCCTGGTCAACCCCTTTGACCTGTCGATCAAAAGAGAACAAAAATAAACCAGACAAACTTTTTATATATAAGAAATTAACAGTAATACAAAGTGATATGTCACTGTTATTTGGGAACGTCTGTTTCCGTCAAGATTCTTAACTGCCTCGTCCTATGAGATGGAAAGTTGTACAAGAGCTAAAACATTTTAGCATACTTGAATTCTGAAGGACATGCGGTGGCACTCAAAACAAATGTATGTCATGATATTACCTCCGGCACATAATGCATAAGCATATTCTCGATGCCAGACTTCAATGTCACAGATGAGCTTGGGCAGCCGCTACAGGCACCTTGCATTCTTAGCGTGACTATCCCAGAATCCCTGAAGAAGAGCAAACATTAAGTAAAATCAAGCTACCGCCGAATCAACATGGGAGTATAGCTTATTTTTTGGTCTGATGAGAGCAAAGAGGAGAAATACGGATCAAATCCACGATACTCGATATCCCCACCATCATCCTGCACTGCAGGTCGAATTCGTGTTTCTAGTAATTCTTTGATCATTGCAACAATTTCTGAATCGTCCTACAAAAGTAATGCTTGGCCTTAGAATATCACAAAATTCAGCATGCCGATACTATATTAGGTCCTAAATGCAAAAAAACAAGTTATACCAACAATATAAAAGTACATTAAAAAGTCAATATTAAACTGTAATTCCAGGCAACACATCTAGTTTGCACTGAGCTGAATAATTTTTCTCCTCATGGAGAAAACTACGATGCTAGAAGAGAGCCGACCATTAAACATCCTGCACCTACAAACTTTTAGTTATGTTACACTATTCAATTCGTTTACTTGTTCAAGATCTTTGTTTTCCAATTACAACCGATCCCTAACTAGCTCAACTATATTCTTTTAATTACAGAAGGAACCAACTTGGCATACAAATTCTGGTCACTTGCATATTATTTAGATATGATGATACCTGTAGCAATAATTGAATATTCCGCAACCAAAGTGCATAAGTGATACCTCATGGATTGCTGTGTCCATATAAGCTGCAACATTTGAGTCGAGCAAAAGTGGTTTTCCAGATGAATAGAAGTCCATTATTGCTGCAAAAATCTCGGGCTTCAGAAAATCCCACGAAGCTTCTTCTGACTTTGTTACCGTGACAAAATCTGATCCGAAGAAAACTCTTGAGACTCCTGGATTAATGAAAATTCAATCAAATTTCAGCATGTCTATTCGCAATGTAATCAGTCATTTGTAACAGAGAAAAGGAGCAGTATGCTGATAAGCATATGGATTAAAAATCCAGCAAGAAATAAGGATATCTGGATAATATACCGAAGGAACTTAACCTCATAAAACATCCTTTTGCACAAACACCTTACAACTTAATAAGCAAAACTTCTGTTCTTCCTAGGATTCCTAGGACGAAATTGCCCTGTTTGTGCTACACTGCGCCAGAGCTTTGTCTTGCAAGCAATTAAAATTTTGAAAAAACAGAACCTATCTCTACACCCATAGACCTGAATCAGGCTCAGATTGATTCCAAACTCACCTCGCCAATAACCAAAGGGATCATCCCCTCTCAGAGATGACGAAGTGTTAACCAGGGGTGTCAACCCACTCTCAGAGATGAGAAGTGTTGACCAGGGGCATGACCCTTCCTTCAGAGAGCTGTATCATGTAGCGATGGCTGGTTAAATATGAAGCATGGACATGGAAAGGGGGAAATGGAAAACTGATAAAAGTAGGACATGACGTGCATGCAAACAGCAACTATTATATCCACACCCCTACGTGCTATTGTTGTTTTATCCTCATACCTGGAGAACTTATCGAAGCCAAAGTAAAGCACTTGATTGTGTAGGAAGATTCTCCTAACTGTAACCTATATGAAGATGATTGATACTACTTACCCAGCAATTAGATTAGAAAAAACATAGATTTCAGTATCCATATAACCCACATTTAAGAAATGTAAAATGCAAAATTTGAAAAAAATACACATAAGCATAAGACATAATAATAGCAACAACAAATACCATACGTGATATAGGGAACAAGAAATTATTAGGAGGAATCACAATTTCAAAAAACAAAACAAAAAAATGAACTAAATATATAAATGATATTTATAACACCAACAGATAACTTATCAACATAATAGAGTATACTAAGTTATTTGAGCAACAAATCAACAATGTTTCTAGAGATTTGATGTAAAAGAAAGATACCATCAATGGATAATTATCCAATTCAATATGAATAAAAAACACATTTAACATGTCATCCAAGCTCACTGTTATAAGTCTAAGAATAGCAAGAGATGAAACAGAAAAGAAAATATACCATCAATTTCAAACATAGATTTAGCCAGTGGCGAAGTCATAGCCGTACGAGCATTGGGAAAATCAGCACTTCCAACTTCCATTACTGGTTGTCCTGGGTAAAACATGAGAGACAATGGATTGGGTGTCGACTGTGTTTGGATAAACAGGCTTCTCCTCTGTCCTGTGCATAGAATGATCAGAGCAAAAGTAAGTCTTCCGCAAATTTCTGCAAGGGACAGTAGCTTCATCATATTTTACAACACACAATAACACAAGTGACATCAGCATAACTTAAAGACTTAAGGTTGCAGATGCAACGGTGACTCTTACAATCAGATAGTAAGGTTCCTGATGGATGCTAATGTTAGTTTCTTACACTTTGATTGTCATAGATCTCTGAAACTGATTAAAGAAAAGATAACAAAATGAAAAAGAATTGTTAAGGAAAACATGCAAAGAAGTTTCAAAGATAGAAGCATATACAATTAACCAATGCAACTTAATTTTAAAAGTAGTATGAGCATTCTCACTCCCGATAAGATGAAAATAAGTTACCCGAAACCTACATATGAGATTATTAATCAAACGGAGAAGCTGCGAGTAGTGTTTTGACCAATTAATTTACCTTCCTGATTAAGCTAGCCAGTTCCTCAGGACCTGCCATATCACTACTTGTACTTATTAGGGGGGGAGAAATAAGCCTTAACAGCTGCCTAATAAAGAGCTCATATACACACGAGGGATACCAATCAACCCAAAAGTATGGGCACTCGATGTGCTATGTCCTCGTACTGTCTTGCATCATCGTCGTATGAGACCATTCACTAACAAATGAATGTTCAACATCATTATTGTCGTAATTACTTATAAGTACATGCAACAAAAGTACCTTTTGAGCTTATTGACAAGCCCAATGATGCCAAAGGCAATCAAGATGCTATAATAGCGGAAACTTTGGGAACAAATGAGAACAGAAGAGACAACAGAAGACAATCTGACCTCCGAACCGAATCCACGGTGACGATGCCCATGAATTGGATGGATTTCGAGAAAAGGGCCATTGATTCCGAAGAGGAAGAGGGATCGACGCAGAAGAGATTGCACGAAGAGAAGAATAGAGATAGCATCCGCTACTCCCCCTGATCAAACTTGGATTAGGATTTGTAGTCCTACCCAAGAGATAGGTTATCGCAACCAGCCTTGCGGATCTCTTCATCCCCTGCTTCGTATAGGTTGTCCTGAGACCTACAATATACTAGAAGCGGGAGGGATCTCCTGTTACCCAAATTTTGACGAACTCCAAACAAGAAAATAGGCAGGGCGAGATCGTATACCCGCTCCTTTGCGTCGCTCGACGCGGGGTTCCAAAAGTGCTGCGAATGCGGGCGAAGGGCGAGAGCCACCGAGGGGGAAAGGAGATCGATGTAAGCCGAGGTAGAGACGGCACCGATGCCCTTGCTTGGGCAGAGGCCAAGCGTGGCGGCAAGGACGGCGAGAGAGAGAGAGAGAGAGGAGGGGGTTCTCCAGAGAGATAATAGAAATACTTTTTCACCCGTTTATTCATTCCACATCGACGGGTGACGTATTTCATTGGAAGAAAACTGGGCTCCACTAGACAATTTAACACGTGGCAATTTTATCTTGAATCATTCACCAGGTACGATTGGGTCAGACGAACGTATTCTTTGTTCATTTGTAATCTTTCTTTCTCCCTTCGTCGTTGATATATATATATATATATATATATAATCATATAATCTTAAAAAAAAATTCAAGTTAATGTAGCTAACTACAATTAGCATTAGTTGATTAAGTTGAAAATACGACTTCCTAAAAGATATTAATGTCAATTAAAGTTTTGAGTGGAGCCAAATGATAATGAACTAACAGAGGTTGAACACAACGCAAATATGTTTTTGGTAAATTATTAAATAACTTGATTAATTAGAAATTCTAATACAGAATTTGTATAGGAGTTTATCTCAAAACATAAATTTATAAGGATAAATGGCAAAGGGTAAGTCCTCTAAAAAAATCTTTTTATTTTTTTTATTTCGGTTAGATCCTCTTTTGCCTGAATATTTATATATCATTCCTTACTTCTTAAATAATAAAATTATTTTTTTATGTTTTAAATGATGAAATTGTCTTTAGCTTCTGTTTTGTCGATCGATACTTCTATCGCTTCCCCCTCTCTTTTTCCTTGACCTTTTCATCTCCGTCACTAACGTTTGCCTTCGCCCTAATACTCTTTTTATCTTTCTTTGTCATCGTTATCTTTTGTCTTGAAATACCTTGATTAATCTTATATATAAAGAAAGATTAAAATTAATTTATAAAAAATTTTGTGAGTATATTATTATTAAATTTAATTTAAATATTTTTATGAACCGTTTGGATTAAACAAAATTAATATGTCAAGTAGCCTATCAAACTTAGGTTATGACTTTTGGTATCATAGCTGATAGGCTATTCATCGATAGAATAAGAGAACTCATCATTCAGCTACTCAATTAAAATTTAAATATTAAATTAAAATTAAACCTTGCAAGAATATAAAGTAATATTTTTACTAATAAAATACTTAATAAAATCACCTTAAAGGTTTAAGGTGATTTTATTTTTTTTAAATAAAATACTTAATAAGAGTATAGTAAATCTAACAAATCCATAATCCGATTCAATCGGGATAAATTTAACTAATTTTGACCAAAGAACAAAATGTGATCCTAAGTCATAGTCTTCAAAAACTCAGATTAGATTCGAATCTTTAATAAAATTGAGATAAGACCTTGGAGTTTCAGACAAAAAAAACATGAAATTGTATATGAAATATTAGACTGATGGAAATGTTCAAATTTCTAGATGGATATGGATATAGATTTTGATCGGGTCATTAATAACTCCAAAATGCTCAAAGTCGACCATGGAAAAAAAGAGAAGCAATCTTGTCCCTATTGTTATGTCCTTTTCAAAGCACAATAAGATATCTTATTGCAAGAGACATGTTTGAAAAAGAAGGAAAAGGAAGAAAAAAAAAAGAAAAGAAAAGAAATCACCATCATTCACATTGTACAAATGGACATATGTGGATTCAACTTGCCAATAGTTCCAAGGCAAACACATTATCTCAAACTAATCTTATCTTTCCAAAGACTTTGAATACCCTTTTTTATGTTTTCTTGTTCTTTTAGATCTTTACTAAGTTCCCTGAACCATCCAAGGTGGCAATCCAAATCTACAAAGTTACCATTGTTGGTAGACAAGAAAAAAAAGATTGTTGTTAGACAAGACACCACAAGTCATTTGATCAATAGAAAGTGGAGGGAAATAATTAAATGGAGAAAATATTCTTTTTCATTATTACTCAATGGTAATAAAATAAATCTAAAGAATAATTAAAACATATACCCTACACCATTACCTTTTTCTTTTGGTGAAGGACAAGCTTAAGCTGAGAGAAGACCATGAAAGTAGTATGAATTTATTTGCTCTTAGTAAAGCAAGAATAAGAATTATGAAGCATTTATTTCACTGATAATTTGGTAGATGGAGACCTGTTAGGATGTGAATGACTTGTTCATGTACATGTGATGGATGGATGGATTGGGATCTCTCTCATAAGCCACAAAATAATAGGATTAACCAGTCAACCATCTTCCAATCTTTATCAAGATGGAATGATTCCTAACAAATACATACATACAAATTGTGACTTGGCCAGGGAAGGCAGTATTGGGGGCAGTTCCTTTCTCCCTATTCTTCCTACCCGTTTTGCCTACCTAACTAATGAGATAGTTGGGATCCTTCTGATGTGGTTAATTGGGGCCCCACAATGTCTTGCAATCAAGAAGCGTGTATTTTGTTGGGTGACGAGCTAACGGGTAAGTAGTTGTGCACGCAAGAAGCTCCCCAAATCCTTCGGGAAGCTTACAATATTACATGAAACCCAATCGAGTGATCCCCAACATCTGCTCCCCTCTCGTTTCGAGCTCTCAGCATTCGAGACTCACATCCATGGCGATGCGGATACCTCCCTCGTAGATTCATCGGTGGAAGCTTCCCCGTTCCACCCCGAAGTCGCCACCTTTGGTGCCCCGATTCGGAGGAATGCGTCTCCGGATGTAAAGATGCGATCTTGGGCCAGAATGAGGGGCTCTTCCTGGGGTCCGTCGATCTAGCGGCGAGGATGAAGCGATCCCTCCGTTTGCCCTTCAGCTTTTTGATCCTCGTCGCTGTGTTTTCTGTCCTCAGCTTCCGGGCGGCGGTGCAGGACAGCAGGCGGCGCGAGCGGCGGCCGGAGGTGGCCCCTCCGGCCAACGCGACTCTTCTTAGGTTGGCGGCGGTGGAGTCCGGGGAGGCGGAGCTGCGGAAGGACGTCGACGACCTCCTCGACGGGACCTTCCCCTCTGGCCACCGTGGCGTGGCCGGGTGGCGGCTCCGGACCCACTTGGACTGGCGGCAGGAGAACCACCTGGAGGTGCTGCGTCGGAATGAGCCCCGGTTTCGCCACCGGCTCCGGGGCCCCAAGGACTACCGGGCCTTGCCCGATTTCCGCCGCCCCCTCCGCGACTGGTTCCGGCGCCGCCGGTTCCATCCCGGGGTCATGTCGGAGCTGGTCGAGCTCATCAAACGCCCCATCGATCGCCACCACGGCCGCCCCGACACCAAAACAGAGCGGTACGGCTCCTGCGCCGTGGTCGGCAACAGCGGGATCCTCCTGAACAACGACCACGGCGGCCTGATCGACGGCCACGACCTGGTGATCCGCCTCAACAACGCTCGCGTCAGCGGGTACAACCACAAGGTCGGATCAAAGACCGGCCTTTCCTTCGTCAACAGCAACATCCTCCACCTCTGCGCTCGAAGGCCGGGCTGCTTCTGTCATCCGTACGGCGAGGGCGTCCCCATCGTCATGTACATCTGCCAACCCGTCCATTTCCTCGACTACGCCGTGTGCAATTCGTCCCACAAGGCGCCGCTCCTCATCACGGACGTGCGGTTCGACATGCTCTGCACCCGGATCGTGAAGTACTACTCTCTGAAGACGTTCGTGGACACAACAGGGAAGCCGCCGGGGGAGTGGACGAAGGTCCACGACGAGAAGATGTTCCACTACTCGTCGGGGATGCAGGCGGTGATGCTGGCCTTGGGGATCTGCGACCAAGTCAGCGTCTTTGGCTTCGGGAAGTCGGCGGAGGCGAAGCACCATTACCACACGAACCAGAAGGCGGAGCTGGACTTGCATGATTACGAGGCGGAGTACGCCTTGTACAGGGACCTGGTGGAGCAGCCGGAGGTAATACCCTTCCTCAAGGACTTTGGATTCAAGGTTCCTCCAGTAGTATTCTACCATTGAACTGATTGCTCGGATCGAATAAGTTGCAATTCACCATTTTGTGATAGAAAAATCTTGCAAAAAGAAGGAAAAAAAAGAAAACAAGAATTGTTAGTCAGATTGTTTGGTAGATTTTCGATAGATTGTTCGTGAGTCGAAGATGTAGTTTGAGTTGCCATGTCTAATTTTCGATGTCGTTTGTGCAAATAATTATGTTGATAAGGGTTTTGAGATTTACTTCATGTCGATTCTTTTGTAAAAAAAAAAAGGAAACTTTGTCCCATATGATAGTTCTCCATTAGTTGATGAATTTGTCGATTGTGTTCGAAAAGCTGGATTGATTGAATGGGTTACACAAGAGATCTCTCTTGGTCCATAGTTCTGATATTGCATAAGGAATTTGTGACTTGAGGGAAATGACTCTTCTTCAGCTCTCCGATAAGATCGGGGAGATTTAATGCTAATCATGTTAAGTTGTTTTCACTGCAGACTGTCTGTTGATTACAACAACCAGCATATGTGAGCTGCCGCCATGGAATTAAATCGATAGAGTTAGCAAATCTAATTAGATTGGTTCTGTGTGACCTATCATGATATTAAGTAGCTGATAGCTTCATCAATGTTTCGCATTGTCCTTGACATGGCACACACTGCATCATTCCCATCGCTTCTCTAGCTTATTCTCCGACCTGTTGTTTCGGGAAGCAGCTCAGCTGGGTTGGATTTTCTACAACGCACACAACAAATATTTTGCATCTTTTATGTCATTATTATTTATCCTTGTTTAGATTTTGGCAAATAGTTTATGCCATCTTTTACGTCATAAACTGCAGCCAAGTTAGCAAACAGTTTACATAAAAGGTACATAAAAGATGCATCTTTTATGTCTAATTTATGGTACGTGTAAAGAAAGTTTTGTTATTTTCCCTGAACTCGCTATAATTAATAGTTTAACCCAGTATCAATATTTACCACATTGTGCTTTTGCAACAACTGAGCTTTCTTTCATAAGAAGAAAAGCTGTTGCAAAAATTCACAATAAAAAACTCTTCGAGTGTAGCATTTCACTGCAAAATGGCTCATCTTGCTTTTATGCATTCAAAGCAACATGTTGTGTTGGTTGTGCATTATGAGCACTGGATGGACCAGTATCAGTTTCAATTCCATTTTCAAGGGTTCTGAAACAACTATTGTTCACTTTTGAAATTTGTCACTGCAAGATTTAGGTCATGTACTTGGGATCCATCATGGTTGTAGTAACTCAAGGAAGTTAAGTGTGTTGTGAATTCTTGTACTCCAAAAAGAATTTGGGTTTTCTAGCACAAAAGTTGCCAAGCAACTATCTGATCTACTGACTTTAAGAAGGCTTGCTCAAGAATTATATGCAGGTTAGTTCTTCTGATAAGGTTGATGCTAAACCAAAAAATGTCAGAAATTTTGATGTAAATATGGTATACTATATGATGGGGAGCATTTATGCTCCTTGATCCATGATGTTAGTAGGGCAGTTTAGCCAGTTGAAAAAGAGAAGATGATTTTTATACACTTTTTATGTGGTTGATTGATCTGTTTTATGGTTACTTTTTAGTTACTAAACTTATCTGTTTATTGTAAAATACTTGGAAGAAAGACAAACAGACAAGGAGAGCAAGAAAAGGGCAAATATGTTATGTCTGTTGTTTTAGCTGCATAAATATGTTCTCTGGTGATTAAGAAATCACATTCTCAGAAAC
Organism: Musa acuminata AAA Group; assembly: GCF_036884655.1. Taxonomy (NCBI): domain Eukaryota; kingdom Viridiplantae; phylum Streptophyta; class Magnoliopsida; order Zingiberales; family Musaceae; genus Musa; species Musa acuminata. The sequence continues at coordinate 51,723,922 of NC_088334.1, read as the reverse complement.
AACAACACTTGCAAATGAACACAGAAAAAAAAATATACCTTGTTGGTTTCATCATTCATCCATCTGCAGTGGGACTCCTGTTGATTAATGGTGCTATATCCTGTGTGAAGTTGACACTTGAACCATGATACTGCTCCTGAATGGAAAAGAGATGAATCGAAGAGGAAACAATGATACCTTCGATCAAGAAGAGGAAACATGATGAATTGAAGAATACCCTACAGGAATATTCTAGCCTTGAGGTTTCTATTATTTTTCTCTAGAAAAATTTGCACCCCTACCTTTGGTTTCCCAAAGATTGACAAAGGGATGCTTGGAATGAGGTTTCTATTATTTTTCTCTAGAAAAATTTGCACCCCTACCTTTGGTTTCCCAAAGATTGACAAAGGGATGCTTGGAAAGCAGAAAAAAGAACATTAGAAGAAACCAAGACCACATCTTTTTTTTTTTTTTTTAAGGTGGAAAATGAGTGACTTTTTACACAATCGGTAAAACATTTCAATGTCCCAACCAAAACGACAAGCCTCTTCTTCTCCCTTTCTTTTTGCCCTTTTGACAAAAGAGAAAGCATGATGACATTGCTTTATTTATTTAAATACAGAGAGCAAAAAGCAATGCTCAATCTAAGTCAGAGAGTGCAACGGACCCACAAAATTCCCTTACTTGGTCTTAGGCTGACTTGATAACACGTTGGTAATGGATCCATTAAATTTATCGGGTCGGATATGAATCCTCGATCCACAAAACTATATATATATCTGATACCAATTAAATACCATCATGGATCGGATCGAGTCAAAGGTGGATTATACCCGATAACATCCCTACGACCGGCACGCCAGGTTTATGACAAAATGCCCAAAGTTCCCCCACCTTTGTCGTGGGGCAAAGAAGAAATCCAGCTCACGACGCTCATTTAGTGTCCCACTTTACTCTTCCGAGCATCTTAAATCACTAGCCTGCGCTGAGTAAGGCTGGTGGAAGTGCAGACCAACGTGCTAGCTTCGGTGGGTGAAAAGATTCGTGTTGTATTTGGACCGATCTCGTCCTCTGAGCTGAGCTCTGACGGTAGTCTAAAGCTGTCTGTAAATTATTGAAGAATTCTTCTTCGCTGGAACTAAAAAATTGCAAATGTCGAGCCCGCCCAACCATCATTATATCATTTGGCTTTCTGTCTTCTCCTGCTTCTTCCCTTTGTTCATCTGCCGTCCATTACGTTCTAATCAATGAGTCGGCCATAGACCTCTGTGTCTCTGTCGACACTCCTACCCCAGCCACTCCTAAAAGATCAAAGGATGGCCACTCCAAAACGGAAAAAAAAAAAAAAAAAAAAAAGAGTTGTGATTGTTGTTGACCCAACAATTCTTGTGGCGGCTATTCTTCATTGACTGATCCGCTTGAGTCGTTCAATAATTTGCATGTGTTTATCTTTCTAAACTTGGTTCTTTGCACCTGCGAGAGTTCGATCGCAAGACATCTTTCCCCTTCTACCCCAAGGATGTAGTACTTCACCCTTCGTAGCACTTCCATCTCGCACACCCTCAGAATATATATATATATATATATATATATCCCGACTTATTCTGGTAACTTTTCTAATCTCAATTTAAGTTGTAGACAAATACATCACATCACCCACCAACAATTCTAGCACCAAAAGACATAACATTGCTAAGCTAACAATTTTAGGTCCCATAAGAGGCAACAACATATTCACTGATATACAAAATGTAGTTGGCAAGTATATCTATCCCATTAACAATTGTCAGTGTCAAAGAAGGGAAAAAGGTAACTACTTAATGGGGGCTTCTAATGCCAAGAAATATCTTCTACTTAAAGCATCCGCAGGCGTGTTAGCAAACTGCTTTTCAGCTTCTACAATACACGAAACAACACGGAGAGCCATGTTATCTGAACAATTTTAGACAAGCAAGTGACACCATGTTGATTCAATTACTCAATTCAACATCTATGTGACATTTACAGTTGTAGTTCCTTCCATATCAATTTTCAGATCCATAATGATGATGATACCAAATATGGATATTTCTTGTTTTTTTTTTTTTTTTGTATACTTATCTACCACTAGGTAATCTTTCAAAACGTGAACTGTGCAAATGTAAATGTGGTCTCATGAAATAATATCTCCAAATCGGTTATAGACCTCAGCAGTCACTATTGATCAGTGATGGTAACGATAATATGGACTTACCTGACACCAGAATTTGCTCAATGCTGCCAACCCGAAGCTAAGGTGGAATTTGGCTTTAGCAACTTGGCCCTGTTAGAAATTAACATGTGAGTTTGTTTCGACATGAGAAAATTCTTCAATTGAAATACATGGATACGTTCTTCAGTCTCGATCACGGCTGACTCCACGTAGCAGTTTAACTCTGAAAGAACCTTGATTATTTCACAAGGCACCGCCGGATTATGGGCCGTCTCTATGAGCATCACGCTGTTGACATTAACATCATTAAAAAGGAGAACCCTGAGAATAGCCGCAAGTGATAGGCAAACATATTTTGCACACATTATGGTTACATATTGTGCACGATATCTAATCTACAGAACTGATTCCCATATATCATGCTGCAGTTTACGAGTGGGGACTCTTTTGACTCTTGAGAATATGACTAGGCAACTGGCTGTTTTACTACTAACTCTAATAGAGCAGAATTCCATTTTATTAGCAAACAAAAAAAGACTGAATATTTCATGATTAGAATATCCAAGTAAAATGAATCTCTAATGGAGTAGAATTTCATGCTAATCAGCTCACAAAAGGGTTGCATATTTCATAATTGGAGGTAACCAAGTAGAACTGCATCTTATATGATCAATCCCCAAATGTTAAGAAATGACACCAACACAACGACAAAAAAATATAATCACAGGTACAGAGAAAAGCAGAAGCAACAGGAAGCACACACATTATTATTCCTTTTCTTCCTTGGAGTTTGATCAGAATATTACACATAGCAGGTTATGTGCTTTTGTTTACAACGCTTTTTCTTGGACCTAAACAGTGGCCAAAGGTTACAACACTATAACAGAGGAGAGGTTTAGTCGCCTGGATATCTGACATCAACTGTGTGGTGATCGCTTGTAGGAGAACTAACGAGAGTAGATCTTATGTAAAAAATGAGAGCTACATGGTATACTGAAAGCACTATCATAGAGGAAATAACCGGACATGAAGATGTAGTCTTAAATGAAATGTTAGGTCTTTTATTTTTCTTAGAGAATATGGCATATTAGACTGAGAATTGATCCTATGCTTTGAAACTGATCTTTGACACTTTCAAGAGCAAAGAAAATTCACCACACATTTATTGGTAATATGAACCACTAGGTGCTGACAGAATAATGATAAACAAAAATTTAACGATAAAGATAACGAAAGGAAAGCAGCACACCTTGTCCTTGGTCCATTGTAGACAAAACGTAAAGATGTTGCAGAATCGGTATAGAGCTGTAAATAATAATATAAACTCAGTAGTCTCAGCCCGTTCCAAAGTGATGCAACCTACCGAAAACATGCTAAAATTTGAAGGGTAGCCAGAGACATGTGATAAAGACTTCATTTGAAATACAATATGCTAACAGTGCATGATAGGGAACCTAAACCTCCAACTTGTGAACCTGGCAGCCAGAAATATATTAGTACACTTTAGAAACAACCTGGTTCACGCTAGAATTTAAGGAGAAGCCAATGAAGTAACTACAAGTATATTCAAGTATGGACTTCTAATGATTGTATTATAAAAATGTTGTAATAAGTTTTTCATCTTTTCATACATGAATAAGTTTTCAAGGTAAATGAAAAATAATATATCTTTTTTTTTTGTTTTGACGGAAACTGAGACTATAGTCAAATGTCCTAATAATTTCACGATAATGGTGATAGTTGGTTATGATGCCTGGAACTTACAACCCGGAATAGTTCAGGCCTGAATAGATTGGCGTGTGACAATATACAGTTAAGGAAATATCAGCCATGGCAGAATTTAACCTTCTTGTTTCCAATATCCTCTGCAGTTCCCATTTGCTCACCAGATACCTAGATTAAGTATGTCAACATGAAGAAATATATCACCATAAGACATTAAGTCAATCAGGATTTAAAGGTAATAAAGTAATAAAAAAATCATATCATACTTTTGGATACTTCTGTACTACATCAGTGGAGGCCATCTTGTTCTTAATGAGCTCACCAAGATACTCAACTTTGCATGGCCTACCAGTTACATTGAGACCATGTAACTTCAAATCCAAGAAATATCCTTAAGATGGGAAAATTGACAGTACCAATATAAAAGAAGGATGCCCAGGCATAATTTATCGAAGAAAGAGTTTGATGATACGATTTAGAAATATACTAATCATTTTCTGCTTAAGCATTAATAACAGAATGCAAAAAAACTGATGGGCTCTGATGTCAATGCAAGTTTCAAACAATGAGAAAAGAAACTAAATTAAATATAAAGATTTTTCAATGGCTATCTACTGCCTTTTTCTTTTTTTTTGAGGTATTTTTTATGCATAACAGAAAACAATGCTTTCCATTGCACTGGCAAGTATCAAACTGATATTGTTATGTGGACAATTCAAGTTACTAAAGCACCTTAATTATCAAAGCAAATGATCAGCATATTTTTACTGAAAAATGCTTCGAAGTATGGCTCGTGGACATTCTTTTTCATAAAAGCCTCAAGATATCTACTGGTCTTTTATGAAGATATCTCCTTCAAATTGTCAGTAGAAATAGAATAAGCAAGTCACAAACTCATACTGATTAAACTAAAACGTTGGCATTTGTCCATGCTACATATTATGGTTATTGCATATGTTGTTACACCATTGTTTGAGCAACAAGAATCAGCTATGCAACCTAAGCAGCTTCCTTACATGTGACTGTATAGTATATGACGAATTCATCAAATACTCTTGAACCATTAAATGATGTTTTCATTTTGTGAAAGAAGGAAATATGAGGGAGCATCCAGCCAAAAAATGATCATGAAATACTATAGGAGTTCAGAATAAGGTAGACTGTGTACATGGTTGCAAATCTTTTATATTCATCTTGCAAAGAAAGAGGAACAATAGCCTTTATTTGCACTGTGGTAGAAGTAATCAGATGATTATAGGAATATTCAAACTAATTACATGATCACTCACAATCTTGTAATAAACACTGATCTTAGTAAAATAGAAGCCTCACACTCGACAGTTCCTTTAACCACAACACCTTCAAGATCCTTCAAAATCTCCAGCTGCAAGATCAAAAACTAGATATTAAGAACTCAGAATCAAGAGATCATGTTTAATGGACATTTCTGACCAGAGGAAGACCATCTATTTTCCCTTTTCCTCTGAAACCAGCTGAAAAACCAATAACAAATTATAATTGGCGTCCTAATCTCACCCCATAGACGTCAAAGGAATATTTCCACCTCCCAAACCAATTGACAAAACAACAGTTTAGAAACATGAAGCTTGATCTGGATGCAATAAAATATACAATATACCAGTTTTGTCATATATGACTATATTAACTGCAATCAAGACTGCATCACATGAGTATAATGAAGTGGCCTAGAAAGATACAAACAAACCATGCACATAGGTGCACACATGGATGCATATAGTTACACACACAGGACCCAGAAGATGCTGACTGAAAAGTGGAAAATTTGTTATTAGAGCTACTATTTGCAGATCTGGCTCGTTTTGATAGGGAAACAAGAGAAATCTTTTGATGAACTTAGAAAGTTTCCTACAAGGATATCTTAATAAAGAAAAGGTCAATTGATTCTGTTGTGGGCACTTCAAATGAGCGAGTAGAGTTGAGACTAGTCTTTGTTTTTTGGGATTTTCTTTTATTTATTTATTTATTTATTTTTGGCTTCATCAAGGGGGCCAATTTGTTATGGTGGTTTCTCCACAAACGACTAGGTCAAATTTCACAATCACCTCCTTTGTTTACATATTTATGTTTACATAAAAGATGCACATAAGTTAATTAAGAGTGCTGCATACTCCATTCTTTCAGCGCATACACTGAATATAAACAACATATCCAAAACCTAAGACCTTTCTCTTTGCTTAAAAGAATCAAGATATAGTGCTGCATCATCGATCACCTACCAGTAAATCTTTATGAGGAAAAAATATCAAAGCGTTCAGAAACTTAATGTTCAACTCCATTAGTCTATTATGTATTTGCAGTTGATAAAACAGAATATTCCTTCAAACCTAAATCCTCAGGCAGAAATTGACAAAACACAGACTACCTTCTCTTTGCTACTATAAGGAAACAGTTAACAGAAACAAAATAATCTGCAAAGAATGGATTCAAGGAAATGAAACCATGGTTTATGCATGATAAGAACAAAATGGTAAGGAATCGCTTAACCAGGTCAAATAATGCCTTCATATGGTCCTCTGAAGCACAATGCACAAATGCTGAAAGATCTGAACCTTGCTTTAGCCAAACAGTCAGTGTATCACAATCCTCATCATACTGTTCTGATGGCTGACAGGAAACAATTTCTGACAGGGTCAGTACAGAACAACAACGAAACACAGGGAATACCATCTCGTATAAAACCACATAATAGTTCTAACCATTTATAAATACATACAAGCTCCTTGATAGAAAACACATCCATGATTTGATATCGAAAAGCTATTTGTCACCAAATTTGACAAGTCAACTAGGCATTTATATCTACTCTTGTACTTAATATCTTAACCATTGTGGTATCATGAAGCTGAATACAGAGCCTACGTCACACCCTCGCTACTCAAACTGTTAATTGCTCATCTTGATTGGCATAATTACGAATGTGCATAAATTATGAGCGGAAAGATCTCTATAATCAATAAAATATTCTGCTTCTCAGCTTTAAATGTAGAAAGCAGATATTGTTTTGATTTCACATATCACTATGTCATCAGCACAATTTTTCTCCGACTGAACCCAAAACAATTGCAAAAGGAGCCTGTAGAAGAAAGTTTGCGGAGTTAACTTAAAACCCAATGCAGCAGAGTAATGTAGCTGATGAATCCATACCTCGGAGGAGAATCGCACCAAATGAGAATAATGAGAACCAACCCTAACCACAGAAGGAGACTGTCATGCGCGAGAACTCAAACAGTCTCTTTGTACCAAAAGAAATATAATCCACCTAGTTAAACTCGAGACCTCTCAATTTATCAAGACGCGATATCAGAAGGCACAAGTTAATGTATCAAAAACTGGGATTTACATGATTACTAGAAGCATTATTCTTGTCATTCTTTCTTCCCTTCTGATGCTACAAATATAAACTCAGTTGTAGTGCAGACAAAAGGAGAAGCAAATTGCAATATTGCAAGGCCAAATGCGTCGTCTTCATCTAAAATTTTCAAATGCGCCTCATATTGTGAGAAGAAAAAGTATTTAATCATTAAAAATAGAATTTTCAAGATGTTCCACCTCGTTTATATATAGAAGGCACCATCATTTTGCTATTCTGCAACAGTATCCAGCCAGCAACACTATTTCAAATTCCAGTCAAGAATCACATGTCCACAACTGTGCTCGTCTATTCTTTCTCTGCCACGATGATATTGCTCTAGATTGCTACTTTCTAATCAAACAGAAGTAAACTAAAAAATTAAAAAAACCATACAAAACAACACCACAAATTTCTCCCAAATCCCCATAGACCAAACAGAAATCACAAAAAAAAAAAAAACAAATAAACATGAAAGATTCCATAACTATCATTAAGACGAGCCTCGATTGCAATAACATGATCCGTGAAACAACAAACTAAATGTCACATAAGTTTAATCAATTACAATAAGCAAGATCATCACAGACCAAGAAAATCGAATATTAATACCATTCACTAAGCTAAAACGGTCGTGATCCATATACAAAAGCACCTGGTTTCAACCTGCAGCTATAGAATAACTGGAATCTAGATGGACAGACCGAAAAGATAGACGAACCGAGACATTGAATCTTAACAACATTCAAGAACTAAACGATCGAGATCCGGACATACAATCAACACATCCCAAACTAAACCACAAAAGTCGCAGAAACCGCAGAACATGATCCAAAAGAATAAATTCCACGGATAAAATGAACGAACCAAGACAGGGCAAGGGAACTTACCGGCGGATCATTCCGAGAGGGTCCCGGCGGGACGAAGGGGATCCGTCGAGGAACAAGGGGCGCTCGAGGGTCTCGGAACGAGAAGTACAAAGGCGAATAAACCCTAGATCCGGAACCCTAAGTCGGTGGGAAACGAGAGAGAGCGGAGGAAGAGAAGAGGAGGAGACGCGAGGCAAAGCCATTGCGTTCGTTAGAACCCCCGCGAGGGAGCAGGCCCTTTTATAGGCAAATGACGGGGATTCACTGTTAAGTTTAGAACAGCGAGAGTGCTTTGTAATAAATCAAAACCGTCCGATTACATTACGTGGCAAGATCGTTGGCTCGCATCTCATACTCCCTAAATGGGAATCTTAGGAAGTTGGTTTGATGGTATTTAAATATCTGATAGATGTTCAAATGTGAAAATATTATTAAGTAAACAGTCATAATTAATCTTAGAAGCAAAATATGTGTCACATAATATATATATAGCTATACAAAGGTATTGGATAACTTATGCTTCAAATCAACTGTGTCTCTTTCTTATTCTTTGAAATGCATGGACTATAATATGAACATTCCTCCCCAACCTTCATGCCCATCTCTTTGCTTGATTGACAGTCACCCAATTACACTCACGAGGGTATTGAATTATCACTCTAGAGAACAAAGCCATCATAGAGCTGTGAATGAACTAACATCTTAAATTGGAAATAGGTAAAAAAATTAGATTGAATACTATCAGTGTCTTATTATTAATTTCGACTTAAGTATTTTGAGTCTGAAACATTTATTCCAATGCAATCATAGAATAGTTTTCAGAATATTAGTTTTCTTATTATTTTTATTAAGATATTTTAATGAGTATCATATTATTGTATAATTGAAAAGTCTTATATTTTTAAGTATATACGAGAATTGTATCGATCATTACTTAACTATGAAAATTCTATTGGAATACTATGCCTAGGAGACGTTTATCTATGCTATTTATTGCATGATAAAATAATTTTACTTCAAACTAGCCAAATAAATCTTGACAATAATTGTTAGGCTCGGAAGAGAAAGAAAGCTAACATGGTAATCTTATCAATCACATAATTTATATACCTAATTATATATTAAGATTTTAGAAACTTAATTAGATTTTGATTAAAGTTATCGATAAATAAAAAAGAGTATTAATCTTGATGGGAGAGACTTAAGTTAACTCTATCTAGGTCCTCCACTCTCGCATATATAATGATATACACACTTAATTATTTTCATCATATAGATCTAAGGTTTTTAATTCAATAATAATATCGAAAGGTATGTGATATTATTCTGGATAAATGATATTTTTTTTATTTTAATCCTGACTTAATTATATTCCACAAGATAATTTAATTTTATAAATCTAACAAAAAAATATAACTAAATTTGATTATTACGAGTTATCATCCATTATTACAGAGAGAGGATTTGGAATCGAATAGCGATGTTGTGTTAGCAGAGATGGAGGAAAATGACAACACTGACAAGAAGATAACACCAAAAACAAACACGTGAAAATTAAGAGAAACACCATTGTTGAGCAATAATTTAGAGTCCTATGTTTATTTTTCGCAACGTCCAAAATCCCCCCAAAAAGAAGAAGACGAGGACAAGAAAGCCCACCCGATTAATTAGCGGTGGGCATGACGTCGAAGACGATGGCAAGAAAAAAGAACCCATACATCTCATGCCCTTTTGGTTTTTATACTTAGACCAAAATATCGTGATTAAGATAAATAAAAAATACATCAATTTAAAATTGAGTTCTTCCATGACTCATTTTTTTATGGTATGATTCTATCATTCACATGAGAAATTAGCGAAGGTGAGAGACCTTCTTCATAAGCCATGAAGTTGGAAGGCTTTCATCTTGGAGGTATTCTTGTTGAGCCAAAACTAGCCTGTTAATTTATTATTATTATTTTTTAAGATTAGTATCTTTCTATTCCTCTATTTTTGTTCCGTTATTATCAAGAAAAAAGTATTAGAAAAAAATAAAAATAAAAAGGAGGCTCTTTGGACGCTCGCCATTAAGGAATAGTGTCTGAGTTTTAGGTTACATGACAACACTTTAAGAATGAGAAGGTAACATTTGAGGTACATGCATGGGCTCGTGTACTTTGTTGGAGTACAATAATTGAGAGACAGCCAACAATAATTGAGAGGCACCCAACACCAACTTCTTTTATCTTTTACCTTGGAAAGTGTTCGATACTGATATCGTGTGTTGACATCAACCCTTCGCATGATCCAAAATCCAAAGAATGACAAATGACTGTCCGACGTAAATATTGGAATCATAGGACGAGATATTTAGACAGTGGAAACACATGCATGAACATATGACAAAAGAAGGACAAGTCTCCTCTTATCCACTTCTTCTATATAAGAGAGTAGTATGCCATGGATTAGTTGTGTGAAGGAAGGAAGGAAGGAAGAGAGCAGCATCCTCGTGGTTCAATATGGCGAGCTTACCACCACTGAAACTAGCAGTCCTGTGCCTGTTGCTTGCACTCACCGGAAGACTGCGTGCCGAACCATGCATCGCAGTCTACTGGGGCCAAAATGGCAACGAGGGAGGCTTACGAGACGCCTGTGCCACCGGCTACTACAAGTACGTCCTCGTAGCCTTCCTCAACCAGTTCGGCAACGGCCAGATTCCACAGATGAACCTCGCCGGCCACTGTGACCCCAACAGCGGCGGCTGCACTTTCCTGAGCAGCGACATCATCTCGTGCCAGCAGGACTACAACGTCAAGGTGATGCTCTCCCTGGGCGGTGGCATCGGCAGCTACCGCCTGGCGTCCAAGGAGGATGCCAGGGAGGTCGCCCGCTACATCTATAACAGTTTCTTGGGCGGCTCTTCCTCCAACCGGCCCCTCGGGAACGCCGTGTTGGACGGCGTCGACTTCGACATCGAGGGAGGGAGCAGAGACCACTGGGACGACCTTGCTCGCTACTTGAAGGCCTACGATACGCCGGAGCGGAAAGTTCATCTGAGCGCGGCTCCACAGTGCCCCATTCCCGACTATTACCTTCAAACTGCGATCGACACCGGTCTCTTCGACTACCTGTTTGTGCAGTTCTACAACAACTACTGCCAGTACACGTCCAGCAACGAGGCCACCTTTGAACAGATATGGAACCAGTGGGTTTCCAAAAACGTAAGCAAGGTGTTCCTCGGACTCCCTGCTTCTCCACAGGCGGCAGGAAATGGCTTCGTCGAACCCTACGAGCTCATAAAGAACGTTATTCCCATCGTCAAGCGTTCAGAGAAGTATGGAGGAATTATGCTATGGAGCAGATACTATGACGTTATCTATGGTTTCAGTCCTCGAGTAAAGAACCATGTGTGTCCCAATGAGTTATCCTTCGCCTCGTCCATGAGGATTAAGCCGTTGACGATGATCTGAACTATGTCAGTGAGCTAGTCTACTTGTGAACCATGTCTCCTATGTCCTACGTGTGGTGTTCTCCATCAGTAAAATAAATATCGTGACATCCTCACTATGTTCTCCATCAATAAAATAAGTCTTTGACGATGATCTGAACTATGTCAGCGAACTATTCTACTTCCTTGTGAACCCGGGAGGATGTCTCCTATGTTCTTCATCAATAAAACAAAGATGGTGAAATCCTCATCATAACTAATATTGTTTGAATCTGCTTCGTTGAAACCACCTTTATTCCTTCACATTTTTCATCCGCCTTCGAGGTCACTACAGACCGATAATGAAACACAGGTAATATCATCTTGTAGTTTATATTTTTTATCAACCCGTGTGCAGAATTATATAAGATGCCTTCCAGGTGGAAAAAATCGAACTCCTGAGATATTATTTTTCATGAAGCCTAAGATCGGAAGGAGTTTCCCAACCTAATTACCTCCACACCCAAATTACTAAACCGAGAAAGACAAATACGGTGATAAACAGTCAAAAAATAATCCCCAAATAACTATGTTAAAAGTGAGACAAATCGTAGAGGGACAATTGAAGGGTAAAATATTCTGTGGGGAGGTAGCCTTAATCATCTTTAACAGTCTATTTTCATATTTATGTCCAGGTAATAGTGAAGGAAGTCACTCATAATTGTCTGATTTAGACTTATATCCACATAGGTAGACTACAAGGGCGGACAATTATTACCAAATGTCTGATAATAATTGATCATTGATATTCCCCTATCGTTTGTCCCTCCCAAAGGTGCACACTTCACGAATTCTTTAAGAGAGTTTTTGAAATGTAGTTATCATCTTATCTAACAACTAGGGAGAGGAGCCATCGAAATGTCTATTTCAAGTAATAAAGCATATGATCGATCTATTCGGTCTACCAAGAGACCAACTACGAACAAAGGAAGCTTACTCTCAACTGACTTATTTAAGAGCCAAGGCATGCTCCTCTCCTACTTGTCATCGAGACAGGCTATGGAGGAGCCGAGATGAGCATCTCCTCTCTTTGTCGTCGAGGGACTCACGTCGGGCGATGGGTCTACTGTAGGACCACCCAAGGATCTCGTAGATCTATAGCGATGGTGTTAGGGAGTCATCTCCATCATTGATCTGGCCCTCCTCTTTCGCTCATGTTGAGGCGTGCTCCTTTGTTAAGGGTCTACGAGATTGCCTGGGGCTCTTTCCAGTTTGGCGCTAATTTATCCCAGGATCGAATTAGGTCATTGACTTCAACTTTTTGAAACACTAGGTCCCCAAGTCTGACTCCCCAAGGGCGAATACCTTGGTTGTAGAGCTTGGTCACTGCTTTTTTTATATCTTAATGTCCTTAAGTGTGCTTCTACTCTAACCTCGCTAATTAGGTCGAGTTCAACCTGAAGTCTTTTTTCAAAGATTTTCTCATCAAAATTCTCAACTCAATATGTTGAAAAGACTATCTGAGTGGTAGGATAGCCTTAGTGCTAAAGGGTAAATTGAATGGTGACTCTCTCAACTCAATCTTAAGTGTCGTCCAACTTTTGTTGAACTCCATCAGATTGACAAAACTTCTTGAATTTCACATTGTTAAATTGTGTTCCATTGTCGATAATTATGACTCTTCCAATTCTAAAGCAAGTAATGATATACTTCCATACAAATCTCTTGAACTACTTCTCAATGATCGACACCAATGACTTAGCCTCTACTCACTTCGTAAAATAATCAACTCTGACGATGAGAAACCTTCGCTGGCCCGAGGCTAGTGGAAAGGGTTCGAAAATATCCATATCCCTTTGAGCGAAGGGCTATCTGTACTCGATCGAACTTAAAGGGACTACCGATTGATGTTGTATCCATGTGAAACTCTGTCATCAATCACATTTTTGGGCATAGGCTATGGTGTCATTCCATAACGTCGACTAGTAGAACTCTTGAGAAAGTGCATTGAAAGAGAGAGTTCATCTATCATTGTGCTCCCCACATATACCCTTATGCACCTCAACTAACATCATCTTAGCTTCCTGAGGTATTAGGCTTCTAAGGAATGACGAACTAAAAGACTTACAATACGAGCGATTGTTAATTATGTAGTATCATAGAGGAAATAACCGGACATGAAGATGTAGTCAAATGAAATGTTAGGTCTTTTTTTTTTTCTTAGAGAATATGGCATATTAAACTGAGAATTGATCCTACGCTTTGAAACTGATCTTTGACACTTTCAAGAGCAAAGAAAATTCACCACACATTTATTGGTAATATGAACCACTAGGTGCTGACAGAATAATGATAAACAAAAATTTAACGATAAAGATAACAAAAGGAAAGCAGCACACCTTGTCCTTGGTCCATTGTAGACAAAACGCAAAGATGTTGCAAAATCGGCATAGAGCTGTAAATAATAATATAAACTCAGTAGTCTCAGCCCGTTCCTAAGTGATGCAACCTACCGAAAACATACTAAATTTTGAAGGGTAGCCAGAGACATGAGATAAAGACTTCATTTGAAATACAATATGCTAACGGTGCATGATAGGGAACCTAAACCTCCAACTTGTGAACCTGGCAGCCAGAAATATATTAGTACACTTTAGAAACAACCTGGTTCACGCTAGAATTTAAGGAGAAGCCAATGAAGTAACTACAAGTATATTCAAGTATGGACTTCTAATGATTGTATTATAAAAATATTGTAATAAGTTTTTCATCTTTTCATACATGAATAAGTTTTCAAGGTAAATGAAAAATAATATATCTTTTTTTTTTTTTTTATGGAAACTGAGACTATAGTCAGATGTCCTAATAATTTCACGATAATGGTGATAGTTGGTTATGATGCCTGGAACTTGCAACCCGGAATAGTTCAGGCCTGAATAGATTGGCGTGTCACAATATACAGTAAAGGAAATATCAGCCATGGCAGAATTTAACCTTCTTGTTTCCAATATCCTCTGCAGTTCCCATTTGCTCACCAGATACCTAGATTAAGTATGTCAACATGAAGAAATATATCACCATAAGACATTAAGTCAATCAGGATTTAAAGGTAATAAAGCAATAAAAAAATCATATCATACTTTTGGATACTTCTGTACTACATCAGTGGAGGCCATCTTGTTCTTAATGAGCTCACCAAGATACTCAACTTTGCATGGCCTACCAGTTACATTGAGACCATGTAACTTCAAATCCAAGAAATATCCTTAAGATGGGAAAATTGACAGTACCAATATAAAAGAAGGATGCCCAGGCATAATTTATGGAAGAAAGAGTTTGATGATACGATTTAGAAATATACTAATCATTTTCTGCTTAAGCATTAATAACAGAATGCAAAAAAACTGATGGGCTCTGATGTCAATGCAAGTTTCAAACAATGAGAAAAGAAACTAAATTAAATATAAAGATTTTTCAATGGCTATCTACTGTCTTTTTTTTTTTTGAGGTATTTTTGATGCATAACAGAAAACAATGCTTTCCATTGCACTGGCAAGTATCAAACTGATATTGTTATGTGGACAATTCAAGTTACTAGAGCACCTTAATTATCAAAGCAAATGATCAGCATATTTTTACTGAAAAATGCTTCGAAGTATGGCTCGTGGACATTCTTTTTCATAAATGCCTCAAGATATCTACTGGTCTTTTATGAAGATATCTCCTTCAAATTGTCAGTAGAAATAGAATAAGCGAGTCACAAACTCATACTGATTAAACTAAAACGTTGGCATTTGTCCATGCTACATATTATGGTTATTGCATATGTTGTTACACCATTGTTTGAGCAACAAGAATCAGCTATGCAACCTAAGCAGCTTCCTTACATGTGACTGTATAGTATATGACGAATTCATCAAATACTCTTGAACCATTAAATGATGTTTTCATTTTGTGAAAGAAGGAAATATGAGGGAGCATCCAGCCAAAAAATGATCATGAAATACTATAGGAGTTCAGAATAAGGTAGGCTGTGTACATGGTTGCAAATCTTTTATATTCATCTTGCAAAGAAAGAGGAACATTAGCCTTTATTTGCACTGTGGTAGAAGTAATCAGATGATTATAGGAATATTCAAACTAATTACATGATCACTTACAATCTTGTAATAAACACTGATCTTAGTAAAATAGAAGCCTCACACTCTACAGTTCCTTTAACCACAACAACTTCAAGATCCTTCAAAATCTCCAGCTGCAAGATCAAAAACTAGATATTAAGAACTCAGAATCAAGAGATCATGTTTAATGGACATTTCTGACCAGAGGAAGACCATCTATTTTCCCTTTTCCTCTGAAACCAGCTGAAAAACCAATAACAAATTATAATTGGCGTCCTAATCTCACCCCATAGACGTCAAAGGAATATTTCCAACTCCCAAACCAATTGACAAAACAACAGTTTAGAAACATAAAGCTTGATCTGGATGCAATAAAATATACAATATACCAGTTTTGTCATATATGACTATATTAACTGCAATCAAGACAGCATCACATGAGTATAATGAAGTGGCCTAGAAAGATACAAAGAAACCATGCGCATAGGTGCACACATGGATGCATATAGTTACACACACAGGACCCAGAAGAAGCTGACTGAAAAGTGGAAAATTTGTTATTAGAGCTACTATTTGCAGATCTGGCTCGTTTTGATAGGGAAACAAGAGAAATCTTTTGATGAACTTATAAAGTTTCCGACAAGGATATCTTAATAAAGAAAAGGTCAATTGATTCTGTTGTGGGCATATTTCAAATGAGCGAGTAGAGTTGAGACTAGTCTTTGGTTTTTGGGATTTTCTTTTATTTATTTATTTATTTATTTTTGGCTTCATCAAGGGGGCCAATTTGTTATGGTGGTCAAATTTCACAATCACCTCCTTTGTTTACATATTTATGTTTACATAAAAGATGCACATAAGTTACTTAAGAGTGCTGCATACTCCATTCTTTCAGCACATACACTGAATATAAACAACATATCCAAAACCTAAGACCTTTCTCTTTGCTTAAAAGAATCAAGATATAGTGCTGCATCGTCGATCACCTACCAGTAAATCTTTATGAGGAAAAAATATCAAAGCGTTCAGAAACTTAATGTTCAACTCCATTAGTCTATTATGTATTTGCAGTTGATAAAACAGAATATTCCTTCAAACCTAAATCCTCAGGCAGAAATTGACAAAACACAGACTACCTTCTCTTTGCTATTATAAGGAAACAGTTAACAGAAACAAAATAATCTGCAAAGAATGGATTCAAGGAAATGAAACCATGGTTTATGTATGATAAGAACAAAATGGTAAGGAATCGCTTAACCAGGTCAAATAATGCCTTCGTATGGTCCTCCGAAGCACAATGCACAAATGCTGAAAGATCTGAACCTTGCTTTAGCCAAACAGTCAGTGTATCACAATCCTCATCATACTGTTCTGATGGCTGACAGGAAACAATTTCTGACAGGGTCAGTACAGAACAACAACGAAACACAGGAAATACCATTTCGTATAAAACCACATAATAGTTCTAACCATTTATAAATACATACAAGCTCCTTGATAGAAAACACATCCATGATTTGATATCGAAAAGCTATTTGTCACCAAATTTGACAAGTCAACTAGGCATTTATATCTACTCTTGTACTTAATATCTTAACCATTGTGGTATCATGAAGCTGAATACAGAGCCTACGTCACACCCTCGCTACTCAAACTGTTAATTGCTCATCTTGATTGGCATAATTACGAATGTGCATAAATTATGAGCGGAAATATCTCTATAATCAATAAAATATTATGCTTCTCAGCTTTAATTGTAGAAAGCAGATATTGTTTTGATTTCAAATATCACTATGTCATCAGCACAATTTTTCTCCGACTGAACCCAAAACAATTGCAAAAGGAGCCTGTAGAAGAAAGTTTGCGGAGTTAACTTAAAACCCAATGCAGCAGAGTAATGTAGCTGATGAATCCATACCTCGGAGGAGAATCGCACCAAATGAGAATAATGAGAACCAACCCTAACCACAGAAGGAGACTGTCATGCGCGAGAACTCAAACAGTCTTTGTACCAAAAGAAATAAAACCCATCTAGTTAAACTCGAGACCTCTCAATTTGTCAAGACGCGATATCAGAAGGCACAAGTTAATGTATCAAAAACTGGGATTTACATGATTACTAGAAGCATTATTCTTGTCATTCTTTCTTCCCTTCTGATGCTAAAAATATAAACTCAGTTGTAGTGCAGACAAAAGGAGAAGCTAATTGCAATATTGCAAGACCAAATGCGTCGTCTTCATCTAAAATTTTCAAATGCGCCTCATATTGTGAGAAGAAAAAGTATTTAAACATTAAAAATAGAATTTTCAAGATGTTCCACCTCGTTTATATATATAAGGCACCATCATTTTGCTATTCTGCAACAGTATCCAGCCAGCAACACTATTTCAAATTCCAGTCAAGAATCACATGTCCACAACTGTGCTTGTCTATTCTTTCTCTGCCACGATGATATTGCTCTAGATTGCTACTTTCTAATCAAACAGAAGTAAACTAAAAAATTAAAAAAACCATACAAAACAACACCACAAATTTCTCCCAAATCCCCATAGACCAAACAGAAATCACAAAAAAAAAAAAACAAATAAACATGAAAGATTCCATAACTATCATTAAGACGAGCCTCGATTGCAATAACATGATCCGTGAAACAACAAACTAAATGTCACATAAGTTTAATCAATTACAATAGGCAAGATCATCACAGACCAAGAAAATCGAACATTAATACCATTCACTAAGCTAAAACGGTCGTGATCCATATACAAAAGCACCTGGTTTCAACCTGCAGCTATAGAATAACTGGAATCTAGATGGACAGACCGAAAAGATAGACGAACCGAGACATTGAATCTTAACAACATTCAAGAACTAAACGATCGAGATCCGGACATACAATCAACACATCCCAAACTAAACCACAAAAGTCGCAGAAACCGCAGAACATGATCCAAAAGAATAAATTCCACGGATAAAATGAACGAACCAAGACAGGGCAAGGGAACTTACCGGCGGATCGTTCCGAGAGGGTCCCGGCGGGACGAAGGGGATCCGTCGAGGAACAAGGGGCGCTCGAGGGTCTCGGAACGAGAAGTACAAAGGCGAATAAACCCTAGATCCGGAACCCTAAGTCGGTGGGAAACGAGAGAGAGCGGAGGAAGAGAAGAGGAGGAGACGCGCGGCAAAGCCATTGCGTTCGTTAGAACCCCCGCGAGGGAGCAGGCCCTTTTATAGGCAAATGACGGGGATTCACTGTTAAGTTTAGAACAGCGAGAGTGCTTTGTAATAAATCAAAGCCGTCCGATTACATTACGTGGCAAGATCGTTGGCTCGCATCTCATACTACCTAAATGGGAATCTTAGGAAGTTGGTTTGATGGTATTTAAATATCTGATAGATGTTCAAATGTGAAAATATTATTAAGTAAACAGTCATAATTAATCTTAGAAGCAAAATATGTGTCACATTATATATATATATATATATATATATATATATAGCTATACAAAGGTATTGGATAACTTATGCTTCAAATCAACTGTGTCTCTTTCTTATTCTTTGAAATGTATGGACTATATATAATATGAACATTCCTCCCCAACCTACATGCCCATCTCTTTGCTTGATTGACAGTCACCCAATTACACTATTTTGAAGGGGGAAAAAGAAAATGCACTCATGAGGGTATTGAATTATCACTCTAGAGAACAAAGCCATCATAGAGCTGTGAATGAACTAACATCTTAAATTGAAAATTGGTAAAAAATTAGATTGATTACTATCAGTGTCTTACTATTAATTTCGACTTAAGTATTTTGAGTCTGAAACATTTATTCCAATGCAATCATAGAATAGTTTTCAGAATATTGGTTTTCTTATTATTTTTATTAAGATATTTTAATGAGTATCGTATTATTGTATAATTGAAAAGTCTTATATTTTTAAGTATATACGAGAATTGTATTGATCATTACTTAACTAAGAAAATTCTATTAGAATACTATGCCGAGGAGGCGTTTATATGGTATTTATTGCATGATTAAATAATATTATAATTCTAGTACTTCAAACTAGCCAATAAATCTTCACAATAATTGATAGGCTCGGAAGAGAAAGAAAGCTAACATGGTAATCTTATCAATCACATAATTTATATACCAAATCTTGTTAGGTTATGTGTCTCAATAACTTAAGATATGTTAAGATTTTAGAAACTTAATTAGATTTTAATTAAAGTTATCGATGAATAGAAAAGAGTATTAATCTTAAGAGAATCTTGATGTGAAAGACTCAAGTTAACTCTATCTAGATCCTTCACTCTCGTGTATATATATACTCCATCACATAGATCTAAGGTTTTCGAGTCAACAATAATATCGAAAGGTACGTGACACTATTTTGGATAAATGATATTTTTTATTTCAATCATGGCTTAATTATATTCCGTAAGATAATTTTATTGGGAAAATATGTTATAGTGGAATAATTCTTTTTTCCTCTTTGTGTATCAAAAGGGGTTTCCTCATCAAAATACCAATATCAAAAGCATATATTAATCAGAACAACATAAACAACAGTACAATAAATCAATCAAATTTTAACATGAAAAATCAGGAAAAATCACAGGACCGTAGTCCACTTGAAACTTCCACTATTACTAGTAATGATAACATGTTTACAATAAGTCTTCTCTAAAATAATAAGAGAATCATAATAATATCAAAACCACGGCTCAAAAAGAATATATTATCATCACATTGATGGATCTCATCAAAAGAAAAGTTAAAGTTTCACTGAGTATAATAGAAAAGTACCTAAGAAAGAATAAACTACAGAGAGCAAGATCGTTAAGATTATAAAGCTTGTTGCGAGGATTCTCCACGTATAATTTGGGTCAAAACTGACAAAGTAAAATAATTCTTTTTTTACTGTCTATGTATCAAAATGGGTTCCTTTTAAAAAAAACATAAATTAGATTTAGGCTTAATTTTATTAGTCCCAACAAATTTAATTTTATAAATCTAACAAATATATATATATATATATATATATAAAACTAAATTTGATTATTACAAGCTATCATCCATTTCAGAGAGCGGTTTTGGAATCGAATGGCGATGTTATGTTACCAGAGATGGAGGAAAATGACACCATTGTTGAGCAATAATTTAGAGTCCTATGTTTATTTTTTGCAACGTCCAAAATCCCCCAAGAAGAAGACGAGGATAAGAAAGCCCACCCGATTAGTTAGCGGTGGGCTTGACGTCGAAGACGATGGCAAGAAAAAAGAACCCATACATCTCATGCATGTTATAATCAGTGGTGGCAACTCCCAATTAATCCTCTCATAATATTCCAAAGAAAAGAAAAAAAGAACTCATCTAATCCTCGACGATGCAAGAGCAATTTATTTTTTTATTAAATAAATTTTATTAATTTAAGAATATTTGTATTATGTAATAAATTATTAATAATATTTATTCAGTGATGAGAAAATAAAAGTAAATGGAAAAAATAGAAAAAAAAATCAAATCAAGAATATTATGATTATATATTCGATTCGATGTTATTATAATTTTTATTTTTAAAATTGTCCTTTTGGTTTTTACACTTAGACCAAAATATCGTGATTAAAATCAATAAAAAATGAATCAATTTAAAATTTAGTTCTTTCATGTGACTCATTTTTTATGGTATGATTCCATCGTCCTCATGAGAAATAATGAGCGAAGGTGAGAAACATTTACCATAGGAGTATTTTTCACGAGTCAGGAAGCTGAAAGGTTTTCATCTTGGAAGTATTCTTCTTGAGCACCTATTAATTATTTTTTTATTTTATATTATTAGTGTCTTTCTATTCATCTATTTTTGTTCCATTATTATTGAGAAAAAAAATATATTAAAGAAAAAAAAGGCTCTTGGAGGCCATTAAGTAAATAGTGTATGAGTTTGAGGTAACATGATAACACTTGTGGTGCATGCATGGGATATCATTTGTGGTGCATGCATGGGAGAAGAAGAAGGTAACATTTGTGGTGCATGCATGGGATATCAAGAAGTAGAAGAAGGTAACATTTGTGGTGCATGCGTGGGATATCAACTGGTGTCCTTACAATAACTGAGAGACAGGCAACAATAATTGAGAGGCACCCAACACCAACTTCTTTTATCTTTTACCTTCGAAAGTGTTCAATACTGATATCGTGTGTTGACATCCACCCTTCGCAAGATCCAAAATCCAAAAGAAAGAGAAATAACTGTTCGACGTTAATATTGGAATCATAGGACGAGATATTTAGACAGTGAATGACAAATGACAAAAGAGGGACGAGTCTCCTCTTATCCACTTCTCCTAAATAAGAGAGTAGTATGCCATGGATTAGTTCTGTGAAGGAAGGAAGGAAGGAAGAGAGCAGCATCCTCGTGGTTCAATATGGCGAGCTTACCACCACTGCAACTAGCAGTCCTGTGCCTGTTGCTTGCACTCACCGGAAGACTGCGTGCCGAACCATCATGCATCGCAGTCTACTGGGGCCAAAACGGCTACGAGAGAGGCTTACGAGAAGCCTGTGCCACCGGCTACTACAAGTACGTCCTCATAGCCTTCCTCAACCAGTTCGGAAACAGCCGGATTCCACAGATGAACCTCGCCGGCCGCTGTGACCCCAACAGCGGCGGCTGCACTTTCCTGAGCAGCGACATCATCTCATGCCAGCAGGACCACAACGTCACGGTGATGCTCTCCCTGGGCGGTGCCATCGGCAACTACAACCTGGTGTCCGAGGAGGATGCCAGGGAGGTCGCCACCTACATCTGGAACAATTTCTTGGGCGGTTCTTCCGCCAATCGACCCCTCGGGAACGCCGTCTTGGACGGAGTAGACTTGGACATCGAAATAGGGGGTGCCGCTTATTACGACGATCTTGTTCGCTACTTGAAGGCCTACAGCACGCCGGAGCAGAAAGTTTACCTGAGCGCGGCGCCACAGTGCCCCTTCCCAGACGCACACCTTCAACCTGCGATCGACACCGGTCTCTTGGACTACCTGTTTGTGCAGTTCTACAACAACCACTGTCAGTACTCTCCCAGCAACGTTGACACCTTTGTTCAGGTATGGAACCAGTGGGTTTCCGTAAACGTAAGCAAGGTGTTCCTCGGACTCCTTGCTTCTCCTGAGGCTGGAAGTGGCTACGGCTCACCTGATGACCTCATAAATAAAGTTCTTCCCCTCGTCAAGCCCTCAGAGAAGTACGGAGGAATTATGCTATGGAACAGATACTTTGACCTGACCAATAACTATAGTGCTCGGGTGAAGGACTACGTGTGCCCTCATCGTCGTCTGTACTCCATCTCGTCTACTTTGGTGGCGTCGTCTTCCGTGTGAACTGGAACTGTGTGAGCGTCCAGTTATGATGGATGCTGCGCCTGTGGTGTCCTCTAATAATACAATAAACACCTGCAGTGATTGCGCAAAGATATGTCCCCATCTTATTATTTTCTCTAATAATAATAATAATAATAACAACAACCACGCATGATTATAATAACAATGATTTATACGTTCATTTGGACAATGAGTATAGATTTTCTACTTATACCTACACGAGAGGATTAGAATTCACGTTAGGACAATGATTTATAGGTTCGGATTTCTTTTCATCTTTTTTTAATCATTCATTCAATATTTAATTAGATGTTTTGCTCAGTTTTTACTATTATTTCTTTACCATTGCTCTAATAGTTTAACCACACTTGTCCTTGTTACATACATGGGCTTCATTCTTATACTTCAGATCCAATATATGTCTTTTCTTTATGTTGCTTAACTTTAGCAGATCCGATAAGGATTATATCAACACAGTGACAATTGTTTATGCATGCATTAGTCCCTCCTTGTGTTGCACAGGTACAAAGTAAACATAAGAACGACGTTGAAATATATTATGCATATGTGAATGAATTATCACGCAGGAGAACACATCCATCGTAGACCTGTGAATGATGTAACTTATTGTAACATCTTAATTTAGTCATTATCAACATCTTAATTTTTGAGTCAGATCAGAGTGTGACACCTAATTCCAATGCGATCGTAGAATAGTTCTCAGAATATTGGATTTTCTTATTATCTTTGTTATATAGCAGGCCTCAAATCTATAATGGTTTCACCAAGTCCAAGGCATGTAATTCAATAATAATATATGAATGTATGTGATATTATTCTCAAGCAATGATATTTTTGAATTTAATCCTGAGTTAATTGAATTAATTTTATTAATCTAATAATATATATATATATATAACTAAATTTGAATAATATAAGGTATCATCTATTTCAGAGAGCAGTTTTAGAATCTAATGGCGATGTTATGCTTGTTAGCAGAGATGGAGAAAAAATGACGACAATGACAAGAAGATAACACCACAAAACAAACACGTGAAAATTAAGAGAAGCACCTTTGTTCAGCAATAATTTAGAGTCCAAAGAAAACAAGAAAAGAAAACTCATCTAATCCTTGGTCTCTTGTTCGACACCATTAAGATAATTGATCAATCTAACTGATAAATGAATCGAGTTCTTCTCACTTTGTGTGTGAGTGGTGTTAGTTTGGCAAGTCCCATATCGGGAAAACATTCTATTGTAATTATAAATAAGGGCGTGAGTTTTGAAGTCAGATACAAAAAAAAAAAAACCTAATTGTTTGCTTTAAACTTTTCTTGTTCAATAGTTTTCAATGTTTTATGGTCTAGAAACATCTTCCTAAAACATTTGTAATAGTCTTTTTATAGTAATGTTTTGCTTCTCCTTCGTCCTTGGATATAGGCCAATTGATTGAACCACGTAAATACAGTGTTCTTGTCTCTTTTATTTTTTCGTTTTATTATCTTTATTGGG
This sequence comes from Musa acuminata AAA Group, assembly GCF_036884655.1. Lineage (NCBI taxonomy): Eukaryota > Viridiplantae > Streptophyta > Magnoliopsida > Zingiberales > Musaceae > Musa > Musa acuminata. Next base: position 51,699,343 of record NC_088334.1, on the reverse strand, counting down.
TTACCAAATTACCCTTTTGGTAAAATTTTCTGAGGCCAGCTCTAACCTTTAAGCAATGGAAGGCTTTGATTGAGAAGCAAACAGGTAAACAGATTAAGCGGCTTTGAATAGATAATGGCATGAAATTTTGTGAATGTGACTTTGATGAATTCTGCAAAAATAAAGGAATTGTTCGGCATCGCACTGTTAGGATGATGCCTCAGCAAAATGATGTGGCCGAACGTATGAACAGAACACTCTTAGAGAGAGCAAGGTGTATGATCTCAAATGCAGGATTGATAAAGGACTTTTGGGTAGAGGCGATTAATATGGCTTGTTACGTTGTCAACCGCGCTCCTTCTGCAGCATTTAACTTTAAAACTCCAAAGAAAGTTTAGTCAAGTATACCTACTGATTACTCTGATTTAAAATTTTTTGGGTGTCCAGTATACATGCATGTAAATGAAGGAAAATTAGAGCCTCGAGCGAAAAAGTACATTTTCCTTGGGTATGCTTCTGGGGTGAAAGGATACAGATTATGGTGCTCTGGTCCAAATCTCCAAATTTTATAATAAGTAGAGATGGTACTTTTAATGAATTGTTTATGTTATCTTCCAAAGAGGAATCAATTATTTGTACAAATGATAATGCGCAGAAACAGGTGGAGCTTAAGATTGGTGTTCAGATTCTTTTAAGTCGAACTCTTCTACTCAAATAATGCTAGTAGATGGTCCCGAGTCTACTAACGAAGATGATATAGAGGAAGAGCAATATTTTATAACTAAAGATAGACCATGGAGAGATATTCGACCACCACAAAGATATGTAAATTTGGTTGCATATGCTTTGTTTGTTGCAGAAGAAACAAGTGAAGTTGGTGAGCCTACTACCTACTCAAATGTAGTTTCTTGTGATAATTCCGCTAAGTGGTTCATTTTAATGAATGAAGAAATAAAATCTCTCAATCAGAATAAAACTTGGGATCTTGTGAAGCCGCATTCGGGTAAGAAAATTCATATGAAGGACAATCCAACTGATATGCTTATGAAGCCTCTTCCGATTTACAAGTTCAAGCAGTGCTTGGACTTGGTTGGTGTTCATTGTTGGTGATTGTTCGTTGGGGCTTTTGTGAAAAAGGTGGAGTAAGTTTTGTTGGGATATGCCGGAGATTTGTTAGTTTGACAAGCCTCATATAGTCCCACATCGGGAAAACCAAGTTTGTTATCTCCTATTGTAACTATAAATAAGGGTCTAAGCTTTGAAGTCAGATGCACCATAAGAAAACCTAATTGTTTGTTTTAGGTTTTTTTTGTTCAATAGTTTTTGGTGTTTTATGGCCTACGAACATCTTGTTAAAACATTTGTAATAGTCTTTTTATCCGTGGATATAGGTCAATTGATCGAACAACATAAATATGATATTTTTGTCTGTTTTATTTTTCTACTTTATTGTCTTTATTGGGTTGTCAAATTACCCTTTTGATAAAATTTCCTAACCCCAGTTCTAACAAGTGGTGGGAGACCTGTGCATGATATAATTTTATCATTTAAGAGATATAGGAAGGTTTAATTTCTCTTGGAGTGTTGTTTGAGCGAGAGATACTTACCAATTTTATTATTATTTATTATTATTATTATTATTATTATTATTATTATTATATTGTTGGACACAATTATATCTTTACGACTTTGAGGTAACATGATAACACTGAGAAGAAAATGGTGACATCTTAGAGGTGCATGCATGGGATACCAACTCTTTGTCCTTCGTTCAAATAATAGTCAGGTTCTCTACCTTCCCTCTCAAAGAGTCCAAAATCCAAAAGAAAACAAACGTGAGTTCTCTCTGTTATCCTAATCAGCTTTGCAAGTCCTTTGTTCAATGCTGATCTCGTGTGTATATATCCACCCTTCCCAAGATCCAAAATCAAAACGATGACTGTTACTTACTGACTGTTCGATGTAGATGTTGGAATCAAAGGACAAGAGACTTGGACAATCGAACTGTATGCATGCGCGCATGTACAGCAACAGGGGAGAGTCTCATCTTATCCACTTTTCCTATATAAGAGAGTAGCATGCCATGGATTAGTTCTGCGAAGGAAGGAAGGAAGAGAGCAACATCCTCGTGGTTCAATATGGCGAGCTTATCACCACTGCTAGTAGCAGTCCTGTGCCTGTTACTTGCAATCACAGGAAGACTGCATGCTGAATCATGTATTGGAGTCTACTGGGGTCAAAATGGCAACGAGGGAAGCTTACGAGAAGCTTGTGCCACCGGCAACTACAAGTACGTCCTAATAGCCTTCCTCAACCAGTTCGGCAACGGCCAGATTCCACGGTTGAACCTCGCCGGCCACTGTGACCCCATCAGCGGCGGCTGCACTTTCCTGAGCAACGACATAATCTCATGCCAGCAGGACTACAACGTCACGGTGATGCTCTCCCTGGGCGGTGCCATCGGCAACTACCACCTGGTGTCCAAGGAGGATGCCAGGTATGTCGCCGCCTACATCTGGGACAATTTCTTGGGCGGCTCATCCCCCAACCGGCCCCTCGGGAACGCCGTGTTGGACGGGGTAGACTTCGACATCGAGGGAGGGAGCAGAGACCACTGGGACGACCTTGTTCGCTACTTGAAGGCCTACAGCACGCCGGGGCAGAAAGTTTACCTGAGCGCGGCAACACGCTGCTGCATGCCCGACTATTACCTTCAAACTGCGATCGACACCGGTCTCTTCGACTACCTGTGGGTGCAGTTCTGCGACATCTACTGCCAGTGCTCCCTCAGCGACGTTGACACCTTTTTTAGGATATGCGACCAGTGGGCTTCCATGAACGTAAGCAAGGTGTTCCTCGGAATCACTGTTCATCGCGGAAATGACTGCGTCACACCTGAGGACCTCGTAAACATAGTTATTCCCATCATCAAACATTGCGATAAGTATGGAGGAATTATGCTGTGGAACCGATACTCTGACGCTATCACTAACTTTAGCGCTCAGGTGAAGGACTACGTGTGTCCTGATCGTCGTCAGTACTCCACCGCGGCTACTTTGGTGGCGTCGTCTTCCGTGTGAACTGGAACTGTGTGCGCGTCCAGTTATGATGCTTCGCCGATGCGCAATGTGTGGTGTCCTCTAATAATACAATAAACACCTGCTGTGATTGCGTAATGATATGTCCCCATCTTAATATTTTCTCAAAGTATATACGCATGGTTATTTCCAATAATAATAATAACAACAACAACGCATGATTATAATAATAACGATTCGTGTCTTTAGGATTCTTCGATCCTTTTCTTAGATCCTTCATTTGGACAACGAGAATAGATTTTCTACCTATACCTACACGAAAGGATTGGAATTCACGTTAGGACAATGATTTATACCATCGGATTTCTTTTCATCTTTTTTTAATCATTCATTTAATATTCGATTAGATTTTCTTATCAGTTTTACTATTATTTCTTTACCATTTCTCTAATAGTTTAACCACACTTCTCCCATGTTATATGGCCTTCATTATTTTGGTGTCATTCTGATACTTCAGATCCAATATATGTCTTTCCTTTGTGTTGCTTAACTTTAGCATATCCAATAAGGGTTATAAAGGACATTGATCTCAACACAGTGACAATAAGGGTTATATATATATATATATATATATATATATATATATATATATATATATATATATATATATATATATATATATATATATATATATATATATATATATATATATATATATATATGCGCATGAGAATTATCACTCCCAGAGAGATCTTTATTATATTATTAGACAACACCACGTACACACAGTACATGGATGACCGTAGATCTCATGAACACATACGACACACTCATACCATAGTAGCATACGTGCGCAGTTCAAACCTTCATGAAGGGTCTCACAGTCATAGACAAGAGGGAGGCCATACGATCGGGACACACATGGTTCTTTACCTGAGGACTGAAGCCATAGATAACGTCGTGGTATCTGCTCCATAGCATAATTCCTCCATACTTCTCTGAGCGCTTGACTATGGGAAGAACGCTATCTATGAGCTCGTCGGGTGTGACGAAGCCACTTCCAGCCGCCTGAGGAGAAGCAGGGAGGCCGAGGAACACCTTGCTTACGTTTGCGGAAACCCACTGGTTCCATATCTGTGCAAAGGTGACCGCGTTGCCGGAGGAGTACTGGCAGTAGTTGTTGTAGAACTGTACCCACAGGTAGTCGAAGAGACCGGTGTCGATCGCAGGTTGAAGGAAATAGTCGGGCATGGGGCACTGTGGAGCCGCGCTCAGGTGAACTTTCTGCTCCGTCGTGCTGTAGGCCTTCAAGTAGCGAGCAAGGTCGTCCCAGTGGTTTCTGCTCCCTCCCTCGATGTCGAAGTCTACGCCGTCCAACACGGCGTTCCCGAGGGGCCGGTTGGAGGAAGAGCCGCCCAAGAAACTGTTATAGATGTAGTGGGCGGCCTCCCTGGCATCCTCCTTGGACGCCAGGCGGTAGCTGCCGATGCCACCGCCGAGGGAGAGCATCACCTTGACGTTGTAGTCCTGCTGGCAGGAGATGATGTCGCTGCTCAGGAAAGTGCAGCCGCCGTTGTTGGGGTCACAGTGGCCGGCGAGGTTCATCTGTGGAATCTGGCCGTTGCCGAACTGGTTGAGGAAGGCTACGAGGACGTACTTGTAGTAGCCGGTGGCACAGGCTTCTCGTAAGCCTCCCTCGAAGCCGTTTTGGCCCCAGTAGACTGCAATGCATGGTTCGGCACGCAGTCTTCCGGCGAGTGCAAGTAGCAGGCACGCTGCTAGTAGCAGCGACAACGCTGGTGATCGGATCGCCATGGTGAACCAGGAGGCTGTTGGCGAGGCAAGCTTGGGATGGTGTGTCATGAACAAGGCCATGGCAGTCCCTTATATAAAAACACACAGATCAAATTGGTCCTCTATTCCTACACATACAATGCGCTTGGATATCTCTAGAAAGAGCAAAGGTGGTAAGATATGGAATCAAGTTGACGGTTCACGTTCGTCCACCATTGCAAATATTATACAGTCTACAAAGAAATGGATATTAGTCATTCGCTCAGTGGTAGATCGATAGATAAATTAGCAATGGTGGTAAGTAGCACCCACCCAAATCATACAAAGCGTCAAAACACTTATGTCAGACAACAGGGAATAATTATTAGTGTTGCAGACCCGTCTTTAACTCGGACGACGACGACGACGAGAGGTCTCTAAAATGTGCTAGAAGAACATCGAAGCAATATGATAACACTGACAATAACAGATAGCATTAAAATCATGAAGCTATTTCCAATTATATATGTAAACCCAATGTTCCATGGACACCTCGAACAGCACCAAATGTTCTTGTGTTTGGTCCATCAAAAACACCATCGAGTCTCAACATATCAAGATTGACTGATTGATTGTTTCTTCATAATACTATAGAGGGAGGGTTAAAACAGCGAGATTTCTTTTTTTAGAACACAAAAGAATAGAAAGATAGAAATAAATAATAATAACCTAATAATAGAAAAGAAATCATGTAATCGAGTGGCTTCGCACCACACATCCCGAGAGTTGGATTTGGGACTCGCGAGTCGCCATCAAAACCACACCATCGAGTCTCAACAAGCTTTACCAAGATCAAACGGATCATTGCCCAAAGGATCTCTGAGGTGTCACCGCAAACTCCGTCGGTTCTCAAAGAGCATTCCATGTCTTGACGCTTTGTTTGACTTGGGTGGGTGCTACACATGACATTTCTTTGGCGTATCTTGTGGGGCTCCACAAACTATCTATCTGTAGGAACAGACGACCACCGTGATCCCTCCGTTCCATATAAACCTATGCGCAAAGTCCCAAATCCAAGTCTTGGAATCTGTGGTAATCCAAGCCGTGACCATATAAACCTATGCACGTCATAGTGTGTCTGTCGTTTCTTTATCTCCGTATAAGCGTTATTGTAGACCTCTTTTTCACGATAGGAGATGAGCACCGTTCTTCGATGAGTGTCGATCGAGTCGCACTTGTAGATCACTTAGAATCGCGTAGGTGTTCATGAGAACGTACGATGGATTTGTCTCATCATCGTTAGATGAGTCGGACTACAGCCCTATAAAGTCACTCCGATTCATTATCAAGTTCTTTAATCAATGATAATTTGTTAATAAAAATAAATTTGATTAGTTTATAAATAATACTTTTATTAATAAAAAATTATCATAAAAAATAAATAATGATAAAAAAATATTATAAATCTTGCTGGTTTTTTATGGACCGTCCACAAAGTTCGCAATCCAAAGAGAACCTGACAAACGAAAATACAAGAACACTTTTGGTGTTGTTGGAGGTGTCATCTATTGCTATTTGTTCTGATGATTAGTTTGATTTGATTATAATCCATGTGTGCAAATGAGAAGGTTTCAGAAACTCAATATCAACCTACATAAAAATCAAGATCACAGATTTATCGGAGTTATTTGTAGACTATATGATGTTGTTCTAAGGAGGATTAATATCGAACTTGATTCCATATCTTGCAATCTTTACTCTTTCTAGAGTTATCCAAGCGCAATGTGTGTGCAGAAACAGAGGGCCAGCCTCACCCCCGGCACCTATACAAGGGAGTGCCATGGCCTTCCTTGTTCATGACACACCACCCCAAGCTCCTGGTTCTACATGGCGATCCGATCACCAGCGTTGCCGCTGCTACTAGCAGCGTGCCTGCTACTTGCACTCACCGGAAGACTGCGTGCCGAACCATGCATCGCGGTCTACTGGGGCCAAAACGGCTACGAGGGAGGCTTACGAGAAGCCTGTGCCACCGGCAACTACAAGTACGTCCTCATAGCCTTCTTCAACCAGTTCGGCGGCAACCAAGAGCCGCAGCTGAACCTCGCCGGCCATTGTGACCCCAACACCACCGGCTGCACTTTCCTGAGCAACGACATCGTCTCGTGCCAGAGGGATTACAACGTCAAGGTGATGCTCTCCCTGGGCGGCGCCATCGGCAACTACCGCCTGGTGTCCAAGGAGGAAGCCAGGGAGGTCGCCCGCTACATCTACAACAGTTTCTTGGGCGGCTCTTCCTCCAACCGGCCCCTCGGGAACGCCGTGTTGGACGGCGTAGACTTCGACATCGAGGGAGGGAGCAGAGACCACTGGGAAGACGAGGAAAATCCTCTATTCTGTTAGGGAAATCTTTCCTCCTAATTCCTATAAATAGGAGAGGGAACATGTTAATAGATTCAAGCTAAAGTTTCTCTACTTCAATAAAGTTTCTTATATTCTATTGTTCTTATCTTTCTATTTCTTCGCTTAATTTCTATCATGGTATCAGAGCCGCTTGCCTAGAGCAAGCTCTCTTCTCGCTGCCAATTCATCATTGGTGTTGCCACTCTGCGCCAACGTCCATTCCTTTCCGCTAGCGACCGACTTAAGGAGAATGAAGGGAACGCCTGTGCCATCACAGCAACAGCAATCGCAGCAACAGCAGCAGCGATCCAAGATTGGTATCCGAGCACCATCTTACGGGGGCATGATAGAAGATAAGATTTTCCTAACTATATGAGGAAATTTCTCTATTCTGTTGAGGAAAATCCTCTATTCTGTTATATATTTTTTTTTTAATATTATAACATAAATTTTATGTTCATTACTTCTAAATTTATATTTTTATTTTTTGAATATTAATGCGCGGTCTGATGTGTTTTAGCGTTTTCATTCGATGTATTAAATATTATGTGAGATAATTTTATAATTTTCATTTAACTAATTTATAATATTTTAATAATATCATATTATTTTTATTGAGGTATTAAAATTACTATAAAACTATTATAAGTTATATTATATTATGTCTTGTAGACCATTATGATATTATTTTTAAGCTTGTAATTATTTTGATTGAAATTAAAAAGTCTATCTGAAATATTAAAATTTAAATATATTTTATAATATTTTTATTGTGGCGGCCAAAGCACTATAATGTATTAATTTTTTATCCCTATTTGAGTGATGTTAATCTTAAACTATTATGAATACCTATTTGAATCATAGAATGATAAATCAAATAGTTTCTATTTTTAAAATTTTTATTAGACTCATTTTATGATATTTTTAATAGCATTATAATATTTTTATTGATGTACTAAAAATATTACTCTAAATGACATCATATTATTTTTAGACCTGAAATTAATTTGATTAAGATTACGAGCCCATTTATATCATTTTATAATATTTTTTAAGTATATTGTTATAATTATTTTTATTATAATGATGAACGTATTATAATAAATATTTTGATGATTATTCAAAATATGAGTACAATTTGAAAACAATAAAACCAAAAAAAATAAATATATAACTCATGCATGCATGCATGCATGCACCTCACGTTCCAAATATTTTAGAGGCAACGGGCTACGATCCCAAAAAGATAAGCACGAGAGTTACACCTCCCCAAATTCTTTATTCAATTAAGGCTCCGATCGTCGCAAACGATTAGAACGACAAACACGTGAAACATGAGATGCTTAGATGTTTGTGCTCACGCCTTCGGAATCCTCCACCCTTTGCAAAATCCAATACAAAAGAAATTAATACCACGCAAAATTTGAGGCAAAAATAAATACAACTCATGCACGCGATCACCACTCCCTAAGCCCTTTTGTTCGAGATTAACACGAGCGGGGTTGTGGTCACACACATCCCCAACTCCTTTCTTCAACGATAATTTATATGATACAAAAATTATTTTCTTCAAAAATAACTATGTTTTGATTTTTTTTTTAAATTTTATAATAATATTTTCTAATTTAAAATAAATATATAAAATATTCTTCATCGATCCGTGGTATTTTTTTTCAGCCTTAGTAATAACGTTTTTAGGCTATTGCTATTCATCAAATTCTTTTAATTTGAATAATATCTAAAATGAATTTTAAATTTAAATAACATAATTTTTATTTATAGTATTTTTTTAATAATATTAATTTTTTATTGAGGTGTTGAAAACACTGTGAAACTATTGAAAAATGCCATAAGTGACATCATAATTTGTTTCTCTAATTGTCATCGCTAGTCACTATTTTTAGGGTTTGATTGAGGTCAAAAACCCATTTGAAATATTTATAATATTTTTAAATAATATCTTATAGTATTTTTATTGTGGTGATCAAAGCACTACAATATATCAATTTTTTAATCCCTATTTGAGTGATGTTAATTTTTAAACCATTATAAATACCCATTCGAATCATAGTATGACATCAAATAGTTTCTCGTATTTTTATTTTATTTTATTAGGATCATTTATAATATTTTTAATAACACTAATATTTTTATTGATGCATTCAAAATATTATAAAATTAAATTTTTAGACTTAAAATTGGTTTGATTAAGGCTACGAGTCCATTTATATCATGCATAATTTTTAAAATATATTTTATAGTATTTTTATTATGATGATGAAAATATTATAATAAATATTTTGATGTTTATTCAAAATATGAGTACGATTTGAAAATAATAAAAACATGTATACTTAGAAGAAGAAAAAACTAAAAAGACTTTTAAAGGACAACTTGTGCCTCACGTTATATATATTTTAGAGGCAACCAGCGACGGTCCCAAAAAGATAAACACAAAGACCGGTTGTGGTTCCACCACCACCACTCTCTTTCTTCACTGTATAAAGGGAGCCTCGTGGCCGCCTTCATCATCACACACTATCCCAAGCTTGCCTTCTTTTGGTTGTGTGTACGTAGAGCAACAGCCTCATTGGTTCGACATGGCGATCCGATCACCAGCATCGCCGCTGCTACTAGCAGCGTGCTTGCTACTTGCACTCGCCGGAAGACTGCGTGCCGAACCATGCATTGCAGTATACTGGGGCCAAAACGGCAACGAGGGAGGCTTACGAGAAGCCTGTGCCACCGGCTACTACAAGTACGTCCTCATAGCCTTCCTCAACCAGTTCGGTGGCGGCCAGATGCCACAGATGAACCTCGCCGGCCACTGTGACCCCAACACCGGCGGCTGCACTTTCCTGAGCAACGACATCATCTCATGCCAGCAGGAGTACAACGTCAAGGTGATGCTCTCCCTCGGCGGTGGCATCGGCAGCTACCGCCTGGTGTCCGAGGAGGATGCCCGGGAGGTCGCCGCCTACATCTGGGACAATTTCTTGGGCGGCTCATCCCCCAACCGGCCCCTCGGGGACGCCGTCTTGGATGGCGTGGACTTCGACATCGAGGGAGGGAGCAAAGACCACTGGGACGACCTTGCTCGCTTCTTGAACGCGTACAGCACGCCGGAGCAGAAAGTTTACCTGAGCGCGGCGCCACAGTGCCCCAAACCCGACTATTACCTTCAAACTGCGATCGACACCGGTCTCTTCGACTACCTGTGGGTGCAGTTCTACAACAACTACTGCCAGTACTCCCCCAGCACCGTTGACACCTTTGTTCAGGTATGGAACCAGTGGACTTCCACGAGCGTAGGCAAGGTGTTCCTCGGACTCCCTGCTTCTCCTGCCGCAGCCGGAAGTGGCTACGTCACACCTGATGACCTCATAAATAAGGTGCTTCCCCTCATCAAGGACTCGGACAAGTACGGAGGAATTATGCTATGGAGCAGATACTATGACGTGCTCAATAACTATAGTGCTCAGGTGAAGGACTACGTGTGTCCTAATGATGTGTCCTTTACTTCGACTATGCGGATTAAGCCTTTGATGAAGGTTTGAACCGTCTCAGTGAGCTAATCTGCTTCCTTGTTAATGGGGACTAGGTAAGTGACTACGTATAATGTCTCTTATGTACTAAGTCTCCTACGTACTACGTGTAGTATTCTCTCCATCAATAAAATAAACATCTATGTTGGTGAGATCCTCATTTATTTTCATTACTAATGATTATGGCAGTAATAGATCTTAAGACATGTCACATTATTATATGTACATAATTCTTGTACATATCAGCAGGTTTCTGGCTATGTTTCTTCTTGCTATTTTGGCTCCTGATATGCTCATCTGGTGCTTCAGGTTCTCTCAGATTTTTGGGTTACTGCTTTCCAATCTGCTTTTTGGCCTGAAACACATCACCAGCGTTGCCGCTGCTACTTGCACTCACCGGAAGAAGACTGCGTATCCGCTGATACCACGACGACGTTCTCTACGGCAACAGTTCTGAGGTTAAGAATTGTGTGTGCTGGGATCGTCAGTCCTCCATCTTGTCTATGCTGGTGAGGCCTTTCATGATGGTCTGAACTGCGTGTGTGAAAACGGTATGGCGTTGCGTATGTAATCCGTATATGGTCTGTGTCTGTCTCATCGTATGTCTCCCATCCATGTCAACCGGAACTATGTAAGCTAACTGCGTATCGTGTAATCTATGCGTATGTCCTCTTCTCATAATATAATAAAGATCATGTCGGTGAAGGTCCTCGTCATACATATGTCCTCTTCTCCGGTGTTCTCACAAGACACCAATCGATATATGTATTGATCACTGACAAAAATTAATAGCATTAAAATAATAAAACTACTACCGATTACCTCCCACTCTTTTGGGGACACCTCAAATGGCCCCAAAATCTTGTTGATTCTTCCGTTGTTTGTCCTTTTGGATTTTGGACTTACTACTGCGGAGGAGTCCATCAAACTAACGCTGCACAAAGGACATGTGAGTCACCATCAAAAGAACACCATCGAGTCTCCGCAAACATTTCAAGCTTCCTCTTGTCAATTATCTTTTACAATTTTTTTTTATTAAAAATAGGTTTTGTGTTTGAAGGATCAGTTGCTTGAGCAAAAAATCTGAGCTTAAAAAAAATCTACTTATAAAATTCAAATTCCTAATAAATAAGAATTTAATTATCATATATTTTTTATATATCTCACCGTTTTCAATGTCATCGGTGTGGAAGAAAAATATTTTTAAGTATTATCAAGAGTTTTTTCTCATGCGGATGAGATTGAGTGAAAATCATGCATGATTTATACGAGACATTGTACTAAAGATTTTTTTATATTTTATTATTATCATTTGTTAGGATCGTAAAAAAAATTAAGATAAGATGAATTAGTGCTTTTAAAAAGTTAAAATGATTTAAAAAATTTGTTCGATCAAACCCGTATCGAAAATACGTTTAACGTGGAATGTGAGTAAAAGCAGTGAGCAATTAGAACAATAAGCAATAAGAATGAAAAGCATAAAAGGAATGCACACGGGATTTATAGTTGTTAAATCGTCGTGACCTATATCTACTCTCGATTCATCTTCACTTGAGGCCATTAGTTTCTACTACTAATCTTTTCTCCATTGGACGAAGATCAACTATCCTTATTATAACTCTTTATCCTTATTATAACCTTTACAACCCTCTTTTATAAAGAAATACTCACACACCTCCCTTAGAACAACATCTAAGCTCAAGTAGGAGGGGACTTAACTTTTTTATAGAGTTTACACACTCCAAATCACATATTTTCATTCTCTTTTCTTCCTACACCTAGCATGCATGAGTGAGGTATTTATAAGTCCCAAATGGCTTCAAAAATAGAACTAAAAATTTAAATCTCTAAATTTTCGAGGTATTAGCGGAACCATCGCTTGTATTGGGTGGTACCATTGCCTGACAACCTATGCACTGGTGGTACCACCACCTACCTAAGCAGTATCATCCCTTGACACAATCTCAGAAATTGAGTTCTGACCATATCACCGCCAATCTGGGGGTGGTACCACCATTAGGTTTTATAGAAAAGTACATTTCATGCTTTCTAGCTCATAGGCTGTTCTACCACCTCACCCGATGGTGCCACCACTTAGCTCAACTTCAGGTCACTAAATTGGCCTTCCAACAAGCTTAATTCAGCCCTTATTCCAACCCAATAAGCCTCTAATCAATTTGACATGATTATACCTAAAACTAACTCGATTAAAATCTAAACTACTTCACTCAAAACACAAACGATTACAAACATGAATCTTATGTTGTTCGGCATATCATTGGTTCATCTGGCATTTCATCCGAACCTTCAGCGTATCGTCATCTCCTTCGACGTATTGCTCGATCTATCGACATGTTGAACTCCCGCAACATCCAATTTTCAGGCGCAATATCCGATTCTTCTGGCCTAATGTCCAAACTCAACACGAAGTCTGTCTTCTAACACATCGACCAATCCTCTAGCTCGATATCCAATCTCCAACATAATCCATTTCAACCCAACGTTTGATTCTCCTACTTCAATTTATTTGTCTTTCCACGATAGAAGTTAGTCATACGTCACTCAAACACTCGTTAAATCATAACTTCATCAATTGATTTCATCATCAAAATCCGAGATTCAACAATGTTCGTTACATCTGAATTTATATTTTATTATTTATTTATTTATTTTTGCATATTAATGATCTGATGTGTTTTAGTGTTTTTATTTGATGTATTATATGTTATGTGAGATAATTTAAACATTTTTATTTGAATAATTTATAGAAGTTTTTAATGATATTATATTTTTCTTTATTAAGGGAATATTATATTATAGTATAATAGTTATATTATATTAAGGTTAATAATATTATATCATAGTAGTTATATCATATTATGTCTCTTTCATTATCGTAAACCATTATAATATTATTTTTAGACTTAAAATTAGTTTGATTGAGCTTAGGAGTCCATTTCAAATTATTTATAGTGTTTTTAAATTATTATAAATATTCATTTGAATCATAGTATGATATATCAAATAGTTTCTAGTTTTTTTATTTTATTTTATTAAGCTTATTTATGATTTTTAAATAGTATTATAATATTTTATTAATGTACTAAAATTAATAAAAATATACTATAATTGACATCATATTATTTTTAGATTTAAAATTAATTTGATTAAGGTTACGAGTAAATTTATATCATCTATAATATTTTTATTATGATGATGAAAACATTACAATAAATATTTTGATGATTATTCAAAATATGAGTACGATTTGGAAAACAATAAAACCATGAACACTTAGAAAAAAAATTAAAATATACAACTCATGAATGCATGCATGCATGCATGCACCTCACGTTGCAAATATTTTAGAGGCAACCGACAAATGGTCCCAAAAAGATAAGCACAAGAGTTAGGCCTCCCTAAATTGTTTATTGAATAAGATACAAACTCGTGAACCATGAGATGCTTAGCTTGTTTGCGCCGACGCCTTCCGAATCCTCCACCCATTGCAAAATCTAATACAGAAGAAATCAACACCACGCAAATTCGAGGCAAAAATAAAAATAATCACGGCAACAAATAATTACAACTCATGTGGTTGTGGTCACACCTCCCCAACTCCTTTCTTTGACGATTATAAATACTTATTTGAATCTCAAATAGTTTGTAATATTTTATTTTATTTTATTAGGACCATTTATGATATTTTTTAACAACTTTGCAATATCTTTCTTGATGTATTTTATCTCTTTATTTGTCATTACTTATATATCATTACAATATCAAAATTTTAAGCTTGAAATTTATATTATTTATAATATTTTAAAGTATATTTTATAGTCTTTTTATTATATATATATATTAGAGGCGGTCCCAAAAAAAGATGAACACAAGACTGGTTGTGGTTCCCACCTCCCCGCACTCTATTTAATATATAAGGGAGCCTCGTGGCCGCCTTCACGATCACACACTATCCCAAGCTTGCGTTTGGATATAAGACTGCGTCCGTAGAGCAGCAGCCTCCTGGTTCAACATGGCGATCCGATCACCAGCATCCCCGCCGCTGCTACTAGCAGCGTGCTTGCTGCTTGCACTCGCCGGAAGACTGCGTGCCGAACCATGCAATGCAGTCTACTGGGGCCAAGACGCCTACGAGGGAAGCTTACGAGAAGCCTGTGCCACCGGCTACTACAAGTACGTCCTCATAGCCTCCCTCAACCAGTTCGGCCACGGCAAGATTCCACGGTTGAACCTCGCCGGCCACTGTGACCCCACCTTCGGAGGCTGCACTTTCCTGAGCAGCGACATCATCTCATGCCAGCAGGACTACAACGTCAAGGTGATGCTCTCCCTGGGCGGTGCCTACGGCAACTACCGCCTGGCGTCCAAGAAGGATGCCAGGAACGTCGCCACACACATCTGGAACAGTTACTTGGGCGGCGAATCCCCCTACCGGCCCCTCGGGAACTCCGTCTTGGATGGCATAGACTTCGACATCGAGGGAGGGAGCAGATTCTACTGGGACGACCTTGCTCGCTACTTGAACGCCTACAGCACGCCGGAGCGGAAAATTTACCTGAGCGCGGCTCCACAGTGCCCCATGCCCGACTATTACCTTCAAGCTGCAATCGACACCGGTCTCTTCGACTACGTGTGGGTGCAGTTCTACGACAACTACTGCCAGTTCTCCCCCAACAACGTTGGCACCTTTCTTCAGGCATGGAACCAGTGGACTTCCACGAGCGTAAGCAAGGTGTTCCTGGGACTGCCTGCTTCTCCTGAGGCAGCTATAAGTGGCTACGTCACACCTGATGACCTCATAAACACCGTTCTTCCCTTGGTCAGGAGTTCGAGCGTGTACGGGGGAATTATGCTATGGAACAGATACTTAGACAAGATCAATGGATATAGTCCTCTGGTGAACGACTCAGTGTGTCCTTTGACAATGGGGATTGAGCCATTGATGAAGAACGGAACTGTATCAGTGAACTAATATGCTTCTTCGTTAATCGGGACTAAGTAAGCTCCTACGTAAAATGTAATGTCTCGTATGGACTACGTGTACTCTCCTGTGTACTACGTGTAATATTCTCCATCAATAAAATAAATACCTGTGTTGGTGAATTCCTCGTTATAAATAATATTGTTTGAACCTACCACGTGTAATTAGTTAGGTCTCGCACAATCTTCGATCAAGAAGCGGGCCTAATATCTTTTCACTTCCGCTCTTCCACCCTTCCTTTCGATTGGACGCGATGCTCAATCTTGTGCGGGTCCCTCGTAGGCTTCCAGTTGAAGAGCGGGTACGAACCGATCCCCGTTGGTAGTCCGGAAATCCGAAGACCGGTGTTTTCGTACCGGCGTGCGACGCACCCGAGAAAGTACGCCGGCTTATGATTGGCCGAAATGGCTCTCTCGACGTGGGTCCCCTATCTGAATCGGACGAGTTATTTTTATTTTCCCGACGTGCTAAACAAAGGCAACCCCACACTTTTGCTTTGTTTTGTCTCTCTCTCTCCTTTTTACCTACAACAAATAAACAAAATTAGACTTTTTGGGGATTTTATCCCTCTAAATTTGTATTTTTACAGCAGTAAATTATATCGAAATTACTTATATATATGCACATATGTTGACCAGTAATTAAAGCGAGGAGTATGTCTGGGGATTGCAATGATGTGCAGGGACATAAATGGTATTTCGTGGGCTCAAGGAGTAAACAAAGGCGAGCCTCAATGATGCGGCATTGATGTTGCCCTTAAAAGTGATCCTGGCAAACGCCGTCCCGGTCCTATTCCCACCACCCTCCACTTCTACCTCCGCCCCTCCTCTCAATTGGATTTAAGGGGGCTTTGAATTCCGTCGTCTTCTGCGTCTGGCTCTGTCTTGCGAGAGAGAGGAGGCGGCGGCGAGAAGGGCTGTGGTGAGTGGGATATTTGGTGGGCGGCCGATTGGGTTCGAAAGTTCGGCGGGATCAAAGCGTTGAGTCCTCCGTTCCTCTTTGGGTGTTTCTGCCTTCAGATTCAAGAGATTTGAGGTAGATCGACCGATGGTTTTGCTTTTGTGTCTTTTTTTAGGGACTATTATGTTTTGGCTTGTAAAGATTTGTCCTTTGAGCTCGCTATGATTGCTTTAATTAGCAACCCTACGAGATGGTTTGAGGTTGTTCTAGAAAAGCCATAAATTTTCGTCTCAGGAATGTAAAGGTTTAAGCTTGGAGCTATTTATATTGTTTCTGTTGATCTTTTTGTGGTTCTTTCTGAAATTAAAAATTTGATTTCTCATCAAATTCTTGATTTCACATTTTCCTTCAATTTTTTCCTTGTCCTGTTGCTCTACGATCGATTGATATCTTTCTTCTGCTATACTATCTTTATTGTGGACTTTGATACCTTCGTCGTTCACAAAAGAGAAATTAATGAGAGGAACACAACGAAAAGAGCACAAGGGTTGGATTATATAAATAGACAATTGTATAAGTGGGTGAACACAAAGAAGAGAGCATGAGAGGAAGAAGAGAGTTATAGATCGCACCTCAATTTGGAATGATTAGATCGGACTGGACTATGCTCGCAAGTGACCCTATTCCTTTTTCAAGGAGTTTCAAGGAGAATTGGCCTAGTTAGAGATGGAGGGAACATTATTAGGGCATCAGGCAAGAAGATAAAGAATTGTAATATGTTTTTTGGCCTGAAACACATGATCCAGCTATGTTTTGTTGGATTGGTTTCTTATGAAGCATATGGTTGTAGAACATGAACTTCAAGCATTCTTTTATTTGTGGTATGCACAATCCATTATTTATTTGTTTGGTGCTTTACCTACTTCATTTGCATGTATTTTTTAGATCTTTTTTGTGAAATAGTAATTTCTGTATGCATAAACCAAATTTCTGGTTTCATTTTGATTAAATACAGAATAACTTGCCTATGCTTGATTAGCACCATTTTTTAACTTGAATATGGGAAGCTTTCTTTACATACTGGTTTATTCATTTGAGTGTTTCATTTGGTTGTTGGCCACTACTGAATGAAAAATTTTAGCTGAAAGCGAGAAGTAGCACAACCATCACTGCTGCCACCACTTCCTATGAGTCACTCCTAAAGATAAATGTCCTTAGAGATACATATAATATTTTTTTTATTTCAATATTTGTCTGTCCAGTTATTTTAACTTGAGGACATTCTTCTGTTTCTGGTCTTAGGAAGTGTCTTCCTGCTTCCAGTTTGGATCTGTTACAACTGGAATTATCTGCTGAGTGGAACATCTGTCAAATGGAAGAACAATTTATTCTCCGTGTTCCCCCATCTGTAGCAGAACGAATCGAACGCCTTTTGAATGAGAATGCCTCCTCTTCTTTAGATGGCTCGCTGGATGTATCCTTTTCAGGTAATTTTTAAGTATGATTACTTGAAAATATCCTTGTGATAAACCTGCTAGAGGCTCCATTTATCATAGATGAATTTTGGTGTTCTACAACTTGGAGGAATCTTCTTGTTAAATGAAGTGCACTTGTGTGATTTCAAATTAAGAGTCATGACATGTTAATAAGGTATTGTTGATTGGGATAGGGAGGTTATTTATGCAAAAGCTGATGAACAGTAAGGTGAGGAATGTTATGATCACACTTAATTTTCAAAAGGCTCTGTCTTGTATAACTTGCTTTGACACATTAATTTTTAGAGTTTCGCAACCAGTAAAACTTATAAGCTATTGAGGACTATAATAGCTTGAG
The DNA here is from genome assembly GCF_036884655.1 of Musa acuminata AAA Group. Classification (NCBI taxonomy): domain Eukaryota; kingdom Viridiplantae; phylum Streptophyta; class Magnoliopsida; order Zingiberales; family Musaceae; genus Musa; species Musa acuminata. The sequence continues at coordinate 51,680,870 of NC_088334.1, read as the reverse complement.
GGGATGTAACTTATTTTCTTTCAGAAGATTTTGCATGAAAGATAATAAGGTTAAGTGGAATTAACTAGACAGTGAGTCTAGAAACTGTTTCAAGGCAGAGGGGGGAAGATCGTTGCAAGTGAGAGTATGGTCAGGATCTATTTGATATTTAAATGATTCCATTTCTTTTCATATTGTTAGCCACATAATAGCCACTCAGCATTTCTTGTTGCCAGGTAGCATTTTATCATCAATGATTCAGTATTCCATTAGATTTGTAGTTTCGTGTTACATAATAAATTTAGCCTGGTTTCATTTTTGAGCTTTCAACACAGTTATGCACATGTTGTCTCTTTGGCGTACTGATTTCCTTGCACTATGTTCGAAGCTGCATGTTCTTGTATAATAGTGGTGCTTCAGTTCATCTCATCATTTGTTGTTTCTTTTAGGAGTATTAGTTTTATTTTTATTTTATGTAGAGGATGGACGAAGTGGTACATTTATGATAGGCGATGAGAGGTTTCCTGCCTCCCTCTTGGATCTTCCCTGCATAGTGGAATCCTATAAAACCTACGATGATAATGTGTTGATCAAAACAGCTGATGTCGGCCAGGTAACTAGACCGTTTATTTCTTGACAAAGTTGAGGTATTAATACCACAACTTAGAGGTTGTAAACAGATGATCATGGTAAGAGACGAAGGCGATGCTGCTGTTGAAGGGGTTGAATACAAGCATGGACTTACTCCTCCAATGAGAGATGCTCGTAGACGGCGATTCCGGAGGGAACCTGATCTAAATGTAGTTGTCTTGACTGTATACTACTTTTTTCTTGTTTTCGTTCTTTCTGCTCTTTTTCTTATTTCTATTCCTACATCTTTTTGCATGAACAGCCGGAGGTTGTGCAACGGGTTGAGAAAGATCTACTGAACATTATGTCTGGTGGGACAGTAGAAAATATCCTTGTCACACTTTTGCAAACGTACCATTGGGTTTCTTTCTATTAAAAGTAGCATCAACAAATCCATTCCTAATCATCTATAAGAATCAATTCTTACGGCTAAATGTCCTTAATCATAGTCTTTAAACTGTAATGCCTATCCAGATGTTTCTAATTTCGTTAAAATTGTTTCTTCTTTGCTGCATTCTGACCTTCTCTGCACTAGAAGTTCTTGTGTGTGTATTATTCCTATGTTTGTTCCTTGACTGTTTGGTAGGTTTACATGTCGAAACAGTCATGCCGGAGGCAGGCGGTCAGCGCAAAAAGAATGCTCCGGTGGCTGCTCCAAAGCCAGATGAAGTGCATGTGAAGAGTGCTGGAGGTGAACCTGAAAGAAGTGATTCTGATGATTCTTTGGAACCTGAAAGCTAGTGCATTAGAAGCAGACGACGTCTTTGGAACTTTGGATGGTGACATAGTCTGAGTTTGATGGATCTTGATGTAGCTGGGAAATATGATGCATGGTTTCTGATGTTCCAAACGTATTGTTACCCAAACAAGGTTTTGACATGCCAGTGTCAAAATCCTTTTTACATGAGACGTGCCATTTAAACCTTGATATGTGGTGCCTCTTTGGTTACAATAATAATACCTGTGACAAATCTGGTGGAAGTCTCATTCTAATCCTTTCCCTCTATATAGGTTTTCAGAAATTTTTGTTGCATAAGATGAGGAATGTTCGGTTATTGGAGGATTAATAATTAGTGGTAATTACTAAATATGAGTAATAATTGTTATTTCTTATTATAATTTTGTGGTGGCTTCAGATTGGATTGTTTTGGCTCCCGGACTAACCCAATATGTTTCTACAATTTGTTTTTGTCCTGAATTTTAATTTTTTAATAATATTAAGAAAACTATTAAAATGTTGCATAAAAAAATCGTAATTGATGATCATCTAATTCGACGGATCCATTTATCCTATGAACCGATTAGGGAAAGAAAAAAAAAAAAGATTATTGAATAAAAAATGCATTTAAAATTAGATACAGAAAGAGATATTAGAAAATAAAGAAGCAGTACACAATTACGTTAGGAATAAAAGAATTGGAAGGATAAAAGCGGTATTTTAAGTAAATACTGAACTACCATTCCAACCCCACCATGCGGTCACCAACAAACGGCTGCTTAAATTACCAGCGTACCCTTTTTCCCCTAACCCGAGATTTTAAAGAAACAAATGGTAAATTTGATATTATAAGAGACTTTGAGGGTTCTTTACCATCAAGTTTTCTTGCTTCAGCCCGTCCCCATCTCGTCTCCCCAGCATTAATTGCGACGCTCGATCGGAAGAGAAGACGAAATACTTTGAGCCGAAGCAACAAAAATTAGGGTTCCCGTGGTGCGATTCTACTTCATCTGCTTGGGGTTTGTGGTAGATCTCTTCGGTTCTTCCGATCCGACACGCTTTTTTTTTTTTTTTTTATGGTTTTCGAGAATCCGTCTTCTAATTTCAAGTTCTTGTTTCCCGAAGAGTTTGGAGTTCTTGCGAGATCGTGGTCATCGCTGTGCGATTCGCTATGTTTTCTTCCGGTTTGCGGTTTTTCTATGATGGATCACGACTTTCTGTGATGGCTTCTGATATAAAATACAAATTTAGGCTGATCAATGTACTCCGAGGCAATTTTAGTTCTTGTTCGATCGGGTTGAATTCTTTTCCGGCTGATCTCTGATTCATTTTAATCTATGCGTGGAATTTCTTGATTTGCTGATTTGATCGAGCCCAAACTTATGATTTTTACTAGTTGTAAAGGGCTTTGAGGAAATCGCTGGTGTAGGTTTTATTGGGGATTTTGCTTTGGAGCCATGAGCAAGCAGCCGCTGATATATAGTTTTGTGGCCAAAGGCGCTGTGGTGCTTGCCGAGCACACTACATTTTCTGGGAATTTCAGTACTATTGCTGTCCAGTGCTTGCAGAAGTTGCCTCGAAATAGCAACAAATTTACTTACTCATGCGATGGTCATACATTCAACTTTCTGCTTGATAAAGAGTTTGGTATGGTTATTGATCTGGTGAATTTGTTTTCATGTATGTTCCATAGCATTTTCTAATTTTTCGGATTGACTTCTTTCCTTGTAGTGTTCCTTGTGGTAGCCGATGAAGCTGTTGGGAGGAGTGTACCGTTTGTGTTTCTGGAGCGAGTCAAGGAAGATTTCATGCAGCGTTATGGAGCAATCATTGATGGTGGAGGTCCTCACCCACTTGCTGATGAGGATGAGGATGATGATCTTTTTGAAGATAGGTTCAGCATTGCTTACAATCTTGATCGTGAATTTGGGTATGGGAAGAATTTCGCACCTGAGATTCTAAAGGACTTCAAATGGCTTGTAACTGATTGCTTATTTGTTTGAGCAGCCCCAGGCTCAAGGAGCACATGCAGTATTGCATAAATCATCCAGAAGAAATGAGCAAGCTCTCCAAGTTGAGAGCTCAAATTACTGAGGTCAAAGGAATAATGATGGACAATATTGAGAAGGTATGTGGATTGATGTTCATTTTAGCAGCAAATCCTCAGATGCATTGTTGTGCCTACGCGAATTGCCTTTTTTTAGGTAGTGAACATTCTCGTCTTTTGTTATGCTAAAAAGGGCACTATATGTGATACCAGTCTATCTTAACACTCTGTGATTATGTGAAAATGGCATGATCTGCTACTTTGTGTCAAAACTTCCCATCTTTTTCTTATCCTTATGAATCAGGAACTATTGAAGGTACCATATCCATAACAATTTTGGGACATCACAGGTATCTGATGTGGAATTTTTGAAGGTTAGCTAGCTAGAGCTAGAGTGGAGGTAAGAATATGTTGAATAGGCATCTGGGAGCATGTTTAGTTAGTACTGGTGTGAGGGACACTCACCATCTTATTACCAGCCCTGTGTTAATTTAGTGTTTCCATCACTTCCAACTAAAATGTGTTACCTCTATCCCCTTGAATGTGTAATATGCTCCAAACGGAGCAGGACGACGTTACCAGAAGCTTCATCATGACATCACCTGTCAAAATTTTGGCTTTACCAGGTTATTCTCCTTATCTTATGAAGATTTGGTTGTCTGCAACAAGTATCTCACTAGCAAGCTTTTGTTTGCCTGCAAGTGGTCACTTGAAACATGTGTGCGTGCAATTAAACCCACCATTCAGCAAGTGGACATCTGATCTAAGATATTTCATGTTGCACTTGCAAGCTGCGTTGCAAGTCAATATGGGATTTGGATAGTCCACCCCCCCATGTCACACGTGTTGCCTCCATACACGTTGTAGTTATCTCTTCCTCTTCCTCCCTCTTTCAGCATAGATTATTGTCGCCTCTATGTTAGTTACAACTGCAAGTAACAGTTATACATGTAGGCATCCAAATAGCTGCACCTGCAATTTCTATAATGCTTACTGCTGGTTGCAACTGCTACTTTCAGGCATTTCCAGTTTCAAGCAACCAAATTCCCCCCTTAATTTCTTTTAAGGAAGTTAGTCGCTTTCAAAAGTTTGTTTTGGATGAGCATCCTTTAAAATCTTTCTTCAATTTTGTGGATTAAAAATATGATTTTTTTTTTTCACTTACTGGTGCTTTCCTAGCTTCACAGGTTTAAGATTGGTTATAGAATTTAGAAAAGGGACCAATCCAGATTAGGCAAATCAAAATTTAAGATTTTCAATATTGTTTTTATTTTTATGAAAGTAAACCAAAGTGATATTTGTCAGGAACTCGTAGTCCCACAGCAGAATTACAAGCGCTTGAAAAATCACGGTTTTGCAATCACCCAGAGCAGATTCAGATCAGATGATCCCAAAAGACAATGTTTCCAATACCATTCTTCTATACAATTATTTGCTGATAGATGATCTGTATATGTCATTTGATGCATTCTTCATATCAAACTGCATAATTATTCTTTCATGCTTTTACTTGCTGACTGACAAGATAAAAGAAACTCCTTAACCCTTGTGTCTCATATCAAGGAGGTTATGCAACAATTTTGTTATATGGAATTTCTATGTTGAATTTTCATTCAGACATTGAAAGCTTGCATAAAATCAGACCCAGACCTTCTGGTTTATTGAAACTACACCTGAACACTGATCCACATTTGGCTAGTGTCACAATACAAGAATACGAGACTACTAAGGACACCCAGAAAAAATTTGTTAACGTAAGTAAACCACAAGAAACATGATGACTTTGTTAGGCTTTTCAAAATTAGTTGAGAAGGGATTTCAGATATAAAAGAGCACGCTAGTGCATGAGGCTCCTACCATTGCAGGAGTACGAGTATATGGTCAATGTATACTACTTTATGTACAAGCAAATGGCATGATATCTTAAATGCTTAATAATAATTTCAGGGCCTATTAGTTTATGCAAATGAATAGTTAAATGCACATTTTGAGTACGATCCATCTTGGTGAAGATTGTTATATCCTTGAAGACCTTGATGAATCATGGCTTTATTATCTAGGAGACTCAGTTTTGTTAAAGTTGACAAAGTAATTTTATGCTTAACAATGGTGCATGCATAGCCAATGAAGAACTTGTATATATTGCATTTTATTTAAATTTTGCATTTTAAGAATTAAGTCAGTGCTTGTAGGTAAAGTAAGTTGTTGGTGACATACCTGAAGCTATTTTTTCAATATTATCTGTTCATATTTCCTTGTAAACTAGAAATCCGTCTTCCACAAGTTATGAGCAACCTAAAGTCCCCTATTCTTCCTGCTATGCTGCTAATCAGGATTTATTTATCCTCCTCTATTTGATCAAGCTGTCATAGATGTTCACTGAAAATATTTTACTTAACCTTAGCTTGGAGGATTTAATAGTAGCTCCCTCTATACCTGCTAGCTAGAGTATACCATAAAATCATTTGTGAAGTCAAATTTATTCATCATAAGGTAATGTTTTGTTTTCCGGATGAAAGGGTCTATTGGAAAAGATAGCTTCATAAATTAACTAAACAAATCATTGTAGTTATTTTTAAGTGGTAAACATTTTGTATTAAAAGAAAAACCATTTTATACAAATGGTCAGTTGTCTATTCTGTGTTAAACACTTTTAGTTGCTTGTAAAGCTTGGCATAGAATGCATTCCCATGAAATTTATTATCTGAACTCGGGTACACATTCCAACTTATTGTCTCAGCAGTGCCACAATCATGATGGGGCAGTGTGGGTCCACTGAATCTGATCACAGCAAATTATCCAATTTTACAAAACTGAATTTGTTTCATTAGTATTATCAAGTTTTGGGATTTTGTAAGGAGACTGCCTATCTCTAGGATGCCAATGCCGAATGTGAATTTTGTTTCAATTGTTTCTTGGTTTATTGACAAGCCATTAAAAACATCATTGCTGCTCTAATTGTTTGAAGAATCCTCTATGAAATGTTTGTAAGTGGATGGAATCTGAAAGAATATAATTTACAGAATGTTAACTAACCTGCAAAGATATAAAATGAAGCTCTTTGTTCATGTAATTTAAACGGTTTGCCTGTTCTTATCCCCTCATTTTGTGTGTAGTAGGTCGCAATGTGTTGGACTCCCACTTCAGTGCTTCTTCACAGTCAATCATGTTTTCCAATCTCTATCTATGGTTCAGAAAATCTCTAGACTAAATGCAAATTTGACCTGAAAACAAGCTATTGCAATTCTTCCATCTTCTGGCTATATCCATATAAATGATAGTGATGATAATCGATGTATTGTATAGTTTTTTTTTTTTTTTCTAATGTTTCTATGTGCAACGAAAGTGAAAACTAAATAAATTGCAATGTCGTATAGGTTCTTGATCGTGGAGAGAAAATTGAACTCTTGGTGGACAAGACTGAAAGTTTGCAGTTTCAGGTACTTTTTTGTTTGGAAAGAACAATAGAAAATTTGACAGTGCTGTATTTTTCTGGAAATGATGAGCCAAAAGTCTCATTTTTGTTTTATTTATTTATTTATGTTTCAGGCGGACAGCTTCCAGAGGCAGGGCAGGCAACTCCGGAGGAAGATGTGGCTGCAGAATATCAGATTCAAACTGATCGTGGCTGGCACTCTCATTGCACTCATACTCATCATTTGGTTGAGAGCCTGCGGAGGGTTTAAGTGCTAATGGGTATGACTGATCCTTTGGTTGGTGGCTTGCGAACGTGAATATGATCCATCCATCGTCTGTTGGATACAGCGAATGCTGCTACTATGTGCATGTGATGTCCATTAATTAGCTTCGTTGATATACCTACACTACACTACACAGATAATACTGAAACTTTGGATTCATTGTGCACTTAACACAGTGAAGAGGCAGTACTCTCTTTTTAAGTAATTTCGTCTACGTTGTCCGTTCAAAACGCTGTACCGTGATGCTATATAAGTTAAGGTGTGGTCGGCCATTCGGTTACTGCTACCGAGCGCTCTCGATATGATTGAGTTCTTTTAGCTAATTAATTAATTAATCACTAGGGGACTATGGCACACTTTTGATTTCTGCAATAACCGGGTATTTGCGGAGTTGCACATTGTTGTTTTACGTTTTAAGTTTGTCTGAAGAGCCAAGAACGATGAATAAAAAATAGTTGATGTGGAAGCGCCCATAACACAACTTGCTGATGCAGATATCGAGCCACAGCTTCAGATGTGACCCTGTCTAGCACACTGTATGGTCCTGAATTGCTCTTCGTGCCACGGTGGGGGGATTCACATCCGTTGTAATAATAAATTCATAGTAGCAACGAAAAAACGCATCTTATACGACAGGAAACATGTATAACAACAAGAATCCCTGTTGCTAATGTTCACAAAATTATGACAAGTATACGATAAAACTTAGTCCATAACAACCAACAAAAACTTGAACATGTAGTCTATTGCCAATGGAGAAATAAGATGACACCTAACACATCCAGGCTCAGCAGCAACGTTGTTCTATCCATCCACAATTTACTTAATCTTCTTCTTCGGCCTCAGCTGCAAAAATAACAAGAAATCCATCAAAAACCAATATATATATATATATATATATATATATATATATATATATATATATATATATATATATTAATATATATATGCACTACTCATGGACACCTATGATAACAAATAATGGCATGATTCCATGTTAACAATCTATGAAAGATGGATGTGGGATGTGTCCAAAATGACGACACAGATATCTCGACATACCCAATATATATATATAAAAAAGACAACACTTGCTAAAAATATAATTCTCTCAAAAAATCCATAATAATTATTCACAAAAAACATATTAATTTAAGAAAGCATCTGACCAAATCCAAGAAGCATCCCAAAAATAACATATTTGACTTGTATTTGATATGAACATGACAAACAAATTGAATTACCTTAACTCATAAACGATAGCTAAGTTGGCTGATTTTAACCAGAAATTACAACAAGATCATAGAAGCTCACCTCTCAAAGATGGATGATAGTTAAAAGATTGCACGAGTCTTTTTACAAGAATACTAAAATACACTTGTAGATATAATAACCCACCTGATTGCTATGACCACACTTCTTCTTGCGGCAATTAACAGCCCTCGGATGCAATCTTGCATAGCATCTGCAAATAGAAAAAGTACTCTGTAAAATTCAGTGCATGCAAACTGTGGGATATGAAAGTATATTCAACTAGTAAATAGTATCATGTTGGACGGGGAACAAAACCGTTGCAACTCCAAATCCATATTTGATCTACAAACATGATCTACATAATAGTTATAGCGGATTGACAAATACTAAGTAAAACGAAGAATAAGCTTCTTAATAAACATGCTCTGAGATAACAAAACTGAGATCTGGTTCATTGACATCCAGAACCATACTTATAACAAAGGATAAAACAAAGGACTACAACTGCAGCCAGGTAAATAATACATCAAATTAATGAATCACAAAAAAGAAAACAAGACTAATCCAAGCAAAACTGGTTAAAAAGAGCAAAGCCACAAAACATAAATATGTCACAAATAAAGAGTTGGAATCTTCAAGTTAATGATCAGGAAATAAAAAAAGCAAAGTTCAAAGAAGTTGCAACCTCAAAATAAGATGCACTTTGATATCTTAATTGACAAAAGGCATATATTTTGATGTTAATTGGCAGGTCAGAATTCTAATATGCCTCAATAGTTGAGCACATGAGAAAACTTCCGTTCGCACATTTAATTGATTCATCACGCCTGCCATATTAAGCTTCATACAATGCGCTAGTAAAGGTAAAAATAACTCTGCCTATAAAAATGGTTAGTTGCCAGTTAAATAAATAACAACAATAACTGTGTCTAAAAGAGAAAGGAAATCAGTTTCCCAGCAAAGTTGAACAAAAAAGAAACACTGAAGCCAGAATAGCAACATGAATTTAAGATTAAAAAAAGTTGCAACCATGAAATAAGCAGTAATTTTATACCTTAATTAAAAAGATACTTTGATATTATTTGGCAGGTCAGAATTCTAATATGCCTCAATAGTTGAGCACATGAGAAAACTTCTATTCACACATCTAATTGATTCATCATGCCTGCCATATTAGGCATCATACAAAGCACTAGTAAAGGTAAAAATAACTCAGCCTATAAAAATAGTTAGTTGCCAGTTAAATAAAAAACAACAATAACCGTCTAAAAGAGAAGGGAAATCGGTTTCACAGCAAAGTTAAACAAAAATGAAACACTGAATCCAGAACAACATGAATTTAAGATTAAAAATAAAAGTTGCAACCATGAAATAAGCAGTAGTTTTATACCTTAATTAAAAAGATACTTGATATTATTTGGCAGGTCAGAATTCTAATATGCCTCAAAAGTTGAGCACATGAGAAAACTTCTATTCACACATCTAATTGATTCATCATGCCTGCCATATTAAGCTTCATACAAAGCACTAGTAAAGGTAAAAATAACTCAGCCTAAAAAAATAGTTAGTTGCCAGTTAAATAAAAAACAACAATAACCATCTAAAAGAGAAGGGAAATCGGCTTCACATCAAAGTTAAACAAAAATGAAACACTGAATCCAGAACAACATGAATTTAAGATTAAAAATAAAAGTTGCAACCATGAAATAAGCAGTAGTTTTATACCTTAATTAAAAAGATACTTTGATATTATTTGGCAGGTCAGAATTCTAATATGCCTCAAAAGGTGAGCACATGAGAAAACTTCTATTCGCACATCTAATTGATTCATCATGCCTACCATATTAAGCTTCATACAAAGCACTAGTAAAGGCAGATAGCAAGCTTGAGCATATAATAATTGTTAGTTTCCAGTTAGAAAAAAAGCACAATAACTCTGTTTAAAAGGGAAGAGAAATCAGAAAAATGAAACATTCCAAACCACAAACAAGTTGGAAGAAACGAGTTACACCATCCAGACATCCAATTCTAATAAGAATTCTCTTTGTAAAAGAAATGTGGTAATCATAATAGATATTGGCAATCATATGAACATTGAAACTAAGGAAAGACACAAATGCTCGTAACTATAACAATAGACATGAGGAACCAGGGTATTGACACTGCAACCATAATCTTACGACATAGTATGATCACAAAAACCATGGCACCCAAGTCCAATGGATCTTGAAATACACCTTGCTTGCAAGATAAAATAAAGGATTGTTTATCTAACACCCAAGTCCAGCAAAGCTTTATAAATTTGTTTATCCAATGACATCAAGGAGTAAAAGAGGATATTTAGTAACACTAGCATCAAAAATAAGAAAGGAACTAACAATGTCATTGTTATTCGAAACAAAAAATGCTTTGCATTTGTGTGCTTCTTAAAGCTAAATGGAATTTAAAAAATCATTTGCAAGAGTATGGGTGTTTGTACACTCTGGAGAATCACCACAAGTATCACCCAATCACCAATACCTTAAAAGCACGTCACCCTTTGGAATATTCCAAATCTTATGCTAAAATAACTTCATGTTATGTTTCACCCATGACGATCTCGGCAGTAGAGCCAATGCAAGGTGAACAAAATCCGTCCAAAAGATACTAGATTGTACGTGTTTCACATAACTTGTTTGCTTATGAGAAGCACATGATACAAACAGATTAAGGGACAGAGAATGATAATCCAAATGAAAGTCAATAAAGCGCAAATAGATTACGGATGACAGTTTAAAGAGAGATTAAAAGAGGAAGATGAACATACTTTCTGCAAATCATCTTTTCCTGGTTGTATTTCCTGGCTAAAGCCATAAGCGAGGGCTCGATAATCCCACCCCTCAGCCTCAGCACCAGATGCAGCGTCGACTCTGTTACAACACCACAAGAATCGAAAATGCGCATCAAATTTCAAGATTACAATCCCAAAGGAACCACAAATTGTAGAATCTCGTAACAAATCAAAACAAAATGGAGAAAAGAACGGTTGGTGCACTCAGGGACCTTTCTGGATGTTATAGTCAGCGAGGGTTCTTCCATCCTCGAGCTGCTTCCCCGCAAAGATCAGCCGCTGCTGGTCCGGCGGAATCCCTAATGATCATACAATAAAACGACAGCGACGCTCCATAAGTAATGAGAAATAGAGATCAATCCAACCGACTTAAAGAAGTGGAGATCGATCGATCGAAAGCCGACAGTACCTTCCTTGTCCTGGATCTTGGCCTTGACATTGTCGATGGTGTCGCTGCTCTCGACCTCGAGGGTTATGGTCTTCCCCGTTAGGGTTTTCACAAAGATCTGCATCTTGGCCGACCTCCCTCGCGCCGCGTGTAAGGAGAAGCACCTCTTCGCACGAGCGCCTTTTATAGGACTCCTCGGCTGCTAGGGTTATCATCATGCAGCATAATTACGAAATTGCCTTTATTGGGCTGCATTGAGATCTAATCGAGGCCCAGCCCAATCCCTAGGCCCATTTCCGCCATCATCATCCTTTCTATTCCATTTCTTCTTCTCTGGAAAATATCTTTAAAAGCTTTTGATAATTAAATGGACTTCAATCTTTCTTGTGTACAAATTATACATCGATCATGGATTCTTCCTCAACAGCTCATATTATCCTTTTTGTGCAGAAAAGATGATGGAAACACTATGAAGTTGTTAATCCTTGTTGATTGATTTAAAGGTTTTGTGGAAGAGAGCTTCATGGTAATGCTCGATTTCGATACATGTAGCGAAGAACAAAGAGGCAACAGATGTGGCATCATGCAAAAGGCAGACCACAAGATTAATCCGAGGTGAAGCGTTCCGGTTCTCAGATCCTCGCGATCTCCACAGATGTCTGGAGGGCCTGAAGGAGGCTTCTCATGATTCGGGGCTCCCCCGGCGGCACTTGATCCTTCATTGGTCCGTTCCTTATGGCTCGGAAGACGGGGCCGGAGCCGTCGGTGGCCGGAACAACCAGGCAGTCGATGTACGCGCACACCTCCGTCTTCCCGTCCTCGACCTTAATGAAGCCCAGTCTGGCTCCACCCGCCACCTTGTCCACCTGTTTCCACTCCAACACTGTCAGTGAGCAGATCACGAAGCTATCGAGGAGAAGGAGAATGAGATTCTCGAGCGTTAGGTTTCTTGCGGAGGAAATCGACAGACCTTGAGAGGAACAGGAAGTGGTAGATTGGCGCCTTGACACAAACTGTTTGCCCACTGCACACACAACGACAGTTCATCACGAAGCAAGCACCGTTGACATCCATCCACTGGCAACATCACGAAGTAAGCTGTTTACCTGGAAGAGAAGGGTCTCGAATCGAGCGACGTCAGTGTCAGGAGGCAGCTTCATCGTCCCCAGGGAAACTCCGTCGTCATCGGCTTGTACGATGCCGTCGTTCTTCGACGAAGCTCGGAGTGGCGAGATGGCTGCTTCCACCGCCCTCCTCTGGAGCTTTGTTGAGCTGAAGCCGAAGAGAGGAAGAGAAGCGGCGGGGGTGACTCGGGGGGTGGAGGAGCAGAATGGTCTCGACGGGATCAGCTGGCATCTGAAGTGAAGCAACTTCGCTGCAGCAGTCGCCATGTCTTCTGACAGGAGATTGTACGGTGTTGGGTGTTGCTGTTCATAACCTCTGTTGAGCCACACGATGGGTGCTGCCACTGGATAAGGATCGGAGAGTCATGTGGACCGAGCTTGAGATGATAATTTTAAGTTAAAGCAATTTGTTCTATGCTGTAAGAGGCTCGAAAGAAACGGGGAAGAACGCCATCTGTTCAAGCATTTGTCTCTACCTAAATTTTGCTTCCAAAAAAAGTTGAAATTTGGTGTAGAAAGAGATGTTGTAACACTGCCACTGCATTTAACTCGGACATCCCAAGAAGGATCTACTGATGCAAAAAAGCCTAAGCATTTTGAGTCGCCTAGTTCTCAACTTAAGTCAATTTATCCCATCAAATCAGATCAAGATAAAATGATATCAAACTTAGTATCGAGCATCATAGGAGACACGAGTAGAAAAAAGTAATTCATAAATCGAGATAGAAGAACATCACGACATATATCATGTTAGGACTAGATTGGAAGTTACGTTAGTCCGTGTGAAGACATCAAGCCCAAGTCTCAAAAGGATTTAATGTTTTTTACCTGTAATACTCCTCTCTGATGAAAACAAACATAGACAAACCACTGGTTCTTGCTAACACCTGTTTTACTGAAAAGCAAGATCAAGCCCATCCAACAGAATATGCAAGTCCAATGGTTACCGAATCATAACATCCGACATACTTAATTGTTTCTTGACACAACTAACACAAGATTCTTACACATCTTAGCTTGCTCTTTTCTCAAACAGCAGAGTGGAAGTTTTTGGCTTGTACTGCCACACACAATCAAATTTGTACCTGAGTAGCTAAAGATAGAAATATTCGTTTATGCAAAATGGAAACAAAGCTCAAGGAAATAAATGGTTTTACTAATTAGTACCTCTTTAATTGTTACTAGCAATTTCAATCCTTGACTATTGTTCGCAGTATCTTCACATCGTGTATCGGCCTGAATCAGCAGAAAGCAACGAGGATATAAGATATGGCCGGCCAAAGAATATATAAGAAAAAGAAGCACAATAGATGTAAACCTGGGGTTGGATTAAAATTGTGGAAAAATGAAACAAATATCAACGGACAAAGATTCAGTTATATGATAGATATTACTATCATAAACAACTATGGATAATCCAAGTTTCGAATTTGATATCTAGATACCTTATTTTGTAGCTTCATTTGAACTAGTTACTTGTGCAATTCCAATAAGAAGCTCGTCGAGCTCAAAAATTTGACACCAAACAACATGATTCTAGTTTAAAGTGAATTAATATAATGACACCTGTATTTGGCTTGTGCAAATAAAAACGAACCCAACAATATTAGTTTATATCTCATCAACCAGCTCAAACAGAATTGTGAAGACAAACATCCCCATGGGTTATGGGCTATTTTGTTGGCATATTTAGTTGATGCATCAAATTCTTTGGTAAGTAAAAGATAGAGCCGGTCAGACTCTATTCACATAAAGCTTGGTACAGAGTAAGAGTCACAGCTAGGTACTTTGCAGAAGCAGCCATCAGAAACTTATACATTTCTGAAGCATATTTTTATGCAAAATCCAGCACATCTACATCTGCAAAGTGTTTTTTTTTTCTTATCTCAATTTAAAGAAAAACATGTGTAAAATCCTGCAACGTTTTCAGCCATGCTAGTTCATTTCACACTTCATAGTTCAGAAAAAATTAACTTCTTTGGAGAAACAGAATGCTTAGACTAAACATTATGTGGTTGATCTTTAAGTTGTTTTGAATACCTTATCTTTCGGATTATTGATTTTGCATGCTAAAACATGTGCATCAGAGATGCACATATATGCTAACATATACAGTATACCATACTGTACACTTCATGACTTACCTATCATTGTTGTCAGTTTGCACACTTCCAAGACGTTTAATAACCTCCATCCCGCTGCAAACTCTTCCAAAAATGGTGTGTTTTCCTGTGGGAAGTCATATCACAACCATATCAAATTCTTAACATAGTAATATAACAACAATTCCAATGCTCACTTTTGATGTCTGAATGATAAAAGAAGGCTGAGAGAAAGTAAGAATAGGATTAAGAATATACGAATCTAAAAGCACAGGGATCTGGCAGATCATCGGACAGACATTCAGGAGCTGAGATTTGTAATTAGGTCTTTATGGTAAACAGTAAACAGTCATTATCTACACATGCCATAGCCAAAAGTGTTCAAAACAGCAAACAGAAATCAAAATTACTCTTTTACATGAAATATGGTATGCGACTGAAAAAGTGTAAAACTTTATGACCAACTCTAAAGGACCTCAGGCAGCATTGAGAAATTAGGGACAACATCCACAACCTATATGATGTTTAATGCCATAAAGATTGGTCACATCTCATTTTGGAATGTATCACTTTATTATGTATTGCTAACCATGAGAGATAGTTTCAAAGGTCAGTAAGAGTTGCCCAATAGTTTCTTGTAGCAGTGAAGAACTGATCATTTATGAGGTAATGTCAAATGAAAGCTCCCTCTGAAGTTAGTGAAGATGTCATCATATAAAAAAGTTATCTAGGTGCTGATAATTTTTATTATCTGTTTCTTATATACAGACTAGTCATTTTGTAAATTACAATATCATATGGAAGGAATGGTTGTTGTAACTTTGGTGAAGGACAACACATTTTCTTCTTTCTTCCACTTAAGATTATCTCATATTCTTCTTCAGAGCATACTTCATATTTATCCTCGTTTTTGTACATTTGTAGCAGTAGACTGCACTCATTATCATATTTTTTGCAATTTTCTTTCGGATCCTACTCTATTCCAGTATCCTCTATGCACTTTTTGCAATCACTTTTACAAGATAGGACAGAGCTAATCTAAAACTGTTATGAACTAACAACCAAAAAAGTGGTCATCATTGCAACAAAATAATAATATGGACCACCAAACCCTTAAAAGCACTTCTCAGTCTAATCATGACATCTTAACATTTACATACCAAATAATCCATGAAACCTTTTCAAGTACACAAATCTTACAATAGCATGTCTCCTGAAGTCTTCTTTTTTAAGAGACATGCTCTGGACAAAATGTAACTTTCATATCCCTGATTCTCTATTTGACCACAAAAGCTTCCTCAAGGAAACACTATTTCCAATCTTTCAAATTATTGCAGGCTTCAAAAGGCAGCATAAGAAGCACTTTCACTTCTAAATGTTTGCCTTGTACATGTCAAATGTTGATGCTTCATAGATACCTTTGGAAACATGTCTGGTATTTCAAGAATAGTAGACTCTTATCCAGCCTACACTTATTTTATACATATGGGCTCTATATATGAAGGGCATACAACGAGGCACGTGTCGCCAAGACAAGTCGAAAAAACCAAAAAGATCCTGCAACCTGGATAGATTTTAATAGATTTAGTATTTTTTTCAATAAACATCTTTCAACAGCCTAAGAATATTTCCAACATGGAGTATCTAGCAATTGGTCAAAATGTGAACTTTTAAGTTTCCTCATGCAATAAAGCAAAAATCAAAGTCTATTTTAGACGTTGATACGGAACTGCATCACCCATTTTATATCAAGTAGAAAGGCAGCCATGCAAATATTTCACCATAATATATAGTTTCACTAATGTAAACTAGTAAGCAAAAAATAAGTAATAGCTTGATTAACTCAGAAACAGCATATCGGTGACATGCAATCAAATTAGAAAGTCCCACTACTTAACTGCAAAGAAACCAACTTCAGGTATTATTTCTTCTCAAGTGAATAAGAAGAAATTAAAAACAGAAATAAACTTGTATTTCATGTTTACATACCATCCAATGATTGACATGGTGCTAAAGTAATAAAGAACTGGCTCCCATTGGTATTAGGACCAGCATTTGCCATCGATAGTATGCCCGCTCCTGTATGCTTCAGTTCAGGCCTGATCTCATCCTCAAACTTAGGACTGCAAAAACAAACAATCAAATTAAACATGAAATCAAAGGATGAACTCAAAAGCACATTTTTACTATCAATGCGTAAAAAATCACGCTAGTTCAAAGCAAGCTGCTAATTTGCAAATCCAAGTGACAACCAAGATAAAAAATAACTCCCTCTTGAAAACTTGCACAAAACCCTAAACCCCATCGACGTCCATAAGGAGAGCAAGATAGCAACAAACCCATAGATGGATTCACCACCTCTCCCAGTCCCCGTCGGATCTCCACCTTGCACGATGAAATCCTACACCAGAAATAACCTAATTAGCGAAAATAGTCGCAGAAAATTCCTTCTTTTTTTCCTCAATAAGCTACATTAGGGACAAAGGAAGGGCGAGGGGGAACCTTAATAATCCTGTGGAACTTGACGTCATCGTAGTAACCTCTCCTGGAGAGCTCCACGAAGTTCCTGCAAGTTTTCGGTGTGTGCTTGTAGTACATCTACGTTCCACCGAAGGAGCGACATGAGAGAGAGAGAGAGAGAGAGAGAGAGAGAGGGGGATCCGAGGGCACAGATCGAACGAAGAGGAAGAGCTGAGGAAGGAAACAGAGTAATAAAGGGAGAACCTCGACGGTCAAGGGCCCCATGGAGGTCTCCAAGGTGACCTCCGGAGCGCCGCCGTCCGCGCTCCCCCACATCGCCGAGCGAGGAGCGAGACTCGAAACCACAAGAGATGAGGGCGGGTTTTCGAATGCCTCGCTGGGAACTTTAGTGGTGTAGCCATACCATGCCCGAATAAATTCAAATCCGAAACCCGATAGGGTTTATTGGGTACTGCATCCGTTAAGATCGCGTATAGGTCTCTATATATATATATATAGAGAGAGAGAGAGAGAGAGAGAGAGCCGAAAACAATGGAAGAAATTGTGTCGATTCTTGATCAAGTCTGTTCATACGTATATGTCGAATTATTGGAGCAGCCGACACTGCGGCCCTTCAATTAATTGAGATGTGCATATCCATCCATCAGAATCTTAATTGAAGGTGAATGAATATGAAATGTGAAGTATACTGATAATATCAAATGTGAAGGTGAAGGTGCATGAATATACTGATATCATTTGTAAAGTATACTGATATATCAAATGTGAAGGTGCATGAATATGATTCGTTCCCATGAGAAATTAGATTTTGGTATTACAAAATCATACCATCATACTTTAAGATGGTAGAGAGAATTACTTGGTACCTTTATCATCTGCGCTTGGGTCCATAGGCTTCTGTCCCACTATGCCAATCTTGGCGAGAAGGGCAACTCAGTCTGAAGTTGGGCAAAGGGCAAAGGGCAAAGAAGCTTTTCCACCGAAGGTGAAGCACTCAACTCAGAAGATGGCCAGTGTGTAGTTCTGTAACCATTATGCACAAAGCCTATATGTAAGCTTCAGATCCAAATCTGCAAACTAGATTCACAAAATGTGGCTATAAAACTTGGACAAATCAGAACTAATACCTCAATTGGAATTTATACCACCGTGGAGTGGTGGTCCAGGTAAGCCTTTGCTACTGACGCATGGAAAGCAGCTCCTATTGGAAGTGCCTGCTCATCAAGAAAGAAGTGGGGAGAATGCAATGGGTAACCTGGCCCCAGTGTCTGATTTTTTATTCCAATCCAGAACAAAGCACTCGGCATCCGTTGTGAAAAGAAGCTAAAGTCCTCTGCAGCCATGGTTGGTAGGCTCTCATGGACATTGTCTTTCCCAAGCAGGCTCTCCCCCACCCTTCTGGCATGGGCGTATATTCGTTCATCATTCACCCTTGCAGGATATGGTCTTAGTTCCTGTTCCATAAAATCTATTGTGGCAGTGCAACGGTGTACGGCAGCTTGTGTCTCTATGACCTGTTAATAATGTTTAGGCAGTTGGATAAGAAGTAAGTGTCCAACATAATAACAAGTCATTCTTACACAGGGAACTGCAGAAAAAGCATTGTTTTTGAGATTGGGTTCCTGAATGGTAAGTGTCTGTCTCACCTCTTTAATCCTTCTTGAGAGTTCGAAGAGACCCTCCGTGGTCATGCTCCTATATGTGCCACCAAAAGTCACAGACTCTGGAATAACATTGTATGCTTCTCCGGCTTTCATGAACCCAATAGAGACAACCTGAAAGTAAACGATTTATGGTTCACTACTGCCTATTTCACATGAATCTGCATACAAATGGGCATTAATTATGGTGCAAGAACTTGTAGGGTGATGATATATCACCTCATGAATAAGAAACTCTTTCCATGCCAAACTCAGAATATATGCTTCCTCTAGTTTTACAAGGATTACATTTCAACATCCCAAAATTTGAAGTTAGATACCTCTATGATTTAAGAATGTTGACTAAAATGCTATTGTGTGTTTTTGTGTATTTAGAGATGTATGCTACCTTTGGTATAAATATTTGCATAGATGACAAATGAATACATTTTCATATAACCGATTTGCCAGTTTAAGTTCGTCAACTAATCACCACTGTCTTTATCTCGTTCAAACTGCATACCATCATTGGACCATTGTTCTTTGGCTAAAAAAAATTCCTACTACGTGATTTCAAAATTACCAAAATTAAAGGGGGTTACTAATTTTGTGAAAATGTACTGTTCGTGATAAATGCTCTGAATAACTAAGTGATAGGCAAAAGCAAATAACTCACTCTACTCTCAAGTGGGTCTGACTCCCGCGAGACAAGCAGTTGAAGGCTGAGGATTGCAAAGGAGGCAGGAATAACAGGATCTACTGTTAGATGTGGAAGTGCTGCATGCCCACCTTTTCCTTTGATCGTGACTACAAAACGTCCAGATGCTGCAAGAAGCGGACCAGGTCGAGAAGCAATAGCACCAGTTGTCAGGCGAGAATCAACATGCAAAGTGAAGATTGCCTCTACACCATCTATTGCACCACTTTGCAGCATATGATAAGCACCAGCACCACGCTCTTCTGCTGGTTGGAAAACAAGCTTTACAGTGCCCTTCATCAGAATAGACCATGATGCTTATTACTAGTGTCGAGACTCGAGAAAGCTTTCAATTGGAACTTAAAGCAAATGCAAAGGCAAATGCATTTTACATACATTCATAAAAAATTCAAGAAATAAAGTTAACTACAGATTAAATGTATTTAATACTAGTTCTTGATAAATTATTTATTAACATAACATCATCATAATAACTTGTCCATTGTATACCTTCAATGTGTTCTTCCGATGTTGAAGCAATTTAGCTGCCCCAAGAAGCATTGTTACATGAGCATCATGGCCACAAGCATGCATTTTTCCGCTTACTTTGCTTTTGTACTCCCAGTCCACAAGCTCCTGTTAGACGATAAGAATAATAAATTATTAGAAATCTTTTCATAAATACATTCCTTGGACTACAGTATCAACAACCAAATGAACACCAGAATACTGATAAACAGAGTTTTGAAGAAACCAACAATAGAGACTAAAGGATATTATAATGTTGACGAAGGTTACTAGAGACCAATCGTGTGAACATCTATTTAGACAGAAATTCAAGAGTAAATATATTAGAGAACTTGCATACGTCAAAATGTCAATTGATAAAAGGAAATTATGCAGATTTGCAAATAGATAAACTACTAAACCCAGATCAGTGCTAGGAAACCATTGAGAGATGTGCAGAAAACACCACCAATCGATATAGATGGCACAAGTTTTAGCTTTGTGGCATGCACCCGTGCTGGCACTATGCACGCTGCTAATATTGGCCATCATGGGTTCTAAAGGCAACCTAGTGCTCTGATGGAATAAATTTGGCATGGCATCATGCCCCCACATAACCTTATATGGAAAAGCATATGCTGGATGGATACATTGAGCAGCTGCTACTAAAAGTTAAAAATATTGTAGGTCCAAATGCAAATGGAATAAAACCAATATCAGACTTTTGTAGCAGAGATATCATCTCTAAACAAACACATGTGATATGATTGCTCATGTAAAATCAGATGCAAGGAACATTGGCTTATTCCAGAATTTGTTACAGATATAAACTGTTCTAAAAAACAAGGTGTAAATGTTCCCAGGCTATTTTGGGAATACATGACATACAAAAGTGAAACTGCTCTTCTTTCAAACGTAGAGTGATAAAAGTATATATTAGGGTATCCAATACCTTAGGTTTTGGACTTTGTTGAGCACCAACTCAAACTTTTCGTAGCTCAAAAAAGCATTTTGATCTTTCCTTCCGTGGCCTTTAACTTACCGAGCTTGAAGATTTCTAGCTCAATTATGCATGAAAGATAAGGAAAAGGAAATCAAGATGAAAATACTTCGGTCCATTCAGCCCAATGTTTTCTATCCTGAATCAACAATATAAAATTCACCATTTCCGTGAAGGACACTGTCTCTTCAATTCAAGCCAATTCCATTCTGCTCGGAAGTATAGCAATTTTATTATGCCCAACAACGTCTACTAACCCATTTTCCCTGTCTTTTTCGTTGTTGCCCAATCAGTGAGAAAGCAATACCCAACAAACCAATTATAAAGCATACAAATTCAACCACCTAGGTATTCACCGATACCTGCAATGGGAGAGCATCCATGTCTGCCCTAAGAGAGAAGACGGGGCCACCGCCGGAGCCGACGGAGGCCACGATTCCGGTCCCAGAGATCGGCCAGGCGTACTCAATACCGAGGGCGTCGAGCTCTGACCGGATCAATTCACTCGTTTTGTACTCCTCGAAGGCGAGCTCCGGGTGCTGGTGGATCCGCCTCCGAATAGCCGTCAACCAATCGAAGAACTCCGGCTCGCGAGCCGATTCCAGGAGCTCACGGGGCGAGTTCTGCAACGCCCACGACCTGGACAAGGAGAAGAAGATAAGAAGCGGGAAGAAGAGGAGGCGAGGGTGGTAGACCAGCGGTGGCCGAGAGGTGGAGCCCATGGATGCAAAGGCGAAGCCTGGGAGACCGCCCATCGGGATCCCTAAATGGTGTCAGGCAACGCCTGGTAATTATAGGATCCGAATCCGATACCCTCCCTGTAGGTACGACGAAGCTACGAATTATCTCATCAACACCATCCATCTGACTACAGAATTGATCCCAACCGTCCGCTAATTTTGAGGAGAAAGCATATATCAGAGCTATAACGGTTGAGATTAAAAGTGATGATCCTATGGACGGTTGTGATGAGACCCTTCATAGTGAGCCCTACATTTAGCTTTGCTGCTTCACATATAAATTTGTATACAATACAAATATCAAAAATTAATTTATATAATGTGATTTGACTATTTCAATTATGATTGATTTAGTAATACAACATGATGTTTGTACTAATCCAGTCAACTTAGGAAAAGAATACCACAGCCAAATTGCTTTTGTTAAGCTCCAAAAAAAGTCAACAAATTATTACAAGCATTGGTTTCCATGGAACAATTTTGACTTTATTCTAATCATGTCAAAACATTCTGTCCATTAGATCTCAAATTGATTTCAAACAATTAACTTGAGCAACAAAACTGTGTGTTTTTGTTTCTGCTCAAGCCAATTAACTCTTTTGTTGATGTACACGAACTTGAGCAGCAAAACACACACACTCACTCTCTCTCTCTCGCTCTCTCTCTTCTCTCTCTCTCTCTCTGTGCAATTAACGTATGTACGGTGAAGGATATGAAACCTGGAACTGAGGAGAGAGACAAGGAGAAGTCTTCCACACCCGTGAGTGCAACCTCAGGATCTCGCTTGCCTGCTCCTTGGTTTTAACGTTGCAATCGAGTTGGAGCACCAAACACAGCTTTGACACCACTCCCACCTGCATCATCTCCTGCAGCAACCCGGGAGTCGCAGAGTGCGTCGCCACCGAGTGCAGCACCCTCACCGCCCGCTCGCTGGCCACCTGCGACACGCGCAGTATCTTCTTCGACACCACGGGGATCCCCGCTGCATGTCCCACCAGCTCCGCCCTCCCTTCGGCGCACCCGCAAAGCCGGTCCATCGCCACGAGCACCAGTTCACAGACTCGCCGGTCAGGTTCTTCGAGGAGGAGCTCGACCAGGACGTGGACTGCGCCTGCGTTCGCCGCCTTGATCCGGTTCCTCCCCCGTGGACATGCGTCGACGAGGACATGCAACGCTGCCTTCGTTGCCTGGTGCGAGATCCGGTCGTGTATGACGCTTACTATCTCTTGGAATAGTTGGTCGCTGAGATTGATCAGCTGATCCTGCGACATGACTCGAAGAATTTGGTTGAGCAACAGCGTCGCGTGGGCTCGCGAGTTATAGTTCGATCGTCTCAGTATCGTCGTCAACGATTCCACCATGCCGGCATTTTTTGCGACGAGGTCGCGGAGGCCCTCCTCGGAGATTTGAAGAGAGCAGAGAATGTGGAGTGCCTCATCACAAGCAGCGCTGGTGGACTCCAAGCAATCATCATCAATATCTTCTCCACTCGAGTTGCGGTCGACGATGGAAGCCAAGAGATCTACCGCGCCGGTGGCCGCTTCGACGCACCGCTTGTTGCGCTCGCTCTCTGAGACGAACGCCCTTAACTTGCGCAGCGAGCCGAGCTGGGACTGCGGCAGCTTGGCCTCACCGACGAGCATCTCGATCTGGGCCTTGTCAACGGGGGCCTTCGGGGTGGGAAACCGCTCGACGCCGACGTCCGCGTTGGCGGTGCACCAGGCTTGGATCAGCCGCCGGAGAGTGTGGTTGGGCGTGAGCTCGCAGTCCGGCAAGGTCTGATTCGTGACCGGGCATGTGGTCTTCCTCGCGGCGAAGATCCACCGCTCGATGCTATCTCGATCGTAGGTGATGCCGGTGGACAGCGTCACCGGGTCCTTCATCAGCTGCAGAGATACGGGGCAAAGGAAGTAAGATGGTATCTCTACTCCCTCCATTGAGATCGGATTGCAGTTGGGAGGTCGAATTAATGATGAGGTATTTATTGGGAAGAAGGGCGGATATGACCGCTAAGGAGATTCAAAGTACCCAACCGAGTCAACGCGTGATTTATGTGTATTGTATGCAGTTAAGAAGGGTGAGAGAGAGAGAGATCAAAGGATTGACTCTTTGCGTGGCTGTAAGCTAACGTGAATGCGGGATAGTTTTGACCGACACTTGATCCGCTCTTTGGGTTGACTTTGAGGTGTAAGCAAGACTAAGAATATGGACTTCACGCCTTGCAAAAAAAAGTCAAAAATCAACAACGAATTAGACTGTGGAAAAACTTCAATAATTGAATAATTCGTCTATTTCGAAGAAAAATTGGGGTGGCAATTTTAAGCCTAACCCATCGAGTAAGCTTGAATCGGTCAATCTTATGTGTGACACATTTTGCTTGCTCACTCTAATCCAATCAAAGTGGAGTCCAACCAATGGCAAATCATGCAAGACGAGGGTTCGAGCCGGACCTGACGGTTCGAAGATTCACATGGTTGACTCCCACCGTGTTGCCGACTTCTTGGGGAGGGCCCACCTCCCTCATTTTGACTTTCCAACATATGTTGCTGCTATGCTTCAATGATCATCAATAAGTTACAATGATTTAATTGCTTTCATTTCGTCAAAACTCATAAATCACACCGATAAATTAACTAGGAGAAAAAAAATAGTAACTAAAATATAATTTAGAAAAACATATGAGTATTCGCTTTGATTATAATTCGATTGTATGCTTTAGATATTTGTCCATTTGCGCTTTTGACAATGATGTCTACGTATATTAGGATAAGTCAAAATATATGATATTTTCCTTAACTTTTTCGTGAAAAAGTGTCTAGATAACTAAGTTTTTACTATTAATAGTATTTCTTTATCATTCCCAATAATTAGGATATCATTCACATATAACACCAAAAATTTAATAACTCTCCCATTTACCTTTCTGTACACACAAGATTCATCATCATTCTTAACGAAGTTATAATATCTGATCGATGTTTCAATTTCGGGAAGCTTGCTTCAGTCCATAAATGGACCTAAGTAACATACACACCTTATTTAGGTAATTCTTAGATATGAATCCTTTAGACTGTATCACATACACCAATTCTCGAGGTTGTCATTGGGGAACTCGATTTTCATATTCATTTGCTAGATATCATAATCATAGTGTGTTGCAATAGTCAATAGAATTTGAATGGATTTCAACATGACTATAACTATAGGTGAGAATATTTCGTCATAAGTGAAGGGATGACATATATCTTCTCTCTTTCTCTATTGGTATGATTAAGTATTAGGTGTCAGTTGATGATTAACTGTATATTACTTATCAAATAGCATAACTATTTTAGGCTATCCTATTCTTAATATTCTCGGGAACCAAAGTTTAATCGATAATTGTTCATGCTTAAAATTATGTTGTTTAAACAGCTCATATGGATAGCATTAAACACCGAGATCGAGCCTTTTGTGTTGGATCATGAGCCTTTTTCTTGGATCATCGCCCTTGTGCAGTGCCAATGGTTGCGCCTAAAACCACGTTCCAGAGATCGACCACTTCTCAATGTCTAACATTCTGAAGAAGTCAAAACGTTGACAATGAATCCGAACCATGCACCTTAATTTTGACTTGCATTCATTGAGATTGTCCATAAGCATATTACTTTTATGGGATTTACTTTCTACTACGTTACATGTAACTCTCGGTTTCATCACATCATATATTTCCTTCCATGCATACAGGTTTCTTTGTCGCTGCTCTTCCACTCTCCAACCAGAGCTTCCTGTAAGTCTTCACCTTCAGCACCAATCACTCGAAGGAAGATTGTAGTCGAGAGATGGATACATGTTGGCTTCACTCACAAAGTCTGGAGCGTTTGAGAGATCAGATGAGTAGTAGTTGGCAATCTCCAATGGCGACGGAAGTGTGTCGAACGTGTTGTTTGGATCGAGCTCTCCGATGAGACATTGTTGGTTCATTTGATCGAGGAAACCTTCTCCGATTGGCTCCGTGATCGATCCTTGGCATTCAGCGTGATCGACGGTCGAGCCACTGACGGAGTCGATGTCTTCCGGCAACCCCGGCACGACGAGGCCTGGCTCAAGCTGAGGACACCGACTAGAGAACGTAGCGTACAACGCTGCCAGATCAACGGAGCCCTCGGTGCCATGGTTTTGCGGTTGGTGACCATAGCTCGGTTCACGGGCGACCGGTGGAGCGCCGGAGACCCTGCTAGGCATCCTTCTACGATTCGTTCGGCTGCTACCGCCGACGGGAACGTTGCGGAGCGACCCGCCCATGGTCCAGTAACGCCGGCAGCCCTTGCAGAAGTAGCGTGGCTGGCTCAGGCTGTAGTTGTTGTAGTAGCAGAACTTGGTGTCGCAGGAGCCGCAGCGCGGGCACCGTGGGGAGAGCTCGACGTGGGGTTTCGACCGGCCGTGGGCACAGGGCGCCAAGCCATGGCGAGACGCAGACATGGACGGGAAGAAAGAAGCAAAGGAAGGTGGGACGTCGTCCTTAAGAGCTGTAGGAGATTGATGGTGCATGTGCATGTTGTGGAGTTCGATGAGGGGAATACTAATACGCTCGTGGGCGGTGTAAAGACTATTCCGTCGGCGGCTTGGACGTGTCGCTGTTAAGCGCAGCAAAAAGTAGAAGAAAATAAAAATAATAGGGGCATTCCGAGAATTGAACTCGGGACCTCTCGCACCCTAAGCGAGAATCATACCACTAGACCAAATGCCCACTGTATGTTTCATTACCACCCATTATGTTATAATAATTATAAATATTCATTTTTCCTTTTCTTCTATTTTCTTTCTTATAACATTCTTTATTTTCTAAAAAATAAGATTACCCCTCTTTATTTAAAAATAAAATAAAATTATCCCTAATCTCTATCCAACATTCATTGATGATTAAGAATGACGACAAGAACAATAGAGCAGACGTGAGCGATAGAGATGACCATGATGGGACGATCAACCGAAGGCAATGAAAAAAAGATTAGAGGTAATCTCATATTTAAAAAAAAAAAAAAAAAGTCTTTGCAAGAAAAAGCAAAAAAAATTAAAGTTTTTTTTTTTTAATTTCCCTTTTCTGCACTTCTTTCTCCTTTCTATTTGTCTCCTGTTTTCTTATCCCATACAGATTTAAATTGATTCAGAAACAAAAGAATACAATTGCCTTTTGCATACATGAAAATATTAATCGATCCCTATAGCTCATTAGAAAATTAGTCAGATAACTCGTTCTTGATCTTTTGACAGAGCCGGACCATTTTCCGAGCCTTTTAATAAAGCCCTAAAGAAGTTTCTGCCATCACAAGCATCGAGTTTTAATGTCAGTGAGATCTCACACCAGAAAGTGACTAATTGGAGATGTGGAGGAATCAAGGACGCTGCCTGCTTTTTAAAGTAAACCCCATCCGTGTTTGAATAAAATAGCAGATAAGCATGCTACATGACCCTAATTTTTGGTAGGATGTGCACCGAATATAGGCGAGAAAAAAAAGGACTCGTCAAGCCAGTTGATAAGCCATATAGGCTAGACTACATTCATCAAGTAGTAGAGTGCTACATAAACTCAAATAAATATTTGATAGACAACCGAGGCCTTGGTTGCGTCAACTAAATGTGATGCCAAGACCAGTGAAAACGATAAGCACGCACCTTCATCGGTTTCATGTTCTCATACACAAAGCACGGTGCAGTACAGACGCCGAAGCGAAGCCACCTTCACACCAACCCCTCCCTTGCAATGGCTTGCACTGATGCAAAGGCCTGTCTCTCCGCCGTCTCGGATTTTATGTGCAGCAAGTGGTTCTCTCTATACTTGGTTACTGGTACAAAACAGGCTCGAGGAGGGAGATACCAAGTTAATTATACTTTCAAAAGTCAATCATAAGCTGCAGAGAAATAAGAATCATCAATTTAGCTCTCCACCGGAGATGCTATTATTTCATTTTTCTTTCCATAACAATGCAGACTAAACTACCAAGGAAGAGAAGATGGAACTGCCTAGTTAACTATGCTAGGCATATAATACAATCATATACCGGATGCATATCTGCATGTCTGAGAATATTAAGTGCAACTTTCAAGTTTGGCTAACTTCCTAAAGTTCAGTGCTATGGCATCATGGAACTCTCATCTATAGCATATGTAAACCATTTGATCCCATGTATTTACTTGCCCAATCAGTACAAGGGAGAGGTCCAAGTATGGATAATGAAAAATATATCAATTGTAAAGGAAAAGGCATAAAAGTATAGTAAGTCTAAGTGATGCAAATAAGGCAATTAAATAAATATGGTCAGTTCACTTTCAGAAGCAATACTAGAAGAAGTTAAATAAAGTATCCTTTGATCTAACGCAAACCACAAAGCATAGGAACATCCATTTGACATGACAAAAAGAAGCTCTAATTCAAATATACACCCTTACCAATGGAAGCTTGTGATATATTAAAGATTTAATAAAAATAATTACTCGCTTGATTCAAATCGAGAAAGGAGCCTAAGGGATGTCAAACGGATCCAAAACAAGAGTGGATAACAAGGAAAGTTGGAGTTGGCACCGCACGCCTACATGAGAACATACCAAAAAGTTGAGTTTACATGAAAGGAGCTTCCATTGTGTAGAAAGAACCAGAACAATCTTGGGAACGGAAAATAAAGCTTCCATTTAGTTATGTTTGAGCCTTAAGGACTTAGAATCACCAATACTTACAGGACTATTAGTGCCTTGATCTCCTAATCTAACCAGGATTACAAAACTAGTTTAGAGTAATAAGCTATACAAGAGATATTGCTGAAAATATGAAAAAGAAGTTGTATAATAGTTAATGACTGCTGTCCTACGTGATTCAGAAGTTGAATAACCCATTGAACCTCGGAGGGGCCTCATGGACTCATGCAAATAGATGGTACGGACTGTGCATACAGCCAGTCAGTACGACACAGACAGTGGGTTTGTCCGCAAAACAGGAATTTTTTGTCACTGTTTAGGTCATGATCATTTGCAAGCCCATCAAAATCCCTTTTCTTTCTAAAATAGGATTGTGGAACCCTGAACTACTTCTTAAAGTTCCTGTCCATTAGAGGCCTTTCAAAATCGGAGAACTGCTATACTAATAATCTAAAAGTTGGAAACAAGCATTTCAATGATCTGAATTGCCTGCTGTGTCCCATCTTTTAAGGCAGATAAGAACTTGTCTTGATTCAGACCAAGGTACAAATTGGGTCTAAATCAATTCCATACAAAATGCTTGGCCAAATTATTCTCTAGCGTGTAGATGCAGGTTCAGGCTAAAGTGTCAAATACTGTACTAATTATTAGAGAGAGTGCCAACCTTTAGACAATAACTGAGAACAACTGTTTAGTTAACCTCACGAGATAGTCTAGCAAAAGCATGTGGCCTTAAAAAACACTCTATGTCAGTACCAATTTAAATTATCTGTGTCTCGTACACTATATTCAAATAAGAGACAATTCAAACTCAGCAGATCCTAGTAATGCTAAAGGTCAACTAGATTTAGAGGAGGATTTTGGTTGAGTGAAATTGACTGCAGAATGGAAAAAAAAAAAAAAAGACTGCAGAATACAGCATCACAGCAATTGACAAACTTCTACTCGGCTAACTAGATTATCTACATCATCCCACCTACTATTGCTATCCAACTTTTCACGGAAACCAGTTCCTCAATAATAAATGAAAACTACGCGACTCTGAGCAATAAGCCCCAAAAAACAATTAGTTCCATGAAATACATTCTAGATCCACAGGGCCTTGTTCAATAGCTCAGTGGTTTTTGAGAGAATATATCTGATCGCTCTTGGTTTGCCTAGTGATATGACCCTCTAAACAGCAGGAAAAAAATATATGTAGACCCTAATGGAGGGACGTGAAGAGGATTTAAGTTGAAGGCTTGAATAAATAAGTTGTGCCAGGATCTTTCACCTAAAACCAGCTGGAACAAACCTAAGATCAGATAAGACAAACCCCAGATGTTCCAATTAACTATTAGATAGATCTCGATTCTAGAAATTCACAAAGGATATAATTTTAAATGCATCTGAAAAGAGAATAATTCCTAGTCATCTATGATATAATTACAGGTTCTACATAAAACTGGAGCAAAAGTACCTCACTAGTTTGTGTATCTCAGGGCATGGCACTGAAACCAGCATCAAAGACGAAGCCCCTGTATACTCCTTCATTGCACCCTGGAACGCCATCAACCCAACTCCACACACCACAGCCACCCTTGTCGTCCTCCTCCCACATTGCCAACTTTCCTCTGACCCTCCTCCCCGAGAACCAAACCCTCCCGTCCCCACCGAACACCTTCACCTTGTTATTGGCCCCGCCGGCTGCCGCCACATGGCCCAACCCGCCACCCCCGAAGCACTGATACATCTCCGAAGGCATCCTACCAGCCTCATCCCACTCCATCGTTTGTAGATCGAGCCTCAAGATCAGCACCGTCGAGCACGGCGCATCCGCATCGAGCGACGACCGTAGCCCTCCGATCATTAATATCCGTCCACCGCCCGCACCAGCCAGCAGGCGCGGCCGCTTGAGGATGTTGAGCACGTCCCCCCACTCGGGCCGTTTCAGCGGAGCCCACTCACCGAGATCGAGCAGGCGGCAGGAGAAGAGCCTCCACAGGCTCCGCCAGGGAGTGCCGACGTCGCATAGCGCGAAGATCGCCCCGGCCATCAGAACTGGGCTCCGGGGCTTGGAAGGCAAGTTGAGGGAGAACTTGAGCCAGCGGTCGGATCCGGGGGAATACGCGAGGGCGGCCAGCTGGGTGAGGACGAGAACAGCACCACCAGGGCCGGCGAGAACGGTGCCGTGGCGAGACCAGGCGGAGCCGAGCGGGGGGAGCAGGCGGTGGGATCCGGAGAGGGGATTGTAGACGGCGAGGGTTCTCGGGATCTTTGCGTCGCCAGTGGAGGCGGCGGCGGCGTCGACCCAGAGGTAGAGGAGCGAGGGGGAGGCGGTCACCGGGGAGGAGGAGGGGAAGGGGAGGAAAAACAGGGGAAGGCGGATCCAGCTACGGAGGGAGGGATCGAACGCGTGGAGACAGGATCCGTGGGAGTCGCGTCCGCCGCCGTTGGCCGAGGAGCGGGGGTGGCGGAGGGCGAGGAGGCGGAGAGGGGGGAGAGAGGACAGAAAGGGAAAGGATGAGAGGGCGTCCCGGAAGAGGCGGCAGACTGGGCGGCAGGCAAGGGCCTCGCGGAGGGAGAGGCGGCCGAGAACGTTGTGGAGGGCGTCCTGGGGGAGGAGCTGGATCGGGGCACCCGGCGGCGAATGACCCGGCTCCAGCTCCGAAGTTGTCGCGGCGGTGGCGGAGGCATCGGAGGCCGTGTCGTGGGTCGCCTGGCTCGGGGGCATGGCGACGCCACCGTCGTCCGCACCGGCGCGGAGGAGGAAGAAAAGGGACGGAAGCGGCGACGGATGGCGTTTAATGATGGGAAAGGGGTAGCAGCTGAAAGGGTAATTAGGTCAATTAATATAGTTTTGTTTTTCTGTTACTATCTGTAACTCTTCTTTACTGTTTATAATCCTATTTTAATTTTTTTTAATGTTTTAAAACTATCTTTTTACAAATAAATATAATATTTTATTCTTTCATTTATTTTTTTCATCTCTTTTACTACTTCTATTTTTTAAAAAAAGGACGACATAAAAAAAAGGATATCAATTAAGAGCAAAATGAAATAAGAGGATATGAGAAAAAAATAAAATCAATAATATTAAGATTATAATAAAAAAATATTTTTTTTATTATTTTTTAAAAAATTATCAATTATAAGGGACTGTAAATAGTAAATGCAGATTATAAATAGTAAACTTCCTTTTTCGTTAAGCAATATATTAGGCGTTCCATTTGCACCTTCATAACTACCACTATTTCTACTAACAACACCTTATAAAACAGTATATTTGATAAAAATATATTATTTTTATTATTCTTTAAAATAAAACTTATATAATTCTTGAAAGTATTTGATGGTATTACAATGCAACTAAGCACATTATCTCTTGACTCACTTGCATTATCCATTCTACAAAAGACATGTAATGTTTTAGATAATACCACCTTTCTTTAATAGTCCAAATTTTTAATACAGAAATAGTTGTGCTTATAGCTTTATTAACAAAGGTATTATGTCATTGACTGCTTATTATTTTTAAATTTAACATAATTATCCTTTATAAGTTATCATTTGTTCTAATCGATACAAGTAGAATAGTTTGCATGAGACTTCGTTTTCCAATAAGAGTTGATAAGACATATTTTGGTGTCACTTGCTTGGTAATGGGCGACAGTCACCTCATGATCGACGTGGTGTATACGTGTCGATAAAAGTACATCGGAACTAAGGGCGACGGAAGTCATACCCGTGCCACTTGGATTTGTATGAGGCAACGTTACCCTACCCCAAGTCATCTGCGATGATGCAAAACAGTGCCGCATAGCGCAGAGCTATACAAGTCGGCTCGCGTAGTGCGGAAAGCTTGGGTCGACCTCCCAAGGTATCATAGATAGCCTCGTATGGTCGAGCTTCCGACAAATTGGTATAAAAACTAATCCCCTCCCCACTAATAAGGGGAGCACACCTCAAACAGTTATATACCACCTCGAGCTGAATTAAACTTTGGAGAGATTGAGTCGAGAATCTCCATCCCGACATTAATCTTTCTTGGCAAGGAGGAGCAACAATCGAAAACCCACCTTGAGTTGACTGATGAGGTACTCTCCGACCCGACTTAGTTCCTCTGCCACATCTTCGGATCTTCGTGTGGGCAACCCTACATATTCGGGATAGAATCTAACCGTATTGACTCCTCAATATTAAGTTTTACAACATGAGTATATAATTTTTATTTTCTCATTAAGTTACTAAAAAACTTAGTAATTGTCACATCCCAGGATAATAAAAGTTATTAAAATTTCAAGATAAACTTAAGAAGAGAACGAAGAAAATGTTCAAAAAAAAGGAAAAAGAAAAAAAAAGTCAAAGACATCTCAAGTGGTGGAATTGAAGAAGACATGTTCCCTACCACCACTCCATACAAGAAAGTTTTTCTGTTGAGCTCTGAAACCTGGCCCAGGCACTTGATCTGATAGAAGCTGAGAGTCAAGATAATGTCCGGGAGACATCCAACATAAGTACCCCCACTAATAGGCAAGTTGAGAAAAAGAACCATTATTTGTCAGTCTTATCCATTTGAGACTTGCAGTAGACTTTGTGCCACATTAACGTTGAAGATGCACATGAAACTCCAAAGTGGCAGTAGGGTTCGGAACAGCACTTAGCACTTGCCACAATGTTTGAGGAACTGTCGGGATGCCTTAAGATATTTCATAGATTATATATTTAATAAATTCTTATAAAACTTTTCTTATAATGTGAAAATATTAATTTATCCCTGTTTTTATCATATCTACTATGCACTGTCTCATTACGTCGAGGAAGAAGAGGTATAACGACGACTCTCGTAATTTTTATTTATAGCCCTTATGCACAAAGAAAGATCCAGTGGGATTATCATCATCTAAGTAGGGATATAAGTAACAAGTCCAACAATAATCAGAGAGCCAGTATTAAACGAATATGAATGCGACATGCAGATTTGGGTATAGTGAAAGCTAAGATAAAATAGTTATTTCATGAAAAATACTATATGAAAATTTATAAAGATTTTGGATACTTTACGAAAAAATTTTCACACATATTAATTATATTATTTATATATATATATTCATTTTGAGTGAGTTTTGTTTGTTCAATTTTGATAGAAGTAACTCTGATACTTATGTGAATCATTTTACTTCGTATGACTAAATATGTCAATTAATATCTCTTTTTACTTACCTAAAGCCTCTTGTTACCTTATATGATATGTCATATAATAAATAATTATTTATATTTATCGATTCAAGAGCTCGATAGAAATTATCCTTTCTAAATAGGTCATGCGTGATTTTATCCCTTTTTTTTAAAGACCTCAAGAAGTGTTGAAAAATGTAGAGATACTTTTATGTATAATTGTATAAAAGAGAGAGTAATACTCATTTTGTATTCATTAAATTATAAAAACACTTCCAAATTAAGGACTCTTCACAAAATAATTTTCACAAATGATTCTTTTTTTCTAATTTTTACAAACTAAGAAAATTTTTTAAAATATAGTTCTAAGTACTGGAAAACCAATTTTTCATCAAATCGTTTCCAAGAATATATATATATATATATCCTTGCAAAGAGTATAGAAGTAGCACGTTATTCATCATACATTTTGTTATAACATATGTATCATTCGAATATTAAGATCCTTCTTACCACTCATTAACATATATAAAAAAAGTTAGATAATCCATGTCTAATCATGGTTTCTATTATTTTGTTTAATTTCTTTAAAAGCATTTGTATATATTTAATTTTTAGCTAACACATATACAAGTTTTTAAGCTTTTAAATAAGAATATATATATATATATATATATATATATATATATATATATTTGCTTTTAAATAACACAATCTTTATATGCATGATTGCATATAATAATTCCAGACGGCATCATATATTACTATCCCAAAAGGGACGGCATCCTTCCACCCACCCTAACCACACCACTCCAACTCCATCACCCACGCCTCCCATTGCCTTGCGGCGCGATGTGATCTACTCACGAGTAGACAAGTCAGCGTCGTCGGATCCCCGTTTCTCCGGGCGCAGTGATGCATCCCTCTCCTTGATGAATATTAAAGTCTAAGTGGAGGCTCCAAATCCATGATTTATGGTGGCTTCGAGTGTAATCTTGTTTGGAGTTGCTGCACTGGTCTTTTCCTGTGTCCAATTAGCTTGTGTGAGTGCAAGCCTCGTTTGTCCTTGCTCGATGTAAAGCCTGGAGAACACCTCATCGGAATCCCGTCTTTAAGTGCAGATTCCAGCCCTGCGTTTGGAAGATAGCTCCTTAGCACGATAATGCTGTCTTCCACTCTTCCCGTTGCTCCACAACGCGGCCGGAGGCTGCTGTTGCTTGATGAGTTGGCACCCGTGGCCTCGCCGAACTCGCGGGGGCGCAGCTCCTACGACGCCGACGTGATCATGATCCTGGCCGTCGTCCTCTGCGTGCTCATCGGCGCCGTCGTCGCGAGCTTCGTCGTCCGGTGCGTGCTCCGCGTCGCGCGGTGGGCGTGGCTGGAACCGCACGCTGCCCGGCCGTGTCTTGCCGGCCTCCCGGCGGCCGCGGCAGCCGCTCGCGTCAAGGGGGAGCAGGCCGCCACCGCGAGCTCCGGCCTGATCGTGTACTCGGGCGAGCCGGTCGGGGGGTCGGAGTGCGCGATATGCCTGTCGGAGTTCGCGCCCGGCGAGCGCGTCCGGGTGCTACCCGGCTGTAACCATGGCTTCCACGTCCACTGCATTGATCGTTGGCTGGCGTCCCGGCTCTCGTGCCCGACGTGCCGGCGGAGCCTGTTCGGCAAGTGCAGCGCCGCTTCGGACGGCGATCACGCAGTTCACTAGTAGTCAGATGTGCGTATCACAGTGTGAAGTGAAGCAGTCTGTGATTTCGTCTTCATGAGTCCATGAATTGATGTGCAGTTGGTGTAAGGATTTAAGCGGGCAGGTGTCTTCCACGACTCCCCTTCGAGCACTTGATTCTGGTTGACTCCATATATCCCGGTCAATGCTGGGACTTGAGCCCATAGATCGTGTTCTTGTGGCTAAACAATGGAAATAAATATAGTAAATACGAATTTAGTTCCATTAATAAACTACTAAATATTCAAATTCGTAGATTTGATTCGTATATCTATTTTCCTACTCGTAATTATATTTCTGGTAACTCCGATCCACCAATTTTAAGCAGTACACTATATGATCGGATGGAATTCACGTCAAACTTTGACCCTTATTTATCGCATTTCATTTGATATGGCTTTGTACATTAAATTGAAACAAAATGTTTCTGGGCATTTTATCTTTAAAAAATTATTATTAAACTTTTTCTTAATACCTTATATATATATATATATACATATATATATATATATACATATAATTCTTTTTACGTATAACCCTCTACCATCACCCTCACTCTGTTCGTCGGCATATTACTATCTCTAACTCCTCGTCTACTTTCATCATTACCATTGACCCTTACTTGCTAATGATGATAGCGATTTTTAGAGATGATGTTGGAGATCATGAAAGAGGGGATGACATTGTTGATGACAATAATTAATAGAGAATGAGATGGTACCAATAAAATTAGAAGATAAAGGAAAAGACAACGTGACAATTGAGAGTGAGAGTAGTGGCAAAGAGATATTTTTATCTAAGGTGAAAAAAAAAAGACGTCAAGTGTAAACGAGTTAAAATTAAAGAAAAAAAATTTAATTAATGGATGTCATTGGATAAAAACTCAAGATTTTTTATTAATTTAAAATGCACAAATGTAAACGAGTTAAAATTAAAGAAAAAAAAGTCGCTGAAACAGATCCGCCACATCTGGTCGTTCGAATCAGGTCGTTGTGAGACCTACACGTGTGATAAAAAATGTTTCTGATAAGTGATAGGAAGAGCCAGGGATCGCGATCCGCGTATTCCCACTGTGCATCATCTTTGCCGTTCATCGATTCCGATCGAACGCCCCAAATTCTACGCGGGAAAGCGAAAATTCTCGTGCGAACTTTTTTTCGAACCCCCAATTAATTGCCCCGATCCCGCCACTTCTTCCCCCTCCGCCTATAAAATGACCCAAATCTCATGTCCTTCTCCCATTCCAATCCCAAAGTTCCGATCTAGAAATCCCCAAATTTTCCTCACTCGACCCCGATCTCCAGATGGCGAGAACGAAACAGACCGCTCGCAAGTCCACCGGCGGGAAGGCACCGAGGAAGCAACTGGCGACGAAGGCGGCGAGGAAGTCGGCGCCCGCGACCGGCGGCGTGAAGAAGCCCCATCGTTTTCGCCCCGGGACGGTGGCCTTAAGGGAGATCCGCAAGTACCAGAAGAGCACGGAGCTCCTCATCCGGAAGCTGCCTTTCCAGAGGCTGGTGCGGGAGATCGCGCAAGACTTCAAGACGGACCTCCGGTTCCAAAGCTCCGCCGTGTCGGCCCTCCAGGAGGCGGCGGAGGCCTACCTCGTCGGCCTCTTCGAGGATACCAATCTCTGCGCGATCCACGCCAAGAGGGTGACCATCATGCCCAAGGACATCCAGCTCGCGCGCAGGATCCGCGGGGAGAGGGCTTGATGCGCCTTTCTTCCTTGGGGTTTCGTTTCCTATCGTTTCTCTTCTTTCTTGTGATGCACAGAGGGAAGAATGGTGACTCCATTTGCCTCTTTGCACTAAATCTGCTTCAGTAATCTTAGAATGTGGCTATATTAGAATCAGGCTTTGAAATTTCGAATTATGAATCTGCGTAGATGCAATCTCAATGAATGCATACTAATCAGATCGAAATCTCTACAATCATTTGATCGGTGAAGGGTTGTCCGATCGAGGACGCGACGCTGGTTGAGGCGCATCCCATCGATCGGACTGGGAGAAGACCTTCGTCCGGTCTCGATGAAACCCGGTTCGGTTTAATCGAGTCTAAGTTGCGGATCGATTTGGTCCGATGAAGAGGACCTACGTCAGGTTGGTTCGGAAACAGTTATTTTTCTGTCACTTTAGGAGGGCAATAAATGCCATGACTATATGGCCTCTGTGTCCAATCTAACATTAATCTCGCTGAGCCTATGTATGCATCGGACCCAACTAGTGGCAGTCTCCTTTAACTTCTATCACAAATACTCTTATCCTGCATTCAACCGTGACTTCAGTACTTCATGATACACAAAACACACCTTTTATTTGGAGGATTTAGGTGTTGACTCTGCGCACTTAGGAAGATTTTTTGTTGGTCAGCTATCAACCTGATTGATGTCAATACTGTATCTGATTTGACTCTCGAATGGTGGCTATAAACAAAAGGCACCATTAAAACTGGAACCTTTTTATTTGGTGGATTTAGACGTTGACTTGATGGCACTTACAGAGATTGTTTTTGGTAGCTATCAACCAGATTGATATCACTACTCTATCAGATTTGACCCTCAAACAGCAGTATGATTAGAAATTTCCTGCCATCATCCTCATCCCTTGTTTCCTGAGGAGCTACTGTGCTTGATCTAATTCCTCTCCTTGACAGTGGAGAGGGGTTGAGGTTATGTCAAATATACACCAACATATGCAGTGATCTCTATACTTAGAAGTTGTGGTGGCGTCAAATATCTTTGTGACGTTTCGTAATAAAACATAATCTTTTTCCTTTCCACCTAAGACAGGTAGATGGTCGTTGAGGAAGAACCAATAGAGTAAACCTCGGTAAACATAAGAGGCAGTGAGTGATCTTATACTTGAGTTGTAGTCTTTCAATTATTTGTGTGATACTTTATATATATATATATATATACGAGTCTGATGAGCTAATTAGGCTATCAACTTTGTTTGGTTTAAACCATTGACCAAAATATTTAAGCTAAAGTTAATAATAGTATACTTATCAGACTCTTATAAGTTAATTTTAGTCCTATCCACTTTTGATATGGGATTAATAAGAGGTGTTATAATATGTATATATCTATATGTATTAATAACAACAGATTTTATCCAAGAATTATAGATCATCAAAGAGGAAGAAGGAAACATAAGATAGTGATCTCCGCACACTAGATTATATGACTCTTATGATTATATTATATTGGTGTAAAAAAATATTATAATATTTTGATTAATCTCATCTAAAAAATTGATAAATTATTTAGTTTGTTATATTTTGATCAACATTTGATATTAGAATTGATTAAATAATTAGGTATAGTGAGAGAGCTCTATGACACATATGTATTATAATAACTTATAAAAAACTTAGTATATAACTATCAATCAATTTAAATATTTCGATCGGATCAAATAAAATTAATAAGTTAACTAAGAATAGTGACAAATGCTTTCTCTGTAAAGTTTTCTTTTCGAATCATATGAATCAATATGTGTGAAAAACATCCTAATTGCTTCCTCTGCTTTTTCACACATCTTTTTCAAGCTGCTAAAAAAAGAATTTTTATGTTTTCACATGTTTTTCATTATTTAATGGATAAAATACAATTAACAATCGTGACGAGCCAACAGAAGATGCATTGATGATATGTTTTTGATGTGGAATAGAAAAGAAACATGCATCGTTGAATCATACCAATCATCATAAAATGATATGGGGATCTAATGCCACTTTACAACTCGAACAGTAATAGTGGAACCAATAAGGATTTCAACGCTCTGAAAATGACCCTTACCTAAAGGTAAGAAGATATTTTTTTTCTCCTAATCTTTGTCGCATTCATCATCTTGTCTTTTTCTTCGCTTAATATGACTTCCCACTTGATTGCTAGAGGGAAGACTTTCTTAGACACATTCTACGTGTCCTTTTTCGCTTTTGTAGATTCATTCATGATATTTTTTAGATCTCCATATACTTTTTGATGTTTTCTTTCGTTATATATATATATATATATTTATTTATTTATATAAACAAAATAAAATTGATCAACAAAAGAAAATCAATGAAACATAATCGATTAGTTATTCTTTTCACAGTGAAGGAATCATATTCTATATTAGAATATTAGTATCATGCTCGAACGATCCGATCTCAAAAAATAAATCATGAAATTATAATAAAATACTCTAATATCTAAATTAATACAAAGAGAAAGGAAACTTTCATGCAACCCAAAACAAGTCTTACAATAACATCTCACCCACGTATGATTCCTTCGATTCCTTCTATCTTATAGATGCGTTAGGTAACGTAATGAAATCACATCATGCGTGCTAGCGACATCTAAAGCTAGATTGGCATCTTTCGGCCATAATACGCGCACTAACCCTTTAATAATCGACATAGTCTTAGTATTATTAGCCTCTAATTATTGACATGACCTTATAGATCGAGGAGAATTATTCCAAACATTTTTCTAAACCCATGTCGGGAGCAATTAACGTATGGAAGGATTGGATCCCAATCGATGTAGATGTGAACTCTTTATGTGGTGTAATGTCACCCGACATCCATCGACATAAGTCCTCGAGGGAATGATTCCTTCACTATGATTGTATGTGCGAATCTGATGTGTTTGAACACTTTGGATTGGATTTTGTGAATCTTATATGAGGGATAGAGCAAATGATGTCTAATTAGGATTTGACATCGATAGATTTGAATAAGATATGGCTACCTACTCGGATTGAGCTAAAGTTAGGTTAGCTAAATGATTAGTGAAGTTTTCAGATCTAATCTATTGCAATTCCTATTTAGATCAATCGAGAAGGTGGATAAGATATTTGTTCATCCGTGGAGTCCAATTATGTGATCATAATTGGTGTGTTGTTTTTTACTTATAATTAGGCATATAAAATATTGATTTGATAGTGTAATAGAACCCTTCATCAAATATTAAAAAATAATAAATTTTAATAAATATAATTATCAGCATTATTTAGAACGTGACGCTTATTAGTCTTTTAAAATATAATATGACTCGATATACCGTCTCTTATTAGTCTCATAAAGTCTATTGTCTCTAAATTTTAATTTTTTTTTAAATAATTATATTTATTTAAGATTGTGTTATAAATTAGGAAAAAAATATTATTAACATCTTTAACAGCTTGACGTGATCTATATTAGTGTGTATAGAAATATCCAAAATGCCTTTGAGGTATATCCGATGTGAAAATACTATCTTCTGAGATGGCTTTAAATTTCGAGGTAGAAGGTGACTCTAAGATAATTCTGAGATGGAAGGTGGTTTCGAGATAGTTCCGAGGTAGCTCTAAAGTAAAAGCATCATATTTCCAAGATATCACCTGTACGAAGATTAAGGCCAAGTTAGATTTTTCGATCCGATCCCTCCGACACTCAAGTTAGTAGCATAAAATCTCCAAACGAGGGTTAGAGTCGTTCTCGGAGTTAAAATTTTCATTGTTTAAGATATGATTTTATACATTTGAAGGAGGAGAGAAAAATTTATGATTGTCTTCTCTTATCATCGGGGAGGAGAAATAGGTTTAGGATTCTCCATCTCGTTGTAAAGGAAAAGAACGAAATTTGTATTTTTCTTCTTTTCCATGATAGATTGAAAAAAAAAAAAAAAAAAAGCTTTCTCTGTGGGTCATGTGTCAACTATTGATAATTTTTTTATCAACTATGTTATACCAAAATTTGCTAGGGATGACTCACCAAATTTCTCGACCTAAATTTGTGAGTAATAATGTGATAGAGAATCTCAAAGTCATGTTGATGAACTCCAAGTAGTCTGTCTTGACCACAGTGGACGACGGGTGAAGTCAATAACTTTTAAGTTCTTCTAGTAGATGAAATTATTTAGAATAAAGTGTTTTTCTAATCTCTTAAAATGTGATGCAGACTCGATATAAAATATATAATCAGATTATACAACATTAATTTAAATATATTAACAAAAATCTATCGTCTCTAAACTTAAAAAATTTTAATTTTAATTTTTAAAAAAATAATTATATTAATTTAAAGCTGAATTACAAATAAGAAGCTGAGTGATCATTGGAAAAAGAAAGAAAGAGATGATTATGATCTATCATGGCTTATAGTGATAAAATTGGTAAACTTTTTTTTAGTAATTTTTGAATCCTCGTAAAGTTATGCATTTTGTTATTAACGGGTTTAATGCTCGGAAAAAATATCATATCATGGTTTATCATCTATAGATTTAACTAGAAAACCAATTGAGATAGAGATGATAGAAGAAGTAAATGAACTACGAATATGGAGAGTAGAAAACAAAGCCTATCATGGTTTATCATGTCATTTTCTCCATTGCCTGATCGACTCGCTACTCTAATTGTGGCAATCAGTAATTGTGGCTGCAGCTCTCATTACCATCCATCATTGCCCCCACAATACAGTAATTATGGCCACCCTATCAATTGTTGTCACGCCACCCATGAAATTATTGTGCACCGCCCCATCCAGCTTATAATATCCATCACATAATTGCATTTATTATTATTATTATTATTATTATTGTGGGAATAATAATCTCCTATTAATCTCTCTCATCATCACATCGGATGAGGTCGCGAACTTTGATGAGCCGAAGCGTGCGTCCCTCATTATTCCATGTTTCTTCCCCCGAACACCCACCGGCGTGCAACCCGAGAACGCGGGCGTGGTGTTATCGAAACCCGAAGCAGTTCTCCTCACTTCCGACCTCCCACCCGTTACCCCGCTCCGCCTTTCGATTGGACGCGACGCTCCATCTCATAAGGGTCCCTCGTAGGCCTCCAGTTGAAGAGCGGGTAAGTCGAGAACGGCGTTGGTGGTCCGGAAACCCGAGACCGGTGTTTTCTTACCGGCGGGCGACGCACCCGAAAACGTACGCCGGCTTATGATTGGCCGAAACGGCTCTCTCGACGTGGGTCCCCTATCTGAATCGGACGAGTTCTTTTTATTTTCCCGACGTGCTAAAAAAGCTAACCCCACTTTGATTTGTTCTGTCTCTGTCTTTGTCTCTCTCCTTTTAACCCACACCATAAAAAGCAAATAAACAAAATTAGACTTTTTGGGGATTTTTCATCCCTCCAAATTTCTATTTTTACAGCAGTAAATAATTATATCGAAATTACTTATATATATGTACGTATGTAATGTTGACCGGTAATTAAAGAGAGAAGTATCTTCGAGGATTGCAATGGTGTGCAGGGATATAAATGGTATTTCGTCGGCTGAAGAAGTAAACAAAGGCGAGCCTCATTGATGCAGCGTTGATGTTGACTTAAAGTGATCCAGGCAAACGCCGTCCCGCTCATGGGAAGCTTCGCGCTCACGCGGAGAGACGAGGCCACCAGTGGCAGCCGCCTTAAAAGCTGCTCCACTGTCCCGGGAAAGTCAGGGAACACGATTGTTCCCTCTTTGGACGAAACAATGCCGTGGGGCCAACGTTATCACGTGACGTGTCGGAACATTACAGATGAAAAATGTGTTTTGTGCCGGAGTAATGACAGGAGATCATGATATACTTCCCTCGGGAGGCGTCGTCGCTTGACGGCGTCAGTCTCCTCCGTCCCGGTAAGTGGCGGACATGGGATAATATTAAACTACGCGTCCGGCACTATTCCCACCACCCTCCCCTTCTCCCTTCTCCCTTCTCCCTTCTGACTCCCCCCTCCTCTCAATTGGATTTAACGGGGCTTTGAATTCCGTCGTCTTCTGCGTCTGGGTCGATCTTGTGAGAGAGAGGAGGGCGGCGAGAAGGGATGTCGTGACTGGGAGATTTGGTGGGCGGCCGGTGAGGTTCGTAAGTTCGGAGGGATCGAAGCGTTGAGCCCTCCGTTCCTCTTTGGGTGTTTCTGCCTTCAGATTCAAGAGATTTGAGGTAGATCGACCGATGGTTTTGCTTTTGTGTCTTTTTTGAGGGAGTATTGTGTTTTGGCTTGTGAATATTTGCCCTTTGATGCCGAATTGTTTGTCTTGAGCTCGCTATGATTGTTTTAATTAGCAACCCTAGGAGATGGTTTGAGGTAGTTCTTGGAAAGGCTTAAATTTTCGTCTCAGGAAGGTAAAGTTTTAATCTTTGGCTATTTATGTTGTTTCTGTTGATCTTTCTGTGGTTTTTTTTTTTCTTTTTCTTTTTTGTCGTTTATATTTCTCGTTGTAAGCTTCGGTAACCTTAAGAACGTGTAGATTTGTGTTGTCTTTTAATATTTACGGATCAAAAATAGATTTTTTGAAGCAAAAATCATGAATATCTGTCATTTGTAATGTTTGCTTCCGTACGAGGTAATTTTCGATCAATGTGCTCGACGTTAGAAGATTTCTAGGTTCGAGTGATAAAATGGTCGAAATTTCTCACTTGAGGGTCAGGGTGATTCTTTTTCTCCGTTTTTAAGGCCTCTCACCGAAGTTTGTTCGATTTGTTATGTGATCTTGTTGGTCTTGAATGATTATTTTATCATCTTTGAGCTCGCTCTCATGTCTGATCCAACGGATTGTTGATGACGATATAATGGTGTCTAGATCCAAGCTTTTAGTTTTCCTAGCTTTATATCTTGGTAGGCTATCCTGCCTCGCTTCACTACCGGAAGAGTTTAATCAGTGGCTTCTGTCACAAACTCTCGTTGAT
Source organism: Musa acuminata AAA Group (assembly GCF_036884655.1). NCBI lineage: Eukaryota > Viridiplantae > Streptophyta > Magnoliopsida > Zingiberales > Musaceae > Musa > Musa acuminata. The sequence goes on along the minus strand of NC_088334.1, from coordinate 51,636,815 downwards.
TTTGGTTTTGTAATATATATATAAAGAGAAAAAAATTGGGCTTACCACCGTACTCGCACCATGATATATTTAACTCGTGCTCTTACAATTTTGATTTGTTCTGTTATTAATCCTATTATGTCATGATTATTAGAAGAGTATTTTTCTGTAATGGTGTTATTCTTTTGATGCTTGCTTAAGAAAGATTGCTTAGAATTCTATTTTGTTTTGTTAATGCATTGTAGTATACCATTAAAAGATAATCATAGTTATTCTTAATATTTTGCTGGTAATTGAGAAATGTAGATTGACTTCCCTCTTGTTATTTTTTTTGTTTGTAGAGGCAACATTTCATCATTGTGTTATATTTGTGCAGTTCAACGTCTTGACCATCTTTTCACTCCGACACAAGTGGGCTGCCATATTACCTCCTTGGTGGTTCTGTCTATCCTATTCTGTGCCGTTTCTGGCGTTGGTTAGACTAGATGTCGTTCCGTAGTATAGTTCGAGATGTGCGGGATAGTTTTGGGAGCTTGTCAAGGCGTAGTTTCGAAGTGAGACTTTCAAGTCTTTCTGGGCATCTCCGGGGTAAATCTCAAGTGTTTGTGCCTGAGCCACATGACACACCTCCAGTTATCCAGTCAAGTCGCTGGGCTAGCCTTCCACCTGAGCTACTTCGGGATGTGATTAAAAGATTGGAGGCAAGTGAAGGTACCTGGCCATCTCGTAAGGATGTTGTCGCCTGTGCAGCTGTGTGCAGAGCTTGGAGGGAGATGTGCAAAGAGATAGTAAGAAGTCCCGAGTTTTGTGGGAAGCTCACTTTTCCAATATCATTGAAACAGGTAGATCTTTGTTTTACCACTTTACAAGAAAGATATTTGCCTTTTTATCTTGTAACAGAGATTATGCACCATCATATTTTCTTAAGCAAGCTATACGTTAATATCATGTAGCAGAGATGACAAGCCATCTTGTTTTAAGTGAGCAATATGTGGCATGGGGGGGGTTTAGATGACACTTATTTATTTGATGTTTGATGTTTCTATTTTTTTTCTTCTTTTACAGCCTGGAACCCGAGATGGAATGATTCAATGTTTCATCAAGAGGGACAAGTCGAAATTAACTTATCATCTATATCTGTGTCTTAGCCCTGGTAAGTTTGTGCCTGATTGATCAATTTTCTGTATGTCTATATTTTCTATCTTGTAATCCATTTTTTTTTTCTGGGGGGGGTGGTGGGGGGGGAGGGGTTCTTACATGTCACCTCTTAGATCTTTTTAAAAGATTAATGGAATGCTTGAACATCAGCACATCAAACTTGTTGACTAGCCAGGAGATGTGTTAATCGGATTCTTAAGTGTCTATGTTTATGCCAAAATAAAAAAAATACATATTCTATCTGGCATACCCGAAGTCCCTCAACCGTCCACACTTACTGTGTAGGAGTAGTGTAGATTGAAAAGTTAACAAAAGCTTTGAAAGAAGTTAACAATCATTTTTTAGCATAGTTACATTATAATCAGCTACAGTTAGGGCCTAAACAGATGTGACACATCATTGCTGATCAAATTTGGGCTTTGGTCTCAAGTCATAGCGGTTGCCGACAGGGCTGTTGCTATCTGTTCCTTTTCTTCCAGTAGAAGTCAAGTAGCAGTAGTTATGTCCTGTTTTAACAATATTGGAATAACCTGCAGAGATCAGAGGCAGTTATTATATTGGAAATAAATAATTTCTTTGATCAAAATGCAATTCTTTCACTCTGTGTTCTTTTGTCCTACTGGCTCGTTCGTTTGCTTGTGCATTGACATGCGTATAACTTAACTATACGCATGTGGTTTCACTCCCTAGTTGTATAGTTTAACTATAGTCAATCTTTCTACGGTCAACTTGCTTGTAAATTCCTCTCTTGTTAAAACTTCGTTTGGTCATGAGAAACTTGTCATCAAGTATTGTAGAATGATGTCAGGTTGGTAATTATTGTAAACTTTGTCAAATTAACTTAAAAGGCCTTGTGCTATGTTGATTCTTGTATTTGGGTGATTCTTTTAGAGCTTCTTTTCTTCTTTTTTACGCCAAAAGCAGAAAGTTCTACTTGGTGTAAGAATCTTTGCAGAAACCAATCTGAGAATTCTTCAATTCTTCATTTCTTCTCGTTTTTTTAATCTGAATATGGGGATTGCAGATTCCTGTTCCATCACTCTTCCTGATATTCCATGTCCCTTTTGTTCCTTTCTGTGGAGTATCAGATTGTTGCATGCACATATGATAAGTTTGATGTTTGTTAATAATGCTCATGTCTAATCTGCATCTTGTAGCTGTGCTGGTTGAGAATGGGAAGTTCCTTCTATCAGCTAAAAGGATCCGTAGGACAGCTTGTACTGAATATGTTATCTCAATGGATGCCAATAACATATCACGATCGACCAACACGTACATTGGGAAGTTGAGGTATTGGAATTTATTTCCTAGACTGTGGCAGTGGTGGCAAATCTCAATTTAGATGCTTCCCTTTTACATTGTAGGTCAAATTTTCTCGGTACAAAGTTCATAATTTATGACACACAGCCTCCATATAATGGGGCTGCCATCTGCCCGCCTGGACGAACAAGCCGCAGATTTTATTCCAAGAAAGTGTCTCCTAAAGTCCCATCGGGCAGCTACAGCATAGCTCAGGTGACATATGAGCTGAATGTCCTTGGCACCAGAGGACCACGTCGAATGCATTGCGTTATGCACTCTATTCCTGCCTCAGCCCTTGAGCCTGGTGGCACAGTTCCTGGCCAGCCTGACAGCCTTGTTTCACGCTCCCTGGAGGAGTCCTTCCGCAGCATGTCCTTCTCCAAGTCCATCATGGATCGTTCCATGGACTTCAGCAGCTCTCGCTTCTCTGATATCATAGGAGGAACTCAAGAGGGGGATGAAGGCGGAGAGGCCAAGGAGAGACCACTGGTTCTCAGGAACAAACCCCCCAGGTGGCATGAGCAGCTGCAGTGCTGGTGCCTAAATTTTCGTGGTCGGGTCACTGTTGCCTCAGTGAAGAACTTCCAGCTCATCGCTGCATCACAGCCCGCCGCTGGGGCACCTACACCATCTCAGCCAGCACCATCCGAGCATGATAAGATTATACTGCAGTTTGGCAAGGTTGCAAAGGATATGTTCACGATGGATTATCGCTACCCACTCTCGGCGTTCCAGGCATTCGCAATCTGTTTGAGTAGCTTCGACACCAAGCTGGCTTGTGAATAGAACAATGAGAATAGATAATATCTACATCATGGTCACTCTGTTATCGATTCCTCATGGCTGTTGATGCACTAGTTGTGACCTGCAACCCATTTCTTGGAGCACTAACCTGCTTCCTGATCAGTCTCAAGCTTCTCCAGCCGCTCTGCATGAAGCAGTGAACTGATAACTCCACCAGATTCTTCATGTTTGTGTAGAATTCTGTCTAGATCAAGGCTTTGTTTAGTAGGCACAACATTGAACCTTTATGGAGAGATCGGTTGGTACTATTTTTCTTCCTTCTGTCTTGATCTCCCTCATGAATCCATTGACTTTTTATTCTTCTTCCATCTGCTTTCTGTAAAGGAGTTCCCCCTGTGGGCCTGAGCACAGTCCATGAGCTGCTTTTGTTTTACAATTTTATCTCCTTTTCCAAAGTGGTACTCTACCATGGAGGAGATGTTGGGTTTGTTTTGGCAGATCACACTTGCAGCAGGAGTAGATTCCATGCTGTCTTGGATGAAGAGTAAGACATGTTTGAATTGTAGGCTTTTCATACAGCTGGGGGAATAAAAGCAAAAGAAACAACAAAGTCTTGTGACCAAAACAGACAGAAGCCAAGGAGAACAGCTGGTAGGCACTAAGCTCCTGGCCCATCTTGATCTCACCTACTAATGGATGAAACCACTATTCATGTAGTGACAGCCTAGCCGGGATGGTTGTGCTATTTATTAGTAGGGAAAAGGTGCAGAGGTTGATGGCCTCTGTCACATTCAAGATCACCATTTTGCCATGCTCTCAAGTACAAATGGGGAGCAGTAGTTCCAGGCATCAGCTACACTGGTTTGCTATGTTTGAACCATTGCCTACAATGTTCAGATTTAATTTAATGGGAGTAAACTTATCAATTTTTAAAACTAATTCAAGTTGTAAATAAATTCCCCTTAGTATCTTTATGTGAGGAAAATTGGGCACACATTGCCTTTTTAATCCTAAAATTAGTGTCTTTATATGAAGAAAACGTTGCGAACAGAAAGAAAATAAAATCTCAACTCAAAAATGTTTTCTTTCTTTCTTTTTTGATTCTCAAATCAAACGGCTAAAAAAAGGCGATCAGATCTGATCGATGGTGGAAATGATTGTCTCGGTGATTAGTTTAGGATTACGGGATGCTCGCGATCTCAATCTCAAGTTGAGTCCAATCTAAACCGAATCGGACCCAACGGTTCGCTTATTCAACGTTGCGGGCTTCCGACTCGGGTCCGACTCAACCTCTTTCAGTGTCGCCATCATGCGCATGGCACGTGACTGATTCCAGGCTATATAAGGCAGGCGGATAGATGACACTCCGCGGCTCATTTGGGTCGCCCGCGCCGGAGGAGAGGGGAAGACAAACTCGGGGAATGTTGGAAGCGAGGAGCTTGCGGAAGGCGGTCGTCCCGGCCTCGCTATTCCGAGACCCGTCGCCGGGGAACATCCAATCCACTCGCCTCGCTCTCAATGTACGTAAAATACGGGAAACCCTAATTCTCTCGCCTTCCCTCCCATCCTGGTTTCCGTTTCGTCTTCGTGAAATGTCGTTCCTGTGCTATTTAGGTCAATGATGGCGGCTCTTCTTGCTCCGTATACATCGCTTCCGGTTGCCGCGTCTACAAGATCGAGGTATCATGGGTTGTTGCTTGTACGGATGACCCCGAGTTCTGGTCTCGAAGGATCATTTTTGTAATGGAGTAAATTCCTTTTGGTGTCTCTTGGCTTGTTCAGTATGCCTATGCTACTGTATAGACAGAATTCATTGCTTATGTCTTATTGTGAGCGTTCAAGCTTGCATAGACAGAATTCATTGCTAATCACTGTCAGATTCTGAGCAACAAGCAATTTCTACATGAATTTAAAACATCGTGTGGGCTGGAGTACTAATTTCAAAAGGGCAAGAAATGTATGCTAAAAAGATTTGGGAAATGTATTAATGTGTAACTACCTAAATATAGATAATGCTCACATAATCATTTTTTTTACTAATGCAATTTTTTTCCTGTAAAAATTGACAAGCATATACACCTTTGATAGCTTTCTTTTTTCTAGATATCCATGGAAGATTCTGTAATTACTAAAGGAAAAGAAAGCCTTATAATTCCTGTCAATGCAGAGGTATGGTCTATATCTAATGTTGAAATGCCAAATAATCCTTGAAAAGTTTGTTTTATCTGGTTTAAATTTTGGTTCATTATCTATAAAATAGGTCATACACTCATCTGCGGTTGACCGCTGTCCTCATCGTTCAGAGATTCAAAGTTTAGTCCTTACTGAAGGAGGTCAGTTCTCATGTCTTATCACCCCTGCTATCTATTTATTGAAGTCCACATTATAGCTTTATCTATCAAGTCTAGATGGCTGTTGATACATAATTCTTATCTATTAGCAGCAAATATAAAATGATAATACAAGTGGTTCAGTAGACAATGATCCTATAAACTGCTTTGGTGTCTACCAGTTACCTAGAAAGCCTTAAGTGACAAACTTTTTTTTGCCATTTGTATGCACTTATCCGTGATCAATGGATTCTTTTGGGGTGTAATATGTGTGATAGTTTCATTTAGTGATTCGGACTGAATTAAACATCCAATGATAGAACCTTTTCTGTGGTAGCAACTTGGTAATCATATTTTACTATTCACATATTCATTAAATAAGCTCTTTTAAAGGTGTTCTTGGACTTGACCTTTGGTGAGTTGTTGGATGATATGATACACTACTTTCTTTTTTGACCTAGCGGATGCTTTGTCTTGTGTAAGGAATATAGTTTCCTTCAATAGTTTTTGGTTTTTTTTTTTCATTTTTAATAAGCCAAATGGCTCAGTTTCTTTAGTGTCTGCCATTTTGTATTCACCGTGTCTGCATATTTAATATATATTAAATATTTTAAGACCAGGAGGGGTACATGGTTGACGTAGACTTTCTCCCTTGTGGTGTGAATGAATTGCATATGCCTTTGTTTTTCCTCAAATACCCTTATCGTATTGATTCATTTTCAAATGCTGGCCCAAAGTTAGGAACTACTACTTGGTTTAATTCATGTAGACACCATGTGTCATCTGCACCATGTTTCACTACAAAACATTATAATCAACTTCTGATGGACACCAGAATCTTCATGTGTAGGTTCTGATGTGGAACCCACATGGTGGTCACATAACATCCAGGTTGTGTAGAAACCACATGTCATATAGTGTCAGAAAGTGCAGCCCGGAGTGGGATCTACAGTACTCCCCTAGTCGGATTATAGTGGTCCACATGAATGCAAATCTGATCCCTTGGTAAACCCCGCAAGTGAGGATCTTAACTGCCTTGACTTCTAAAGGAAGTAAAGAAGGACGAAGCCCATATATTATACAATAAGGATTGCCTCTCCTATGTAAGAAGTGGATGGCGTTGAGGAATTGAACAGTGAACCTGTGAATTTTTTTACAAATGTTGATTTCGTTTCTAGAAACTGGATGAGTTTTTTTTTTTTTTTTTCTATAATCTTATTCTTTCCTTGATAGTTTCTAATTCTCCATCCCTTTTGCTCATTCAACTGTAAAAAATGACTTGAATGCCATTCCATGGAAGATTAACAATATTACCAAGTCCCAGAATGGCAGACACTGCTTTATTATAAAGATGGGTACTCCCCATGAGCTCCAGAGACATCCCTGTGAATATAAGTTTCCATATCATATCAGATTTGCTTTTTGAGTAAGAGTTTAATTGATCATGCATGAAAAATTATACCGGAACATGTCACATGCATGATTAAATTTATTTATTTTCATTGTCCTTTTTACAAATTCAAAATGATGTGATTAACAAAGATTTTCCATACTACTCTTTTCATCTTTTTCCATTAGTGCTTTTGCATCCTTAAGTTCAACCTTTCTGATACACATATGCTATGATATATTCATTATAGAACTTGTGGTAGATTATATTTGATATGCCATATCGTTGCAGGTGATAACTGCTTGATTATGGGCACAGTGGACTGTTATGGGCACCTTATTGTATCCCAGTTGGATCCAGTTGGTTCAGGTACCACTATATCTTATCCAATGTTGTTGTTGTTTATACTTGCATGGTAAATTAGCTGTGGGCATTTAACTCTTTTGGTTTTATGCTAAGCTGGAAAGATATGGCCTCAAAATAAGAATTGGCAACTTAATATGGCAGATCCAAATATTTTATTTTCTTCCTATAATGATGCTTTACTATGCATAGCTGTTAATTAAAACTTCTATGGCAATAACATGAAGAAACTAATATTAACCCACTAGCACTGTACTTGATCAGTCATCGACAGGCTTTCTTATTCGGTGTTACCTCGAGATTGCGGTATAGGAGAGGGGAGCTGGGCTGGTATCTGCTTTAGTCCAGCACACTGGTCTACAGTATAATATCTTTTCCTGATTATAACCCCCTGTTCATTTTTTGTGATATCTTTCAAAATTTACATGTCACTTTTTGCATTCAAGATCACATTATCACTTTAAAATCATACTTTATCCTGTCACCAGAGCACAATTTTTGTGTCTCACAGACCCTCGAGTCTGAAAAAGCAGTTAAATATTGTTAATTTGGAGCAAATTTATTTGAACAGAAGGGATTCAGAGCATATACGAGCTTCTTTTCTCCAATACCATTGTAATTATACATCATAATGACTCAGATTGCTTACTATGTAAGAATATTCCAACTTCTCTAGGACTTTGTCTCATCTCATATTAGCACACTGCCAAACACATGCAAGGGTCCATAGTGGCCTTCTTCCACATTGCTTCTCCTTGCAGATTCCCCGTTCTTCCATTCATAATTTTTTTTATAGCCATATTGAGAAAATTTGCAATGAAGCATGTCCGACCGTTATTCACTGACATGGTGGTTAATTATCTGATAGCTTGTTATATTTGAATCTTTGTATAGATTCATGGGAACTCAAGTTTTTTTTTCTATTTGTATAAAGGTTGAATTTATTTGGTTTTTGGGTTTTCTTTATTCTCCCCTAGTTGTAAATGCATATTTTCTTTGGGCAGACAAGCAATGCAAAAATAACTGTATTGTCTTTTATGCATTTAAATTTTCATCGAGATTCACATCTGAAACGTAATGCTTTCTTATCCAAATTATTTTGGAAATTCTACAATTATTGACATATACTCCTAGGCATGCAACTTTCATATATGGAGAAATGTTTGCCTTTCTCTTATATTATCATAGTATATGATTCACAGGAGTATTGTTGGTCGAAAAAGGTTATGGTTATGAATGTTATTTTGATATAATATCAAATATTCTTAATTTTATGCCAAATATTAATTATTTCAGGTAGCAGTCGCCCGCAGCTTCTGCAAAAGTATCGATGTTTATGACCAAGATATCCACATTAAGAGTTTACAAACGTATGTGTGTTTGATGTGAAATCTAGATTAAAATTCCTCCTTTCATTTCTCAATTTTGCAAGTTATCATTTTCTATGTAAAATTCTGCTTGTAATGTATGAATAATTGATCTTGCACTAGCGGTGATAGTTATACTTCCATGTATATTTCAGTTCAAATTATGTGTTCAACACTTCCTCGTCCACTGAAATTTCTTGAGCGATAATTTGATTATAAATTGTGCTGTGTGAGTCTTCATAAATATATTCATCAAAATCCTTTGTCTACATGTAGCAAAACCATGCACCAATGTGGTCATGTGTGCTCACAGTTTTGTCTAGGTTCTGGAATTTGTGATACATAAAACATATCTTATATGAAACAACTATCTTGTATGATCTCTGTGTTCTCTATTTAAGCTCCATGTGTAAGAAGTTAAGCTACTAGAGTTTTGGTTACTTGAATAAGGATGAATATGATTTTTTTTAAGTAATTAAAGAAAGATAAGAATATAGTAGTTGAAACAAATTATAAATGGAACCGATGTCATTGGTATACACTTAGAATATATGAGATTTGGGGAGTTAGACATTTATTATTATTTTTTTGTAAATTTCTTAGTGTCAAATTGAACTGAGTATCCTTGTTAAACTGGGACACTTAGCCGTTTTTTAGAACCATATGGTCCTGATGTTTGTGTTTTCATCATGGAGAATATACTTGCATGTTCCCTTGATGAACTGGTATATTTCAGTAAGAATCTAAAGTATGGGAATATGGTGGCAGTTTGGAAATTTTGTAAGACTGAGGAGGGCATTTGATGTTTTAGGAAATCTAGGTGGAAATTTTAAAGGAACATTCAAAAAGGATTTCTTTGAGATTGAAATCATCTTTGAACAAAAATGAAGTTCAACCTCCAGAATCCACTGGAGCGGTTGGCACAAGACACTATAAACATGATCATGTACTTCAGCAAGTTTATGGTTCATAAACATTTTAAAGCAATCTGGGATGGTCTATTGGGATTACTGGTGATTCTTTTTGGTAGGCAAGCGATATTATAAATGTGCTGGCTAGGCTGCTGTGGGCTGTCCTTCATGGACTGGTATGCTGTAGCTGGCTTGCAGCAGCTGCCGACCTGCCTGCTGCGGATTTTCTGGCTATTATGTTCAGATGATTTGAATAACATGATAGGAGTTGATCCTTTAAGCAGATTATAGAAAAGTATACAAAATATTTCAGGTAAATGTAAGAACAAGCTAGGATTATCAAGAACATAAGTACTGCAGGAAATAGTATATCAGAAGAAGCTAAAAGAGGATCACAGTTGTCCCAGCTTTGATGAAAAGTTCAGAGAAGAGGGGATTATTGGAGATGTGATTGAATCCTAGTATTATCAAGAACGTAAGTGCTGAAGCTAAAAGAGGATCACAGTAGTTCCCAGCTTTAATGAAAAGTTCAGAGAAGAGGGGATTATTGGAGATGTGATTGAATCCTACATTGGAACAAAAATCCATTCTTATTAAAAATCTAAGTCAAGTAAGAGACACTTTATTATTGTTTATCGTGTTTAAAAAATATTGGTCATTAGAATTTTCTTATATGCATAATTAGAATCTTTTCTGAATGCAAAAAATCAAAATCTCTCATGTGGCCAAATTCAGTTGCTGTAGCATATTCAACCAGTAGGTGGTATTTGGCAGCATATGTGGATGTTTTCATATGTCATCTTGCAGAGATACATTTAGTCTCAATATGTTACTACGGTAAGTATCTCTAGTAAAAGCATTGTTGTGTACATGGTGGATGTCTCTTCTTGTTACTGTTATATCTCTATTTACTACTTAAGCATGAAAATACAGTACTTTAATAATTGCTTGTTAAGTACGAAAAATCAGTTGATATATGATATATGTTTTATGTTTCCTCTTGATCACCACTGTTTTTTGACTTAATTTGTTGAGTGTTTATGACACTACTCATTTGATCACTTGGATGCACCAACTTTTTTGCTTATTAATAAAAGAGCTTCTTAAATGCCTGATTTGGCTGTAGCCTATTAATTGCATAAAAATGAATTATTTTTTGTTGGTTGTATTTCGTCACATATTATTCGAAGTACTTCACATATTGTCGTAGTTGCTCTTGGGTTGCTCCTTTGTATCCTGGATATCAAGGTTCAAAAACAATATATTTAAATATTTAAAGGTAAGACTATATACATGGACCCTCCCCAGACCTCATATTAGCAGGAGCCTCGTGCATTAGGTACATCCTTTTTTCACTTTCCTATAAAGTTATGAACTGTACATGTGGCTGCATACCAAATATGTATTGTGCAGTACCTTGATCACACATCACACATCTACCTTCTGGAACATTGATGATACCAGTGCTTAGTATGAACTTTGGCAATCATTGGAGATAAAAAGACATCCTAGAAAGGGGGTTTTCCTTTTTATGTATGTAATAACCACAAAATCTACCTTATTCCCATTTGAATCTGATTTATCCCTTGGGCATATTTCGCATCAAGGACTAGATTAAAATGCCTTAATGTGTTGCCTATCTTACTTTAATCATTGTAATTAGCAATGCTGTCTGGATCCCAAACAAGAATGATGAATTTGTTAATAAGGTTGTATGGTCATTTCTAATTGCTTATCTTTTAATTGACTTTTAGATTGTGGTACCCGGCTTCATTAAGTTTTTTTGATAATCCACATTATGAGGGGCACTCCTCTGTACTAGCTGTTGCTGAAGGCTCTCAGGTTACGTTTGTCTGTCTATGTTATATTTATAATTTTATGCACTTTTACTCGATAATTGCCTTCATTGTGCTGTAATTCCAGCTGACCATATGGGACTTGAGAACAAATCAAAATGGTGGATGTGTACAACGTGTATGTGGTTCCATTGGAGATCTCATATATTCCCTGTGTAGTTCACCATCTGGAACAATTGCTGTTGGTGGATCTGATCGTACTGTTACCATTTATGATCCTCGCAGGTTGGTGATTAGGTTCCCCTTTGTAGGTAGCACTTCCAAAATTTGATGTGAATGATATCCTTTTATATTAGTATTTTTCAGCAATTGACTATTTTCTTGTGTTACATTTTTGCTGCCTTTGGATCTTTGTTCACAACAAAACTGACTTTTAATGTCCCTTCCTGACTTAGGTGGTCGGCCATATCAAGATGGGTGAACTGCTCAAAGTATGAGGTTTGTATCTTCGTAATATTTTAGATATATTTGAAAAAGCAAGGCAGCTTTGTGTTTCTTAATCTCCTAGTATTTTTAGTGTTTCTGAATTCAATTAAAAAAGGATAACAAGATGTTTTTTCCTTCTTTCCAAATGCAGATAACAGGTCTCTATTTCTCAACAATCGACTCAGATTACATCTACATCCAAGGTGTTGATTATGAGGTGATCCTTGAATATTGATGATGATGGAACTCTTTGTATTGTTCTTTTAAATCATACTTCATTGGCATTATTAAGTTAAAAGACCCAAAACTATCAATTAACAAAACATGCCTATACCACTTGTGTTGTACATTCTCCATGCGTGTGTATTTGACATGCTATGACTCTTTACAAAATGGATATCCTTCACAATTTTTAACCAACACGAGCACAGCATATATGGTGCTAATCTGAGTTGAACTGGCCTATAATATATATTAGTAATTATAATAACATCTTCCTTATCAAACATGTCTCGATATGTCGAACCTTTATCAACAAGAAAAGAACTTCATTTTCTGCATTTGTTTAGCTTAGCTACAAAATAATTTTGTTGCTTTCTGGAATCAATGGTGTGAAGCTTGTAGGTTATGTTTTTCACTTTTCATTTGCTTTGATCATGCTTCATAGCAGTCCACAGGGATATTGACTGGTCTGGTATCAAAAGTGTAAGTCTCCATGTACTTCTCTTGGTATCATTTTCTTCATAAATCATCATGAAGTTCCTGGGGTATTGACCACTCTGATCTGGCACAAATCTGAGTGTTTTATGCATTCAAGCCCCTCATTGCATGCCCTTTGATTTGAATGATTTGCTTTCAAGATGATCTTTTTTTCTTTCTTTAAATGTGAAGTAGTTCAACCACAATGATGACCTAACAAAGGTTCCAAACATGGTTGGATCAAAGCTTTTTAGAGAAAAAAAGAGAGAAACATTAACAAATTGAATCCGAATCAATTCTGGTAACTTGAAGGTGTAGTGGACTAGGGCGAATCGGGAAAAGCCCTATATCTTTAGCTCTAAGTTTTCAATATTGCAGGTTATCTGTGGAACATGGAAAGAAGGTAGAAAAGCATTCTCCTTTAGGGGAGACTCAAACTGGTTGGGCTTTAGTAAGGTACTCTCTTTCCATGTTTATTTTGGATTAGAATTCATATATATCTATAAGAATGAAGTTTTGCGGCCAAAATATCCTTGTATGTAATATAAATATATCAGAGATATACGAAGCTCTAAGCTCTTAAATATATTTATATTACATATAAATATATTTATTTTGTATGCTTTAACCACCTTCCTCTGCAGTGTGCAAATGCAGATGTTCTTGCTGGATGGTGCGATTCTGGTAGCATCTTTGTGGCTGATGTTGTAGAGGAGCACTCATGAAACCTGTGAATACTGTTATCGACCTGATATCACATGTTGTCAGTGTAGTGTTATCTGCCCGCAACTTTGAATACAAATACAAAATGCTAGAAATTATGTTGAAACATAATTTCTCTTCTAATGATACGTTCTTTACGATAATTGAAAGGCCACTTGTTGGATGCATTCAACTCTAGCCACCAAGATACAGGAAATTGATCTTTTATAGTTTTAATTGGTGCAGGATCTTTTGTGGTCTGGGGTGCGATCGGATTATGTTGAAACATTTGTCTCTCGTATGAACGACAGGAGCAGAGTTGTGAATTGGATTATCTTTCTACCCTCCATGTTCCTTGTTGAAACATTAATCTGTCGTGATGCTAATGAGACTTTTAACTATAGGGGCTGGGCTCATATGTAATTAATCATGAATCCAATGACATTGATGTAATCGACGAGCCAGATAGCTCAGCCAAGTGTCTCATTTAAAGTGCAATAAAAAAAGGCCACGACGACATCTGTACTAACTTGGCGGATCCATGGCCCCAACCCAACCGCTTGTCCACCAGAAAAGACCAGTTATGGACACGTTCGTCATAACGGGTGCGGTCTTCGTCGGGTTCGGATCGCTTGTTGGGCTCGCTCGCCGACTCAATTTAACCCAATAGGTGCGCGTCACTGTCTGACGCAAGCAAACTGCGACGCACATTGCCCGCTTCCAGACTTGTTCGCAGGCCGTCCCCATCGGAAAACCTGGGTGGTGCCAGATATATTGAGAGTTTTATGGGGTTTTGAGTTCATCGATTGGATTCTTTATATGTGTTCCTTCGGTGATGATCTGGAACAGGACTTTTGACTGGTAGCTGATCGATTTATCCACTTCGGTGCTATTTGAAGTTGGAATTGGGAGGCTCTGCAGCTGATTGCGTGGCTTTCATGCGACTTTGGTGGACGAAATGGCCAGCAAGGGAGCGGTCGTGACTCGCTCATCGGCATCGCATCGTCGAGGTTGGTCATCTAGCTGATGTTCTAAGATTGTCTTCCCCACTTTGCGATAGTTGTACAGAACATGGACTGGACTATTTGAGTACCAATTGTCCTTTTAGCTCATTGAAATCTTGGAGCATCTTTCCCTTCATTGACTTACAGGAAAACATCGGAGTTTTACCCCCTTTGAATTTGTGGATTGTAGTGAAATACAAGGTTAGATCAAGAGATGCGATGTAATATAATATTTAACACATTATATTTAACACATTATATATTATATTATATAAAATCTAAACAGTACAGTACAGTACAGTACAGTACAGGACTGTTTGGTTTTGGTTGGTTATGTACCGAGAAACACTGGTTGAACCATGTCGAACCAGCCGATGCAGTGAACCTTGGTTTGGAGTACCAGTCTCAGCTCAGACCTGGACTGATCATTACCAACCATCTGGTTTTGAAAATAATTCTCTCACTTTGACTTTCTATGTAGTTCTCTCACTTGATGCATAATGAAGTGTTTCCTTTCTTTGGTGACCAATACTTGTGGGGTGAGAGGATTCGAGCAATAGTAGTCGGACCTGCACCAATTCCCATATCAGAGCTCAGCGTTGAACATCTTTCAAATGCTATAAGATTTATGCTCCAACCAGAGGTAACCCAACAGTTTGATTCAAACGATATGAAGATGATATACCATCTTTTCCTTCTTTCTGGCCAACAGTTTGCCTCTTTCTTGTTGTTTTATTTATGGAGGTTAAGTTGCGTGCCATGGAATTAAGAGAGCAAATAGACAATGAAGATGGTGTTGCGGATGCATTCCATAGGCATTTGCCACCACAGCTACCGATCCCTCCTCCTCCTTCGGATGATGGACCACCAAATCCCATTCGGTGGCTGCCTCAGTTCGTCTTCCATGCGCGCTTCATGGTCCTCCCTGTGTTTTAGCCATTCTTTATTATGTTCTCATTGTCATTTTTTTTGTGTGTGAATATGGGGTAATAAAGACCAATTATATAGTTTTCTCTACATGTATTGAGTGAGAATTTTGTCAACGATTGCTGTCCTCGATGCTGCGTGGTCAACCGCTGCTCGTCCCTCATCGATCATGGGGAATGGCGAGGTTTTTGGCGCAAACCGAGGAGGCGGGACGAAGATAATTTTAGCGGGGGATGCAGGTTTGGCGCCAACCCTCGACAGCCATTCCAAGTCTCGCTTTGGCATTCTCCACAGCAGATTCCAAGTCGGTCTCTCTCCTAAGATTTGGAGAGAGAGAGGATATGGTTCCGTGATGCACTCACTGCATTCCGCCAGAAAGATGAACGGGGAATACGACAGAGGGAAAGAAAGAAACAAAGAACACGACACTGTTCGAGCCTACTAACAGTGTCGCCAAGTCCGATTAATAATGTGATAAATCATTGGACACACTGCGCCTCGGCACTCTCACACAAAGGTCGCTTTTGCCAGAAGGAAGGATGCACTGTACCCATATAGAGATGGGTTTGTATGCTATTTACCGGCTGGTGTAGTATTATTCTATGTTTCTTTTATCTTTTATTTTTGCTTCTATAAACCCTTCTAACCTTCTTTTATTATTATCCTTGCAATCAAATAAATTAAATTCATTCTGTTGAATATTTTTCCTAACCACTTCATCCCCGAATATAAAAAGCTAACTCAATACAATTATAGACTTATTTTGATATTTTTTAGTTCAGGCATTAGACACAACTGTTACCAAGATAACTATCTTTGGTTATGAAGATGACTAATTATATATTATTTCTTGTAATTAGTTATCTTTAATATCTTAATCTTTATATTTAAAAAAATTATATTGATATCTATATAGTTACAAAAGTAAAATATTTATATTTATTTATCATAACGTTGTTAATCTTATCAACGGAAACACGAAGGCAAAGAGTAAAAAGATAATTTTAACGTTATACTTGATGGTGACGGACAATGACATCGTTGGGGGTTGTGAATAAATATTAGGGTTGAGGAGAGCAACAAAATGAGATAAGAGTCGCCCTAGTATCTGTGTCTACACCGACATAATTGTCGAGCGATATTACTCCACATTTGCATTGGTGCTGATACAGATATTGAGCGATCCTTTTACCTTTTGACAATTGCATCAACAATGACGTAGATGCAGAATAGTGAAAGGGCTGCTTGGCAATTACATCAGTATTGACATAAATATAGAGTGACCCTCACTACTCGTCGTCGCTTTCCTCGTCCACGACACCAACCTACACACCCCAATGACACCACCATTCGTCACCATTGAGATGATTCATCATCACCAATTAAAATATTAAAATTAATTTTTTTATCAATTATTTTTGTATTTATGTTTGTAAAACAAATGACATTAGAGTAAATGAATCAAAATATTTTACTTTCGTAATTATAAGAATATCAATATAATTTTTTAAAATATAAAAATCGAAATATTAGAGATAATTAATTATAAAAAAAATAATATATAATTAGTCCTTATCAAGATTATATGAGAATATTGTAGGACCAATCCTCATATATATATATATATCCAGTTGAATCGATTGATGCATCGCTGACGCGATGATGGTCCCATGATACATGATGGTGATAAACGTTGGATATGTGCGCGTAATGATGGTGGCGCTGCCGAACTCGCGATCCGATGCAACGACGAATTAGAAGGCCGGGCTGGGGATCAATTGGCGGTGATTCACCGGGTGGGCAACAAAGCATGTATGCCATGCCATGCCATGCCATGCCATGATCATGCAAAGAAAGCCAGGCAGAGAAGTACACTTTGCTTGTCTCCCAAACATGCCCGGGAATCACATCGATAGCTCATGGGCCCCCAACCAACATCACCAGGTGGAATCTAATTGCTCCATGAACACCTCCAAACGCCAAGGGATCGATCACCTTTTCATCGTGTGTCTTGATCGACACCCATAAGTATTATGTGATTCATCTTTATCTTCACGACTTGATGATTAGGGTTCCAAGTTTCCAACATAGTCTATAAACCTAATCGAACTGATTGATTACTCAGATCCTAAAATTATGAACGTAATCCTCTGATGGTTTATTTATGCTAAAAATATTTATTTCTTTTCGTAAGAAGAAATATATTATGTTTATTGCTTTCTCATCTTCTGTTTCTTACATTCCTATCATTCTTTTTTCATTATATTATGAAATATATTTTTATTTATTTTATCTTTTAACATAATATATTATCCATCTGAGTTATATATATATATATATATATCTCATTCTCATTCATAAGATAGAGTTAAATTATGATTTTAGACTCAATTCGCTGCGATAAACATCAATTTTTCTAATTCATATTTTAATTTACATGGATGCTTTTACCCTAAAAAAAAATAATTTTGGGAATAAATCGTCTATTTGATTACCAATTTTTTAACATATATATATAAATATATTCTGAGAAATTGGAGTGAGTTTTTATTTAATGACTCAAAGTTCGAGGAAGTCAAAGGGTTTATAGAGAGAGTGGTGTAGCATTTCTGTCTCTACATAGCTTCATCATTAGCACATTGGGAATTGTACACCAAATGTAATTATGTCTCGGTGTTAACACAATTGGGAACTCCATTGGAGGTTGATTGAATTATTAGAATACTTTGCACATCTATCTATTTAAGATTTTTCACATATATTTCCTTTAATGTGTGAAAACAATACATCATAATATATTTTTTATTAATTAAAATATTTAGTCTCAAATTAGTTGAGGAACAAAAATAAAAACCTTAACACATATATATATTTTTTCATCCCAAAAGGATAAAAATATGATAATAATATCTTTAATATATAGAAAGATACATAAATACCCAATATCTTTAATAGTTTTATATTTATAATAATTTTAAAGTATACTAAATGTCTTATAGAGTTTTAATTAATAGCCAAACCAAAATTACATGCGACAATATTCTTTATTAAATTTAGAGTGGTAAATGCGAGAATCACTTAATTTTGGCTAATAAATGCCGATTTAATCAGGCAAAAGTAAATTTTTTTTAGAAAAGAAAAGAGGTAAATATTGACGAAAGAAAATAATCTAAAGATATAATAATATAATTATATTAAGATAAGAAATATGTAAATTTTTTTATCTTATTAATTTAATCAAAATATCTATTTTTTAATTCATAAAAAATTGCACTAAAAATATTAAAAATCCAATTTAAACATATTGAAAGAGACTCAAATGTTTGAGATCCGTACACATATGCCATAGTCACGGACAGTATGTACTCGCGACGAACAACGTCGAGTCGAATCCAATGCAACACAGGGCGTCACTGCCTTCCCTCTCTCTCTCTCTCTCTCTCTCTCTCGTGTTCTTACTTTAATGTCCGATCACTGGCAACGCGTTGAGCAATTAATGTTCTCTCCATTTCCCATCCCTGTCTGCTCTGTTTTCGCTGTGTCATTTTGCTTGTAGCGTTTCTTTTTCTTGCCCTTTCGCGTACACAGACACGCGCTCTTATTCCTGAAGGATTCTAGAGCGGAAACCCCGAAAAGGAGAAAAAGAGAGAGAAAAATCTACCTTTTTATCGGGTTTTCCCTTTGTCTTGAGCATCTTTGGGTACTTGCAGCTGTTTCGAGGAATGAGAAAGGGAAGGCGAGTGATTGATTTGGATAGGCCTTGAAAGCTCTGGTCTTTGGAGGAAAGAAGGGTTTTTGATCGGCGCAGGGAGAGATGGATACCGGGCGCCGCCTTGTAGCCGGTTCGCGTAACCGCAACGAGTTCGTGGTCATCAATGCTGATGATTTTGAGCGGGTGAGTGCGATAAATATGTCGTCTTTCTATCCGGGTGTCCGTTCCTTTCTCGATTCCTGGGTGATCGTTGATGGTGCTTCCCATCCCGAGTTCTGAAACGTGCGCTGGTGCTTGCCTTTCGGTGGAAGTAATGGAAAAAAGATGACAAGCGATTTTGCGTTGAGCTTTTCATCAAAAGTCTCATCTTTTTGTTGGATGTCTAAAGTTTTGAGGGTTTTCATTTGATTAGTATCGCTATGTTCAGGCATTCTTCGGCTCCCTCTTTTTTCTTGATCTCGCACTTCACACGGATGGATAAAAGCTCTTGTTCTCTGGGATTCTTTTAGACGCATTTCGTTTTCTGCTGCTCTTGACTTCTCTTCAGCTATTTTCCTCTTCGGTACTAGTGATAACGAGTGCAGTTATGAAGTATTTTCTTTTACGCACTCATGGTTCTTGTCATCTTTCCTTAGTCCAGGAACAAGATTTCCTGATACTTATAATCTATAATTTTAACTTCACATGCGCTATTTTCGATTTTGTTGGCTGTCGGAGATATAAAAATTTAACATTTTGATGTTGCGATTTTTCATCTTCGCTTGTACAACATGGTTTTCTCCAATCATATTTCATGGTACCATTGGGTTTCTGCAGCCCAAATTCGCCCAAGTTTCCAGTAGGCAGATCTGCCAGATTTGTGGAGACGAAATCGAAGTATTGGTCGAAGAGGAATTCTTCGTTGCCTGCAATGAATGCGCTTTCCCTGTATGTAGGACTTGCTACGAGTATGAGAGGAGGGAGGGGACTCAGGCCTGCCCACAGTGCAAGACCCGGTACAAGCGCCACAAAGGTTCGCCATCCTTGGACTTGTTGGTGTGTGCTTGGTATCGGTACCTTGTCCTAACGATGAAGTTTTGCAGGTAGTCCTAGGGTAGAGGGTGATGAGGAAGAAGATGGTGATGATGATCTGGAGAAAGAATTTAATTTTGGCAATTTTGACTCGAAGGAGACGCTGAACGATCCTCTGACAAATCTTGAACGACCGTGTGGTGTAGGACAGAGCTCTCTCAGTGGGCTAGGCACTTCTAACCCCATTGTGCAAAGTAATGGCACCAATATCCTACTTCTGACTGATGGTGAAGAGGTAGAGTGATTGATTACATGCAGGAAGAGAAATCTTTTAAATTGCTTTATGTCGGCTCATGATCATGAATTTATTAGGTCGATGGAATTTCTCCTGATCACCATGCTCTCATAGTCCTTCCATATCTGGGATTTAGAGGACAAATTATTCCCAGTAATGCTACACAAACATCTGCCTCTAGTAAGTGGATTGTTCTAGCTTTGTAACTCTTTGTATTGTTGCTAGCACTATAGTCAGTAGTGTTCTTGTCCTTGTCTCCTTTTTACCGAGTCTAGGGAGTAATGCTTGATGTACTTTTTCAGCACAACATAGAGCTATCAATCCCAACAAAGACATATCAGTATATGGCTATGGAACTGTTGCTTGGAAGGATAGAATTGACGAGTGGAAGAGAAAGCAATTAAACAAGTGTCAGCACCTTCAGCATGAAGGGTGGGATGGTAATGGCTTTGATGGATACGGGCAAGAAAACGATGAATTACCTATGTATGTTAACATCTTTCCTCTCTCTCTCTCTCTCTCTCTCTCTCTCTCTCCTCTCTTTCTCTTTTACATTGTAAAATTTGTAATATATGTTTGTTACTCTATGCTTGAACTAGTATATCCACATATCACTTTTGTTTTTTCCATTATTTCTGAAGTTTTGATGTTATAACTTTAGCTCTTTATCTTTTGGTTTTGATTGAGAATCGTTCATTGTCCTCAGCCAACTGGGGTCAAGATTGCAAATGGAAGCTTTTGACTTCATACTGTATTCGATACTTTTAACTAATGCACGACTTTGATAGTTATAGGTTATTGTTTTATGTGCAACCCTGCATAAGAGATTCTTTGAAGTTTGAACTGCAAGTCTTAAATTTTGGTGGCTTTTGAATTTACTTAGCTTGAGCTATTTTTCAGTATTGAAGCATCCTTTCAGTAAATATTTGTTCAAAGGTTCAGATTGACTAGCTTTCCTGACAATATATAAATTAAAGATATGAAGCTTGCACGATTTTGTGTCATTCATTAATTATAATCTATGCCTCAAAAATGAGTCAGCACCATGTTATCGACATTAAATGTTGCTCCTGTACTGGTAAGCCTGCTTGGTCATATAGTCCACGCAGAAAAAAAAGGGCAAAAAAAGAGATACATTAGAAGGAAAAATTGCATCTAGATTACCTTTTTTTATATAAAAAAACTTGGTTTCTGCTTTTTCCTTAGAGTACAAGTATATGCTTTGATAAAGTAACAATCCCTTACACTGGTTAAGTGAATGTGCAGTTTATGTTATCATTGCTTGGTAGAGGGCCTCCACTTACAATTGCACATTCATTTAACCAATATAAGTGATTTGTCTAGTGCACTCACAAAAGAGAATAGTGCACTAGACAGCCTTCTTTTTTGTGTTCAGTTTTTTAGTCCACATGGTAAAACTAAAATTTATCCATCTTTAAGCTATTTCATTTACGATCATCAAGAAATTACCTTTCAAATGATTGAATGTTGCCTTTTCTTTTCATTAATTGTACTCTCTTCCATTTTCTAGCAGTTATGCATCTGTTTAAATTGTCACTCTTCATTTCCAAACTTCTGATGTAGGTCTGATGAGAGCAGGCAACCATTGTCGAGAAAGCTACCCATTGCTTCCAGTAAGATAAGCCCGTACAGGATAATAATTTTGTTGAGGCTCATCATTCTTGGTTTCTTCTTCCATTATAGACTTCTGAACCCAGTTCTGGATGCCTATGGATTGTGGCTGACATCTGTTATATGTGAAATCTGGTTTGCCATTTCATGGATTTTGGATCAATTTCCAAAATGGTATCCTATAGAACGAGAGACCTACTTGGATCGTCTATCATTGAGGTAATCAAACTTTCTAAGAATGTTGTATAACTTAATTAGTTTTTGTTACCTGACTGATGAATAATTTGTTCCCAGGTATGAGAAAGAAGGGAAACCATCTGAGTTAGCAGATGTTGATATCTTTGTTAGCACTGTTGATCCTATGAAAGAACCTCCACTTATCACTGCAAATACAGTTTTATCTATACTTGCAGTGGATTATCCTGTTGCTAAAGTTTCATGTTATGTATCTGATGATGGTGCTGCAATGCTTACATTTGAAGCACTTTCAGAAACCTCTGAATTTGCCAAAAAGTGGGTTCCATTTTGCAAAAAGTTCAACATTGAACCTCGTGC
This sequence comes from Musa acuminata AAA Group, assembly GCF_036884655.1. Lineage (NCBI taxonomy): Eukaryota > Viridiplantae > Streptophyta > Magnoliopsida > Zingiberales > Musaceae > Musa > Musa acuminata. Next base: position 51,614,452 of record NC_088334.1, on the reverse strand, counting down.
TCCTGAATGGTACTTCGCTCAGAAAATTGACTATTTGAAGGACAAATTTCATCCAGATTTTGTGAGGGAACGACGTGCTATAAAGGTTTACTCATCTTTGAAATCCTTTTTTGTTATTTTGGTAATTCCATATTTAAAATTTGATTTCTACAGTCCTGCTTTAGCCAACTTTATGCCTCATAAAGTTCCCACTGTCATTTTTTGTTTACATGGTTTTATCGTGATATGGTAGTCATTGTCAATAATGAGTTTAATCCTTAGGACCCTGAAACGCCTAATGCAATTTAATCCGGTATTTTGTATCTTGCAGAGAGAATATGAGGAGTTTAAGGTTCGTATTAATGCATTAGTTTCCATGGCACAAAAGGTTCCTGAAGAAGGCTGGACAATGCAGGATGGAACTCCATGGCCTGGAAACAATGTCCGAGACCATCCAGGAATGATTCAGGTGTCCGCCATACTATTAACAATTCCTAGTAACTGTAACTGCTTCTTCTTTATACTATTCAAATCGACCTCATTTTATTTTCATGGGGTTCCATGAAATGATGCATAAAGATCTGATATATTCTAAGACCAAATTTTGTTGCTGATTAATACTTTGCATCTAGATTCTTACATGAAGCTAAACATCTATCTCTGCATGTTTCTCAAATTTTAAACGCAACTTAGCTGTTTATTTTTGAGTGAACTAGACTCAGTCCTTTAGTTCAGCCATCCTTTAGGCTGTATGCAAAATGTAAAATTATGTTTGCATTTGTTACAAACAAGGTGCTAAAAGCATAGGAAACTTGTTTATTTCTAATTTTATTTCCTTTTATTTTTCATTTGATGCAGTTTCTAAATATAAATTTGCAACCACATTAGAAATTGCTAATCTTGTATGCTCTTTAGGTCTTTTTGGGTCATGATGGCATGCTTGATGAGGAAGGAAACAATTTACCACGTCTAGTATATGTTTCTCGAGAGAAAAGACCAGGATACAATCACCACAAAAAAGCTGGTGCCATGAATGCTCTGGTAATTTTCCTTCACGAAAATCTATGATTTTGTTCTATGTTCAATGGATGATAGAGTTTCTCACCTATTCCATTTGATGTTGATAACTAGATTTTATGTCAATAACTAGTTGACTTGATTCCAGGTGCGTGTTTCAGCAGTTATCTCCAATGCTCCTTACATCTTGAATGTGGATTGTGATCACTATATTAACAATAGCAAAGCCCTTAGAGAAGCTATGTGTTTCTTGATGGATCCCATCTCAGGAAAGAAAGTTTGTTATGTTCAATTCCCACAGAGATTTGATGGAATTGATCGGCATGATCGATATTCAAATCGCAATGTTGTTTTCTTTGACGTATGTAAAATGGTGGTGCTTTTCTTTGGTGTTGACTATATTATTATTTTTAGCATTCATATAGGTTTCATATGACCAAGTGACTTTGTCATTTTCAAACAGATCAATATGAAAGGTCTTGATGGGATCCAGGGACCAATTTATGTTGGTACTGGATGCGTTTTCAGAAGGCAAGCACTCTATGGATTTGATGCTCCCGTTGAAGAGAAACCTCCAGGAAAAACCTGCAATTGTTGGCCAAAGTGGTGCTTCTTTTGTGGTGGATCTAAAAGAAAAAATAGCAAAAGCAATCATAAGCAGGAGGAGGAGACGAAGAAGAAGAGGGCGAAGCACAGAGAGGCATCCACTCAAGTGCATGCACTCGATATATTTGAAGAACACAGAGGTGAGTATAATATTTGGTTCATCAGGATGTTCTTAACATTGAGCTTATTAATGCTGTGCTACTTGCAGGACAAGAAAGTGAAAACTCTTTCTTGGTGCCTCGGGAAAAGCTTGAGAAGAAGTTTGGCCAATCACCTGTTTTTGTGGCATCCACACTCCAAGAGAATGGCGGGACTGCTAGAGGTGTTGGTTTTGCTTCATGCCTTAGTGAGGCCATGCATGTCATTAGCTGTGGTTATGAAGATAAAACTGACTGGGGAAAAGAGGTAATGCTAAGCTCTCATGAGTGCCAAAGCCTATCATATCATGAGTGCTCACTCCTATCTGATAATTATTATGCCCTACTCAATCTTCATTAGTCTTCATGCTTGTCAGGTTGGCTGGATATATGGATCGGTCACAGAGGATATTCTGACAGGCTTTAAGATGCATTGTCACGGTTGGCGGTCTGTTTACTGCATACCTAAAAGACCAGCATTTAAAGGATCAGCTCCTATCAACCTTTCTGATCGTCTTCATCAAGTCTTAAGATGGGCTCTTGGATCTGTTGAAATTTTTCTTAGCAAGCATTGCCCTATATGGTATGGCTATAGAGGTGGTTTGAAGTGGTTGGAAAGATTTTCCTACATAAACTCGGTTGTCTATCCGTGGACGTCTATTCCTTTGGTTGCTTATTGTACTTTGCCAGCTATTTGTCTCCTCACAGGGAAGTTTATTGTGCCTGAGGTACTCTCTGAATTCCACTTTCTGGAACAGATTTTATTTTTATTGGACAAAAACTGAACAAATTTGGCTGATTCATCTATAGATTTCTTGACATTTTGTGCTATTGTAGATAAAATCTATGCATGTACCACCTAAGGGACAACGAAGAAGCAACTTTTTCATACAAGCATTTAAACCATAAAAGAGCCACCGTATAAGGACAAGACATAGTTATGGGTTGTGTATCATTAAGACAAAGACTGATACTCAGCTTATTAGTATACTGATAATTTTCTCTACTTTCAATACAGCAACAAGATGAATAATTTGATGAAAGTTTCTACAGCTGTATGCCATCTTGGAGATGAGGAATAAATTTATTTTGTTTGAGAATATCATCACGACAAGTGAGAAGTGTATCTTTTTTGTTAACGAATAGAAGCTTTAACTGATGAGGCAAAAAAAAAAAAGAAGCTCACTTGCTTTCTAATATTCATGAAATTTCAGTTTTGATGGTGACTAACTTTTCGTAACATGTCATACTGCTTTAGCTATGAATTACACACGAATGTCAATTTTTCTTCTTGCATTATCGGCTTCAGCATTTTTATTTTGGTTGGATTTTTTTGTATGTTATCCTGAGTTGCACATTTTTGCCATCCCAGAAAATAACTGGAACTCATTTGTATTTGACAGATTAGCAGCTACGCAAGCATAGTCTTCATGGCTCTCTTTGTATCCATAGCTGCAACCAGCATCCTTGAGATGCAATGGGGAGGTGTGAGCATCGATGACTGGTGGAGGAACGAGCAGTTCTGGGTGATTGGTGGTGTTTCATCACACCTCTTTGCACTTTTTCAGGGTCTCCTCAAGGTTCTAGCTGGTGTCGAGACAAACTTCACAGTCACATCCAAAGGAGCGGATGATGGCGAATTTTCAGAGCTTTATCTCTTCAAATGGACCTCATTGCTGATTCCTCCAATGACACTGCTTATTCTCAACATCATTGGCGTCGTAGCTGGAATCTCTAATGCCATTACCAATGGTTATGAATCATGGGGCCCGTTGTTTGGTAAGCTCTTCTTTGCCATTTGGGTCATAATGCATCTGTACCCATTCCTCAAGGGAATCATGGGGAAGCAGGATCGATTGCCGACGATCATCATCGTCTGGTCCATACTTCTCTCATCTATTTGTTCGCTTTTGTGGGTTCGAGTGAACCCGTTCATAGGTAAATATGATGGTCCTGTACTAGAAGTCTGTGGCTTAGATTGTAACTGATATTTGCGTGCATTTTTTCGGACGTCTTTGTGCTTGGGATTTGGATGTCAATTTCCCTGGTAAGTGATTGATGAGGAAGAATGAGTTTAGAGAACAAAAAAAAAAAAAAAAGGAAAGAAAAGAACAGAAGACGGTTGGTTTGTGTAGATAGTCACATTGTTATCTCTAATTTCTACTTCTTTTTTTCATTCTTTTTCAATACTTCATGGTTGTTCAACTGATTGATCTGACAGCATGTAATCCTCAACAAAATGTTGTCTAGTTTTTTTTGGTGTTCAATTGATTTCTATGGATTGACTACTGTTCATCGAAATGTATGAGTTCTATTGATGCCTCAAGCAAACTTGTGTTTTGTATACTGAGGCTTTCTTCCATTAATCTTCTCCTCTGTGTAAGTTTGTCAAGTGTTTCAAAAGCACGGATTGTGGACCAAAATGTACATAGCAAATATTGTTTATATATATATATATATATATACATATATGTATATATGTATATGTATATGTATATATATATATGTATATATACATAAATATATATATCAAAAGGGCTCTTTTTATACCAGAGAAAAATAAAAAAAAGGGGTTTTCTTGGTGTAAGAGTCATAACGAGATCAATTAAATCATAAAACACAGGTCATGCATCAAATGGTGGAGAATCGTCGATTGCATAGATCTTGTTCGTTGGTTTGGTTAGTTCATTACACTATTAACCGATCGGATCCGCTAGCTATGCGGTTCAAATCCTTAATCGGGACGGATCGGATCCGACCCGTTCCCGGTTCTTCATCTTTGCCCCTCCATCTCGTTGACACCGTCAACGCGCCGTCACGACTCGACCCTTCTTGTTGATGGGTAGGTAAATAGCGCAGCGAAATCTATCCCTCCATCTCCAGATCGAAGCCCTCGTCCCTCCCTTCTCACCCCTCCTGTGATCCGGCGGTTTCGCCGCGGCGGTCGGCGAAGATGTCGCATAGCGACACGATCCCCCTTCACCCCTCCTCCCAGTCCGACATCGACGAGATCGAGAACCTCATCAATGCTGACGTCCACTCCGTCACCGTACTCCCCGCTCGACCCCCCAGTCCTCCTCGCGTTTCCATTCCCATCTCCCATTCGCCCTCCCCCTTGCCGCCCTACCAGAAGGTGCCTCCCTCCGCCTCCCCGCCCCCGGTCGTGCCCGCTGTACCCGCTGCAGCCGCGGCGCCGGCTGGGAGCTCTCGTATCGGCATCTCCTCGGACGCGTTCGGGTCGCCGCCCGACACGCTTACGGAGCCCGTGTGGGACACGGTGAAGCGGGATCTGGCGCGGATCGTGAGCAACCTGAAGCTGGTGGTGTTCCCGAATCCATATAGAGAGGACCCCGGGAGGGCGCTGAGGGATTGGGATCTCTGGGGTCCCTTCTTCTTCATCGTGTTCCTTGGGCTTACTCTTTCCTGGTCTGCATCGGCCAAGAAGGTATGATCGGATCTAGGTTTCCTACCTTTATCTGATTCAAGTTTAATCAATCATGCTTTCGTTTAGATCTCGTCGCTGGTACCAACAATTTTTTGATGCTTACTCCATCTTTGATGTCAGAATTATGGTTGTTGAAAGAAAAAGATGGCATAGTTTTGAAATAAATTCTTCTCGAATTAGATCGTAAGCGTTGGATTCAGTGTTGATGTTCTTGACTGTAATTGTTTTCCTTCAGAAAAAAAAAATATTTTTGAGGGTGGAATGTATGTGTAAGTTGTTCTTTGACATGTTTAATGTGTACCTGTGCTGTATATATAAAAATTAAGGTACACTGAGGGGGATGCCAAAAGTTATAGTTGATGTTGCCAAAATACTTAACCTTACATTTAACTGGTTCTTGTGAGATATTATGATCAAGCTTCTACATGCATCAAGGTTCTTAGCAACATCTAGTTTTTTTTTTTTTTTTTGAACTATGGTTTTAGAAAGTTCTTAAGCACTATTTATAATGCAAGAAAATCAAAGGTGACAATATTTTTCAGGTTCCAACTGGCCTATCATCATAGACATACATGGAACCAGTTCAGGAAAGCTTCAAGTTCTGGTTGAAAAGAATAAAATTGGAGTTATGAGTGCTATATGGATACGAGTGTTTGATAATTAAAAAATAACATATACAAAAAAGTTTATGTTGTTGAGATAAGGATGCTAAGATGGATGCGTGGAGTTACTAGGAAGAATAGAATACAAAATATTTTTATTTGTGAACAACTAGGTACTGCTTCAATAGAGGATAAGATGAGAGAGAATCGTTTAAGATGGTATGAACATGTGCTTATGAGACCTATGGATGCAATAATCAAAAAAGATGAAATGATTAATAGCAGTGGTACGAGGAGAGGTAGAAGAAGACCTAAAAAGACTTTTATATAAATTATAAATAATGATTTAAATACTTTAAACTTAGCTAAAACTATGACTTTTTACGGATCCCAATGACGACAAAAGATCTATATAGTTGACCCCAAATAATTGGGATTTATGAATTTGTTGTTATTGTTGTATTACACCTCTATGAAAGACTTCATGGGTGCTTTCTGAGTATTTAGGTGGAGATGTTAAAATTTGTATTCACGATCAGTGAAGTCACCATGCGCCTAAGCGAGGCGTCAAGCACTCGCTTATTGGGTTGGGTGGGTGACTTGACTCAGGTATGACTGGTGCTGGTTCAACTCAGGCCAGGTTGAGCCTAAGTCGAACCAAAACATTCATTTGGTTCGATTGAACCAAATATTTGTCACCGGAACCACCACTCACGAGTGCCCTAATGCAAAAGTTCTTTCCCTACTACATTTCTCACGGCAGCAGAGTTCCATCGGCAAATTATGGTAGTAGCGACAGCAGCGACATCCTCCTTCAGTGACAATAGCGACGTCTTCCTCTAGCGATAGCGGCGGGTCTTCCTTCGGTGGCAATGGTGGTGGCTTCTTTCCCTCCTAGGTGTATCTCTCTTTCTCCTCCCTCCTCCCTCCTCCCTCCTAACTCTGCCTTGTTCACCGCAGCCCTCCTATGGTGTTTTGGGACCATGGCTCCTTTTGGCACCTAGCACTTTTAACTATACTGTTCACAATAACATATTGTTAACAATGAGCAATTACAAGGAGAAAAAGTGATATTGGCATTTGGTCCTCACATACCTAAAGATTCTTTAGTTGGGTGGATCTTGTGTTCATTCCTTTTTTTCCTACTTATATTTACGTCTTTCAAATGGTTTTCTTCTTGCTTGGAGATATTCACAATGATGTTCCTTTCAAGTCTTTGTCCATCTTATTTATTCCTTTAAGATCAAGTTTTTCTTGATGCCTTCACTAATGTTGAAATAAATAAGACCAACTCGTTTTTTCTTATAATTATATACAATCACTTCATATATATGTATATATATATATATATATATATATATATATATATATATATATATATATATATATATATTCATGACCATATTTTAATAGGTTTATTTATTCTCATCCTGATTTTATCATCATGTTTGTGTGAGGATGTCAGATTACACTTGTATTTTGTTTGTACCTCTATGTGAACTATGATATTGATAGCAGACCATGACAGCATATCTTTTCCATCTGTAAAAACCACTTTACCGTAGTTTGTGGTTTTAGAAATTGTTTATTTGAAAAGGCCAAATGTATCTAGGTATCTATATCTTACTACTAATCATTGTTTTAAGAAGTGGTCATAGTTGTTTGAAGTTGCAGTCCATATGCTGTACCTGTGCAGTGCCCATGTTCTGTTTTGGGCTCATTGTGGGCTATTAGCAGTTATTGTTGCTGCTATATTGTGGGCCCTTAACAAGCACGTTAGGCTTGTGTATGATCACTAAAGTGTCTCAACTTGTAATAACCTTGTTATTCATTTATTTTTTATTTCAAATCCATATTAATGATTTATACTTTTTGAATCTTAGCAACATTCCCAAATCCCACTTGTTTTTTACCAGAATCACTTTCTCTTTCTGACGTTGACTGCCCCGCTGCCTCAGTCCTTAACATGATCCTTGCCACCCCTTTCCTCTCCCTCAATTATTTTCCCATATAATGGATGATAATATTTCCCTCTCTCCCTCCCTGAGTACTATATATTTCAACTTTTGATGACAATATTTTCGATCGTGGATGATAATATCATGCTTTGATACTGGTATTTTTGATTTTTTATGGCTAGTGAACAATCATGTTATATATTGATGATAATGTACATCATCACCATCTATCCAAAACATGAATCATTTTGTGCCTGGATTTCTTGTGTAGTAAAGGGGAATAATGTACCGTTGCTTTGAAAAAAAATGATATAAACTGATTACTATTGGAAAAGAGAGTCATATTTTCCAAAATTAGAGATGTTTGGGGCTGAACTTATACTGCTACATCTTAGAATTCCTTTAGAGTTGGAAGTCCCTTTTCGACTTAATGATTTATAAAAGGCCAACAAGCACTTTCTAAGTGAGAAGACGTAATTAACTAGTGATTTAAAAAGCGCTAGGCATCAAAAGGTACCAAGGTCCTAAAATGCTCGAGGCCCTATGCCCTATTTGCCCTGATTGGGCAGCAATCAACTTTTACTGAGAAATAGTGTAGGGTTGGGTTATAATTTTTAAAAACCGACTGGGACCAAGGTGGGGACTTTATCACTTATCTCCACTCCAAGGGCAGTCTTCACCAGTCTGGTCAATGGAAAAACCACTCATGGCAATTTCCGATCACTAATTTCCCTATTATTTTTCAACTATAAGTAATGTATGTGCCAATGATATTATATGTACTCCCACAATTTACATTGGATGGCCCAGGTAAGAATTAATATCATCGGTTTTTGTCAAGGGCCAGGGATGTTATTGTATTTACTAATTCAGATGCGGATGGGTGGGGATGAGGCCTTTGAGTGACAGGGAAGTGACAGTTTGAGTAAAAACCATCTCCACCCTGGCTTCATGGCATCCCTAATGCCTTGCGATTCTTGTATATTGCAACCTTAATAGTTTTTGTTTGAGCTTCATTAGTGTTTTCTCAAGGGAATAGAATAGTGACCTTATAATAGTAAAAAGAAAGGTGCATTTGGGATTTAGAAACTATTGAATGAAAAGGAGTTTCTTGTCCTAAATTTGCATAGGTGTAGATCTTGGAGGAGCAGAGAGGGAAACTAGGGTTTTTGGCAAAACCTTTTGTTTCTCTCTAAGTTTCAGGTAGGAAGAGATAAGCTGATTGTGATTGCAGTTGCATATAAAAGAAGAAAAATGGTATTTAGATTAAATTTTTGAGAAAAAATGTGCAACTGATTTGTAGATTTATCTTACAAGATTTCATGAAGTAGTTGATATAATTTTAGAGGGAACTGTGCAGAACAATCCAACATAACTAGAAGTTTCCACTTGCCACCTCTATATTTTCAGCTTTTCCCAAGTTTGAGTGATTGTGACATGTGGGTGTCTTCAAGGATGAACTCCGTGGCTTCTAAGTTTTTTTATTTAATTTTAAAAGGTATATACGATTTTATTTTATAAGTTTCTGAAATATATCTCTTCAGTTGGTTGAGCTGCTTTAGCATGATTATCTTTAAAAGTAGCAACAAATGACTACTGATATGAAACCCACTCCAATAGTGGATTTGGTTTTTTTTGCTTGCTATTGTGAGTAGCTAGCCACACAGAGAGATTATCCTTGCTTTCTACATCTTTTTGTTCCTGTTCAACGTTGTCATACCTTTCTGATGAAACTGATTTTCTGTGGGGAATTGACCGTATGTTTTCTTCCTTCCCTCTATCCACATATACTTACCATAACCAAACTGGACTCAGACCGACCCAAGCCTTCAATTGGATGCTGGTTGGACCGGTGGGTCAAAAGATTGGACTGCAAGTTTAATAATAATAATAATAATAATAATAATAATAATAATAATAATAATAATAATAATAATAATAATATATGTATATATATGTGTGCAATTAAATACTATATTAGTTATGTTTTATTTTATCTAGTATATAATATATTTGAGAAAAGACAAAGTTATATCTTTTTCTTCCCTCTTCTCTGTCAACAGATATTGAATGAGGAGAATTTTCTTCATTTTCCTCTTTTCTTAATTCTTTTTTTCATTTTTTTCTCTCTTTCCTCAGCAACACCTTCCTCATGTCCCACATCAGTTATGCTGAGGGCTGAGGTGATATTGTCATCTACTTCAATTGACCCAACATCCACTGCTTGGATCATCTCCTTTGCTTCTCAAGGCTGGACCAGTACTTGGTGCTGGTATTGGCTGAAGAGGCGCATGCCATATGGCAGCCTAAATGGTGTGCTATTCACTATTCAGGTGAGATCACAGTAAGGCTGGAAAAGGAAGATGTGAGAAAAAAAGGCCCTAGAATCGATTGTAAACTGTGTTAGTTCTGTTGGAGCCGGCAACTTCATTTGGGATGTGTTATAAAACAGGTTGGGTAATCAAGTTTTGTTAGTCTAACAACATAAAAGCTAAATTGAATTAGGCAACAGTCTGATTTTTGTTTTGTTTTTTCTTTTAGAACAGCTGATTCTGTCTAGTTCTGTTGATAGATTCACATTCTCTATTTGTGTTTGATTGTTTCTGTAAAAGTAAGTGAGAAATCAAAAGAGGATAGAAGCTCTCTCTCTTTAGTCCAGTTTTCTCTGTATTTCCTTGGACTGGAAATAGTGCATTCTGGATGCAGAGGCTTAATCATTGTCCCATGGATGAGCAATTATAATAGTTTTCCACAATTTCTCTTTTGTGCATTAATAAATGGCCGCCTTTTTTATGTACGACGCACTTATGTCTGTTGTTATTGTTTTTATTCTCACAGTCCGAAGTATTTGCTGTTGCATTTGCAATCCTTGCTGCTGGTGCTATTATCCTGACATTGAATGTTCTACTTCTGGTAAGCAGCTGATGTGGGTCATGTTCTATTTTGCTTTATTGTGGCTTATTTTTCATGGGACATTTTTAATTAGTGTTTTTTCTTTATTGGAATAGGGTGGACACATCATCTTCTTTCAAAGTCTCAGTCTTCTTGGCTATTGCCTTTTCCCCCTGGCAATAGGAGCTCTAATTTGCATGCTAGAAGGTAATGTTATAATCAAGATAGTTGTGGTCTCCATAACATTGGCATGGAGCTGTTGGGCAGCTTATCCCTTCATGAGTGCAGCTGTTAATCCAAGAAGAAAGGCCTTAGCCCTGTATCCTGTATTCCTCATGTACATATCTGTTGCGTTCTTTATTATCGCCATAGATTAAGACATCAATATATCTGGTGTGTTTTGTTAAGTCTCTATGCCATAAACCCGTTCTTCCGTCCAACCAGCCGGACATACAATTATAGACAGACATTTCCAAGCTATTGCTCCTCTGTGGGCAGTGTTATTAGCTTTATTTGTGGTTATTGAGACTCAGAGTCCTCTTTGATTGAGGTGTAGAATGGTTTATGTTTACTCATGTGGAATACTTGGATATATGTCACAAGTTACCTTCAGAATGTAAAGCTATAAAATTTTATTTTGCATACTTAGCAAGAGAATCTTAAAATTTTTCCTTCGTCTTTTAATTTATTACCTGGATAGATTGCTTTCTAGATAATATTGAAAACTTTGAATTATTTGGAACAGAAATGTTTCTGGTTACATCGTTGTCTGACTTCTTTTTTTCTCAGAAGAGTATGTTGTCTTATGTCTATTGTTCCTTTGTAATCTATCATCAATTACTTCACTGTTCATAGGTCATATTATTATCTGCATAAGTTGATAGAGAAGCGGGAGGTGATGATGAAATGGGCCTCGACCACTACTGGAAAGTGATCTCTTTGCTGGATTGACCACCATGGTTGACTCGGCGAAAGCTAGTCAAACTTAATGGATCGACTGATGGAGGCAAAGAAATCTTGCATCATAATCTGTCAGCCAATAACAATTGCGTTCGTGATGCGATTGCAGAAACAGATTGCAAGGTTGTTCTGCTGTTCAGAGTATGGTTGTGGATTCAACGAGGAAAGAGAGAGACATTTCTTGGTCATGCGCGTGGTGAGGCCGAGGCCAAACCAAGTACCACTACTGACGTGGCATCATGCTACTGGAAGTTAAAACAAGCTCTTCAGTGAAAAAGGTACAATGATTCCGGATGAAGTCCACCGTGTGACTTCAGTCCATCTTCCTCCTTTCCACGCCTCGGTTTCTCTGACTTCACACGCGGTCCTCCAAGTGAATCCCTCCTCTATTTATTCCCCTCGGACATCACCCCACAGTCGCAGCCTCTGCTCTCTCAGTCCTCTTTCTTCGTCCATACTGACATAGATGTCTGTGAGACTGGAGGAAGGCATGACAGAGCCTGATATCGAGGCAGCACAGCAGCTGGTGCAGCTCAGCAGCGGGGAGGAAGAAGACAGTGAAGAGTCGACATGCTGCAAGAAGAAAGAGGAGGAAGGGATGAAACAAGCTCTGATATTAATGACAGGAAGACGAAGAGACGAGTGCGACCAAGAGGAAGAGAACAAGGAGGACCGGCCGAGGAAAAGGCAGCGGTTCCAGTCAGTGGTGACGATATATAAGCTGACCCAACCCATAACCTATGATCGCCATGGTTTCTAGCAAGAATGCAAGAGAAGTGGAAGAGGTAAACCGGTGGGAGGAGGAGGAGGAGGTCACGTTGTGGCAATAGTTCTCTAATAATCTTGATTGTACGATCTGCATCCCCTCTCTCTCTCTCTCTCTCAGGATCGGAGGGTCCTTTGGACAGTCTTCTGTTGGTTTTTTCGCATTAATCTTCATAATCCAAAAAATACATCTTGTGATATGAGAAGTATATATTATAACACTGTATAATATTAAGGTATTTAACGACTCGAGAACTCCACGAACTGCAAGTTTGGACCGACACGGTATAAGCTAAATAGTGTGAGCAGCAGACGAGACCGGATCAGGCCATGAACCCGGTTCGGTTTCCAATTAGCCACTCACTGCATAATGGACCGGCCAATTAGCCTGGACTTCACCCGAACATTAACCCGGCCGATGTATACGATGTATCGAAGGACCCCCAAGAAGCTAGGGATCATTTCCCTCCTCTTCGTTGTCGTCCTCCCACTCGTTCCTCGGCGGCTGCGTTCTCCCGCGCGCAATCACGGTGAGAAATTCTAGCTTTCCAGTTCTCCTCCTCGTCCCTCGATTTCAGGCAGTTCTATCCCTGATCTCCACCTGTGCTTCTCTCCCAGATCATCCCCAAGAAGAACCGCCGTGAGATTTGCAAGTACCTCTTCCAAGGTAGTTTTGAATGCATAAAAGGGCTTCCCTTATTAGTATTCTTGCCGTAAGATCGTTCTTTTTCATTGATTATCTTGGATTTAATTTGTTGCTGTTATCTGTTGGTATAGAGGGGCTGCTTTACGCGAAGAAGGATTACAATCTTGCCAAGCATCCCGAGATGGACGTGCCAAACCTGCAGGTCATCAAGCGGATGCAGATCTTCAAGTCAAGGGAGTACGTGAGGGAGACCTTTGCTTGGCAGCACTACGACTGGTATCTCGCCGATGATGGTATCGAGTACCTGAGAACTTACCTTAATCTTCCCTCCGAAATTGTCCCCCGCGACCCTGAAGAAGTCCACGAGACCGCCGGCCCGCCCGTTTGGCTCTGGCCCTCCCGGTGACCGCCCCAGGTGACTATAACCCCCCCCCCCCCCCCCAATCTCTTCCATTTCAGTGTTACGAAGAGTACTTTTGGTTGATGTTTTCTATTCTTAGCAGGGGACCACCACGATTTGAAGGAGATATGCCAAGATTTGGGGATAGGGATGGATGTCGGGGTGGTCCTCGTCCTCGAGGTCCTCCGGGTGATCTTGCTGACAAGGGCGGCGCACCTCCGGAGTTTCAGCCATCTTTCAGGGTATGCATCAACTCATATTTCATATCTTTATTCTAAGCTTTTTTCCTATCATCAAAATTTGTTACGAGTATTACGAGGTCAGTCAAGAATGCTTTTTCTGGTCGTATTTTTGGTAGAGAATGATGAAAGGTTCGTTCTTGCTGTTATGTTGTAGGAGGTGGACTCTGCTATTAGAAATGTGTGATTTGGCTATAGAGAATTTCTAGTTTATCTCTTCCAGAAGTGTTATCTGCCTTCTCGCTGTATTCTCTGGGGCAGTTTATTCTAGGTGAAAGACAAGTTTATTCATTGTCAAATATTTGAATGATATCATAGACATGGAGCTAACCTACCACAATTATTTGACAAGAAAATGATAAGCTTGCAAATATGCAACTTTTCTAGAAGCCATTCTGCAAATTTTTGCACAATCGCTTTGGAGAATGGAAGTGCAGAATATCATAGCAGGCACTAGAAATGCTTGGAATATGTTCAATAATCATACTCATGATATTAATATCTACTTGCAGCGTCCTCATGCAAAAGGTAGCTTCGATTTATGAATTTTATTGTGGAATATTGGAAGGCAAATGAACCTTGGTAGTAGAGAGTAAGATCCAGAATGCATGGATGTTTTATTGCTTAGAAGTGAGTGTAACTTCCAAAGCGAGATTAAATTAGGAGGGGAGACTGCTAATCTGGGACAGCAAATAAAAAGCTGCCATGCATCAAGTTTTGATGTGGAGGATCCTTATCTGAATGTTGCAAATCACATTATCATTGGTTTGAGTTGTCTTGTGCCAAAGCGAAGTTATTATGAGTTAATGTTCAATTTTAAGTTGATTCCTATGTTGTGGGATTCTAGTCATGGTCTTATTGCTGGTTGTCACATAGTTTTACTTGTTTTCTAGATTCTTGGCTTCCCATTATCTGACCCTAGATTTTTGTTCTATTCAAAAAGTATATGATGCTCCTCATTTTACATGTAATTGCAAACTCGATTAATTCTTCATTTCAACCATGTTGTAATGGCACTTGTCATAACATGATGCTCATCACTTGTCATGTTTTGATTGATTATCTTGAGTAGTTGTATTAAATCATGCATTCAGGATTTTTTTTTTTTGTCATTTCTAGAATCCAAAGCAAGAAGCAATATGATGAGTATAGTTTTTTTTTGTACGTTATGATGGTCATCTGAAACATTTCTGGGCCGATAAATTTCAAATCTCTGAAGGGTTTTCTTTGGGAATGATTAATATTATTTACTTGTCTGATTTATATTGATGAAGAGTCAAGTATGGCCTTGGTTAAAATTCTCAGTTAGCAAATCACCAAAGTTTGTCCTACGTGACCTTTGGCAGAAAAAGAGTGATTCATTATTTGATATTCTGGTATCTTGGTTCATTGACTTCTATTATGATCATCGTAATCTGACTTGCTGAAACATGTGTCCTAGAAGAACATGTTATCACATATATGCTTGCTTTTTGATGGAATCCTACTTCATAGAACCCAAATATGACAGGGAGTTGAAATTTATTCTCACAAAAAACACATATTTCAGCTTTCGATGGCACCATTATTTAGGAAACAGGATCTTAGCTTTATTATGTAACAGAAAATCCTGTAATTTGTGTTTACAATCAGTTCGTAGATTGTAGTATCCCATGAGTTTGTAATTGAATTATGGTCCTTCACCTAGGTAATGCTAAAATATAAATGAAGCATGTATTTTTAGTTTTTTATCGAATTACCGATGGAAAGCAGCCCATTGCACATCAAAACGAGAATCAAAAGACGCACACATACTAACTAGTAATAAGATTGTCCACTACTAAATGATAAACAAAATATGCATTTTAATTGTAGGATTTTGTGAACATTGTACATATATCTTTCTTTACCACCTGAATTATTTTCCTGAGGCATTGTATACACACCACCTGATATCAATGCACTTCTTTTGCGGGCAGTGATATGGATTAACCATTAAAATTGTGCAGGGTGCTGGTGGCAGACCCGTATTTGGTGCTGGTTCTGCCTGAGCTTCTCTTCAGTGGCTTTTAGGGCTGCTTTTCCAAGTGTTCCCCGTCGAGCTTTTTGACATGAAAGGCATTTTTGATGATTTCGTCTGTTTGTTTCCAATTTGTTGAATTGATTAGAAATTGTAAGATTCTGCTGGTCAAATGCATAATGCCTTTGGAAATTTTTAAGAGGTTGGCGTATGAAGTGGTGCTACATCAGATTTGCTTATATGCTCTGCCAACTCAAACAGTGCTGCTCTAGCACTCTACAATTTCTGCTGACATCAGTAAATAGTTTTTGAGTTGCAGAGCTAGGAATCAATCTGAAAACTCTTGGTGCCATACATAATATATATAATATTTTGATAATCTAATGATTCTCGACTGACCTTTTGATCCGAGTTCAGAGTCCTTGAATCAGATGAATGATCTCTGTGCTGGTCATCCTGCAGCTCGTCAAATGGAATATACATCAATCAGCACTACCGTCTCCCGCATGAACGCCTCTCCTGCGCATCATTTGCGTGACCACGTCCTAAAAACTATTTGAAGATTTCCAGTCTTGATCTCATCGGGAACAATCATAAACTGCAACCCAAGGGAGGAATGAAGGCAAGCGGACAGGTGCACAGAGAAGATAGTGGGAAGAGATGTAGCCCCCATATACTTGATCCCCCTCCTGGAAGCAAGGTAGCACCACTCACCTGTGCCATTGATTCTTGTTTCATATCCACGTATTCCTTCTCCACTCAGCCTTTTTATTCTAAACTCACGACATCTTGTTTGTTTGCAGTATAATTATTCTTAGAATAACAGTTCTTGCTTCTTATATCACCATCACCGCAGGGAGATAACGAGACAGCCATCGTAGAAGAAGAAATGAGAACTCTATGGATTGTGCTCCTCCTCGTCTTCTCAGGTATTCGGAACATGTCGTCTCTTAATGAAGAGCATTGCGTTGTGATTGACCTGTAGTGGGAATTCTTCTGTTGGCAGGGGCAAAACCGTCCGAGGGAGCGCGAGTCTTCACCATAGTGAACGAGTGCAAGACCACGATATGGCCGGGGATCATACCGGGGGAAAGCTTCAACGGCGGTGGGTTCGCCCTGAAGCAGGGCCAGTCCGTCGTCGTCAAGGCGCCGGTCGGGTGGTCCGGCCGGATATGGGGCCGGACCGGATGCAACTTCGACCGGAACGGGAACGGGTCGTGCCAGACCGGCTCCTGCGGCTCCTCCCTCAAATGCTCCGGCTCGGGCGAGACGCCCGCCACGCTCGCCGAGTTCACCCTCGCCGCCTTGGACTTCTACGACGTCAGCCTCGTCGATGGCTTCAACCTTCCGGTGGTGGTGACCCCGGTCAATGCGCAGGGCGGCAACTGCAGCTCCGCCGGCTGCGACGGCGACCTGCGACAGACCTGCCCCTCGGAGCTGGCCGTCATGGTCAAGAGGGAGACGGTGGCGTGCCGGAGCGCGTGCGACGTGTTCGATACCGACCAGTACTGCTGCCGCGGCGTGTACGGGAACCCGTCCACGTGCCAGCCGACGTACTATTCCAAGAAGTTCAAGACGGCGTGCCCGGCGGCGTACAGCTACGCGTACGACGACCCCAGCAGCATCTTCACCTGCAGCCAGGCCGACTACATCGTCACCTTCTGCTCCAACAGGTGAACGCATTACCTTGCTTGATTGCCAGGGTTTCTGAGAGCAGGACGACGGACTCAGTCGCATCGTGGCTTCGTTGCAGGAAGAACAGAGTGTGCTCGTACCACGACAACAGGCTGACTTGCAGCGGAACCGAGGGGGGAGCATCTACTTGTAAATGGCTGATAGCGATGTTCCTCGGTTTGTGGGGCTCGCTGCTCGTATCATAGGCAAAGCGAAGCTGAATGTTTCTTTCTTGTGGTGCACAGTTGCAGAGGATGATGAGCCTGCCAGTTTGTGTCCTCTACGATGGGGCTCATCCCCGTTTGTGACAGACACATTAAGAGAATGATATGTTCTCCAGAATTCCAATACTACTGCTGGTTTTTGATACAGAACTCCGCTCCACTTCGTTTGACGCATTAAGAGTTTGTTTGGACTTTTATTACAAGCCGTACATCTGGCGGTCCTAAGTATCTAACAAAAAAAAAGTTCTGGTAAGAGCTAGTTGCAGTTGCAAATAATGAACTGATAACCTTTTCCTTAATCCCCAAAAAATGAAAAAAAGCTAATGGCAATAATGGAGCAATCTCCATTCTTACCCAAGCCAAGGAAACTAAAATGAAAACTCTTTGATATTCTCAATGTTTCAAGGATCAACGAGACGAGGAATGAGATTGCTCATTCATCAGGGCCAAAGTCCTCATCGGAGGCATTTCCTAAGAATGATCCAAGAGATTTGCGTAAGATGCTGAAAGATCTGTCATCCTGTAACGTAACCAAGACACAGCATGACATTAGCGTAAGTCTGATTGATGCTTGAAGTTAAATTGAGACAAGGATAAGTAAGCTTTAGATCCCTGAAAATTTTACATGCTTGCACCAAACAGAACCCTTACTTGTCGAGGAATGCATCGACAAGATGATGTGATTAGATTAATGAGGCTGAGAAAAAAAGAAAAAAAAGCTTGTAAAAAACGAGTGCCATCTATCAGTGCTACTGATCTTTGACATGTCCTAGATAGAACCTGGTACTTGCACTCAAATCACTAACCATCCAGAGACACGCACAAGACTATGAAAATTCTTGAGACTGGCAGATTGAGATGCATAATTTTAGCAAGAACGACATATGATGCAAAAATACCAGAAAGCAACCATAGAAAAGTGGAGGATAACAAGCAAACCAGACTGCTGACCGACTGTTGTATTCCGCTGACTTACCTGCATCTTCTTTTTCAGAGATTCTTCTGCACTGGCTAGCTTGTCTGTACAGGTCTTCTCGAGTTCAGAGAGACTAGTTTTCTCTTTCTTTCCTACAAGACATGGAAGACAATGACTGCGTTAAACCTCTTCCTTTGGCAGTCTAGTTTTGAAAAAGAAAAAGCTGGTGCTCACTGTGTTGTTCATATCGAATGGACAATTTTTCCTTTTCATCTTCGTATTTGGAATATATGTCTGAAAGCAGAACCAATAAATGATAAGCTATTGACCATCAAGAGATGCCTGTAGTTTGCAACTTACGGATTGAAAAGAAAATAATTCCTAACATTTGAAAAATTATCTAATATTTGCAAGCAATAGCTTAGAGGATCAAACCGACTCCTTTGACCAAATGAAAACAGCCGCTGTACTTAACCTGTAGGATCATGTTCTATGGATCGTGTCCTTCAATGCTAGTTTACGAAATAGAAAGTTGCATGATACACAGTTGTAGTCCAATAGCCCAGACGTAAAAATCACGAGTCCGGGTGTTGGAAACATGCAAATTACAATCAATATGCATATAATTTGTAGATAAAAAGTTCTGAATAACAATGATAATCTAACCTGCATTTCAGTCCACAATCAATCGGACCAGAATTTGAAGCTTTTAGCTACAAATTCATCTCATGCTGAAGGATATCCTTAGAGGGATAGTCTACCAGTTAGCCTTAGAAAAACAAACTGATGAAGTTCGTATAGGGTTGAAATCAGATTTACAAAGCTGTCATGGTGAACAATTTAGAAAAGTACTACTAATGTAGGTAATCTTATAACCACGAATGATATGAGAAGGTACCCATATTCTGGAAGGCATATTGGTGAGTGGACAACATAGTTGAGACAATTGTTCTTGTATCTTCATAATTTATTTTGAACTAATATTATTATGCCAGGTTTGCAGAATCACGATATTTTACGAAATCTCCATTTAGAAGAATATACATTGATACTTCAACTTGCCCCATCCTTTAGCTACTACTGTGTAGAACAAACTAGAGTGCTCTGAGTCACAGACACACTTTTAGATGGTCAAATATCTAATATTGTGGCTAAATCTATATAATAAAGTCTAATATCTGCAGAAGAGTTGGTAATGACCCATTAATCACAAGACAAATGTTATGCTGAGGTGCTCATTGCAAATCAAACAGTTTACTACTTGTTTGAACTTACCTTTAAAAGCCTGTATATGTGCTTGTTTCTCCTTGCAAAACTTTTCATAAGCTGCTTGAAACTTGCTGTACTCTGTTTTCAAAGAGCTCTCACACTACGGTTTATTCATGTTAGAAGATCAAAATTATCACAATACTAATGGTCCTAAGAACATTGTTATTAATAAACTTTAACCAACGAATTATTGCTTAATGAACCTCTTTAGAACTCTTTAATAATGCCTTCATCAAACTCTGCCTGTCATTGAAAGAGGAACTACTTGATTACATGTGCTGTCTATGTCATAAGAAGGTGAAGGAGATACTATCTATCGAGTGTGCAGAACCAAATGAATTAACTACGACTATTTGAACTTTGCGATGACAGAAAATAACAATTTAGTTTTTCGATATTAACCATGATATATGAGCAAAAGAGACGCTTAGCATTGCGATCATTCCAAAAATGATTATAATATTGTAGAGTTGTGTGTTAAATAACCATCCTGGCATTTCAAATTCATTAAGCTAAATCAACAACACATGGCAAGAAATGGATTTCTTCTACCTTTCTTTGTCGAACTTTGATTTGGCATCATCTGTCATTGATTGGATCTCCAACTCTAGACTGTTAACCAAATAGATCGTCAGCTACATGATAAAATGATACACATGATTGGTGCGCAAGCTCTGTAATATGGTAGCCGATACACTTTACACCTAAAGGTGAATGATTTTGTAAATAAGCTAATGCTTGCTCATTTATAAATGGAGTCAAAGAGATCAACATGTATTTCAGACAAGAAATCTATTGAGTACACATGTATCAGTCCAAGACAAAATGTTTGCTACTGCATATAAAGAACAAAATCATACAAGAATAGATTTCTCCTTTAAACTATTGATAAAAATTACTGCATCATCTCTATTATCCAGAGTGCAGATATTGGAACAAAAACTCATCTGGTTATCTGTACAAATCAAAATAATACAAAGATAGCTCGGATTCAACAAACTCCCCATCTGGAAAACTACATCAGTTCATTTAATTGTTAGGGCACAGAATGGTAGCTCTAGATTCAGAAATCCGCATAATCAATATTTTATCCAAATCTTATTATCTCTGCTGTTAAATCGTAGGTCATAGCATAAAAGGGAAGAAACCTAACAAGAGAAGAGGATTGATCCATAATAGAACAGAGAAGAACAACGGAATATGAAAGGAGAGGCTATTAGGTTTCATTGAGATAAGAATTGACCTCTTTATCGTTTCCTCGGCCTTCTTTTGCCCATCCTTCAGAGCTTTTTCTCTGATCTGATGCAAGGCCGATATGATCCCCTTGATATCACTGAAATCGCCAATCATTTGGATCCGTTCACGCAACAAACCCGGAGAACGAAACCACGGGAAAACAAGATCGAAGGAAGAACATATAGGGGTACAGTCAATACCGTACCTGGATAGATCGAGATCTGGGTCGTCATCAACACTCTCTCGCTTCTTCGCCTTCCTCTCAGGCCTCAGGCACTCGGACTCCTCCCTGCTTCGCTTGGCACTTCCTGCGGCTGCCGACATTGGAAATCCACCCAAATCCAACATGAAAACCTCCGACCTAGGATCGAGAAGAGTAGGGCCACCAAAGAGATGCAGGGGCTTAGGGTTTCGAAACCCTAGTTCGTCGAAACGAAGACGAAGATCGAGCTGGCGTCCTCTTCGCTCGAACGCGCTCTGGCCTCATCTAATATCCCGCGTGCCGGATGCAATTACTCTTTTACCCCCGACATGGGAGCGGCTCGTGAGTTCAGATCCGGCCTGTCCTTAGGGGTATTTCTGGTACAACAGAACAAAGTTTGAACTCGCCCGCCATTTCCATCGGTGGTGAGTGGGGATCCCCTCCAAGCGAATCGCAGTGTAAAAGTCTTACAAGTCCAACACATGCAACCGATGAAAAGCTTCAAGGTTTGATTGATGTGACTACGAGTCTAATCCTTCTCCAACTTCATCATTATTGATCCATAAAATCGATTGCGCATTAGGAATTTAATCGAAACCATTTTGATGAGAACAAACATTACAATTGGCTGCTTTCATCAGTAATGATATGAAGAAATTAGCCGGAAGCAAAGCAGCTTTACTCATAGTAAGGTCTTCAAAGCTTGTTCTTGCAGCATTGGTAATCAGTAACCATGCAGTTGCAGATGTGTTCTTGCATAATCTGCTAATATATCTTAAAGATGGATTGACAGTTTCTCCTTCCATCCTCCAAAGAAACAGCACAAGATCATATGAAGCCATGTTCTTCCCTTTATCTCGGCTCTGATGATTGGAACACCCATCACTCGGACGTGGTCTCCACCTTCCCATGTGAACGATCAGCTTTTTCCCATCCCTCGAACCACCACAGAGCCATTTCCTTTTCACCGAAGCCATGGCTGCTGGTCAATCAATGTCTGTGGGGATATCCTTGAAGACAGGAAAGGAACTGGCCATAAGTTGCCTGGAGATGCCAAACGTTGATGTTGCTCATGTCAAACTTGCACATCTTTGCATTCGCAGTGGCCTTCCGGACAGCCGAAACAAGCTTCAAGATGTCATAGAATCACCTACATGAACTCATGGATGGATTTCATTCGAGAGTTTTGAGCTCCAGTTTCGGGTGATCAGCTCACTAGGCAAAGCTGCACAATACCAGAGTGAGAATGTTCTTGCGAACCACCCTGTCGGCAGAGTCATGTGGACTATGGGAGTGACTGTTGTGAGACCCACAGAAGGCGACCCGTCATGGGGGATGACCTAATCGCATTAGGGTTACACGTTCTGTTCTTGTCGTGAATGGTCTTAAAGGTGAAATCTTTGGATGACTTCTTATACCAACCGATCCTGTGTTCCTCGCATTTGCCTCCTCTTCTCCATTACGCTCCTACAAACATGAATGACTTCAGGGAGAGCAAGCAGTACTGCTATTTCCACCCCAAGCAGTTGGTCGTGGGGATATGTGCTCAGTGCTTGAGAGACAGGCTCCTGCTCTTGGAATCCAAACAAGCTCATCTTCCTCGAACCAAGGACGGCATTAGGTCATTCAGAGTCTTGAAGAGGAAATCCATCATCGCCCTTCCTAAAATCTTCGCTCTGGGCTCTTTCGTACATCTCCTCGAGCCCCATCATCGTGAGAACAAAGATCACTCCGAAGACGAAGGCTCCATTGACAGCCTTGAAGGTAAACGTTTAGTCCAAATTCGTGGTAGATCATGTATGTCTTAAGTGAATCAATCATCTATATCTCCATCGACATGCAGCCTCGGTGTGCTAAATATGAACAGAAGAATGCTTTCCATGAGATAGACTTCAAATACAGCCTTTAGGTTAGTTAATTCATAAGTAAAGGTAGATCAGTATAGCTACTCCTCATTTTTCTCATGATCAATGATTCAAACTGATTGAACGTGAGTTGCCAGTCTCTTTTCAGCATTCATGGAGGTCATGCTCGAGTAGTATGTGATTACACGTAACTGGTTCCGGTTTTGTCAGACTCATTCATAACGATGAAGTTTGAGGATGATGGACAAGCTTCATGGAATACTGACGGCAAAAGCAAGAGCATCGAGTCTTGTGCAAACAACACAATGAGCGATGACACCAAGGTGGTAAGAACAGCACTGGTGGAGCACTCAAACCCCGGTGGGGTGCTGAGATGGCGAAAGAGAATCGGGCAGCTTCTCCAGCTTGGACGTTGGAAGCGGTCCAACAAGGCAAGCACATGCCATGTCGGATTTAGAGGGAAGGTGGAAGGAGTCAAGGGAAGGAGAAGTTGGATAAGGAGCTTCACAAGGAGGACCACCAGCAGTGACTAGTGGA
Organism: Musa acuminata AAA Group; assembly: GCF_036884655.1. Classification (NCBI taxonomy): domain Eukaryota; kingdom Viridiplantae; phylum Streptophyta; class Magnoliopsida; order Zingiberales; family Musaceae; genus Musa; species Musa acuminata. Next base: position 51,590,884 of record NC_088334.1, on the reverse strand, counting down.
GAGTGGCAGGCTATGCATTATGAACTTTAGCTTTCCTTCACCCAATTTGATGTCAACTTTGCTGCAAAGTATTGGATGAGTAAATCAAACACATGAGACTTGAGTTTTGACTGTATACTGACTGTACAGCATCAAGCTATTATTAATCATGGCAAAAAGGGGTTCTTTTTCGACATGGAAAGATCACTTGATTTTGGTCATCTTCATCTGCAAGCAAAAGAATGTCAATGTGCTATGGATGTTTTCTGAATCTGTAGGCTCATCAATGCACTTTGTGGATTCTGAACTAAGATGAATAAAGCATGAAAGGAAGCTGAATTTTCTTAAGCTTGATCCACAATGCATTAAATCTATGAAGATTGATGATGGTTTTGTGTGGGTAGAAGACTGATAAATTATTGGAGCAAAAAAAAGAAAAGAAAGTTGATTCCATAATGCATTTATATTCATGGAGCTGTTGTTGGTATTGAGAAGATTGATGATTGTGTGGATAGAAGACTGATTAAAAAGCTATTGAGGCCAATTCAAGTTGTACCCACAAAATGAACATGACATGTTTCTGGGTTCAATTTTTTTTGTGTTATATATGTTTTTGTGCCCATAAAAACTCCATAGGCTTGTAGGAGTTTGACCAAATTCTTTTTCATACATGTTTTAGGTTTTAATTAATTCATGACATGTTATTGGGTTTATTTTTTGTCATTTTAAGATCTATCTATATACAAGGATAAAGTCTTCATTTATGGACCACTAAGAGCAAAGGAAATTGACTAAAAAAAAAAAGCAAAAGTGGTTCAATTAATAATTATATATATATATATATATATATCTCCACATGGCCTCTTGCGATTTAAGAGTGAACAGTTACTCTTAATAGCTTGAATTAAGAGTAACTTTTCACTCTTAATTAAGGACATACCCAATAAGATTTTTTGGATGCTTAAATTAGCTTGGATTTAAAGAATTTAATCAAATATTAAATTTATATGAACACAATTATACTGAAATAATTCAGATGTCCAAAAGCCTGCACAAGAGACCTTTTATAGTATCATATGAAATTATTAGAGTGAGAGTTGAGAAGATGATATATCGATCATATAAAGATGAGATATCGATTAAGCGAAAGACGATATGTCAATCGCATAGACGTGAGACCATCCACGTATCATACTTCGCGTTTATAGATTTTACAATATATAATATTGATAGAAATCATGTTTTCTAAGAGTTGGTAGTCAAAATAATAATAATAATAATAATAATAAATTAAGGTAAGCTGTGCTATAGAAAAATAAAGATATCTCTTGGTTAGATCGTTTTAACTTTCTTCCTTTTTTTTTTTTTGTGACCTTTTCGTTATTCTATAGTTAAATGATTATTACAAGAAGTTAATTATTTTCACAATTAGCTCTTCCATTTATTTATGACAGTTGAGAGAATGGTATTCAACTGTGATTCTCAACAGAGTGTCATAAACTATTGGCACGCAGAGTAACACCTACCCATAGGAATATCAAATCATGAGATGTTGCTTTCTCATCATCTGTATGGGCTAAGTGTCATCGCATCTACAAGACATCCAAATATGTTCGACATTTAGCTACATGAGGTGTCAACATATCCATAGAGCTCTTAAACACGTCCACATATCTTGAGAGCTTTCATGTGATGTGACATAAAATATGGTTGGAGTGAGCTGTTAATATAGTCTTCTGTCACATTGGTCCATCGTTTGTTACATGTATACCAATAAGACTCGGAGAAAACATACAAAGGGAACATGCACGCATGGAGTGTGGAGATCGCTTCCAAAAGCACCAGTGCCACTGCAATCATTCCTGCTGGAAGCTGGCTAGATCAATAATATCATGCCTCGAACAATGGAAGAAATGCTGCAGAACACGACGATGCGACGACAGCAGTAGAACTTGGATCTTTCTCGTCCTTTTCATGTCGAGCCAGTCCGATGGAGACACGCACGAGGTGCATGCTGAGCATGGACACAGCGGATCATGGCGAGCTTAGCGTCTGTATCCCTTCTTGTTCTTCCATGGACTGCTGTAGGATCATGCAGTCAATCATTGAGCTCAATAATGCAGGCCACCAGCCCTTACAACTCTCTCTCTCTCTCTCTCTTGAGAAATATGCCAAGTGAAGTGAAGCATGAGTAGTAGCCATATATATCTCTTCTAAGAGTCATCGTCAGTGGATAGTTGAGAGAAAAAAAAGAAAAAAAAAGGAGAGGATCCATCGTGCTGCCATTTGTTTGCATTCGGAAGGTCTTCTGGTTGGCTGCAAATATTTAGCTACTTCTCCTCTTCTTTTCCTGTTGTCATGATCACAACTCATGCTGCAGGTCTTCCAAAATTTGATTGAGCTTTTACCATGAAGAGTTGATACGGTGTCATCATTATCACTGGTTCCCTCTTCCCAACTGAGGTTTCCTGACCTCAATTCCCACAGTGCCATATTCCTTGTCGTACAAATTGTTTTGGATCACTAAGCTTGTACCAGTGCTTCACAAGCCCCCATGGCCAGCTACAGACAAGCAAAATAAATGGAAGAACATAAGGAGGAACAGATGCAGATAAATATAAGCAAAAGCTTGTAAAACTTCAAACTGTACTAGCTCCATGACTCATGTTGCAGATTACCATTTCACTGACAGTCAATGTTGAAGAAATTGATATTACAAGAGCTGGATATTGTAAAAAAAAACTAGCACCTCAGAAATCGATATTGAAGTTGATATTTCAGAAATTTATGCAGGGGAGTAGACAGCACCGAAAAATACAAAGAAGCTGTTAGTAAGAGCAGGATCATGGTGGTAAATAATACACAATAAAATTCAACAGAGTAAGAATAATCTAAGAGGTCTGCAAAACCTAATGCTCCATGCCGTTATCTAGGAGTAGAAGAATCATGTAAAAGGAACAGGGAAGCAAATGAACAGCCACCACCTCCAAAGATAAATGTCATTCTAAGCATAGATATAGGCAGCTGGGCAGAATTTGGAAAAAGAATTGGATGCAGCAACTAGTGGGAAAAGTAGTTTACACAACACATAAAGCAGTACTTTGAGAGTGGAAACTGCATAATTCCTGTTTCAAGCTTGCCACATATTCCACCTTGAGATAACTAACCAAGCTAACATGAGAGATGATTTGCCATGTGGACACAGGAAACTTACTCGGAGAAAGCTACTGAGAGATTTTAATAAGAGCTGGCATAGGAAAATGGTCAATATTTACTCCTTAAGGGGGGCCTAGTTAGTGACACAGCTTGGTGCATATTATTTTAGATCCAGGACGAACACAGTCTACCTTTTGGTGAGAAAAAAGATTAACCTTCTTGGCCAGTGAATAACCATATCATTCCATAGACAAACTTTTTGATCAACTGTGAAAGATTAATCCATGCAGTGATGTTTACACGAGAACCCGCCTGTGGCACCAGCTATGAGAAGCATTAGTGAAGTCTTTTTCTTCCACATGCTTTCGATTACATCTTACCTCCTCACAATCGGAGTCCCCATCATTGTTCATGTTACCTGGCACAATCATGATTTGAATGAAAGGTAACCTGCCTGTTCAAGCGGATGGGAGTCATGTCAGTGGCATGGTTGCAATGATAGCTGTTATGAAGCTTGCACCATGACAATGTCATTGTCAAAGATGTAACTTTGGTCTGGTCTATTACCATCCTCTGCAATGGTGCACCTCACTAACATCGACGAAGTCCCAATAAAGTGAATAAAACTTTGGCCATAAGAGTATGAAGTTAGTTACCTTTGACGAAGACCAGCTTAGCCAACTGCTTCAACCCTCAGACTCGTCCCAAGGTTGGACTGGATCCAGGAGACAAAAAGGAGAAGTTTAGTTACAGAAGATGATCTAGTCACTTTGTCATTCCTATAAGAATTGACAGGGAGAAATATCAATTTGACGTTACAGAGTATTCTATGCTCAAGGAAAAAAACTGGATATATCACTGGTAAGAACAAATGAGTCTTTGCTTTTTCTAATATAGATTGGCATATGAGAAGCAAAACTAGATCGTTATCCTTTTGTTTGTATAAAAGACACTTGCAGATTCAACAATACCAAACAATATCAGAAGGATCCTAGCAGTCCCTTTGCAACATAAATGCCAACAGGAATAAGACAACTGAATGGCATGATGATGATCAAGATCTACATTTGCTTTCCTTTTGACCAGAATAATAAGTCACCAAATATCAAGTCACAATAAACTCTATATAAAGCAAAAAGGAGAATATAATGAACTGCCATGTTAACCTATATTAAAAAAGAACAACAATCTAAGCTCATAGTAAGGCATAAATATTTAATGCAAAAAAACTCTCACTCTTCATTACAATGAGATTGATGCATTTACATTATTAAAAAGACATGGAACTGCCAAAGGGCTCTGGTTAATACAAGTTATCTGGATAGTTCACAGTGTAATCAGAAAAGTAGAAAATAGATATTTAGAACAAATGTTCTGTAGCAAACATAGGAAGCAACGGGAAATGACATCCGAGACTTCATGTTTTCTTAATCTGCCCGAGATTGACCAGCTCGAGATGAAAGGATGATGCCAACAATAAGACCATAGAGTGCAAGAGCTTCAGCAAAAATGAGAATAAGAATCATCCCAACAAACAGCTTGGGCTGCTGTGCATTGGCCCTGCAACAAATATAAACTCAATTCATTCTTATATGGACTAAATGAACAAAAAACTGTAACATACCAACTCAAAGACCACAATTAGTCTACACACCAAATAGTCTCTATCAGACTTGTATCTGGTCTAGGACATAGGTTTCAATATATGGAAGGAAACAATATTTCAAGATCTAATGTCAAAACTTAATGCTGACAAGTAGATCAGCACTAAGCACCTGTGGGATGAAGCACAAAGTGTATTAGGTCCAGAACACAGAACTGGTTGGTTTTGTTGAAATTGGGAACAACCATAGTATCTTAGTTCAAACTAGGGAGAATAACAGATAGGCAGACACAGATTGCTGAACAATTTTAATCTGCTTTTGCTTGCTCATTCAAACAAAAACGATAGTTGAATCACAAGTAACCTAAGAGCAAGAGGCAAATATATTGGCAGTCCCTTAAATCACTGGTGCATCACATCCTCCATATGGTGCAAAGTAGAGTTCAATTTCGTTTGATGTGTTACTCCAGATTCTAGGTTTGTTATCTTAAATTAGTAACAATGAGAATAAGATCAGAGTTTTGGAAGGTGCTCCATGGTTTATACAAGCTATTGGGTTTCCGTGCATAGAAATAAGATCTGAGATTAAAAAATAATAATTTACAGAAACTTGATTAGGACTAAGAGATATTAACTTCCCCAATTTTTGGTCTTCAAAGTTCTTGATATGATCGGGAATGGTATGGTTAAACCTTTATACTTGGATCATGATAAACACATCTAATCTAGTTGCAGTTAGAAAGGCTCTTCAGTCCAGGAGTCCTAATAGTTCCAGTACCACTGACAACAACATTATGAAACATATGGGGAAAATGAACAACCAACAGAGTGACATGTAACTGACCCTGAAATTAGCAAGTTTGAGATTCGGTGCCGCATCACATCTTGGTTTATGCAAAAGGAGGACCACATCTCATGTTAAGATATCGAGCAACTATTGAAGGACTTCAAATGGCTAAACTCAACTGCAATCATCCAGATGACAGAAGCAGGATATACTAACTATCAATCCCCACCTACAACTTAACACATCACACAGATGGAACTGATTACTCATTTTATGTCAGCTCCAGGACACTGCTTACTGCCCAGAGCCAAGTATATTTAGGCTTCAGCATATATAGGTTCATACCATCCACAATCATTCTCAATTTATTTTCTTTAACCAGACGACTAGAGATATCCAAAATTTAATGATAACAATTAAGTCCCGTATATGCATATCTTTTGCGTGTGCATAAAAGAATAAAGTAGTTTGCAAATGTTAGCAAACAATGAAATAATAACTTGCTACCGTATTCCATGCCAATGAAGATATTACCAGCACACACCATAAAAGCAGTATGATTATCTCCAAGCTCATAACTAATATTAGCATCATATTATTGAAGAAACATAATTTCTTATCTTAAATTTATGTCCTTCTGTTCATTGTTTATCAACAAGAACAAATTTGAATTAGCATTATGGTGAACATGTATAGATAAGCCACAATTTTCAATGCATCATTAAGACCTTGCTCAGAGATCCATCAGACAAAAAAAAACATTTACCGCTAAAATATGGCTGATCTAATGATATGACATTTTATAACAATCTTCTCATTCCATAATGGAATAATATCACATAGATAAAGAAGCTAGAAGATGAAGGTTATGTTTTATGTAGAATTGGTCATGTAACTTCAATCAAGGATGGTTTTTCTAAAGAAAATTATATATGTGAAATAGAAGCTCAATAATCAAGATCGATGTAGACATATAAGCTGCTATTTCTCAATATTATCAAAAACGCCAGCGAAAAGCATCTCAATAACCAGAGAAAAATCAAATCAGATCGGAAAAGAGGTACCTAACGCCAGCATCTCCGACGATCCCGATCGCCATCCCGGCAGAAAGCCCAGCGAGACCACAAGCCAGTCCGGACGAGAGGTGAGCGTAGCCGTCGAAGAGATAGTACGGCTTGGCCTTAGGGTTTATCCCGGTGCTGATGATCACAGCAATGATCAACCCATAGATCCCGAGCACTCCCGCCATGACAACGGGCACGATCGACTTCATCACGAGCTCCGGTCGCATCACTCCCATTGAAGCCACCCCAACTCCGCTCTTCGCCGTCCCGTACGCGGCCCCCATGCCTGCAAAGAAAAAAAGCGCCTCATCAAAGCCAAATTCGGATTTGACGAGGCATGCGATTCGATCAAAGGATAGTATTACAGGAGAAAACAAGAGCCGCCGCGGCTCCGAGGAATCCGAAGAAGGGGGCCGTCTCATCGCCGGTGAAGGTTGACATCGCCAGGTGGATATGTGAAACCCTAGAATTTGGAAGCCTTAATTCCTGCAGAGCGGTGGATGAGGAGGAGGAAGAAGGGCCGACGACTGGGATCGGTGACAATAGATTCGTTGGTGTCAATATAATAACATTATAAGCAACTACATATGTTTGGTCAGATTTGGGTCTATGCTAATATCGGTGCAAGATAATAAAACTACCAGCGGTGACGATATCTCCAAGCAGACAGCGGTTTAGCCTCTGCAATGCGCACGGTCGTGCTTCCGATGAGTTAAGGGCTTCGTAGATAGAGCGATAGAGAGCGAGACAGAGAGAGGGGAAGACGGAGAGGGAGATGGCACCGCCCAGGGGGAGAGCGAAGGGCGACACGGCGGTATTCTTCGCGGCGACGCTGGTGCTGTGGGGCGTGTCGGTGGCCTTCGAGATGACCTTCAACAGGAAGTCCGAGCTCGCGCCCGTCGTCGCCGGCTTCTTCTTCTTCCAGGCTGCCAACTGGGCCGTCCGCTTCTCCCTCTCCCGTGACCCGCTCTTCGTCAACACGGCCGTCTCCCTCCTCCACTCTACCGTCACCACCACCTCCGGTTCGTAAACCTCCCTCGCTGGCCCCAATTCTTCGCTTCTTGTGAAAAGCGACGCTCAAGTCTCTTCTTTTTAAACTTTCGTCCTCGTTCTTTGCTCGACCTAGCTCTCAATTACAGAACGCCGTAAGCTAAAGTCATCCTCGGCTTGAAAGTATTCAGTAAAATTGCATTTTGCTGACAGTCATTTCCATTTTTTGGAAGTTTGGGAAGTTGGTGTGAAGTCTTGGCCAAAGGAAGCAAGCTTGCTGGACTATACACTTGTCGTTCACAATTTATGTACAGACATAGAGTTTCTACCTGATTAGATTTATGGCATCCGCCCGGGTAGTACCGACAATGTCCTATTTAGAGCTCTGAACCTTCTTTAAAATCTCCTCCCTGCTTTGTGATTTCCTATGTCGGGTTTTGGAAGATGTAAGTTCGCCCATATAATTTTACGACTTAGCTTCGGCCAAATGGGAGTAGAATTGGCAGTTGCATCTCATGGTACACCTGCATGATAGGCTCCGGATGAGCTTTGACTATAAGTTGTTGTAGTTAAAAATGGAAGTGCATTGCAAAGTAGTCTATGTGTTCCTAGATTCTTAATAAGCCACATTCCTTTGAGGTGTAAATCATGTAAGGAACTTTTACACATTTCCAACTGGTTCAAATTGAGTGTAACTTCCATATGTGATCCATAGCACTGGAGTCAGGATGTTATTCTGAGAAAATGAATAAAGTGGACAAACAGGCTGTAGAGATTCTCTACAACTTGGTAGGTAGAGACAGGTGGCATGTGAATACTGTGTCATGCCACTTCTTCCCCCTTGTCGTCCCTTGCCTTTCGTAGCATAGACGGTGAAAAACATTTATGTGTAGAGATAGTTATTTTAGTGATTTGCAGTAGGTTTCAGTGCTTCTTTGGCATGTTATACTGTTATCTCGCTTTATTTTTCTTGTACTGCTTTATAGTACTTGAAGCACATTGCTCTTAGTCCTTTAAATTTAGGTTTTTCTTAAAGCTCATTCAGGTCTTTTGGTGAAATGCATCCATCCAAGGCAATCATTATATATTTTCTGTACTGATCAAGGCATGCACCATAATCCAATCTTTCTATTTATTGGACTAATAGAATATATTTCTCAAAACCAGTCCCCCATAAGCATTATATTTCATGTTATATGCATGTATTATTCATACACTCTGCATGTTTGCTCCATTTTGACGCTATGACTAAGCTTTATCAACTTTGTGGGTTTTGCAGAGGATTGAATAAATTTTATATCTGACTATGGTCTAGAGTGACCATTATCCCCAAGTTTCTGGCCCTATTTCTGGACTTAGAAAACCAAAAATGAACACTTGTGATTGATCTATGAGAATTCCAAACACAAGAGTCATAGGACCACATCTGTTGAACTTAGGAATACCACAATAGAAGGTTGGTAATTGGTATTTGGTAAGAAGAATAGAGAAACACTCTATAGTGGTAAAATAATTTAATTTTTTTCTCTTTCAATTTAGGTTGATGAACAATGATAATTATTATAGGATTGAGGATTTGGTTGGTAGCTATGGAGTTTCATGGATTGTGCTACTTTGTGATGTGTAACTTGGTTTAGTTCATAGCATGTGAGGGATGAGATTAATTTGGATGATAGTACTTAATAAATCACTCAGATAATTTGCTAAATAAGGTAAGATATTTTGTCCTATAAATAAATTTCCATTGAATTAAACCAAAAGAAATGGATTGTACATTTAATAATATCTATAAAATTTAATTGTTTTTCAGTTGATTTATATTTAATGACTTAATGATATTGATGAAACTTGATCCCCCATTTTAGGCATTTCAAAGCATTTTGGATCAGTCCAAGATAACATTGTGTCATGAATTGGGATGTGCAACTTGAGTTGTGGTCCCAAAGGGGTAGAATGATCCTTGTAACCATGGTAGCTATCTTAAACAATTTTTCATTTCAGTGCTTGGACCTAAGTTTATAATAATTTCATCAATTTGGTGGTGTTGGTCATATTATGCAGTTTTTGATTTATCAAGTTAGATATTCACGTAAGTCCTAGAAAAAATTGTAAGATAGGGATGGATCCAAAATATTTAACAACAATTGAAGTACATATTGTTTCTTAGGCATATTCTACCATAATCTTCACTAGTTTCAACCATATTCTATCATAGCATGGTTTACTTGTCCAACCAAGTACCGGTAATGGTACATATAACTTCATACCACTCTATACAGTTTGTTATATTATTTCTTATTGATGTAGGAGTGTCTGGATCAGTAACTGTCCCATATACCACATTTAGATCCAATAGATCATCAAAACCAAAATCGAACTGATATTTAAATCCATAGTCTTGACAGGTTTATAGAACCATATCTAGTCAACAATTGATAAGACTTTGCAAAGTGAGAGAATCATATTATTAGATTGTGAATACCCTGTTAGTATCAGCCAAATATAACTACTAGATAGAACATTTTGGATTCTTATAGAACTCTTAGAGTTGCAGAAACTGGTTGATCTCAGCTGACATATTGGCGTACAATTTCAACAGCAAATTATCTGTTTTAGCAAAATAAGAAAAGCTTGCTTTAACCTCATCCAAAAGCGAAGGACAAGCCATAATATGACTTTGATTCCATGGAAATTATCTCTTGTTCTTGTTTACCTTCATATTATGTTATAGTTAATATCAAATTAGGTAGCTTAGGTTTGAGCCAAATTAGGTTTTATTTCAGGCTGAACATGTTCCATATCTTTTAGGAAATTTTTGAAGGTGAATTTCATCTTTTTTTTCTATTTTATAGGATCAGATTTGTTAAATTTTGGTTCCAAGTTGAGTCATAGTGGGGTTCAATAAGAGTTTTAGTTGGGGGGTAGTTTCCTTGTTGACACATTGAATTGAATTGGTCAGGCCAAGTAGGAAACAAATTGAATTGGTCAAATCTCTTTGCAATCTATTACTAAATCCTTCTAAACTATTGAAGTCTTGAAAGCAAGAATTGTCATACAACTCGTACCATTCAGTGGAAGTTAGCTTGTGATCATTCAAAAAAGACACGGCCACATATTGTTTTCGGCTATGTTGTTGGTGTTGACACATGACTAGGCCAATATTTGGTCTGTTGGCTGACTAAGGAGTGCACATCTGCCACAAAACATTAATGTGATATGTAAGAAAGGTATTGGTTAATCCCTTGTGCTGTGAAACAACATGCCTCGCTTTAAAATGACTTAGAATCATGTCAAACACTGAAGCCATCTGTATCTATCTGCTGCAACCCTTGCCTTAGGGTTTTGAAGCTGGATCGTGCTTCTGATACAACCCCAATGAGGTGAGTGGATTTCGATATTTGTTGTCCTCTTTTGAGCAGGAGTTTTATCTGTCAAGTTTATATGGTTTTATATGTCAGAGTGTGGACATCTAGAGAGGAGCATGTGAATATGATGATTTGACGAGTCCATGCTTTTTATTTGATGCTCTTTTGCAACTTGGGAGGCCAGGGTTCAAGTCACAAAAACATTTAAGTGCATTTTTTCTTTTATCCTACTCTTGAATTTTTCTATCCTTTACTTCTTTCCTGATTTCCTGTTTTCTTGTAGTGACAGTTCCTCTGCTACTAATAGTCAGAAACCATGCTGATAAGCCTTCAGATACACCACTGTGTTACAGAATTATCATTGTAGTGGTCGATGAAAGGGCTGCACAGCCCTTGCCTCAACAATATAGGCACTCTCAGGATCTGATTTTATTAGGACCATCGAGGTAGCTCATGTGATAACATCAAAGGCCCAAAAGGAAGTGTTTGTCATTGGCTTAAAACTCCAAAGAATACCAAAATCTGATGGGGTGTTTCTATGCAGGATAGCTTAGTTAATATGTCTCTATCATAACTTTTGTTACTTTCTACTCTGTCTTGGCATCTTGGGAGGCCTTCTCCTCCTTGAATTGGAGAAACCCTGATCAGGACGATCTTTACTAACACATATACTAACTCATGTTTCCATGGTTCCTTATTGACATTTCGGAAACTTCTGTTAAGTTTGCTTGCCAGAAATATCTTTTTCTAGTAATTTACCATCAACCTCACATTTGCTAGACATTACATTTCTAGGATCTTCTGCTCCTTTCTATCATATTTTTATCATTTTAGCATGTTGAGATAAGCCTGGTTAGCTTATGCATAACTAAATCAATTCGTATATGGTGCAGTTGTCTTGATTCTGATCAATCAGTGGATGATTAAGGGACTAGGCAATATGTTTGAACATGAGCAGCTGTTTGGTGGCACATGGCTTGGTGCATATTCGGCATTGTGTTTTTCTTGTGGTTACTTTGCATATGACCAATTGGACATGCTCCGGTATCACCTCTATAGTGGTTGGATTCCTGGCATCCTTGTTCACCATTTGATTCTGCTGGTTTGCTTTACATTGGCTCTCTATCGGAATGTTACAATCAACTATCTCATACTTTCTCTTATCTGTGAGGTAAAACTTGGACCCTTCTGCCTCTTTAATTTTCACATATGTGTTTTTTGAAATAGACTATTGTGATGCCTAACGTTTTAAACTTTCTGAAAGGTGCCAAGTTTTCATAGAAATGTGCAGTAATTATCGTATTCTTCCTTGATCATCTGTTCAGTTTATTACTTTCTGATTTAAAAACAGCACCAGCTGTAGTTATACTCATGGTTGGCTGTTTTATCGAAACAGCAGCAAAATCACATTTCTGATGAGTTTACATAAAGCAAGCAAACCATATTTCTGATGTGACATCTACTGTTTTCAGTTCCATTCGATCTTTCTACACATGAGAAAAGTGAGGAGGATGGCTGGGTTCCGTGATGCGAAAAGCAGAGTGGTGAAAGTAGAGTGGGTGCTCAATTGGACCACCTTCTTTGTTACAAGACTCGGATGTCACGTGCTCATCACATACAAGCTAATCTCCGATGCACCCAAGTTTGGGAGGGGTATCGAGTTGCCACTGGCTCTGTTTGGAATGGCTGGCATGAATCTGCTCAACATTATTCTTGGCCGTGATCTCTACGGAGCATATAAACGAGAAAAAATTCAGCAAAGACGTCAGGAATGATGGTTTTGTTCTTGTGATAATTGATTTAAGCATTGTGTTGCACTGGAGATATGTGCTTATTGAGTTTATACTCTTTTTGCACCTTGCCCAGTATGATTCATTTGCATCCTTGTTCTCACATATGCAAACTAAATCTTTCTTTGTATGCACAGTAATTTTATACATGGAAAAAAATCACTTATAGTGCCAGTGGTGGTGATGTGATGTAGAAATGGTTTGTGGTGTAGAAATGTTACTCCCAGGAAGGAACGAGGAATGCAACTGTGTTTTTGCTGGTGCTACAGAAATACTTGAGTGATAAAAATAATCAAAATTCATGCTGAAAGTTTCTCGGTAGTTTATATACTTTTCATATCTACAAGCTTTTTTAATTTTTTATTCTTTCTAAAAATTAAAATTTCACTCTCTTTGACCATCGATCTTAATTTTTTATATATTTATCAAGATCAAATTGGAGTCAATCTACCTGCAATGGCTTCTTTAACTTCTTGATTCATGGCTTGTCCATGCCTTACCCAACCCTATTTCTAATCCTACTATATGAAACTGTTTTGTTAATACTGATACGTATTTTTTTGATAAATCCTCATAATTTGGAAAACGGATGATCTAAGTTTGAAGCAAAAATCATAAAAAAGGGTGATACATGATCTATCTAACTAAACAAGAAACACAAAATCAAGATACGATTAATTAATTATTGCAATTAGTATAACATACAACAACGAAATATGTAAATTTCCTCTATAATAAATGTTAGAAATTTAGTTTATTGATAATAATGATACAAGGATTGAAATTTCGTACTATACCGATGTATCAAGCTGTACTAGAAAAATTATTAAAATTAATTTTAATATCGAACGATACTATATATATATATATATATATATCTTTTTATATTAAAAATAAAAAATTAAAAAAATTTAATATATATATATATATAATATAAATATATAAAAAAGATAAAGATATGACATACTAAGCGATCACCTCGTCATCATCGCCTCACCTCGACTATGGCCTTGAACGTCAAGGATGTGAGAAGAAGAAAGATAATATCGATATGGGAAGGTTCTCCGTGTAGCAATAGTGGATGAAGCAGACTATTCGGAGATGAAGAAGGTTGGGGTCTTCACCACCTTCCTTGCAATTGCCTTTTCCGCTACTCTCATTGCCACCTCCCCTGATCCCCGTGTCTCTAGCTCCCCCTCCAAAGGGTACGACTTTCCTTATTGTTACCTCCTAGATCGGGATCATTGAGGGAGAGCGGCGCTAGATTGGGATCGAGAAAGGGCGTGGAAGATAATCTCCCACCGAGGTTCGACGGGCTAGACGGTGGTGACGACGCATCGGTGACTTTACAATACTCTTTATTGATGCTTCTCCCTCTTCTTTGAATGTTATCTTCTTCCTCGCCTTGTCTTATTGCAACCAGGCTAATATCGTCCGATAATAGACGGTCTGTGTGTCGGTTAATTGGTGGATCAATACGTATCGCCCGTACTGGACGATACAGAATGGTATTAAAAACCCTATATAAACAATCATAAAATCAAGCTACAATGAAATGATTATTCCAATCAGTTAGTAATATACAACAACATTCAAATATGTGAATTTTCTCCGAAATAAATAGCATAGTGTTGATTTGGAGTTTATTTAACGCAAATAGGATAGAAATTTAGCATATTGATTACAATGATATAAATGCAATCATAAAATCAAACTATAAATAAATGATTATTACAATTAGTTATAATATACAATAACGTTCAAATAAGTGAATTTTCACTGTAATAAATAGGATCGAGGGAGGATGGCACCGGATCGGGATGGAGAAAAGGCATGGAAGATAAGCTTCCACTAAAGTTTGACAGGCTCAGGTTTGTCGAGACGTTGGTGACTGCGCATCAGTGACTCCGAAGTACTCTTTATCGATGCTTCTCCCTCTTTTTTTAATGCTCTCTTCTTCCTCGTCTCGCCTCGTCGCAATCGGGATAATATCATCCTGTAGCAGACGGTCCGTTACCAGTCAACTAGCGGACCTATACGTATCGCCCGTACTAGACGATATGGAATGGTATTAAAAACCCTATATAAACACAATAATAAAATCAAGCTACAATTAAATGATTATTCCAATCAGTTGTAATATACAACAACATTCAAAAAAATGTGAATTTTCTCTTAAATAAATAGCATAGTGTTGATTTCGAGTCTATTTAACGCAAATATGATAGAAATTTAGCATATTGGTTGCAATGATATAAACGCAATCATAAAATCGAAGTACAAGTAATGATTCTTGCAATTAGTTATAATATAAAACAACGTTGAAATAGCTACCAAAAAGAGGTCCCACCGGGATTCGAACCCAGGTCGCCAGATTCAAAGTCTGGAGTGCTAACCACTACACCATGGAACCACTTGGTTGACATCACTGTCACTATTCCATAATTATACAATTTGTTTTCCCTTAAAGACAATAGCGCAACACTCGGCGTTCAACTAAAGTAGAAGCTGAAAAAGACGCAAATAAGTACATCACTTGCAATGGCGAAGGCCGGTCATTGCGATCTGCCAAATAAAACACACAGTAATATTGCCCGCTCGAGTTATGGCAGACCTTTCATTCTTAGGAAGAATAAATGGAGATACTGCAATAGACAGTGTTTACAAGATTCAAACCAGAAGTATCAAAAGACACACAGATGCAAACCATGAAAGTAGTGTATTATTCATTTCAAATAGGTCCTACAATATCAGCACACGGTAGGTTCTCCATTCTGTGGAATCAAAGTATCAACAAAGCCACGATGAGAGAATACTCATCCATGTTCCTCGAACAAAGATGAAAATACAACAGAGTAACCAGAGATGATGGCTTTATGGTGATAGCTTGTAGCTAGGAGATGTAGCTTGCATACGACTACTCATGGTGTTGCAAAATTTTCCATGCCGATAACTTGGCTGCAATTAGATCATTCAGTTTCTGTCAGATGCAACAAACTTGACATTCTCCGCATGATAGTTCAAAGATAACAAGCTATCTTTATCCTAAAAGTATAAGAACCAAATTGATTTATGACGTAATAACCAAAAGATGGACAGTTAATCACTTGCAGTCCAGTTCAGTTCAACAATTACAAAGATTAACCCACTACACCAGAAAGACAGCAAGAAGCAACACAAAATTCCTTGCTTGAAGTCTCATTCTTATCGTTAACTCTTAGGAAAATGATTCTACAAATTATAGAGCTAATCTACCTGACATCATGCATCCAAACATAAATTGCACGATTGATTCCACGGATTTTCAGTTATCTCATGACCATAATGTACACCAAGTTCTATGTTTCATCCTGACCATAGTAATGGAAGCCACCTCCAATATCCATCATCAATTGGATGGGGCAAACGTATACGTTCTTATGATGTTTCAAAAGTTTAGTTTTACCCTCTACCCTCTCTATATTTGGATTGCACATATGTCCCTTGGATGGCAACAAGCTTGCATAACTCAATACATTTTCTGAGGGAATTAAAGTTTTGCTAACAAAACACCTTCATTTGAGTTAGATCCAGTAAACCCATGACCCACCGGCCGATGATAATATGTAGCCAGTGCAGCAAAGTGAGCAAAGTTGAACAACAACAAAAGCAGATCTCAAATTATATCGGACACAAGGAATAGTAGATCAAGAAAATTTGACTAGCAAACTTATTTCATGTCTTACAAGTGCTTTTGAAATCTATATCTAAATGAAGTTCCATGACTAGAACAGAAATTTTCTTATAAAGAGATTTTTTTCTAAATCTATCAATGATATTAGTTTCTAAATCAAACACTAGTCCTATCCTCATTTACATTATTTTCTTCTGTTCCTTAGCTTTCTGAACAAATATGAAAGTTAGGGCAGAGCACTTCAATGCATAACAAATAATCTTCTTCAGATAATCTAAGAAAAAGTATACTGCAAAAATCTTGTGGTTTTTCCTATCATTCCACATGGCTTCCAAAGCTATTAAAGCTAGACGACAACCAAAAGGTGTCCGTAATAACAACAATATCCAATTCTGGCAGTCCGGCTAATGCCTGTAACAATAGGGAGATAAGTCACCCAAGCTAGTCACTGACACCAATGAATGGTATACATAATATGTTAGCCAGGAATGAGGTTCCAATTCCGACTTCTTAACTTGAGGAGATGTTACTCATGGCACAGCAAAAATGCCTGACGAGTTCTCATCGTGCTTTTGCCTTTGGAATGATCATGTTAGGGTTTTGGTCGACATTAAACAGTATATGTTTACTTCGGATCAAGCCAGTCCATGTAATAAATACATCGGAAAACGCCGACTTTAACAAGTTGATTCAGAAAGAAGCGCGGTTCCCAAAATTGGCCGATCCGAAACCAGATCGGGATCAGCACACCTCTAAATCGAAGGATATTTCAAGCTTTCATGTGAGTCTAAGCATCGGAAAGCAAGATATATATATAAACGAGGTCAATCGATCGAGAATGAGAGCATTACCCTCATCAGTGCCCTCCATCATGGGAACAGCAACGATGGCTGGGCCCGGCGCCGCCATCCTCCTCGTCGCTGTCGTCCTCGTCGAATGGCTTCTGCTTGTGGAAGATGCAGCACTTCTTGGAGCTTTTCCTGTTGAGGAACTCGTTGTCGACGGTGCCCTCCTTCCAGGAGACCTTCTTGGGGCGCTTGAGGCGGAGGACGAGGGTCTGGTGGGGGGACGGCTGCGATGGCCGCGATGTGGAGGAAGGGGATGGCTCCTCGAGGGTTATCGTAAGGGTTCCGGTGGATGGGGAGGCCGTCGCGGGTCTCGCCATCGCAAGTCTCGCTCGCCTCCTCGCGGAATATTATAAGAGACGATAGTGAGAGGCCGGACGGCTATTTAAAGTATGAGAGGAACCTTCCAAGGAAAACTCTCTCTGTACGTTCTGGGACTGACTTCACTTCTTACCTGTAATGCGATTAGGAGTATCAATGTGCTTTTAGTGGGCCCCATATCAGGTACCAATGACACAACGCTGGTAAGAACTCGGTGCGGTCTCCATCGTGGCTTCCTGACTATTAATAAGAAGGGCAAATTCCAAACAAATAAATAAATAAACTTTCATTATTTTCGCAGAATATATTTTTTGCTTTATTCGGGCAGGATGATCATTTCTGGCCTTATTTATTGTTTTCCTTTTTTTTTATCTGATCCTTTTTTTTTTTTATCCCAACACTCATCGTTTTTACGATCGTTTTCGTCTTAAGGTTCTATCGTCTCTCGTATGATTAGTTGTTTGGTCATGTCTTCGTAAAGGCCACTAAGACTTTTGAGCATATCCTTATCCTCCTCGATCATATTATTATTTCGATAGAAATTTAAAAAATAAAAATAATATATCTATTAGTATAAATTTTATATACGAGGGATCGGACCGATTCAATCGAGTCTAACATGCACCATCTTATTAAGCATTATTTTAGGGATGACAAAAAAAAAGTCCCTTGAAAAAAAAAATAAAAAAGAGTATCAATTTAGAAAACCTTAAAATGGTTTTTTGTTTGAGGGGTGAATATGCATAAGAGATTTTATTTTGCTGTTTTGTTTTGGTGTTCCAAATAATTAGCTGATTTCTTAAAGAAAGAAGCAAGCTTGGTTAATTTTTTTTATTGGCGTAAAAAATGGTTTTCCTCAAAATGTGCATCGAGTAAAGAAAAGGTCATGCATTTATTAATGGATTAATGAAGTGACAAAGAAGACTTTTGGGAAGCATAGCAAAAGATGACCACTGAGATTGATTTTGGAAGGATGGGAAGTGATTTATAGTCACTACACAGATACTGATATTGCAACAGCTGAAAGCAATGCTCTACTTAGAAAACATTAGCATGTTTGAAGATAGAGAGAGAGAGAGAGAGATTTGGACAGCCATTAATCTGTCAAAAGGAAAAGGATTTCTCAATCATCATCAGGTATCAATAAATCCTTCCTACTTGTTTAGAATTAGTGGATTGTGCAGACCAGCTCTGAGTAGATGCAGCAAGTGCATCTAAACCACCTTCCAGTGTACAACAATTATCACAAACAAAGCTTCATCTAAATTCAATCCACCAGAGCTTTTTTCTTCTGATCCTTTTTATCAACAATACAAATTTTCTGAGAACATAATGATGAATAAACTGATTTCTCACCAAAGGAATTAACAGAAAAAAAAAAACACACAATTAAAATGCTGGGAAAAGACTCTGCTTCTTGAGCTTTCACAGATGCATCATTGCCTTGTACAAGAATTACAATCTCTTCCACAATTCACTTTCACTGATATAGCATCAAGAAAGTTTTGAACAGAAATCTAGTTAGCTAAGTTCAGCTTTATTCAATGAAACTCCAGAATTGATTCATGTCATTCAGACATTTCTTGATCTAAAACATCTTTGTTCAAGGTTCAACTCATTTTTCAGCACTCATCGATGAGGCTCATCTAAACTGTCAAGATGTGTTTCTTTTTACCTTTCATCTGTTCTTCTCTGTAAACTTGGATAACTTTGATCCCTGATCAATTCATTTCAAGATAAACTATCTCATCATCATTTATATGACAATATTGTAGCTTTATTGAATTGTGCAGAACATTGATACTGTTCCTGTGCACCAGAGAGAGGATGACAATCTACACTTCTTGAGGAGCAACAAACTCTCTCATGGAACAAAATACATGGGATTAGGCAGTTTAAATAAGCGGTTGCCAATGCAATCTCCTGACAAGTCGCTCCACTGATCCCCGATGTTCCCTCGAATCCGGTAGCCCTCTGACACCAGCTGCTTCCTGATGGCAGACTTGAACACTGCTGCACCCTGTCCTCTGTAAGCTTGGTTTCTGCAGAGGTCTCACCAAGTGAATTGTTACTGAAAGCTAAAACCAAGATGAACACTATTGGGCTGTGTCAAGGAATCATGAATGGGAGTGGAAATACATGTTTCCACTTTGATCAGAATTGGAGTTGATGAACTGTTAGCAGTATCAGATGTATGTTAAGGAATAACAATGGATGGGAGTGGAAATATATGTTTCCACTTTGATCAGAATTGGAGTTCAAGAACTGTTAGCAGTATCAGATGTCTAAATCCTGGAAGATTAAACATCAGTTAGGCACAAATTGGAGTTGTAAGCTTCCTAAATGGCTCAAGCTATTTCCTTAAAAGATTTAAAAGCAAAATTATGCAATCATCCTACATCTTGATTGGACCCAGAGTTCAAGTAATGTCATTCTTTAATTGTTTTGTGTCATGTATCTGCAAGACAGATGGAACATCTCTGATTTGTGGAGATCAAATTGGTGGTCCACTCTGGACCTTCATCCTCACATCTCCATATGTTTAACATATATTTCTATCCACAATCTGCATAATATTGGCTCATAACCTCTTGTTTATATAGCTTGCTAAGATTGCAGTAGACCGAAAGCAATGCATGGGTGGATGTTAACAGATCAAATCTGAAGAACAAGGGCAAAGACAGTTGTTGACTTTGGTTTCAAAGGATCTCCCTGCTTCTCATAGGTAAGCCATGAATAGTTCCTACCAAGTTCAACTTGTTTATGCAAAAATGTTAATCAATCATTCACAGAGATGATAAATTGCTTATAAAGTAGAGATTTCACTAGTTCTTAGCGTTAGATGATAGTCCTTTACCTCAGTATCAACCTCTCATGTCCCGTGAACCCCTGCGCATGCAGATTCTGAGATGTTGATGAGCTGAACACCACTTCATCTCTTCCAGTGAGAAGAAAGACTTTGAAGCCTTTTTCTATCAGCCTTTTATACAGCTGAAGGACTGCAGGAATCGCCGGACAAACCCCTTTCTGAGCCCAGCTCTTGAATGCCAGAGGATCATATGGGTCTCCTCTGAAGCAGCAAAGCCATATCAGCAGCAGCAAGTTGATAGCAAGCAAAAACAACAGAAAACCTGTGTTACCTTACCCAAAATGCTTGTCCTTGTAGTACAGAAGATTCGATAGGCATGTGTCGTCGACGTCGAGGATCCAAGCATCCATGCCATCATCAGCTGCAAGGGTTGTTCCATTGAGGTAGATAAAGATCTGGTCGATGGCCGTGTCAAGGTCCCTGTTGTATTGGCCTCCGAGCATGTAGTCCTCGACGTAGTGAGTGCATTGTGCAGGAACGGTGCGCCAGGCCTGGGCGTTGTTAGCTTCCACCGCCACCCTCCAGCTAAGGCAATAGTTCATGTCCGAAGCCGAGCCTGAGCCTGAGCCTGAGCCTGAGCACGGCCTTGCGGCGATGGCTCCCCAGAAGAGGTTGGCGAGCAGAAGCAGCAGTGTTTCCCATAAGGCCGCCATCGATGGGATTGCAGAGACGGAGTCTGCACATCGAGGCAACTCAAGAACGCTGCAATGGTGGAGAAGATTGGAAGTATTTAAAGCTACAAGACACTGATCCCTTGGCATTTGTTTGATGAAATGGCCAATGAGTTAGCATGAGGTTTCTTTCGGTTTCACCTGTGTAACAGTGGGCATTTGACTTGCTTACACCTCTTTCTTTATCGACAAAAAGCATAGAAACAAGAATGGCAAAGGGAATCATCCCTTTTGAATGCCCAAACCACTTGCTGCTCCAATATTTCTCCAAGTTGGCTCGTAGATGGACACGGAGCCAACGAATTCCCTCGAGTCAATACTTCACATGGAAATGTCTGCCACATCCATGTGTAAATTGTCTTCAACAGGGCTCGACTTCCATCACAATGTGGACTATCTCATGCCAAAGCCTCGCTTTTCCTCGGCGTGACCCTCATGCACTACACCATGCCGTCACTTTCGGGATGCTGTGTGCAAGCGTGCGTTCGAGAGAGAGAGAGAGAGAGAGAGAGAGAGAGAGAGAGAGAGAGAGAACCAACCCGAAGCCAAACGGATGGGATTGGGAAGCTCGAGAGGAAGAAGTCTACAATTAATGAAAGGTGGCAAAAAACACACACACAGAGAGAGAGAGAGAGAAGAAAGCATGGAACTACGTAAGAGGGAGATGGGAATTATTGTATTGACCCAATTCGTAGTGATGCAGGGTCGGCTGTCAGCTTGATCGGCGAGTGCTCCACCGTTCTCATGACGCCATTCGCTTGGAATCTAATGATGCAGAGAAGGTGTTTGTGTAATTGTTTGGTGCACCTGTTTGCAGAGCACCTACCCAGTGGGCCTGTGCAGAACACATTTTTAAGGATTCTGATGGTACTGAGCAGGACCGTTTGATCTAAATTTCATAATTGATTGGGTTGGTATAAGATTTTATGATGTGGTTGGTCTGATTCTGATTGAAGAATTGGTAATTAATTTGCAGGAGAATTTGGTCAGAGTTGAGGAATTGGTAATTAATTTGCAGGAGAATTTGGTCAGAGTTGAGGAATTGGTAATTAATTTGCAGTAGAATTTGGTCAGAGTTGACCTATTAGGACCACTAGGAAGGAATAGGATCCAAGTCATCCAGGCCAAATCTTAACACTGCAAAGCAAGGAAGTTGGAATCCAAGTTGGGTTGCATAAAGGGTGAGGCAGCACTAGCAGCTAGTAGAGGGATGCCACTTTTTTGGGTGGATCATGAATTATGGGCATCCAAAGCATATATTTCCATGGATGATGATCCATAACAAGGTCAATGCAAGGCACAGGCCACATTGGCTTTTGGATAAATCATCCTTTGGCCATGATCAAGGGTGATAATTTGTCACTTTTGGGTGGTCTGGGAATCAGATGCTTGGTGGTGGCATCATTTTATTCTTCATGTATCACTCTCTGGAGTCTTAAAGAAAACAGATCAAGGAGAACAGAAGCATGATGCTGCCATTATTTTTATTTCCCTTGGCTAAGTACCTCCTCAGATTCATAATAACAAAAAATATATATATATATATGATAGATAACATGATATGGTCCATGATAAGATTCCATGAAGCACTTAAATTATGAGTTCAATGGCCCCAAAACCAGAGTTAAAAACAACCAAATCCTCAGAAGAATGCATCTGTTCCTTGGTATAAGATTATTGTAGAATCTGTAAGTCTAGATAATGGAGCAGTGTAACCTTGCAAATGAAGTGAGGACATGATGCAGCAGGAACAAAAGAAATGGTCATTGACTGACACACATACCTGCAGTGCTAGTAGTAGAAGGGACCACTGTAGTGCTTGTACCACAGCCATTGGTCTCAAAGTCATTTCTTCTGTGAGCAATGTCAGCTCTCTAAACAAGACTGAAATGTATTTTCACTTGCTCTGTTTTGACCTCAACCTGGGTGGTGTCTTGAAGTGCTGCACCTCTGGGGGTTCCATCTTCTGTCAAAGAATCTGTGCCACCAATGAGTTGTTGACAGTGGAGCACTTTGTTTCAGTCATTGCCAATTGTAGTGGAGTGATAAATGAAAGCCACAATGAAGTTCAAAGTACAGATTGCAACTTGTACTGTTACTCCCAATGGTCCCCTGGGTATCTATAGAACTTCCACCATTTCTCTGTTCTGCTTGAAAAAAGAGCCCAAGAACATGAAATGGCCACACAGTTAATTTCCCATCATGAAATTTAAATCTTCTATGTTGATTTTTAACTTCTGTCCTCATATTTTTGCATTTAATTATTTTTCCTTTATAACATATTCATGGTTTATGCTGGCTATTACAGGATTGAAGTGACTAAACACTCAAAGAATGTTCTATATCAACTATTCATCTTAAGAGAATTATTTCTTCTACAAAAATAATTTCCGACACTAATCAAATCTGTTTGGAGTATATAAAGCTTATGAGAAGATTTACAACAATATGTCATGAAATATCCACCGACTACAACTTAAACCTACAAGCACACCTTCTGCAACCAACTAATTAGATACCAAAATTTGATCATACTCTTCGTTTGGGTGTATGGCAATGGTAGCGTATTACTCTCAAATGATGCATCAAGGCATGTGATTGTCGATCTACCACTTCAACAGGTGTGAGTTGGATACATTTCCTCTGAAATCATATGCCTGCCAGAATCATTTTTACGGAAAGATCACAAAAAGAAATACTAATAGAATATGCACAACCGAGAATAAACTGAGCAAATCACCAACCAGCTCTACAATTATGACATGGACATCCCTCTGTAGCCTCCCTCTCAAGTTGGTTTGCTAGTGAAACATCACCTGTCTTTACAATCATGCCATCCTCCTGAACATGAACAAATGAGAACACTTGATATATTGAGAAACTAATGACGCATATGACTTGAAATCTAATTTACAAACTCAACTGCAGGACTTCAACCAAACAAGATGTGGTCTACAGATTTAGGTGGTTTCCAAGTATTCTCTATCACTTTGTTTTGCTAAACACAACCGAGTGGCAAGCAGATCACACATAAGATGATGAACAGTACCACATGAACTTAACAATAAACAAGCCAAAGAAAAAAATATGTTCGGCAATAAATGGTACATTGGTACTTAACATTCTCATCCTGTTTATGACCTTGGTTTGGTTCAAAATTTAACAAGATTCGTCAGTATTGGAAAACAAACATATTTAACAATTATGTAAAGCAAGAAAATAAAATCACTAATCATATTTAGGTTAATACAAGTAGCAAAAACTCAAATATATCATGTACACTATATGTTGCCTAAACAGGATCTGTATTAGAGTATACTATCACGTCCGGCAAGCAAAAATTAGGTTAAAAACCACAAACTCTAATTATTGTAATGATACCTACCAAGAAATGCTGAAATAACTACAGAAGAATTGAATAGGAGCACTATCAGACAAATGATGATAAAGGCATAAAGCGGCTCTTTAACAAGCTTGATCTATTGAGATATAAGTTCCCTACCACTATATGAACATAGCTCGGATTGATATAATCCAATAGATGTTTATAATGTGTGATCATCAAGACAGAATTATTTGGTGTTAACAGCCCATTAACTTATTTTCCTACATCTCGAAGTGCGTCGACATCTAATCCTGAATCAATTTCATCTACAATAGCCGGATATGCCTCACGAACCTGAAGAAGCAGAAAGATCAAATGAAGTGAGAATGACACTGAAAAGGATAAGCTAAAATGAGCATTGATATCCCAAAGCAGAATTCATTTCAGAACAGACTACAAGATTGTATATTGCTTTATGTCTTTCTCAAATATGGCTACAATGTTTGGATAATAACAGAGTACAAATGATTAGGAAGAAGAGGAAAAGGAAGAAGAATGGAGCAGAAAAAGAGGACAGAGAAAGAGAAACAAAAAATAATACATTGGGCAAGTCAGCCTTTCTTTTAGTGAGGAGGAAGAAAAACGGATGGAGAAAGGAGGAAACAAAAAATGGAGAGAGAGAACAATTGAAATGATATCTTGGCCAGTCAACCTTTCTATTCGTCATTCTAGGCCTTGCTTAAGTCACTCAAATTCTGTCACTGCATTCTGTGTGATACAGATGGAAGGCATAAGCAGGCTATTTTAACATAGTTCACATACAAAGCTTAAAGAATATTACAAGGTCTCTGTGTCAAAACGCCAAAGTACAAATGCCGTTCCTTTCTTCTTTATTCTTTCCGTTTCTTATTAACAATCATTGTAATGGCACACTTGACATTGGATTATTCTATGTAGTTATTGATATGCATGTCCTCAATGTCATATGCAATGTTATAATAATATAATCTTCAACCTTTATAGATCGTTTTGGGTTATAAATATGCATCTTAGATGTCCAATGAGATTGGTAACAGAAAAGTGCAAAATTCCAGTTCGTGCGTAAAACTGAAAGTTAAGGACTAATTCTGGTAATTGCTTCCAACAGAAGGATTCTGATGCTGATCCGATTCCTATGATCATGAACCAAATATGTGGACACAAACCAAATACCACCTAAGTTATTTCTATATCCATCAACTTGGAGCAAGAGTATTTGGCTTAATTTATTCCAAATCATCTTCGTTAAGTGATAAAAGGCCATGTTGTCCACACAAATCTCACGTACAACATTCATGTCAAAGCTTGTTCAGAAATTTACAAAGGAGAAATGTATGCCCTGGCACAAAGATTGAGAGAACTTCAGTTTTAGAGTAATTGATGCTTAAATTACAAAATTGAGCTACATTGTGTTAATTGTAGTGAATGCTAGTGCAACATAGTGTGGTCAACATAATATGTTAAGAATTTGACAGTAAACCAAGTAAAAAGAAAAGACTTCCCACAAAGAAAGATATATTTTGTTTGTAAAAGAAAAGGTTTCATAGATCAATGTCAACAATTGAGATTAACATGTGCTTGTGGGACAAAGCAAGAAGAGGCTTGACAACGAGATATTAAAATTTCTTAGTAGACTTTATAGAATTCAACAGCTTTATAATGATCAAAAGATTATAGAAAATATATGCTAATGGCAGTAACATTAGTCTTGGAATTGCATTCATATATGATTTTAGGTGTTACCTGGTAAAGACCTTTACAGTTTATCACAAGGTCCTGAGTTTGAATCTCATCTTCATCACTTACCCTTTGCAAAAAAATATATATATTAGCTTTGGAAGATTAGCATGACAACAGAGGCAAAGGAGAAAACTCATTAATATTGGGACAACAATTTGGCAGTGCTTAACTATGGACACGTCAAACCAATAATATGATTTTTTGGAAATTTGATCATGCATATTTTATGTTTTACATGACTTTTGATATTTATAACTTGCAGAATCTCAAAATGACAAAGATAAATACTCCCATTGCTTACCGGATTGATTTTGTCATGCAGCAGAAGAGTAAGAATACATACTGCAAGTTGCAGAATTTCATTCCATTTCATTTCACCACCACTGAAGATTTCATTTACATTTCTGTCAACAAACTTTGGATTCATATTTGAAGCAGCAACTTTGGGAGTCACCAAACTGTAGAACTGCAAATATAATACAGAAAAAAATCATTAACCATAGTGATTAAACAACATAGAAAATGCAAAATTATCACTGGCAGCACAATGAAAACAATATAAACATCATCATCTACAAAGGAATCTTCTTTAGTATAAATATATAGCTAACATAAAGAAGCTAAAGAGATACAGTTAAAATAATGTAGAAAACTAAAGCAACATGAACTTCATATATGATAGCGGCTTACTGGAAGCTGATGATTGTGGAATATCTTACTCGTAGAAATGGGAGTTGTGATGGATAGATCATACTACATCTTTTGAACAAAAATTGTGATATTAACAAAACACCATCTTATTTTCTCTAGTTTATCATTTTGATTTCATTATCTGAACCAGAAAAATCGTAACGGAATCCTGACATAGAGAGAAAGGCACAAGCAACATCTTATGTATTAGGAAAAAAGGAGCACGAACAGAGCCAATAGATTGTCGATACTAACTAGCTGGTTGAACTGAAGAACCACTTATACCTACCCTGAATTGGCACAATAAACAACCAAACATATGTTCCATGGTAACTGCCAAACCAGTCAATAGGCAATGGAACTGGCCATTCTCCCAATTCCATTCCTTATCTTTTCAATAGAACAAGCAAAAACACACTATCCGGATCACAATCTTTTAATTGATGTGCTGAAAAGAGAACTTGTACCAAAAAGAACTAAATTAAATTACTTCTGTAATTTGTCAGAACTCATCAGAAGTTCAGGGTACCATTGTGGATCAATTTTATATGGAAATGCATGATAAATATGTTGCTTAAGACATAGTATGCATAATCTTGCTAACTTATGCATTCTAAGAACATATTTCTTTTCAATTTTCATGTGTCTACATTTATACAACTTCTCATTCATCTTTTATAATTTCTACCGGAGTCTTATTGTATATTAATTCTTTTACCTCAAAATATTTTGTCAAACATCTGTTTCGACTGATTGACCCACAGTTTGTAGCAAGACCTAGCTCAGCCAATATCCACATTAGTTGTAATAACATCGAGAACATTTTTATCTGGTTTGCTAATTTGACTAAGCATTTCCCTGCATAATATTTTTAGTATAACCAAAATAACTGTAAAGATAAACACAAGACATGTCAACCACTAATTTTGAACAAATTAACACAACAATTTTCATGTAGACATATAAATGTAGACACACGCTTTATTTTTTTAGGCAATTATTTCTTTGTAATAACTAGATAAGGGTTACTTATACTTTTAAGCAAGAGAATAAGCCAAACTATATCGATCAGCATACTATTTCTGACACAGCTGCAAATTAAGATAAAAATGCTGGAATTTACAGAGCATCTAGTTGTATTGCAATAATAGCAGTCTCTATTAAGTGTGTTCTACAGGATATTGCATGTGCCATTTCAAAACAGAAAGAATGATCAAGAACATCGAGGACATGAAAGTCAATATTACAACCTAAAGAACAGGATTTAAAAGTTTGCACACCTCAAGGGGTTCTACCAGTGGTAGCCCATGGTTATTTCTTTGAGAATTGAATGCCATAAGAGGAAAGTCAAAGTTGCTTACACCTGATATTTCTACAGGGGTCTGGAAACTCATGAAAAGCCCAACATGGGACCTATCTTCTGGCTCCATTTCAAGCAAATTCTGGTCTTTAAAAAGAACACTACTTCCAGTTACCTCATAATCTGGATGGCCAACAAGAACCTGCAATAAGGCAGGCATTTCTCATGAGAATTACAAGGTGACAGAAAAAATACAGATGCCAATGCCTTCATGTCATGAACTTTTCGTAACTCTAATATTGTTCCTTTTGTACAGAAGACCTATTAAAGTAGTAAGCTTCAATAATAAAACAAACGCTTAATTTTCTTTGAGTATCGTCCAATGGAAAAGATATCAATCATATCAAGGTGCTTCTTTACGAGTATGAACAATTCAAACGAGAGCGACATCAAAAAGGTGAGAAGAAATGGCCGACGAGTCACCTTCGAAAACGTGAGTTTCCCCGATCCATTCTTCCCCATAATCGCGTACACCTAAAAATGAAAGGCGTTCAGTCGAAAACCCGGAACCCTAACAGGAACAGAAATCGGACGCGACGAAGACAAGGCGACGGGAGACAGACCAACTTTGCCCGCGTGGATGGTGAGATTGACACCACCAACAGGATTCCCCTGCCCGGACTGCTTGACGACGGCCTTCAAATCTTTCACCACCAACAGGATCCTCCAGGGAAGTTCCGGGAGGCGGAGTCGCCCGTGGAGGGGCAGTCGACGGTGAGCGTCGCGTTCGCCCATAGAGGGGCGTGGGGACAACGGAGGCGGGACCGGAGTCGTCTTGGATTGAGGAGAGCAGCGACATATGTTCGAGAGGGCGTCGGGAGATAGCTCCGAAAAGAGATGGAAGTCGAAGGAGAAGAGATGGCGGAGGAATGGAGGCGAAGGAGGAATAGGCGAGTTGGCGGAAGTCTACTTTCAGTTTGGGTATCAGCGTGGTGGCAACGCTTTTCTTTCTTATTTTTCGTATTTTCTTTAATCCGAGTTTTTTAATATTATAAAAAAATTGAATCTATTAATCCTTTGATGAATTATTTTAGAATAAATTCTTTAAAAAAAAACTCAATTTTTTTACTTTTCCTCGTGTTTTATTCTTAAATAACATCGTTTATATTCTTAAAAAATGAATCTCTATCCTTTCTCGTATCAATTGTCATCTTCATCTTGTCTCCTTGTCCTTCTAAGTTGAAGGAGCCCATCACCCATCCACAGCCTCCTTTCTTGGGCTCCTTCACCCTTTACTACAAGGGCCCATAACTTATTCATGATCCCTGTCATTTGACTTTAGACGTTTAACATCTCATCTCTCTCACATATTAATCGAGAGCACACAAGAGAACGAGCGATAAGATTTAAGCAACAAAACGAGAGCGATGAGGACAAGGATAACATCGGAGAGGAAAAAATCATCCTTCTCATCATAGGGAGGAGATGATAATATGAACAAAGACAACAATCGTTAATGTATCAAATTTAAAGAGGTAGGACAACAAACGCCTAAGTTAATGTACCAAATTTAAAGAGGTAGGACATCAAACGCCTAAACCTAAGCGACGAGGACTGCAAGTGGGCAACATGCACCTCCCACATGAGAGGATAAGGGGTGAGGGCGAAGGTCGACAAAACGAAAACCTAAAGATAATATTATCTTTTGAAAAATTAAAAGCACTTTACAAGAATAAAGTTAAAGAAAAGGACACCATGCAAGAAAAAATAAAAATAAAAACTTGATTTTTTTGAGAAAGTTACCCATTATTTTTTTTCTTTGATTAAATAATTAAATCGTTTCAAATGAAATAATCAAATCCATTAGCTGTATAGGATTTTTGGGATTAAATAAGGGAACTAATTAAGTCTCTTTTTATTTTTAGCATGAACTATCTAACAATAGAAATATATTAAACCTTACACACAAATACTTGGCATCTTATTTTTGGATATCATGTCTAAGATAATAAGCTTCATGTATAATTTCTACGAAATACCAAATCAAATCTGACCAGCTCTTCTCTAGCAGACTGAAAAGAGTATAAATGTAACATGTCAAGTTTATTCAGTCAACTATTCATAGAAAGTAGCAAAATGAATGCGAACTGAACAAAAATTCTAACTTTCAAATTTCAATACAAAACAAAAGATAAATAGTTTTCTATCTACCAGTAGACATTAATAAATCACATGAATGGGATACTCCAATACATGAAAATTAATGAGCTCTCTATACTATTATGCCTTCTTCCCAGATGATCGTTTTAAAGCATAATCTCTTAGCCTTGCAAGTATCATCCTTTCACTCGTTCGCAGTATCAGAGAATGGTACAGCTTCCTGTCTTTAACCGGACAACGTCTTTTCAACATGTTCATGTCCTCGTCCAGGGAGTTTGTGCCATAGAGGCTTTCCCTCAAATCAGCTAGTGATATTAAGGCAGAACATACATTCTCCGACACCAACAGTTCTTTGATGTCTTCCGGTTTCTTATGACCCTTTACTTTGCGGAATTTATTTCTCGTGATCTTGATTAAGTTCACAATATTTGTAGATTCATCTGGGCCCTCAAATGCATCAACCATGTAGCTCAGCTTCTCATAAGCATCATCTGCCAAAAAGATGATATAAAGAAGGACAAGAAGCTCCAGTTGTGGTTCCCCATCATAAGATATTTCAAAGTACTCGGTATGCTGGCTAGAGCATCCTGAATAATTTAGCCTTCTCCACAAAGAAATTCTTGCTCTGGCATAACGATTGGAGAATGTGGATGAGCACCATCTAACTAACAAGGCTAGGTCAATGTTAACAATGTCAAATGGGTTGTCAGCTTCAGTGAACCCATATCTGTGAAGCAGGGCAGCATTGCCCATAGATCCATACGTGTTGAAAACCTGAAAAAGATGGATCTCATATCAGTCTGATTTGGTTGGTAACATACATGAAAATACAATAGAAGCTGAAGCACATCACTCATTAGAGTTGATGAAAAGGACATGCAGAATGGAACTGCAAGGAGGACAAGTGAAATAATGGAGACTTTTGAGTGGTGAGAAGGAAATAACTGAGAGAAAAGGTGCCAGAACTAAGAGCTAAATTTAGGTTTGAATGATTCTCCAGCTGGTTTTAGGGACAACATGTAAACAAGATATATCCAATTTGTCCACCTAATGGTGCTTGTCGAGGTTTTGATTGGCTTGAAAGGTTAGTTGGTTAATTAAAAAGAGCAGCATTGACAATGAAGACTTGTAGCTATATAACTCTCAAAAGAGGTGTAGGGGTGTGTGTGTGTGTGTGTGTGTGTGTGTGTTCGGGTGATTAACAAGGGAAAAGAAACTAACATGTTACAAATCTTTGGATTCTATGTTTTCTCACAGTAGGTGTCACTTTTTAGAGTTCCTAGGTTTCTAGTTAGCTAATCATCTTACTTATGGAATAAAACGTTCCATGTTTTCTTACAGTAGCTTACATCTTTCAACAAATAGTCGGTCAATTCAATAAAAGAACAGCATGCTACAAGATAAGAATGATAGAAGCAATCCATCAGACAGTTGAATGTTGAGGTGATTAGTTTTAGAACTCAGACATTAAGCAGAAAGCCTTACGCAGTTAAAAGCTTTGATCCGGAAAAAAAATGCAAATAAAAGATATCCTGAAAATTTAAACTTATCTAAAGAGCTATTATGAGTATCTACAAGTATCAAGAACTGCAGGAGAAGGGCCTAGTATAGTTCACGAGGAACTAACTGTAGTGGCACTAAACTAACGTAAGGCTCTACTGAAATATATAATTCAAAGTATCAGAAAATGAAATATCCTTTGGTCCATAAAGAGTGGGAGATTTACAATATGGGTGAATTGCAAAAAAGGAAAATCATAGGATATTTGTATCACTGTGTTAAAAACCAATATGGGTTGATCCCAAACAAATAATGTCAGTGATGACAGAGCAACATGGGATTGGCATCAAAAAGAAGTTTATAATAGATAGCAAACACCAAAAGAATTTTTTTTAATTAAGAATACTCAAAAATACAGGAGAAAGCATCAACTTGGTTGGTACCTCACTATGTCATTCTTAAATTTTAGATGCTTTAATCAACTTTGTTGATGCAAGAGAAAGTGAGGCAATCTTAAGGATGCATGAACAAATCATAGTAGTATCCTGATATATAAATCTTACCAAGATCCACGAGTCACCAAAAATACTTCATACATGTGATTACACAGGAAACTTATAATATTGTGCTTCAATTACATGTATGAAAAATTACAAAGAAAGTGAAAATAAAAAATACTAACCTCAAATCCTGCCTCAACATTTCTCACGATAATCATTTCTAGAGCAGTATTATCTTCTCCTAAACAATAGAAAACAATATCACTAGGTTAATTTTCCCAACCAGAAAAGCTCCTTCTAAAAAGTGTGGTTGGATCACAGTGAAACCTGAAGAGCTAGTATTGGATTCGTCAATTAATAATTTATCATCACTAGCCTCATCACTGGCATGATCATCTCCTTCATCATCTGAGCTAGAAGGGGAACATACAGAGGTCAAATGGACATTCTCAGCTCCTGTCTTGTGATTGAAGCTGAAGTGTTTTTAGAACATAGTTAAACAAGGAAAAAACAATTGGAGAAATGGTTCCTCTACACATCTGTGTAGAGTGTGCTTAGAACTTGAATATTTGTCATAACAAATGGTTAACTTACAGATCAGCTAAAGGTACCATTCCATATCCGTGGTAATCATCTATTTCAAAAGATCTTGATGAAACCAGACTCTTGGCAGAAAAATATTGCTCAACACCAAAATTATCTCGGTCAAGCTTCCATTCACCAGATAGAATTAGGGGTTCAATACATTCTCTCCAATCCTCACATAAGATCGTCTTGTCTTGCTTTACTGCCTGTCTAGATATTTCCAGAACACAGTGAAAAAGAAAAATAATCAGTATCAGAAGCCTCTGTATAAAGGGCAGAGTGTACAGCATCTTATCCAGTGGATAAAAATACTTCCATTGCAACAAGATTTGTAGATAAAAGAATGTCCACTGAACATTGCATACAACGAGAGAACAAGACTGCAAACATGCAGATCATAGATGGGAAAATGGAATCAGTTTGTAAGCCAGCCAAGAGGACCACAACAACACAAAAGGGACCATTAACAAACTAAATTAAATTAACATGTCCAACTGAACTTGTCAGCAGGTTATACAGAGCCAAAATGAAATGCAAACAAATCAAATTTATTTTGGCATGTAAAAAAAAAAATCTTGATCACCTCAGAACCTAATGGGGCTGATGCCAAGCAGATGAAATTGTTTTATTATGGCTATTCAAGTTACTCAGACATGATGAGCACAATAACAATGTTTTTTTTCTTTTTAAAGAATAAGAATCTCTATTCATTCCATATGTGAAATAATACATGAAAGAACACAGAAAGAAGAAGATAATTCAAAACACAGGCTGATGAAAAGTAGATGAAATTGTCTTATAATGCCTATTCAAGTTACTCAGACATGATGAGCACGATAACAATCTGTTTTTCAAGAGAATATAAATCTTCAGTCATTCCATATGAAGTGAAATGATATATGAAAGAATACAGAAGGAGAAAAGATAATTCATATAAAGGGAGAACAACCACCAAAGAATTGATGCCAAAGATCATGAAAAAAAAAAAAGGAAGAATAATAAAAAGGAAAACAACAGAGAGAAAAGGAGGTGCTGAACGAAGAAACAGGTCGACAGGTCACTCACGTAAATGTAAACCAAGCAGAGTACAAACAACATGATGTCGTGTAGGCATCTGATGAACTGTATCACGGCCTCCACCAGCTTATACATTGCAGAATAGAAGTTTTTTCATCTCAGGACCATATAGATGTGAGTTCCAGAAATATGAAATAATGATTAGTAAAAATACCAAACCAAGTCCAACTAGATTTTTTTTTTTTTTGGTAAGTAGTCCAACTAGATTAACCTTCCACAGAAGAAAAACGATGTATGTAACATAGCTGTTCTGTGTTCTATTATTCCAAGCTTAGTATAATGAAAGTGGAAAACATAGTACAAAATGCTGAAAGGATCAAATATAAAATTTAAGCCATTATTAGATGCTTAATAACTCATTAACAATTGGACATAAAGAATCGACAATGCAATACAAAACCAGAATTTTTATACCTTGTGGAGCTCCGTTCCGGAGAGAAAGGTGTCGACTTCCCGCCAGGTCCAGACGAGAGGCACGCACTCCCTCTCCGGCAAGAGCTGGAGGTACCCCTGCCACGGCGACGCGGGTCCGCGGCTCCTCTCGTACATGAGAGCGACGACCAGGCCAAGACATCCCGCCAAACCGGCGCTCTCGATCATGTCGCGCGCGGCGGAGGTCCGGATGGTGAGGCACGCGCTCTTCGGGATGGTGGCCACGAGGTCCCCTTCCGTCAGGTCGCAGACGGCCCTCACCGAGATTCCATCACCGCTTTCGCTGCCGGCGTCGTCGAGTTTCAGGGCGTCGCTGCAATCGATGCCGTGGGATCTCATCCATCGCTTGAAGGTCCTCAATCGCCTGACATTGAAGAGACTAAGACATGCACTACAAAGCTATGCATTAGGATAGGAGAAGAAAGGCGTACCGGCTCATCACAGGAGGCGTCGGCGGTCTGCGCTTTTGGTAACGAGAACGAAGGTGAGGATTCAAACGTGTAGGGTTTGCTCGAGCGCCGGCCGGGGCTCCATTTAAG
The DNA here is from genome assembly GCF_036884655.1 of Musa acuminata AAA Group. Taxonomy (NCBI): domain Eukaryota; kingdom Viridiplantae; phylum Streptophyta; class Magnoliopsida; order Zingiberales; family Musaceae; genus Musa; species Musa acuminata. The sequence continues at coordinate 51,555,884 of NC_088334.1, read as the reverse complement.
GAACCGGGAAACGAGCATCGTGAAAAAGCGGGAAACGAGAACAGGAGAAACTGATATTTATGCACTTTTAATTAATCTTCATTGTAATTGACTGTTACTTGAAACTCATCAATACCTTTAAGAACTCATTGCTTTTAAAGAAACTCTAATTATCATCAATACCTTTAACTCTAATGTTAAAGAAAAGAGGATGATTAATAATATTTAGAGGATTGATTATTCATGCTATACTAAAATTTGTAAGGCAAACATGTTATTTCCAATTTTTTCTAAAAATAGATATGTAAAACCATTAAATGTAAGTGATAATGTTGTTAAGATAATAATAGATATTTTAAAAAGCAGTTAATTATTTATGCAAAGGTGCAAAATGTTAATATGGTTTGAACAACTTTCACGGTTGATTTTAATGTAGGATTGAGAAAGAAATTTCTGAATTGACCAAATATTTTAATACATAAATATATTAAGGGAGTCTAATCAGAGCATAAATTGATACTAAAGCTCACACCTTATTGATACAATCATAAGTATATTAAGGGTATATAATCAGAGCACAAATTGATAATAAAGCTCACAACCTGATGATATAATCATAAATATATTAAGGGAGTGTAATCATAGCACAAATTCATACTAAAGCTCACAGCTTGAAGATACAATCATAAATATATTAAGGGAGTGTAATCAGAGCATAAATTGATACTAAAGTTCACAACACAAGGATACAATTATAAATATATTAAGGGAATGTAATCAGAGCATAAATTGATACTAAATCTCACAGCTTTAGGATACAATCATAAATATTTTAAGGGAGTGTAATCAGAGCATAAATTCATACTAAAGCTCACAGCTTGAAGATACAATCATAAATATATTAAGGGAGTGTAATCAGAACATAAATTCATACTAAAGCTCACAGCACAATCATAAATATATTAAGGGAATGTAATCAGAGCACAAATTGATACTAAATCTCGAGGATACAATCATAAATATATTAAGGGAGTGTAATCAGAGTACAAATTGATACTAAAGCTGAGGATACGATCACTGTAAAACCATAAAAGCTAGTCTTGAGCAGCATGGAAGACAATACAAAAAGGCAAGCAGTATTATTACCACCAAGAAGAACAATAATTGACAAGGCTTTCAGTGGTTAAGCAGATAGACTCCAAATTTTATTGGCCCTCTGGCTTGTATTCATCAGCTTCTTCTTGTATCTGTTTGGATGACCAATTGATGGCAACTTATTCCATCAGTTTGTGTTTTGGAGCCTCAAACAATCAAAAGAGTATATCATAAGCATCTGACATAGGCCATTATTTCATCATTAACCACCTACATTCAATTTCTGTTTCAAGAAAAAGGCAAATTGGATGTCCAAAGACTGATTTAATGAAGAAATTAGATACATTGTTGTGTCTCATGGATCAGCAACACATCCAGTGATCCAATTCACAGTCGTATACCCTCGGAGGACATCAGTATGAGAAATTAGATACATTGTTCTATGTCATGGACCATATGTCCAACAAGCAATAATGATTTAAATAACCAAATGGGGAGCTGGTATAATACTGATTGATCCAAGAAATTACCATCTGAGTATAACCTCCATTCCAAATTTTTTTATGCCAATAAACTTCTGGAAGCCACATGAGACGAGATGGATAGGAAATGGCATTATACTCTTATCAGTAGTCTCAAGATGGATGAAACCATAGTTGTTCTTGGAACAATCCAGATTGTTTTTGGTTGTCAAAAAATACACAAATACTGTCAGTTACATTGACAAAAAATACACTCATTATCATATATTAGATCGATACGATAATGATGAATAAAAAAATAATTTCAATATCTTCTGTTTCGAGATATTAAAATTATAAATAATAAAAATAAAATCCAAAAGATAACATCATAAAGTAAAAAATGAATAAAAAAATATATGAAAAATTTTATGTTTACCTTACAAATGTTCCAACATTTATTTGGAGCTTGTGCAGCACCAAAATACCACAACTTGTATTATAACAAAATTATTAATGGTACAGATGAAGAAACTCAAAAACTCAGCCTAATCTCTCTCACTCTACACAAGTTTTTGGATAGTATCAGACTAGGCAAGACAAATCAATAGCATTCAAAAACAAAGCATGAGACCCATTTCAGATTCACCAGCAAATCAACCTGCCATCCTATTATTATTCTATATGACACCATGAAGGTTTGAGTTCATGTTACATGGAATACAAAACAGTGATGCAGCAAGCTCAGAAAAAGGCCCTAGCGTGCATTGGTTAACACAACCAATAACCACTCTGTTCTTCCCCTCTTCATAACACCACTACCAATTCCAACTAGTTCAAACCAGAGACAATGGAGACACTGCAACAAATGTGTCAGCCAGGACAAATAGTCAACACCTCGAACCTCCAAGGGGGGTAATCATGAAAAGGAAAACAGAAATTCCAAATCTCTGTATTAGCACAGTGAAGCAGATGCCATATTTATGCAGATCCTCCTGCTGTTAATATGAGTCTCGAAAACCAAATACATCTCTTTCGCTACAATCAGTGCTGCCACTTCGGGAGCTACTACCGTTACGGCTGTCCAGTGATAGGCCCCTCATATGACCTGCAATGCCGGAGCCATCCCTACTCTTTTCCTTGAAGAATTTTTCTCTCTCCGTGTGCCTGGCTGGTGGAGGTGGCAATGACACAAGCGAAGACTGCTTACTCTCAGGATCCAATGGTTTACAATCTGAATCAGATGAATTTATGCAGAGTGGCCTTATAAGTGGCCTCCGCATCTTTTCCTCTGGAATTGATCTAAAAGAACTTATCGAACCCTCTGACTGATCTTCAGCACAAGCTTTTCCTTTGCATATTCTGTAATTTTTCAGGGAAGAGAGAACAGGAGCATCAGTGCACAAAGAAGTATAACTTGGTCAGTATGAAAGAAAAATCCTTTGGATTTCAGTGTAAATCATTCTACTATTGCATAGTTGAATCAGCACATTGACAAAGCTGCAAGGGCAACTGACATGAAAGAACCAAATTTTGGATCCTCTTCAGTGATGACAGTGTTTCAGCTATGAAACAAACAAGGTAGACGGGAATCCCCTTTTTTTTTAATATAAATCATTCTATTGTCTAGCTAAATCAGCACTATGACCAAGCTGCAAGGGCAACTGACATGAAAGAACCAACTTTTTTATCCTTTTCAGTGACAAGAGTGTCAGCCATGGAACAAACAAGGTAGACAGAGATACATGCAAGTAAATACAGATTGAGATATTTAATAAATCAATGTATAACTCCATCTACAATGTCCAATATTGAGACAAAGTTGTGCCTCAGAGAAGAACCTTTCTTAATCTCCACCTGCTTTTGCGCTAGATTCTCTTCAAGTATGAAAAACAAGACTCAAAGGATTGCTCAAACAGTTTTCATGTTTATCAACACAACGAGGAAGATTTTCTACCCCCAAGATGAGTTTAGTAGGATACCTAGGACAGAAGGTTAACACACTTAGAAGAGCTAAATAAAAAATTTGGCAAGGAACTACCTGAAAAATGCCTTTCGCTAAGTTAAACAGGAGCCATATGTCATGGGCCATATCTGAAATTTAAGCTTCCTCTTTATTTTTTGGGATAAATTTGATTATTCATAACTAGGTAATGGATAAATCAGGAGCATCTTTCAGCTAGTGAGAAGCTTTCACAAATATTCCAAATAATGGACATCATGTACATGAGAATTTCCTGAAAACTGTGTGACAATTCCCTAACTTTATGCAAAATACAACAGTGGAAGAGGTCCACAAGAAATTGAGAGTAAAATGTCCTAATTTTGTGACATATTTTTCATTCACCTACTTCACACAGACCTCCAGTATGAAAAAGTCTAGCACTGGCCGAACCTGGGGTCACACATCTTGTTGCCCTGCCAGCTTTCCAATCAAACAGTAATATGTAAAATGAGGGATTTGTTTGCCAAAATGCTGACAGGTCAATTTCAGCACTGTATTAGCAATTCAACATTTGACTTTTTATGTTGTCAAGATGTGACTGGTTTGGCACAGAAATCAGAAAGATAGATTCATGGATTTTGCTTAAGATCCTCTGCAAGGGATATAACTGCACAAAAAGAACATGCTAAAACAAGGTAACTCAGACATTTCCAAAAATCTAGTGTGGAGAAAAAGAAAAAGATATGATGTCATGACCAAACTAGCCAAGATAGCCACAGATCTAAAAAGACCTGATTGATCATATGGCACATATGATGTGGTTGGTATTCCTTTGGTTTATGTTCTTGTATAATATGCAAGTAAGGAAGTTTTCAAAATTTAGGCATCAGAAAAACAAACTGAGATTCAAATGCTGACATAAAGTCACATAATCTCAATGATTATTGCTAACATAACAATGAAAAAAGCCCACGCTTTTCTGCAAGTATCTGCCATGGCAACAACATAGTCATCCACATTGCTAGTTTTCCTGTATAAGAAGATAACAGTTACAATGCTGATTTTACATTACCTACCACAAGGGAGAATCACAAGGCACAGGTGAGTATTCCTATTTTTGTTTCCCTCATGTGACTTTCTTTTAGCTTGATTGAAAATTAGGGAGTCTTAAGTATGGCCTTAGACCAGGCCTAATCTAGTGCATCTTGATTCCAAGATGATTTTGTCATCAATACCCAAAGAAAGTAGTAGTCATGTTTTGTCTTCTTTCCTTTTTGGTTAGTGAATAATTATACTCATGACTTGTTTTCATTAAACTATATGGTTCTCACAAAGTAATATAATCATTACCTAGAAATGATCATACGATGCCATACGATAATTCGAACTACCTGAATTTGTTTGCCTAATAACAGGCATCTTGAGACATCACACCCAGTCATGATCAAAATAACAATAAGATATATATACAACAGAATGGGAAAAAAAAGCATATAGCTAAATAGATGTTATACAACACTATTGGATTGGTATGGATCAGAATGCACATTAATTGGGAACAGTCGCACTCTTCAGGAAATAAATCGTTTTAACTTTCCTCATTATTGAAAAAAGCTGAAAATGAAGACAACTCCAGGACAGAATATTGTTGATCTCAATAGAACTGGTAAAGCAAGAGCTCCAGCTGCTACCAGATCGGCTTGAGCCAAGGTTAGGGTGCTGGCTAACGGAAGGGCTATTGAGTCTTTTGCCTTCTTTTTGCTTGCTCTCTCTCAACAAGAAGAATACCAAAGAAAATCAAACTCTCTTCCTTATCTTCCAACCCAAAGGCCAATGGAGAGGGGCTTGTTGGGCAGACAAAGGCCTGAAAAGAGCCTTGCGGTTTACAATATTCAACTCATTTAAAAAGAGACAGGATGAGTCGCAAATCAGTTTCGACTCAGTTGTTCCTAATAAATAAAATTTATAATTCTTCTATAATTTGTTTTGGATTACAAATTTACTTTTCTTTTGTTGCAAGTGTGTAAGATTTGCTATACAAATATATTGCCTATGGCTCCATGGAGCTTGTGTTTGTGTGGTTTTCATGCCCCTATGTGTGGCAAATGATCCAGTATGGCGCATAATATGGGTTGTGCCACTGACAAAGCAGCAACTTGGGTACCACTGGAACCTTAGCCCATGATATGCAAAAGTTGAAAGTTTGAATTTTCTATGTATGCAAGGAACAAGTATAAGCAACGAAACCTTCGATAAAGACATTCTGCATCCTCTTCCTCTTCAGCTTGTTCATCAATACAAGAAGTTGGAGTAGCATGAACTGAAAGTAGAGAATCATGGTGGGTGAGCACCTTCTCTAGCTGTTCGTTCAATTCAATGGCTTGAGTGATCACTTTCTCATCCCTGAAGACATCAAATGCATTAGAACAACAAATTGTTTATTATAAAAATGCCAGCTCATGTCGTTTAATAATCAGCCAACTGCAGTTTCGAGGAAATTCAAGATAAATATTAAGATAACGGTGAGCATCCACATGGTTAAAAAAACATCTTCGTGGCAAAAGGATGTTCCATAGATAGTTCAAATGTGAAGGCCACGATTAGATATCCATGCTAGCATGAAGGCACTTACCAACTTTTGTCCATGATGCAATGTCATCAGTTAAAACTGTAATTCATATAAAGAACACTATCTAGCATCTAGGAAGGCAGAAACTCCAGTATACACCCAATTAATTACACTCAATATTAACCTACCAAAACACTTGGTTTTAGCATGTGTAGTAATATTCTGAACATCATAATGTTTGTGTATGTCCAACAAACATTTTTTTTTTCCAAGGTCAAGAATATTTTCTCTCATTATCAAAGTTGGATGGGGACCAGGACTGGTTCTCAACGAAAAGCAAACTACCAGTGGTAATTATACAATTTCAATGAGGATCTACAATTATAAAACACCAGAATCATTATTCAATAAGAAACAAAAAATGATTAAAAGATCAAAATCAAGCCAAAATTGAAATGTCTAAGCAAATAGTAAATAGGAAAAAAAAGAACAAGATCAAAATGTCCTACCGGGAGGTTATTACGAGGTGCATGACTCGCTGCTTCTGAAATGAGCATTGTTCCACAAGATCTAATACAAACTCATCAGTTGCTCCCTGCAATGAGTAGGTTAAGAATCCAATTAATGTCAATCGAGCAAACACAACAGATAACCATGTAAACCAAGCATATTCTAGTTTCAGATCTTAGACGTCCAATCACTGTGATGATTATACTGAAAAATCCTTATTTTAAAAGGCATTGTTAACATGAATATTGACAATTTCAAGAGAAGTATTTATTTAACCATTTTAACTAATATCTTTTCCGAAGAAGATGGTAGGTAAATTAAGTTTTCCCATTCCATACCTCAGGTCGCTTAGGATCCAAAGCATTCAGAACATCCCTTAAAACTTCCAAGACACTAGATGCTTTATGTATTATACTGAAATAAGACAAGCAGATAAATTGGAGAACAAGTAAATTTGATGGAAGATAATGGGTCAACAGAATAAAAAACATTAGCAAAGTAAATTTAGTAAGGTTAGACAGAAATTAGGTGCAATTTGTATGTTCATCAAAATTTGTCTAGGAGAATCTTCACTAGGAAATCTATAAGTTTTGTTGGATCTTTTTTGAAAAATATTTAACCAACACATTTTCATGCATTCTGATATGTTTATCAGATACTTATAGAAAAACTTCAGGTTTTACCGATCCAATGCTTACCAATATCTCAATCTTCATAGTCCAAATTTATAGCAAATGTTCAAGGTCTCAATCTTTTTAAATCCAAAGAAACAAAACCACATTCTCTTATACAAATTTCTCATTTAAATGAGTAAATGATGTTAGACAACTCTAGTTGCCAATTATGTAGTTCCCCTAGTTTTGTCACAGTCAACCATAAAATGGCATAATTAGCATCAACTTGGGCCCGACAGAGGATAGGTGCAGTATATAATTCCTTCTGTTACCGGAGAAATAAATAAGAAGCAAAACATATCCTAGCAGCAAATCTTGTATAACTATTTTCAGCTACCTGGACAACCTACCGAGGACTTAAAACAATGGATCAGTCACACTTTGCACAACAAAAAAACTAATTTTCACAAGTTCAATAAATGTGATCCAACAAGTTGGCCCTCAGGACAGAAAATTTTGGATGGTTAGTCCTGAAGACTTCAAATTTCTGCTTCTCTTTTCACTCGAGGATACTGCTGCACAGTAGAACAATGGTAACCAGTATTGGTTGGCACATACACCTAAAGGGATTATTTTGAGGTGTTGATGATGAAACTTAGACCTTTGCCCATGGTGAACTATGGCACTATGCTACATTAAATTAAAAAGGATAAATAGTGGATTAGTATAATGACTTTGAGAGGATATGCAGCATTCTTTTTAAAAAATTACATATCTATGTAGATTGGGCAAAGTCATCAACGAACTGAAAGATAGCCCCATCCAAGACTGCTTGCTGCTGTAGATGAGGCCAAGGTGGAAGAAGGATGTCTTTAATATTGAGAGTTAATTTCATATCTAGAAACTTATGGTATGTCCATCTCATCATCATATCCTGATGAATCATGCACTTTTTGCAGATAATGGTAGGCAAGAACCAAAAGTGGCATTTTCAGCTCAACCAGCAGTTAAGTTTTCTACCTCGAAAGTCAATACAAAATTGTAATTTGAAGAGAACCAAACTAGCAAACTGCAGAAGAAAGGATCTATCTTTCCACCACGAAGGACTAATCATACTGGTTAGGGGGGATTAATGATATTGGCTAAGGAAGAAGATGAATTAGACAAGAGCTGAACTTGGAATCAGCTTTCTTACCAGCAAAATGTACCCAAATTTCCCTTTATGCTTGATTGAAAAAATAAAACCTTAGCTTTACAAAGCCATGACAGTTCTCAGCTTCTCTACATGGCTACATTAAATTTTTGGTTGACACCAGTTTAACCCATGATTTTATAAGCAGCAAGTTCCATTAGTAAATGAAGATCAAGATGGAGCCGGTTGCACCCTTTAGTGTTTTATTTAAGGATGGATGGCAGGTTGAATGTCAAAAGCCAAGCAGGAAGGCCCCACTGAAGATTCAGGTGACCAGTTCGATATATTTAATTATTGCACCCAATTGAACTGTCTCAAGCTCAAAGCTGTTGAACATCAAGAATGATGGAAAAGACCCTCAACTTGCTTGGTCATGACTTACATCATGAATGAGTGACAATGTTGCACCCTCTTAGGTACAAGGTGAATCTGAGAAGCAAGGCATTGCGACAGAGTGTCTTGCTCTCAGTTACACCTGCTTGAGCCTCACATTTGTGCTTGTGTGGTAACCAAGATTGCAAGATCCGCATGTTTCTATGTTGTGTATGCCATGGGAACCCCAAGCTGTTGAACATCAAGAATGATGGAAAAGACCGTCAACTTGCTTGGTCACGACTTACATCATGAAGAGTGACAACATTGCACCCTCTTTGGTACAAGGTGAATCTGAGAAGCAAGGCATTGTTACTGAGTGTCTTGCTCTCAGCTACAGCTGCTTAAGCCTCACATTTGTGCTTGTGTGGTAACCAAGATTGCAAGATCTGCATGTTCCTATGTTGTGTATGCCGTGGGAACCCCAAGACATCAACATTGTGCCATCCCAAGTCACCAAGCTACATCTACTGCCCCAATCAATCGCAATCTTGCTCCATGTTCGCCACAGCAACATTGCACCACCACATCTGTGACTCCAGACCAAGTTCACACTACACCTTCATTGCCGCGTTCCAGTCATGTTCCTCAATGGTAAAGGAGTGAGCCCCCTTTTCAGTCACAGAAGCAATCAATGACCAATATTTAGCTGAACAAGGTTGTTAGCGATTATTAAGCATTTTTGTATCAACATTTTATTATTCAAGAGTCTATGTAAGGTTTTAAACAGACGAGCTTGCCAGAACCAAAACATGTCCAGAACTCTTCCGTATTTTTTCTGCTATTTTTTCAGTATTTTTCAGCAATAAAATCAGTCTAGTTCATTAATTATAATCTCTTCAAGAGGCTTCTGCTTCTTGAATTGAACGAGGGCTTGTTAAAGGCAAAACCCTAAACTCCCGTTTGCTGTCCTACCCATTTTGACGAAAAAAAACAAATGATCAGGTCCACACCATTAACGAGTATGAAAGCCTTGTCCCCCATTTCCAAATTAGATAGTTGAATGACCACATGAATATGTATATAATTAGAGATTTCTCTATCAAATTTTTAATCATTCATTTTAATATAGTAATTAAAAAAATCACAATGCTCATTCTGATTTCAGGAAAATAGTCCTAAGAAATATAAATAGCAGATAATAATGATCAGCTTACATACCTAGAGTCAGGTATGAGCTGAGCAGTTGCTTGTCTTTCCCCATTTTCACATCTTTGAAAGAGAGATTCTTGAGCAGACAATGGTTTTGCTTGTGTCTTTGAAGCAGGTACTGTTGGTGGGGTAACATGAGGGTGCTGTGGAAACTGTACCCCAGCAGACTGGAGCCGACAAACAAAAGACAATAAATATCATAAAAAGAGAAGCAAAGGATGATCTAAGAAATATCAAAAACTAACTACAAACAGAACTCCAAATAAATTTATCTTGACAATGATCTTAGCCTTTGAAAAGGCTACATATGTCTTTTTTTAAGAAAAAATAAAACTCCAAACAAATATTTCACTAATCTCTAATCAAGGATAGAATGAGGTAAGATGAAGTGTTATCAAATCAAAGATAAATGATAATATTTCAAATTATTTAGGAGAAATGGAAGAAAAACAATTAATAGGGATTTTTTACATCTATACATATTTTTTATCTTTGCTAAAGCTTTTTCTATCTAAGATTAAAGTGGTCACAAAGCAAGCATGCTCCGACAAAGACAAGCGAATAGAATGATTGAGAAGTCATAGATTTCTTCTTCACCCCTTTGTGTAATGTGTTGATCACCCTTTTGTGTAAGGTGATGCCATTAATGTGTGAAAAGCTTATTCTTCTACTCATATGAGAGAGAGAGAGAGTTCCCTGATGCATTTCCATATCCCTCTACCATTCTTCGGACAATAATAACCAAACAAGCTAAAGCCAGGAATAATTGGAACGACATCTAAAGGCCATCCCGAAGTATAATGATGGCCAATCCAACACCATTATCAGAAAATTCTTGTATGCATGTGTGAGTTTCAAATGATCATCCCAAACAAATAAACTATGTGATTACAAAAATAAATGACATAAACAAGTGATTGGATTTCTATAATGATGGCCAATCCAACACCATTATCAGTAAATTCTTGTCTGCAAGTGTGAGTTTCAAATGGTCAAGCCAAACGAACAAAACTAAGTGATAAAAAAATATGTATCAGATGACCAGGAATATTGTGGTATGTATCTCAATTCATCCCATGGTATATATTGCATGGTGACCCGAGTACCTTCTTTTAACATTTTTATTAGCTTTGTATTTGGGTAAGACTACTGAGGTTAGAAACAAGAAAATTAACTGAAGATATCATAAAGAAGTAGATTAGTAAGACGGGTATCAAAACATGTGTGTGCAACCATTGAGAACAATAATCATTGAAGGGATAGCACAATTTATTAATACAGTACTTACCACCAGGTCATAGTATGCATTATAGTACTGAGGGAATTTCCCAGAAGCCCCACCAAGGGCTGTCTGTGTAGCATCCAAAAGAAGAAATATTCTTTCTCGAACTGGCAAATCAGTCTGTAGCAAAACATGGATATCAGTTGCAGATTACCGACCCATCCGGTTTGAGATTTCAAAAACATCAGCAGATGAAGAGAGAGAGAGAGAGAGAGAGAGAGAGAGAGAGAGACCTTTTTCTTCACTATCTTCACTAGAATCAGCAGAAGCCCGTTATCAATGACTTGTCTATGAATGTGTTCTCCGCAGTTATTCATTAGCATTTCTAACAACTGCAATGTCACAGTGCAATTTTTTACCATCAGAAACCTGCAAATTCTGAAAGAAGCATTGCCAAAAGTTTTATTCTTTTTTTTCCGAACACAATAAGACTGCATTTTGGCAACCAAAATCCATTAGTCGCTAAAATCAAGTGAGGGGCATAGAGACTCCTAGTAAAAAAAACTGTAGTGCTTACCATGACAGTGAAAAGCTGAGTATTAGCATTTTTGTTCTTCAAGCGCTTTTTAATTGTTCTGATAACATCTTTTGCTTGCCTGGTGATCCAAAAGAATAAAGTTAGCACGAAAGCGAAGTGCCAAGGATGAGACTTGATGCAATAAACAGAAAACCACATGTACCACGAGCAATTAGAACAGAAATATTTCAGTTTTTCTCCTGTTCATGATAAAGTGAAAGCAAAAAGAAGAAAATAAACTGACTAATTTTGCCAATTATGTGTACCCCGGATCACGTGAAACAAGTTCACAAATCTCGATGTTTTTCATCCAGTCCATCTCCTTTAGCTTCTCGCTTGTTGCCAAACTGACCATCTCGGTCGCCATCGGTAACGTGGTTCCAGGAGCAACGTCGAAAAGCAAAGAGGGCAGATACCGAGCCACAATAACTGCTTCCGATTCCTCAAAATCGCTGCTTCCTGCATTAGAAAAAAAATACCAAAAGCAGATGCAACAGTCAAGAAAAGAATCGAGCATCACAATCGACACAAGGAAACACATGCTTTTGAGTCCTTAAAAAAAGTACGGATCATGAAGAAGTCTAGCAAAATCCAGGGAAGAGAATAACGCAAAGACCTAAACTAAAATTTCCAACACAAGAAATGAAAAGGGCAACACACAAATAAAGGACAGAGTTTTCGATAAAAATATATACCATTTAAACTTCAGCTCTAAAAAAAAAGTACAAAGAAATATAAAAACCCATCAGATCGGAAAAATGGAATAGGCAATCAACCCTCAAGAAACCGCACACGCCAGGGAACCTGAACTAGACGTCAGAGATAATTTTGCCAGAAAACATGTTTCGAAATCGAAAAACAGAGGCATCAGCAGAGATGCATAGGAATCATAAAGTAAGCCTAACAGTCAAAAGCCACTCAAAGATCACACCTTGCGCACATAGGTTCAGAAAGAAACAACGGGGAAAAACAAGAGATCACTATCACCAAAGCAAGCAAGATCGGCATAAACCAAAGCCGGAGGGACAGAAACGGAAGAGCAATGTCGCCAAAAGATCACGCACTCCCTCCTTCGCACCCTTGCGTCTTCGATTCCCGGTAACGAGGGGGTTCACTTACCCAAGGAGCCAATTGACCAAAAATTAGACCATCTTCTCGAGACGTAGCATCAATCGAATCGGACGAGAGCGACGCGGAGGCGACACCGCCACCGAAGAACACCAGGCGGAGCACTCGCAGCAAGAGAGAGAGAAAGAGAAAGGGCGAAAAGAAAGCAAGCTAAAGCAGAGAAAAGGCCAGGAAGGTAGCTTAGAATTACACGATTACCCCCGTCAACTATTTAGTACGTTTCCGTTAGTACAAATTGTTGGTGTTAAGTCACGACGCCTGACACGAAATTAGACGAGGATGATTTTGTTGATGCTGCGCTGCAGTCACATGTTGTGTCTCATGTCGCGACATCTTAATCTCCATGATGCAAATTTATCCTCCTCCATCATTTTCTCAATAGTTCACATAGAAATCTCTAACCAATATACAAATAATATCAATTCAAACCATGTGATCTGTCATTATCATTCGCGGTGCATATATAATCTATTCAATAGTAAATAACAATGAGAGGGATAAGACTCGGCAACCATTCGTGACTATGTAATTTAAGACATGGGGTAGGGGCAGGTTCGTAAAAGAACGGAAACTAGGAGAAGCAAGAGAGACGGCAACAGCAATGGGACAGCGTGTCGCCGGATGTTCCGCGGGTCCACCAGAGACCGCGGTGATCCTGCTGTCGCAACCGTCCGATCCTAGGGAGAAAGGCCGACCGCCGCCTAGGGACCTGCGGGACCCAGACCGGGGGGACTGGCGCACATGGGCCGAGTCTTGGGTGGGCCGCCGGATCCGGCTGGATAAGATTGGTTTGCTTTAAAATTCGCGCACACAAATGCATGCATGTGTATGTACATATATATAATAGGACGAATTCAAAAAAAAAAAAAAATTTTTTTTAGAAAATTTCTCTTTATTTTTAGAATGTTTTTTTAATCTAATACTTAGAATACTTAGAAAGTTTCTCTTCATAAAGATTATAGTATTTTCATTAATGTCAAAAAAAATTTATTATGACATAATATCAAAAAATATTATATTATAATATTTTTATATAATAGTATAATTTTTTTCTAATATTATAAATATAATATTTTTACATAATTTATAAAAAAAATATTTATGTCATAGTATATTTATATTTATTTTATATTTTTATATTACTAAAAATACTATAACGTAGTTTAAAAATATTATAATCGGATCGATTCACCCGATGGATTAATCCATATGAAATAATAATAATAATAATAATAATAAAGAATATTTTATATATTCTGATTTAAAAAAAAGAAAAGAAAATATGGTCGAGCCAATTATGAAAATGAGGGATATTTCATGGGAAAAACTTTGAAAAAAAAAAATTCATCATATTTATATTTTATATTTATATGGAGGTATTAAGGGAGGCAACACATGGGGCTGTGACAGGAGAGCAAGTGCAGTCACATTCTTTGCATTAATTGATGTACTTCTCATTTGGTGACTCATACATATGTTGGGGGGGGGAGGGGGTCCCAAATAAGGCTCTCGTGGGACATATCATCATGTGGCACATGCGAAGGACTGTTGGGTATTGTATCTATCTCTCCCTATATGTAGATTTCTATCTAATCCACTCTAAAATCTTAGATTAGATTTCGAGCCGCTTAATCATTCATATACAGTGTGATCTGCCCACTCGATCATATATGATCTAATCTGGTATCCTATTGGATTCCAATGATTGGAGGGTCGATGGTAGTCTCTGTCAGCCACTATTTGGTCCTAATATTGTTAATCGATATTGCTTTATCTAATTATCCTAACATAAATATAAATATGAATGTTGTCCACAAGAGACATAAGTTAGGAGATTAGATATCTTGCTAATCCTAATTGTTTTGGTTGAAGACTCTATGTCTTAGTATATATCGACTCGTCGTCTATGTCTATTATAATATCTTAAGTATTTTATACAGGTATCGTATTTAAAACTAACCATTTCAATTTTAGATTTTTGACATGAATCGAATTTTGAGTTTTTTCTTATATATATAACTTAAAGTAATAAAAAAATTTATAATTTCGATCAAATTTCACTTTGAAAAGTGGTTGGATTTCCATACACACACACACACACACAATAATGTCAAAATGAATATGTAAATTTTTTTTTCATATTTATTATATTTTAAATTATGAAATAACCTAAGAAATCTTAAAATAATTATTTATTTGACTATTTGCCATCATATTAAATTTTAAAAAATTTGGACAGTTTGAACCTATTAATTTTTTGTATTTTTTTTATTAATTTCAGCTCGACGTAGTTAGAATCGAAATTACACTATCATTCGATCCTGAATCGATAGACTGCCAAATCGATTCGAATTGAAATCTTCCGGAGTAGTAAGTTCCTAAGGTTGAAAATAGTAGATGGTGGATAGAAAAGATGGCCCAACAATGGTGTTGTAGACTCTGCCCATAGTTTTCGTAACCCAATTATATCATTTGTATCATTAGTTCATATCATTTATAAGATTTCTTTGAGATCGTAACCCAATTAATACTCGTTAGATTTCGATTTACAAAGGAATTCATAAGATCGTATAGAAATGCATGCGACAACGTGCAACTTTCTTTGATGTAATCGAAGCTTACACGGTTGTTTGAGTGAATCAAAGTAATCGATGTATGAGCGGACCACATTAATTAGTGGGACGAAGGTAGGATTCCATGAACATGGACTACAAAAGGTAAGGTTGATAGCTATTGGTGGGATCAACATATGGTTGAACCCATTAATTGCAACTTAAGAACTTGTTTATGGTGTTCATGTTCGCCAAACAAACACATGGACCCACTCCGATTAAGGGTCATCAACATCATCAAACACATGGATCCATTAGTCAACCTCGGTTTTGGTGAATCGAGAACCAAATTTCCACATTGGGTTACGTCGATGATTAGTATCCTCTCCAATTTTGCATCACAATTCTTTTTTTTTTGAAAATTTTCAATTTTTCATGTAAAATTTAATCCTTGTTTTTGTTTCATTCAAAAAGAGTTCTTTATTATCCATGTGGTATTTTTTTTTTCTACCAATATAATTTTTGGAGTTTTAATTACTCCTTATTTCAAAGTTTGAAAATAGTCTTTATATTTTAATCATATATATATATATATATTCATAATTTGATTGTTTGATTTGGTCGATGATTCGGAGGTTCCTTTTTTATATTGTCATAATTCGATCTTGACCGACATAATACTCATTCGATTTCAAATATTCTAAAACTTATAGAACTACGTTAAGGTCATTTTCATCGATGCTCGTTCAAAGTTTAAGTTAATTTTAAGTTCAAATAATTTAATCAATATTTTGAATAATATTAGAACGAGTCTTTGGTAATATCGATCATCGCTATCGTGATCAACATTAATTACGAGAAGTAGTTGTTGAAGTGTAGATCTTATGTCAACCATATAGTATTACGATGTTAGTCATAGGACGAAAAGAAGATAGCTAAGATGATAATTGTACTATATTAATTATATGAGGAGCACCACCTATCATATTTTCATTTTTCATATCAATCTCTATAAATAAATAAATAAATAATAAATGAACCTTCGTGACTTTCGTTATCGAGAAAGAATCTTATTGTTGTAGTTACTAATATGCCAAAACAAATAATGGTGATGGTTTTGTCTTGGAGCCCCAAACATAGTTATTATTATTATTATTATTATCATCTGTGAATGTGCAATGTTGATTAGATTGCACATTATAATGTTTAATGTTGACATGTTTCAATTAATTCCAAATCGGTTGATGTAAAGTTGGTGTCAAATGGGATGCAAACACTCGACACGACAAATTGGCGACGGCTTTAGTATGTGCCCGTCCAAAACGGTATTGTCATCAAATGAAAGTTTTATGACCATTGAATTGTAAAGTACATATCAACAATTAATAACATAAAAAAATAGGATTACACAAACATATATGATGGTGTGAAGATTTATACATCAATTAATCTTATTCTCACAAAGACGAAAATTACACCCAAGTAGTATCGAAATAATTTTAAGATAAAAGAAACATAAGAAAATATTTTTACATTCTATTCTTTTTCGTCGAAAACATATATTTGTCTAAAATGGTGTTAATCTATACTAAAATTGATATCGGACGAAATGATTAGTCTGACGATATCCATAAGAACAAAATTAAGACATCCCTTAATAATATCTGATATATTATTATGTTGTAAGAGATTTGGAGTTGTTGTCTCCTTCTTCTTCTTCCTACTCTTATCATCACTCTTTGTTTATTTCCACGCATGTCGCGCACGAAGGTTTGTTTAAGAAGTAGAAGTAGCATGCATTCCTTTGATTCGTGTCAACAAAAGTTGGGTGAAGGAAGGAAGGAAGGAAGGAGGATCTCAAACGTAAACGGAGTGTTGTCAACATCAACAGGACTACAACAACCTAATCGGAAGACGAGCATAAAAGAAAAGGAAAAGGAATTCTCGAGTGGCTTAATGTCGCTTCACGCCATGGTTGTTGACTCAGACGACGACGACGACCTCCTTCTTCTTCTTTCTTCTTTCTTCTTCTCCTCCTCCTCCAAATGTAAGCTTGCTGCGTGCGTCAACAATGGAGAAAGAAATAATGGTGAGAGTTAGTTAAAATGGAGGGTCGACTAGTTTGCAAGCAAAATGGGGTTTGGTCAAAGCCACACCCATCGATGATGGCAAAGTACTCACAGACATCAATGCTAGCTAGCAACGGTGAGGAGAGAAAGAGCGTCTCTTCGTCTCCAAGCTTGGGTTGCAATTTGTGGTCAAAGCCATCTTTTACTTCTTAGATCAGGAAGACTCCTCCCAGTGGTGAATGATGATATTGTTTATATTTATATCTACATATAATTAAAATGTTGTTGATAATAAGCCAAGTTTGATTATCGATTCAATCGGAGAAAATTAATTAGAGTTTGGAATATGAAAGATCATTGAATAGTCAAAACTCAAAGATATTATTTGAAGAAACATGAAAGATAAAAATGTAAATAGTGAGGGTTGATATTATGATGATATTAGATATATTTATGTACATCTTTCCATCCCATACTCATGCATAATTATAGGAAGGAAATATGTTATATGGGAAATAATTTGAGCTGCCACTGTTGTACTTTTATGTGTACTTTTAACCATCCATCACATCCTGTCCCTCTGATGCAGAAAGACTTTTTAATGTGAGTCCTGAGATCCATTCTCAGCACATCCTTTTTGTTATTGCTGTTGTTTGATTCAAGCAATTCCATGCAAATTAATTAGGGACATATCTCTTTTTGTTCTTTGACCTACAGCCATTTGTCCTCACAGTAATCCACTAGATTGAATTGTCTCAGCAAATGATGTTCTTTGACTCACAGCAAATGATGCATTTGTAATTAATGACCGTAATTTTAAGAAAAAAAAAGAAAGAAATAAATGTTCATAATCTTCTATTTGAGATGATACTAATACGATAATAAGTTGTGATATCCCAATTAATTACGATCGATATTGATATGGTATATTTCAACACCATCAACGTGACAATGGTCGATGACAACGCTAATAACAAAAGAACTCTAGATTGATATAAACGATATTTCAGACCCGAATGAGATGTTTACTGGCCTTTGTTCAAGACAATGATTGTTTACGTGCTTTTATATTTTATTTCTAAATCTCATATATTTTTTATTTCAATTTGATGATTGAATTTTTATTTTTATTTTCTAAAGACAAACAGGTTGGTAATTGATGGAAAATTAGGGCTTTCCCCACTTCATAGGGTTGTCTTCTTCATCAGCAAACATCTAAAAGGCCAATTACGACCACTGCGTCTTGTTCTTCATGCATACGTCATAGGACAGCTAGCTCGAATGCAGAATCTATCCCTAATCTAATTGGAGGTGCTTAGAACAACACAAGATCTAAGCCCTAATTATTGCATCGACACGTCATCATTTCCTATGAAAAGGTTTTACTTCTTCTAATTTTAACTAACTTTTTTATCTTAGGTTTGTAATTTTTAATCTCTCGGAAGAGACAAATAATATTGCAAAAAAGTATATATTACATATTTTTTCCTCCCAAAATCTTCATCCTTTCAGATTGTATATACACAAATAATTTCCCTTTAAAGTCAATTGTTTCTTGTGTTTTTTAGAGCCATAAGCTTAAGAAGAATTAGGCAGAATCGGTCAAAATAAACATCTGAAGCGGAGTGCCGGAAATCAACCTTGTTCAGGTCAATTAGGGTTTGGCAAAAAAGTATTTGTCTTTTCTTCTTCTTCTTCTTCTTCCTCCGACCTAAAGAAATATTAAATTCCAAACACGTGGCATTTGGTCTCCCTTTCCTGCACGCAATCGTTAGGCTGAACCATTCGTCTCTATATGATAAATCCATATTTTAATTAGAAGAGTATGTGACCGTTTAATTATATTTATTGATCAATAAAAAAAATCTAAGGATATATTATTTTGATGAAAAGATTCTTCTAATTTATTTATTTTGTTTTGATGAGAAATTAAAATTATTTACACGATAATAATTTATTCTACACATCCGTCGCCGGTACCCGTTCTTGTCACGATCCGCTCCACCGACGCCGTACGTGGGGTCCCATCCCGCTCTCGTGCAGTCAATACACCACATGTGTCTCTGGGACCAACGAGAAGGAGGTCGCAGCCCCACCGCCCTCATCATCATCTCCGAACTCGTTCCGTCGAGCAGCAGCCCACCGTGAAACGGAACTCCAGCTTTCAAAGTCCACAATAACCGCGTCGAGCGAGTAAAGACTGCGAGACGTGTCCGCATGTTTCACACCGCCATTGAGGCGGAAACAGCACGGAGAAGAAGCAGCAGAAGGAATCTAATTATTAGCCGTCAGGTCGGATTGTGTGCATGCATGGATGGCGTCGAGGACTCACGTCATGCGCGGTAACAAATGTTTTACCGGAGTTTGGGAATTTTTGTGAGGTACTTACCCACGGAAAATAATAATATTTGGCATCAGATTTCAATGGAAAGGACTTCAAAACTCTTCTGCTGTTTTAGCATTTGGAATGATTCAGCCCATTCTGACAGTGACTGATTTGTGCTGCGAATTTAGTCCCCAAGTTTTTTGTCTGCTACTGACTTATTGATAGGCTTCTTATCTGCCAGAATTCTCAGGCGCGTCCAGTGCCACCCCCCCACCTCTACCGGAAGATTACCATCGATGTTCGACGCAACTTCTCATCATCGCAAGGTTGACGATCCATGGTATGTTTGATTGTTCGGAACAGTAGTCTTTCGGCAGTGTACTTGTTGGACCATGGTTTTAACCATGAACTCGGTCTTCCAGTTCATCTGCTGTTTAACTGGTCAAATGTCGATCTGTATCACATTAACTATTGTCATTGGAACCATTGATTTCTCCTGTTAGCTGCCGACGACATCTTTCTTTAAATGCTCCTCCTGCTTGTTATGCTTCCCATGTCCTCCCCTCTGCCTCTTCCTGGAATCTTTGAGCTTTGTTAATCTATATCGGTCTCAGCCTGCTGCTATTTGAGTTTGGCTTTTCTTCTTCTAGTTGCTGTTGTCGTTGATGGGAGAGCGGACGATGCTTTCATCAGACTGATCGAGATGAGAGGCGCGAACGGCACCTTCCCCAAGTTTCCTGAATCACGGTATTCTCCTCCTCTTCGAATTATTTGCTTCTTTTGGTGGGGAATTCATCATAAGCAATTATTTCTGCTCTGTTCTACCTGATGGTTTCATCGTTTGTTTCGTTGACTGGCGCTGAATTCCTGGTTAAGTCGTTTCTTGCTGGTATTCTTCTCTGATCCTTTCGCTGTTTGATGCCTGGATGTTGATTTTGTTACTTTGCATCACCGGATGTTTGATTGGAGTCGAAATTTAATCTGTCAGAAGATCATGTCTCGTCTCCGATTCTCTTGAGTATTTGTTGTACTCGAGATTTCAGGGGGCGATAGATATTACTTCTTTGGGGAGCACTTCCTCTTTTCTTCTCAACGTAGGCTTATTGGACCGAGAAGGATTTCGCGACATCATAACCATGGCTTCGAAGAATTCCGGAAGCTCAGCATGATCCGAAGACGAATTGGAAATACCACCGATTAAATCCTGCATAAGCTTAGATTGCTGCAGCAGTGACTTAAATTTGCTTGTTTCTGGAGTTCTAAGGATCGATCTGCTTGTTCCCTGTAGACATCTCATCTTCCTCCGCTGGAAGATTTCTCCATCATGATGATCTCTAAAAGATTCTGAGCTTTCACATGCAGCAGGACGCATAATCCAAACTGTCTTAACATGGTCTCGCATAGGATTCGTCACCTCCTTCTCCTCCACCTCATCTCTGCCATCGGTGGGTGGGAAGGTTTCTTGTTTCTTGCATGAGACACACAGTACCGCATGCTGCATCCAAGCACCTGCGAGTAAATACTGTTCATCGAATACTGAACATTATGTTGTCCTGTCTGATCTGAAAGTAAAACCACATCATGCGGAAGAACCGTCGCCTTTGTTTTTGAGAATTTACTTCAAGTCGTTTTGATTCGATTCGTCCAGTTCTTTCTTGTGCCCGTAATTTTTGACCCCGGAATACTTGTTCTGTTTCCAGTGATGACAGCAAAAGAAAGATGAAGTTTAGGGACTACAAAGAGGGAGACAAATACAAGATCATATTTCCAGATAGGAGTTCAACCTGCAAGTTCCACTCGCTCAAACTAGCCCTGCTCATCATCACATGCTGTACGGTTCTAACACTTCTCTACTCCCCGACGGAGCCCACCGAGCCACTCCAGCAGTCGAGTTCCAAGTATGCTTATGTCTGCTACATCATCATCATCGTCCTCGCTATCTGATGTTTTCGTCACCGGAAGCACTGAAACTTTGAATGCTCTGTCGCTTAATGCAGGTCCAGACTTGTAGATGTTGGTCGGATATGGCAACAAACAGCTTCAGATCCTCGATACGTATCGAATCTGGAAGTTGATTGGCAAGGAATACCAAATCTTGTGGGAAGTGCGGACGGTAGACAAGGCAATCTCCAAATCGGCTTGCTAAATTTCAACCTTTCCGAGGTTGGCTATTGGAGGCAGACGATCCCCGATGCTGAGATCTCGCCGGTGCGCCTGGAGTACGCTGACACGAGCATCACATGGAATGTTCTTTATCCGGAATGGATCGACGAGGAAGAAGACAATGAAGTGCCCGCCTGTCCGTCTCTTCCGGAGCCCCAGGTCGAGAAAGGATCAAGATTTGATGTGGTCGCAGTAAAGCTGCCCTGCCACGGGTCGGGAAGCTGGGCCAGAGACGTAGCGAGACTGCACTTGCAGCTCTTTGCAGCCAAGCTCGCTGCAGCTTCCGCCGGAGGGCTCTCCCCTGTCCGCGTGCTCTTCATCACCGAGTGCTTCCCGTTGCCCAACCTGTTCACCTGCAGGAACCTCGTGAGACGCGAAGGGAACGCTTGGCTGTACGAGCCCGAGATGTCCATGTTGCAGGAGAAGCTCCGACTTCCGATCGGGTCGTGCGAACTTGCGGTTCCACTGAAAGCAGAAGGTCAGCTGTTCGACTAGTGTCCTCCTTTCTGCATTCCAACATGTTACTCGTTTCATCCTCGAGCTCCTCTCAGAGTTCCCATTGTGCGTGTGGTTGTCTCTTCCTACAGTGCGGCCGCAAACAGGGGATGGAACTCGAGAAGCCTATGCCACAATACTGCACTCCGCGGAAGTATACGTCTGCGGCGCGATCGCCGCTGCTCGGAGCATCCGGTTGGCTGGGTCAACCAGGGACCTCGTCATACTGGTGGACGAATCGATAAGCGACCATCACCGGAGCGGCCTCACAGCTGCGGGGTGGAAGGTGAGAGTGATCCAAAGGATCCGAAACCCCAAGGCGGAGAAGAACGCCTACAACGAGTACAACTACAGCAAGTTCCGGCTCTGGCAGCTCACCGAGTACGACAAGGTCATCTTCATCGACGCCGACCTGCTGATTCTGAGGAACATCGACTTCTTGTTCGGGATGCCAGAGATCTCCGCGACGGGCAACAACGCGACCATCTTCAACTCCGGTGTGATGGTCGTGGAGCCCTGCAACTGCACGTTCCAGCTGCTGATGGATCACATCAACGAGATAACGTCTTACAACGGAGGGGATCAGGGCTACCTGAACGAGATCTTCACATGGTGGCACCGGATTCCGAGGCACATGAACTTCCTGAAGCATTTCTGGGAGGGCGACAGCGAGGAGGTCAAAGCGAAGAAGACGAAGCTGTTCAAGGCTGAGACGCCGGGCCTCTACGTTCTGCACTACCTGGGGCTGAAGCCATGGCTGTGCTTCCGGGACTTCGACTGCAACTGGAACTCCATCCTCTACCGCAGCTTTGCCAGCGACGAAGCCCATGCGACGTGGTGGAGAGTGCACGACAGCATGCCGGAGAACCTGCAGAACTTGTGCCTTTTGTCGACGGTCACCAAGGCCGGGCTGGAGTACAACCGGAGGAAGGCCGAGACGGCCAACTTCCCCGACGAGCACTGGAAGCGCAACGTGACCGACCCGAGGCGGCATATCTGCTTCGAGAGTTTCTGCCGGTGGGAGGACGTGCTGCAGAACTGGGGCAAGCCGGCTTCATCCAAAACATGAGTACATGCAATGCCTTCGTTCTTTGGTTTTAACTCCTTTTCTTACTCAAAATGTAAAGCACTTAGGCCTGCCAACCATGCTTCATTGATTTGTACCTTTGTGTTCTTGAGAGAATGGTGGTTGACCACCAACCTGTTTCATTTCACCAGTAAAATGTATCATCTGGACACGGATCATCACACTTTGCGTTCTTCAATAAGATCATAAGTAGTCGATTCTTTTTTACCATGAATTTGCAGAGTAAGCCTTCATGCCAATACCATCTGGTCATCGCCATGGCTCGAGCTTCCAGCAAATGATTCAGCGAGCTTCGAAACTCAAACCTGTCAACGAGCATTCAGCAAAGGTTTAGATAGGAAGTATGTGCCAAGGCATGCGCTCGACATGCAGTAACGTGATGACACAAGTAGGAAGCATACAGGGAGTGAGAGACACAGAGCTGCCAACTGCTGACTCTGTTAATCATCACAAACATCTCAACCCATGCAATCGACATTGTGGTCTGAAAACTAATTGCATGTTCACACAAGTTAAATGGTCCAGTCCTTCTATATTCTGTTCCTCTCTTCCTTTTCTTTCCGGCGGACTGATTCCTTCTCGGAACTCTGGTGTTCTTCATGGGAATCAATGTGCAGTGATGAGCCGAATTATCATATGGTAGGGATCACACACTGTGAGCCCACACTGAACTTGGACCACCAGTCTGCATCACACAGCTGGAGGAGGAGTATCAGAAAGGCTCCAAGGAATACAGCAGCAGCACTTCAGCCTCTTATCCATGACCTGTTCTATGCTTACAATCATATGACAGAAAACAAGGAAATTTCCAGGGTACTTTTTGTGTCTTATCTAGCTATTAAAACCATTCTCTTTCCTCAAATTACATAAAGGCAAACTAACTTTTAAGAAATCAACAAAGAAACAGTTTACTCCTTTGAAAAAGAATACAAATCTACAATAAAAGAAATTTTAGTCTACCATACCGAGGTAACCAATCCAAAAAGGCTTCCAACAATCAGCAGTATCATTAAGTAAAGAGAAATTATCATGCAAGTACTAGGAGGCTTCTGCTAATTTATAGATGTCCTAACAAAGAAAACCTGTACACCGCGAATCTACCAGGGAGAACCTTCAAATCAGATATACCTGTGCCGAGCTCATTGACAGGGTGTATCTTTCTTGGAGCTGCTAGTTCAATCTAGAAACAAGCAAATAGAATCAAGAATATAGGAATGTCATCTGATGAGATATGTTTATGTATAGATCAAATGTGAAGACAAGCAGTATTGGGTTCTCTAATATTGATGTTGGTAGCAAGTATGAGATACAGATGATTGCGATGTTTCATCTAGTACAAAACAGATGATGTAGGTAAAAAATCATAGAAAAAATATGCAGAAATGATACAAGGAAATAGAATAGTCTTGTGGGAGACACTGAAGCATGTTGTTATTACTTATTGGTAAAGGCTTCTCATAGGAATTACTTACAAAATCAATACTGATTATCTCATCAGAACAGAATAATTGTCATTGCATACGTGTTTCAATATTATCATTTACCTATTACTTTGAGACATACAGGCGAGAGGCAACTGCATGAACTTGTCAAGGAAAAATGGTAACAACTAACAGTAAAAAAAAAAAAAAAAGGATGGAAGCCGCTGCCCCTGGCAATCTGCTTCATCTCACAGACAACCTTGCACTTCTTGTGCGCTTGCCATGTTGAACCCTAAAAGAATAACAAATTATACCAAGGAAAATAGAAAAGACCACAATCCCGAACATCAATTCACAACTTTCTCCAGCCTGCACACAGAAAAGAAATAAGATAAAGATGGTATGGTAGCACTAACCACAGTAATAGTATTAATACACAGAGACATTTATAGTTAACAAATTCTTATATGTGGTTGACAGAATTCATAACCAGATAAGGACAGATTGGTACAATCGTTGTGCATTGTCAAGCCTCTTTGTTAATCTAATTATCAATGATAAATATGTTACACCAACAAGATTAGGAATTTGTCATGTTTTTAGGAAACAAGTTTCATATGCATGTTGAATGAATAGCTTCCTGGATGAGCTATTTACCAATTATATTCACAAACTACTTACTGATCTTTATCCCATTTTTTACCAGCATGTGGGAACTCACCCTTCACCAGAAGATAGGAGAACACGAGTTCGTTCCAAGCATCTGGGACTCCAGGGAGACACCAATGGCTGCAATCAGTAACGGTAGAAGGGTGGCTCCAAGTGCCAACATGAGCATCACTTCTATAAGCACCCATCGGAGTTACATTAAGGACAGTGACAGGAACTTTCATCCTTTCCACTACCTCAACTATGATTTCTGAAAACTCCATCCGGTCATTCGCTTTGGCCTCAGCCAAAGGGTGCTGCGTCAAGTTACAGACCTTTTGGTTTGAGTCACTGTGACACCAGAGAGGCAGAATACAAATTAATAATGCACCTTTTACCGTACAAGTTAATGCAGAATACTCATTTGACAGGATGAGTCACAAACAGAGTATGTATCTAGTAGTGTTGCAATTAAGAAAACTCAGACTAAAAGAATAAAGACTTTTTAGTGCACTGTCAGAAAAAAAAGAAATTGTTGTCTCACAAACAGAGTATCTAGTAGTGTTGCAATTAAGAAATTCAAACTAAAAGAATAAAGACTTTTAGCGCACTGTCAGAGAGAAAGGGAAATGTTGTTCGTATCAGCACTCACCAATGATGAGTCCACATTTTTTAGAATCATTACTACCAACTGATTTAAATCCTTTGCGGTGACTTCTTTACATCTTATATGAAATTGAAAGCATCAAGAACCATGATAACACTTAACTGTCCCGCAAACGTAGGGTCTTCATACTCTTCATCGAAAAATGTGGCAAGATTTCAGGGATTTGTGAGAACCATGAACTACAGAGTAATGATCAATTACATGTTTAAGGAGGTTAGGTTCTGCTTGAGAGGGATTAAAATGAAATGATCAATATATCTTTCCAGAATGAAGGGGAACTCAAAAGCATTCCAGTTTCCACAGAAACAGCAATATAATTACAATGTAGCAAATTTCTAGAGCTGAAAAGTAAGTTTACCACATTATCAGTTTTGAACTACCAGAAGGACCCAAGGACAATCAAGATAGGCCACTACAGATTAATGCCGACCATATAGGGTGCCAGGATATACTTCCATGTTTCGATGAGTAGTTGAAAAGTAGAACAGCGGAGAGATGAGTTAGATTTGGATATTACGTTCTCTTTTGAAGACAATATGAGATTATGAAGAGAATCACACCTATGTTTTGTGTGAAGCTTTTATTTCATTCTTGCTTTATACTTATGTATAAAGCAAATCTACCGCATGCTGTTTTTTCTGATAAAATATTACCTAATTAGGTAGTTCTGTACATTTTTCCTAACTTTCTTATTTAAAAATATATAACTTGTACTTCGAATACTTGCTAGATCTACTTGTAATTAAAATATAACTATATCAAATAGTTTTTATAACAAATTATATTAAACTTGAAGATGCTAACATACTCTAAAGTTAACATCTCTAACCATTGAGATACGTTCAAAATTTCATTTTTCATGCTGTAGATCAGTAGAATAAAATTACTTTAAACCCCCAATTATTTTCTACCAAGAACCACCATCACACAAGGGTAATCTGCCCTTTGTTCCGCATCAACTTCTAAGGCAAATTCCAAGAAAATGGCTTATCAAGTCTGCAAAATAATATATCAATATCGAAGGGAGCAGAATTAAAGAAATTATTTTCTAATTCAGATAATATTAAAAAGTCCAAATATTTTAATAATATAGCCAACCAGTTATTAATATCAAACAAAACTTGATATTATACTAGCATGGGTAACTTGCTCATGGAATATTGCTGAAATAAAAAAAAAATCAAGCAACAAAAAAGAAACAACTCGAGTCCATTAGGAAAGTCTGCCCCATCCAGCTAGATGGATCAACTAATTCTACTAAATGAGGTATAAGCATATACCTCCAGTGGGAAGGCTCAAAGGTCCGGAAGAAGACATGAGTTCTATTTGTGTCGACCATCGTCTCAACCCAAGAAGCCCAGGTGTTTAAGGCGATTGTAAATGCAGAATCGACAGACATTCCAAGCTTCAGAGCTCCTCCAACCTGGAAATAGCAACCCCTGAGAAAAAGACCACTTCAAATTCAGTATTAACAATGGAAAATGAAAGAAGACTTCTTGTAATTGCTAATATCCGTTTCCCGTACTTGGAACTCCTATAGCATAACGAGTAGATGATATATTGAGCATAAAAATTGCCTTTGGAGTCCAATACAGAAGAGAAATCCCGAAACACTTACATGTCAAAGAGTTTGCTCGGAGTCCACCAGTGACCAGAATTGAAGATAAGTACATCTGAATCAACCCACTTCCTGCTCATGTCATCCTTCTTGTCCAGCTTCAGTGTCGTTCGAACCCGTTTTGGCCCATGTCGCGGCGGCAAGCTTTGCTGTACAAGAAAAACCGAGCGGAAGAACTCTATGCTCAAATTGAATGTCTGGAACCGAACGCCTAAGAAGCGGATTGTCTTTGAGATGTGTTTTCCATCGACTTCATAAACGGTGTTGGGATCCTGCACTCCGGTCATGAGCATGCATATTAGAGACTCCCACTGCGTGCGACTCATTGAATCACCTACAAAGACGACCCTTTTCCCTCTGAGCCTTTCCAAGACATCCTGCACATTAAATTTAGGCACATCGCATCGCCATGGTTTCCACCTCCACTTAAGATAGTCCATATCCTTCCTCCCGTTTGCCAAGCAATTGAAACCTCTTTCAGCAAATGGACACTCCGAGCTGTTGTACAGCGGGTATGAGCTATCCGGCACCCAGCGACCATCAAAGATATCACAAACATCAGCGTCACCGGTCAACCCAGAAACCAAACTCCCACTGCCCAGGTATCCTTTAACGTTGACATACATGAGACATCCAACAACGAGCAAGAGAGAGGCCAGACAGAAGGCCGCGGCCAGATCGCCCAAGGAAGGAGGTCTGGGCGCCACCCACAATTTCCGGCGAGCGGAAACCCTAGGGCTGCTCACAATCCTAGGGGTTAATCGAGCCGGCAGCCTCCTACTAAACCTACCACTCACCATCTACTGCACCAGAGAATCAATCAAAGAACCGTCTCGCCCTTCAGCAGCAGATCAAGACGAAGCTCCGGAACCGAGGCATCTCACAATCCAATCCAACATCGGCAAAACGACAACCAAACCGCAAGTTCTTGGTCTCAGACCAACCCCCAGGATAAAGAACAAGAAAAAAGGGCGAAAAGGAACGATTATTTCCCGCATCGAACAGCTTCGTGATAGAAATTAAGCGAAGAAGATAGAAAGATAGAAATTATAGAAAAACTATGAAATGTATAAGATATAATTACCTAATACATTTTAATAGTGAGTTCTTGACAGTCATTTATACACACTCAGTAGGGAGGTTATACATATTCAGCATGGAGGATTTTTCTCAATTGCTGTGAGATTTCTTCAACTGTCTTGAGGAAATCTTATCTGCTTATCATGCCCCCGCAAGATTGAGCTTCCATCAAGGATGTCGATCTTGGACCGATGCGATGAAAATAGTTTACGGGCGAGAGGCTTTGTGAGTGAGTCGGCTAGTTGATCTGCTGTATGTACATGAGAAACTCGGAGTTGATGTCTGGCAACTTGATCTCGCACAAAATGGAAGTCGATGGCTATGTGTTTCATGCGGGAATGGAACACTGGATTGACACATAAATAAGTAGCTCCAATATTATCACAATATATTGTAGGAATAACCGTGGAGTTGACGTTGAGTTCCTTGAGCAAATTTGTGACCCAATTGAGTTCAGCAGCGACGGTGGCGACGGCACGGTATTCAGCTTCAATTGTAGATCGTGCAACCGTCTTTTGTTTTTTAGAACTCCAACTGATTGGAGTAGCTCCAAGGAAGACAATGTATCCGGACGTAGATGTTCTATCATCAAAGTTCCCTGCCCAATCAGCATCAGCAAAGGCATGGAGATGGAGTGAAGTATTTTTGCGAAGAAAAATGCCATGATTAAGAGTCCCTTTAAGATACCACAAAATTCGTTTGACCGTAGACCAATGCGTAGTAGATGGTCGATGCATGAATTGCGATAACTTATTGACGGCAAATGAAATATCTGGACGGGTGAGAGCCAAGTACTGTAAGGAGCCAAGGACTTGTCGATACTGAGTCGAATCTGTAGTAGGACTTCCATCACATAATTTAAGTGATTCACTGGTAGAGAGAGGAGTTGTAACCTCTTTCGCATCCTGCATGTTTGCCTTTGATAATAAATCTTGAATATACTTTCTTTGTGATAGGAAAAGACCTAAAGATGTAAATGTTGCTTCCACTCCCAGAAAGTAGCTTAAAGTTCCTAGATCTTTGAGGGAGAATCGATCGGCCAAGTGCTTTAGAAATGCCTGAGTCTTCAAAGGATTATTTCCTGTGACAATAATATCATCCACATATACTAAAAGATATATTATGCTTCCATTGTGCTGACAAATGAATAACGAGGTATCAGACTTTGAATTGATGAAGCCAATTGAGGTAAAAAACGAGCCAAGCTCGTTATACCAAGCCCTTGGAGCTTGACGAAGTCCATAAATAGCTTTTTGAAGTTTGCAGACATGCCTCGGATATTGAGGATGAACGAAACCAGGAGGTTGTTGCATAAAGACATCTTCAGTAAGTGACCCCTGTAAAAAGGCATTGTTAACATCCAATTGTCGTATGTGCCAGCCCTTTGAGATAGCCAAACTCAGGATAAGACGGATTGTTGTGGGTTTAACAACGGGACTAAATGTCTTTGTGAAGTCGACACCAGGTCGTTGATGAAACCCTTTGGCGACTAGACGTGCTTTGTATCTGGCAACGGATCCGTCTGGGTTCCGCTTAATTCGAAAGACCCATTTACACCCGATGATATTTTGTGTGTGATGAAAGGGTACTAAGGTCCATGTAGAGTTATGGAGGAGAGCATCATATTCGTCACACATGGCTTTACGCCAGTGAGAAGATTTTTGAGCTTGAGTGATTGTAGTGGGTTCACTGGCCTAAGTGGAGGAATTTGTTATAGCATGTAAGTCAAGGACTTGACGTGGTTTGAAAATACCACTTTTGGAGCGTGTTGTCATTGGATGTCTAGGGGGGGTGGAAGTGGTAGATTGTGTTGGTGGTATAGCCGAGGGCGAGTCACTGTCATGGACCGGGTCAACCGTCGGCACAACAATGTCACTAGATCTAGGAGAAGGTAAAGCCAGTGGCAATGTTGCCGAGGGTATGACTTCATTAATAGGGGAAACTTGTGAGGAAGGGAGTGGAGGAATAGAGGGAGTGAGAAGCTGTTGAACTGGAGTAATAGTAGTATGTGAATCTTGAGAGTAAGGACTGGACGGTGTCATTGGAGGTTCGTGTGATGAGATCGGAGGGATATTCCAGTGATGTATGTTTATCGGAGTAGTTTGCATGGTAGGATTATTTTGAAAAGGAAAGACAGACTCCTCAAAGATAACATGACGTGATATAAAGACCTTTTTAGTTTGGGGTTCATAGCATCGAAAAGCATTATGTTCAAGAGAGTAGCCTATAAAAGTGCAAGGCTTAGATCGTGGTGTTAGCTTATGTGACGTATAGGGACGGAGCCATGGATAACATAAACAGTCAAAAACTCTGAGTTTATGAAGGTTTGGAAGTTTGTGGAATAATTTTTCAAATGGTGACTGGTATTGTAAGACTGGAGTGAGCATACGATTAATGAGATAAACTGCAGTTTGAAAAGCTACTGACCAAAAAGATGGTGGCATGGATGCTTGATGTAGAAGGGAGAGACCAGTTTCAACGATATGCCGATGTTTGCGTTCGGCAGAACCAACCAATTGGGGAGTATGTGGGGGTGACCTGAGGTGTTGTATACCACAAGCAGAGAGACAGGATGTGAGGGCTTGATATTCGCCTCCACCATCAGAGTAAACTGTTTTAATGGAAGATTGAAAAAAATTCTCGACCAACTTCCGAAAGTTGGTAAATACAGTAGAAACATCAGACTTATGATGGAGAGGATATAACCATGTGTACTTAGTAAAATAATCTACAAAAATGACATAAAAACGAAACTTGTCAAAAGAAGGAATTGGGGCAGGGCCCCACACGTCGGTATAAATAATTTCAAATGGTTTAGAGCAAGAAATGGAGGTTGTCCCAAAAGGCAGTTTATGACTTTTATTGCAAAGACAAGCATCACAATGATTAATAGTGCTATTGATTTTCAAGGTAGGAAGAGAATAACGAGAAAGTAATTTTTGCTGAATAAAAGGGGAGGGATGACCAAGACGACGATGCCATACATCAACCGGAGCTGCGATTGAGGAGTGAGCAGTAGGAAGGGTAATTTGTGAAGTGGATGGCCACTCATAAATGTTATCTTTGTTCTGGCCCTGGACCAAGGATGCCCCCGTGCTCAAATCCTTGACAAGAAAAAAGTTAGGAAAGAATTCAATTGATGTATTATTTTGTTTACAGAATTGAGAAACGGAAATGAGGTTTCTTTTAATGTTAGGTGCACACAAAACATCATCGAGTGTAAAGGTTGTGGTAAGTGAATTAAGCGTTGAGGAACCAGAATGAGTAATAGGAATTCTTTTACCGTCACCGATGATGATATCTTCATTTCCGTCATAGTTGTTGTGGATGGACAAGTTTTGAAGATCAGAGGTGATGTGATGAGAGGCGCCCGAATCCACAATCCAATTAGGTTGAGTAGGAGTTGGAGTAGCCATGAAATTCGCCTGAGGCCATTGTGATGGAGTAGGGAGTGTGGGACGAGACCGACAGACTTTCGCGGAGTGTCCAACTTTATCACATAGTTGGCAAACAACTCGTTGGCGGCCTGTGAAATCAGGACGCGACGGCTGAGTATTATGAAAGTTACCACCTTGATATGGGTAAGGAGGGTTTGGTCTGGGCCCCATAAGGCTAGGAGGCAGCTTAGCCAAATCGTTGTTGACGTGCTTATTGTACTGGTTGCTCTTCCTCTTGGATTTTTGATTGACCTGAGCTGTAATAGGTGGTCCGGGCAACTTATCATCACGCTTCAAGTACGTCTCATAGTCGATCAACTTATCATAAAGTTCTTCGAATGATATTGGTGAGTCACGTGCCCGAAGTGCTGCTGTCAGTTCTTTGTACTCGCCTCCTAAGCCATTGAGGGTATGGATTAGGACTTCTTCATCGCTGAGAAAATGACCTATCAAAGCTAAATCATCGATGATAACTTTGATATTTTGTAGATAATCAGCAATAGTACTTCCCTCTTGTTTTATTTTCATCAGATTGGAGAGAAGTCCGAGCATGCGAGTACGCGAGCGATTTGCCAAAGTTGTTTGTAATTTGCACCATGCTTCTGCAGCAGTCGTACATGAGGATATCAGCGGGGCAATGGATCCAGCAACGGAAGCTTGAATAGCTTGGAGGATGAGGCGATCTTGACGTAACCATAGTTGGTGGGCTGGATTTGGCACTGGATTGGGTTCGCCTGGGATGTTGATCACTTCAGGTGGACACTGGAGAGAGCCATCAACGTAACCTAAGAGATCATAGCCAAACAAAAGATTAGAAAGTTATGCCCGCCAAGATGCGTAGTTGCCGCCTTTGGATAATTTGAAGGGAATGAGTGCTGCAGCATTGATGGTGATAAGACTTTGAAAAGTGCTCAGAGTCCCTGCAGAAATAGGGACAGGAATAACGGAAGAGGAAAATGAAGACATCCCAGATATTTTGTGGCGGGTCAAGTGATCTTTATAGAAGATGATGAAGACGTCAGATGTAGAAGAGTAGCTGTATGCAATGCCGAAGAGGGCTGTTGCTTCTTCCAGAGGCACTGGTAGGCTGCAGCGATTCAGAGTGCAGGAGAGATTGTTGCAGCGAGGTGGAAGAAATCTCTGCAGCTTGCAGCGATTTCTGCAGCGATGCTGGAGAAATCTGCAAGGTTGGAGATAGTTACAGTAATGCAGTATTGGAGTTTGGTGGCCGGAAGAGCAGCGGAGTTTTCAGCGGAAGACTTCGGTTGGCAAGGGAGCAGCAGCCGACGGTAGAAACAAAGGCCGTGACTGTGCTTCCTTTAGGATCTGATATTAGCAGCCGCAAGTGCTGCAGTAGGCTGCAACGAATGGCTACGGCTGAGGGGCGGAGGCATCGCCACGAGAGGGATGGTTGGACTCCGGAGAAGAGGGTTTGCTCTAGGCAAATAGCTCTGATACCATGATAGAAATTAAGCGAAGAAGATAGAAAGATAGAAATTGTAGAAGAAACTATGAAATGTATAAGATATAATTGCCTAATACATTTTGATAGTGAGTTCTTGACAGCCATTTATACAGTAGGGAGGTTATACATATTCATGGAGGATTTTTCTCAACTGCTGATAGATTTCCTCAACTGCCTTGAGGAAATCTTATCTACTTCTCAAGAGATTTCCTCAACTGCCTTGAGCAAATCTTATCTGCTTATCACTTCGAACTCGATCTTGGTCGAACCAAGGTACAAATTTGGATCAAGAAACCAGATCTCCGCAAAATCGCAAATCTCACAGGCGGGAAACGGGATTGAAACCGGAAATCGACCGGGTTTTCCTTGCCGTATGTCGCCTCGTACTCTCCGAGCTCACTCCGCCGATCCAAGAAACTCCAATTCCAACTCGAGATCTCTCTTTGTCGGCTTCTTTCGCACGGTGGAGTACCGAATTGGTCAGGCTCGCGGGAAGTCGACGGCGGTGGTTGGAGGCGGGCGAAAGCTAAGTAGCTACCGACCGGGGGCGTTCCTGTAATTTTGTATGAAGCATTTGGTCATTTGTTGTGCCAACGGCTAACTTTGTTGTCCAAATTTGTTGTATAATCGGAATCAATTGGATCCTTTTCCACTTATATTTTCTTATGTTATCTGAAAAGGTCAAAAATAAAAGATATCAAATCTTTTATTTACCAAGAGGAGTTATAACACGATAATTATTAAAGATCATGATCGAAAATATACGATAAACACGAAAACGATTAAAGATCATGGTCGTGCTAATTGTATCTACCGAGAGTATGATGATGTAGTATTGATGTGTCAATCACTTGACGTTAACTCATTTACCATCGAGGCAACGATCAATCATCTTACATCGAGGTATCGATCACCTTACACTAGAATATCGATCACCTAACGCTAGAGTGTTATCCACATGACATTTAAGTATTGATGAGGATAATCACTGCGATAAGACTCGCGTGACGTCAACTGTCCCAAATAACGCCTCACAGCACCTGATCAATGCAGATCGGAATGCCGACCGAGACACATTAACACCTTGCTCAAGCTCAATCCTTCATGCGATGCCAACACCAGTGTTAGACGCTACCAGCCTGCCCCCTGCAAGCGGGTAGCTCGGGAAGCAGTAAGCTTCCCTATAAATACCCTCTCATTCATCGAGAAAAGGGGGAGGAGAAAAGATTCCCTAACCACTATCATCTGACTTGATTATCGGAGGGGTCGGGCTGAGCACCCCGATTCGACCTTTGTGCAAGTGCGAAGCAGGTCCCCGTCGGATGTGAATCGAGGAGTTCCTACCCGGAGGAAACAACGACCCCGTCCCGACCACCGTATCAGACCACCTCGACGGATTCAGAGATCGTCTCGGAAAGATCCCCCATCATCCGGACCCGAACCAAACCGCGTCGGCTCCGAGGCCACGGCTCAAAGATTGTTTCCACCAACAAGTATTGATCAAATGTCAGCCACCATTATTTTTGTATCGAAAAAAATATATGATAGAAAAATATATCTTTGTATCAGATTGAACTAAATTGGAGTTGCAATCCTCCCCAGCAAACTCCGGGCGGAGGCCGTCAAGAATCCCTACCGTCGACAAGAAGTCAAAGATAGGAATTTTACTGCTGACGCATCATCACGCACACCTCGCGTGACACTCCACGGCACCCTCGTGTTCCCAGTGGAGCACACCCACAGGAATTCGTTTCCTACTTCCCACTGAAACCGCTGCACCCACTGGTTTCCATCACCATGGTCAGTCACATATCGAGGAACTCGTAATACGAGAAGACCCCTCGAATCTTGGCGACGTGCACGGAGAAACCGGTGGTATGCTGCTCGGTTTCTCCAATTACCATGGGCATTTCGATCTCCACGCTGGTATAAGCACACGCGAGAAGCTGCTTCCACCTTCCACCTCTCATCGTAGCTCCCCGGTGCCAGCCATGCAGGCCTCTTCGCTTTCTCTCTGTCGCCGCCTCCACTGCTCCTCCTCGCCCGTCGGTTCGAGGAGATTCCGGGTGTCGGCGGTAGCGGCGCCTCCGCTGCGGCGCGATGCGGTGCAGCACTCGATGCCGCCGGAGAAGGTGGAGGTGTTCCGGTCGCTGGAGGGGTGGGCAACCGGGGCGCTGCTGCCGCTGCTGAAGCCGGTGGAGCAGTGCTGGCAGCCGACGGACTTCCTGCCAGATTCCTCCAGGCCGATGGAGGAGTTCGAGGAGGAGGTGCGGGCGCTGCGGGCCCGCACGGCGGAGCTGCCCGACGACTATTTCGTGGTGCTGGTGGGCGACATGATCACGGAGGAGGCGCTGCCGACGTACCAGACGATGATCAACACGCTCGACGGCGTGCGGGACGAGACGGGAGCGAGCGGGAGCCCGTGGGCGGTGTGGACGCGGACGTGGACCGCGGAGGAGAACCGCCACGGCGACCTCCTGGGCAAGTACCTCTACCTGTCCGGCCGCGTCGACATGCGCATGCTGGAGAAAACGGTGCAGTACCTCATCGGCGCAGGCATGGTATGTCGAGCACACGCTTCTTCGTCCCTCGAGGAATGGCATACATGTTTAGGGAGGGCGACCGCTGGAATTTGAGTGTGCTTATTTCGGTGCATCGATTGATCGCAGGACCCAGGGACGGAGAACAACCCTTACCTCGGCTTCGTCTACACCTCCTTCCAGGAGCGCGCCACCTTCGTCTCCCACGGAAACACCGCCCGCCTCGCCAAGGAGCGCGGCGACTCCGTGCTCGCCCGCGTCTGCGGCTCCATCGCTGCCGACGAGAAGCGGCACGAGAACGCCTACGCGCGCATCATCGAGAAGCTGCTAGAGCTGGACCCGGACGGCGCCGTGCTCGCCATCGCCGACATGATGCGCAAGAAGATCACGATGCCGGCCCACCTCATGGCCGACGGCCGCGACCCGCGCCTGTTCGACCACTACTCGGCCGTGGCGCAGCGGCTCGGGGTCTACACGGCGGCCGACTACACGTCCATCGTCGAGTTCCTGGTGGAGCGGTGGAGGCTGGAGAAGATGGAGGCAGGGCTCAGCGGGGAGGGTCGCCGCGCGAGGGACTTCGTCTGCGGCCTGCCGGCGAGGATGCGGCGGCTACAAGAGCGGGCGGAGGATCGTGCCAAAGCGGCGGAGCCGAGGAGAGTAAAGTTCAGCTGGATCTTCGACAGGGAGGTGACCATATAATGAATGGAGAGTACACAATAGAGAGGTGACCATATCTGTATCAAGCCCAGTCTGAATGAAACTAA
This sequence comes from Musa acuminata AAA Group, assembly GCF_036884655.1. Taxonomy (NCBI): domain Eukaryota; kingdom Viridiplantae; phylum Streptophyta; class Magnoliopsida; order Zingiberales; family Musaceae; genus Musa; species Musa acuminata. The sequence goes on along the minus strand of NC_088334.1, from coordinate 51,518,736 downwards.
AATCGATCTCCAATATAAACAAAACCTCTTCATTGAGAGCCAAGGAAAGCGATGAAACCCTAGCGATAGTGCGGCCACCGAGATAAAACTGCTGTCGGATCATCGCACTGCCCTTCAGAGAGAGGAAACACCAAGAAAGTACCGCCGGCACCGCCAATCGCAAGAAGAGTGGCAATGATCCGACTGTCCCTCCTCACATCTTCCTCTCGATCTGTCTCCGTTTCGCCCTCTCTCAGGGTTTGGAATCGGGAAGGGAGAGGAACAGATTATGAAGGGATGGGATTTGTAGTAACGGCCGTCGCGCCCGGCCCGACCCGTCTCAGCCCGACCCGACCCGTTTGCTTTGGAATCAAGGATCGAACGTGGATCATGAAAAGGATCCGAATCTTAATGCATATACAACCTCCAACAAGTAAGCCAAGCCTAGAAAAGAAGACTATGGCTGGGTATGAATACAAGGAAGAAACATATTTAGGTCTTTTTTATTCTATATTTGATAGGATGAAAAATGATTAAATAGGAGTTGACATCAGAATCCACTTCGTAATTGTAAATCATTTGAATCATGGGAAAAAATGGTCGCCTATTTCGGTTTCTTGGAAGTGAAAGGAAAAGGAAAAGAAGAAGTATGTTATTTGGTACCTCCTTGTCATCATCATTTGTTTGAAACTGTGGATGGATGTTAAACCTAGAAATGGGAGGAACTTGAGAAGCAAACAAGAAGGATTCTGAGGACATTTGGAAAGAAGCAATCCTACACTGGAAGGAATCGTCTTCATCGATCAAGCATCACATAAGAATCAGATCAGTACCTCTGTGACAAGTTACATCAGCCTGAGCTACTCCTATCTTTTGCATCCTCCTTTCTAATAGCTGTTCGACTTTTCAGTGGAGTAGATTGCTGCACACACTATCAAGTAAAAAACTGTATGTATGTAGCAATAAAAGGTAAAAGAAAAAAGAGAGCCATATGGATCGATCAACATTATTGCTGGAGAAAACAGTATTTTGATTAGGACAATAGAAACGACACAAAAGAGTGTGTTTGTGTGTGAGAGACAGAGACAGAGAGAGAGAGAGAGAAAGTTACATGGCTTTGCCTCAGATCAAGGCTCGTCTCAGCCCACCCTTGTGCACGCACCGGCACCTGCACCTGAGTATGAGGTAGGAGAAGAACCTGTAAGCCAAGATGAAGCACACCATCATCATCACGTTCTTCCACCTGCACTCCTTCCTCAATCCTTCCTCCCTCAGCACGTCGTCCCCTCTCAGCAGGCACACCCCGAACCCATTCGCCAAGCACTTGTCGGAGCCGGAGAACTCGTTGATGAGGAATCCTTCGAATGGGTACTTGAACAAGGAGATGTAGTGCATGAACACCCAGTAGCTCGGCATCCACTGCTTCGATATGAAGTACCCGGAGAAGAGGAAGAAGGTGCCCATGAGACCCGCGATGATCGAGTTGCCGATGATGAAGTTGGGGGCGAGAGCGCTGAAACAGACCACCACCGAGTTCGCGGTGTACAGGATTAGCCATATCAAGAGCAAGAAGTACATGAAGGCCGAGAAGCTCGGTCTGAGCCCTGCGAGCCAGTAGACCGGCACCGAGAAGAGTACGGCGAGGACGAAGAGGAACGGAAGGAAGACGAGCCCGTTGGCTATCACGTACGAGGAGACTCGGTAGCTCCCGTTCGATGTCTCCTTCATCAAGATCTCCCTTTCTTCAAGGAAGATCGGCAGAGCTTCTGTGGTGCAGGAGAGCAGGAATGTTAAGATGAAGGCGAAGAGGCCCACTCGTTCTCTGATGTTTTCGTCCATGAGATGGTAGAATATGGAGCCGAGGACGAGGCCGGAGACGAGCATTTGGATCGTCCGGCATGCGAACAGTTGCTTGGTCCGTAGTACGTTCTTCGAGAAGCGGTGGGTGAGGATGGCGATCTCCCGAAGCCTCGAGTTGGCGTAATCGTAGGACAGGTCATCGAGGTCGAGCCCGGCGAGCGATTCCTCGTCGACCACCTTGTGCTGCTGAAAGAGTTGCTGCAGGGTGCACCTGTCTCTCTTGCCTTCAGCTCCCTCGACTATTTTCTTGGGCAATTGGAATGGTGGCGCTCTGTTCGCCGGTGGTTCTTGCTGCTGGTGATGCTGTGATTGCGAGCGGCGGAGGGTCTCGATGGAGTCGATGGCGAACTCGAGGACATTAGCGTGGTGGGGGAGCTCGAGGCTGACGGAGCGGAGGTGGGAGTGGAGCTGGTCGATCGTACCGTGGTGGATGACGGCCCCGTCGGCGAGGAGGAGGACGGAGCCGAGGAGCTTGACGATGCGGAACCCTGGCTGGTGGATGCTGAGGATGATGGTGCGGCCTCGGGTCTCGGCCATGACCTTGAGCATGTCGACGATCTGCAGCGCCGACGTGCTATCGAGCCCCGACGTCGGCTCGTCGAGGATGAGTATTCGCGGGTCGTGGACGACGTCAACTCCGATGGAGACCCTCCGGCGCTCGCCGCCGGAGATGCCCCTGACTCGGGCATCGTCACCCACACGGGCGTCAGCCACGCGGCCCAGGCCAAGCTCCCGGAGGAGGGACTCCACCCGGGCGCTCAGCTGAGAACGGGAGAGACCGCGGTCGCCGCCGCAGCCGAGGCGGAGGCGGGCGCTGAACATGAGTGTCTCCCGCACCGTCAGCAGGGGAAACAGGGTGTCCTGCTGCGTGACGTAGCCAGAGATCCTGCGGAAGTCGGACTTATCCACCGGCCGCTGGTTGATCAGGATGGTCGGCGGCGCCGGCGGGGTTATCTTCCCCGCGAGTATCTCGAGCAATGTGGACTTACCGGCGCCGCTGGGCCCGACGATCGCAAGGATCTCCGACGGCTTGGCGCGGCAGCTGACGTTCTTCAGCACAAACCGCACTCTAAACTTCTCGCAGGCCTTGTCATTCGCCGGCGCGTTCTCCACCTCACCGAATGGCCCAGGGTGGTGGCTCAACGCACCACCACCCTGCTCTTCTTCTTCTCTAGTCCATATCTTCTTCAAAGGGTGGGATCTCCCTGGGACGGAGATCTGGTAGCTGATGCCCTTGGCTTCTATCTCACAGCCCTGTGGCTTCATGAGAGCTCTCCCACTTCTGCAGCAAAGCCTAGAACTCGCCACTGAAACAACACACCGCCTTGCCGCCACCTATAAGAATGGCATCAAAATGCAACAACCATTCCAAGCCCAATCTGCCCCTCGAGAGCTGAAGGAGATTGCGGGGTTTTGATGGACATTGCAGTGGTAGTTTGGGGATTCAAGTTAGGTGAGATGTACACCAGGAGTTCAGGCGAGGGTGTGTTAATAGAATAAACTAGTGGCTGGGAATGAAAGGGAGAACTATGCAAGGGACCCACCCTTCGTTGGCACACGCTGACTTGGCGAACTTCCCTTGTTTGCTTCCTCTGTGTGTATCTCCTCTGGCACGCCCGTGACCGCTGCTTCGGCCCTCGCGAGGTCCCCTTGGGAAAAGATGGCACAGTTCTGGGCCCGTGAACGCGCCCCGTGCCCAAACAGATCTCACACGTTGGGTGTCTCGTGAGGGTATCAGATCGAAGGCTGAGATTTGTTCTCACGAGAGATTTGTGGCCTGCGTTCCTCAGCGACGAGACATTCCAATTGTTTTGTTCCGTGCGAGAGATGGCCGTGGCAGTGCGCCATCTAAATATCAGCTCAGTCGAGGACAGAACAAGAGAGAGAGAGGGAAATTTGAGAAGGTTCTGGAATGTCTCGTGCGAGAGCTGAGATTTGTTCTCACGAGAGATTTGTGGCCTGCGTTCCTCAGCGACGAGACATTCCAATTGTTTTGTTCCGTGCGAGAGATGGCCGTGGCAGTGCGCCATCTAAATATCAGCTCAGTCGAGGACAGAACAAGAGAGAGAGAGGGAAATTTGAGAAGGTTCTGGAATGCTAGAAGCCTACGGATTGAGATCGTTTGGTAGCTCTATTTTTAATTGTGGATTGACATTTTTTGAATAAGATTGTGTGCCATTGTTGTTATCCAATTTGTAGCTCATGGTGGATTCACTAATCTTCTTCTTCTATTATTGGATCCCAGAGCTCCATCTTGGCAAATCGAGAACTTCACTTAAACTGCAGTAGCTCCACCACGACAGATCGAGAGCTTCGCTTCGATACTTCCATCTCTACTGACAGATCGAGAGCTCTTGCTGCGTAGTTCAACTCCTTGTTAACTCGGGTTAGTTCAGCTCCTCGGTACCTTGGGTTAGATCATCAACCTACCTCCGTTCCATCAAAAAATGGATTAGATTCCCGTAGAGAATAGTTGTTAGGGGCGATCCGTAAGGTGGCAGCGAGCTCGCATAATATTTACTATAGTCACGGGTGCAGGTCAAAGATGCATCAGTGCTCCAATTATTGGCGGTGGCTGATAGCGGCTTCTTCATCAGCAATGCAAAGACTTGCTCATAATTTAGTGGCTTTTGGCGAGTGCATCAGCCACTTTATGATTCACATTTATGAGTGACAATAATAATGCACCGTTCAGATCGATTCAGGTTCAACTTAACCCCCGACTCAGGTAAAGAAGCTATGTACAAATGCTTGTGAGCTCGCACTAAATACATCTGTCTTGATTTGGCTTCATCATGTTCGAGGTGCAGTACAGCAGCAAGAAGAGATTGGTTCCGAGATCCAATGCCATGTGAAACAAATACATTTTCTACTTGATGGATCCCTTCTCAGTTCTGGAGCTCCAGTGGAGACAAAGCATACAGAAGAAGAACACCGATTAGGATTAAGAAAGGTCTCGCTCGAGTCCAGCAACTACAGATAGATGCTGACAGAAGACGAGGAAAAACCAAACATATATGTTTTGTCCTTCGGATCATCTACTTGCGGATATGTCATGAAACTACAACTCAAAGCAGATCCACATTTCTATTCTTAGGTGGTCATTATGTTTTGCATATGCTGCACATGATGACCAGCTTAAACTGCGGAGGAGGTCATGCTTTTGCTTGCCTGTTCCTTGGTTTTGTGCTAATCAATCATTAATTTCCATGCAGCGGAGATGACCAGCTCTAGATGATATCTGAACTGTTGGGACTACTTCCCGAGCAATAAGTCCTGTGTAAATTCCAAGTTCCAGTGGATTAGGCTGCTTGCCTGAAGAACAGCCATCCTGTTACGTGAGACATGCTAATAATTTCCACGTGCTGGCCTGCAATGATTCGTACGCATGAAGCCATACCACATTAACTTTTGACAGACACCAACGCCCCGACAGGAGACGCCCTCTGGTTGTCATACAAATGGAGCCAAAGGCCTTGTTTTGGCTTTCATGCAACATCGCGTACAGGTACGTGCATGAATCCTGTTCCCAGATCACAAGGAAGAAGAAGGCATCCCTTAGAAATGGAGCATTGATGCATGCAGAGCTACATAGATAGATATATAGATGTCGTCTCTTCCTTTGGCTTCAGCGGCGAAGTTGTCCATGGCAGAGATCGAGGGCGGCGAGAAGTGTTTATCTTCTCGATCGGGGCGAAGGAAGGGCGGCGTCGAAGCTTCCCGATGGCGAAACCCCGAGGTTGAGCGGCGCCGATCATCGTCCCTTGAATTCTGACGTGTTCATCTTTCGAGGGGGAGCTGCAGTATGAGTTGGAGAAACCCCGAGGATGCAGTGAGATCGATGGGTTTAAACACATGAAGATTGATTGTCCACACTGTTGGGATGCAATTGAAATAAGATATTTTAAAAGAAAAAAAAAGTAGTATAATATTAATAAAAAAATAATTAATATTTAAATATACTTTACTCGAATTTTGATCCTATTTATAGATATACTAATAGTAACTATCTCACCATCTCATAAAATTTCACCTCAAGTGAAATTTTTATTCTTATAAAAATAAATAAAATAATTAGAAAAACATTTACCTGCCATCTTAATATCGAAGGAGACTTCTGACCGTTAGATCAAAGCCCACATCGGGCATGGGATTGATTGATCTTCCACGTCAGCCATCGGTTTTTGTTTATATCAACATATGAATTGAATAATGTTTAATTCGCTTTCTCAGTGACGTCAGTTCACTGCCTTCGTCAAGCGCGTACTGTGATGCTTTGCTGCTTCTATCTGCAGCGAGAATTCTCGGTTCACTTCCTTCATCTTTTGGATGCATGTTTACATTAACAACGTAAATAATAGCTCTGCATCTACTTAACAAGCATTGTTAATTAGCATCACATAATATTTTATGTTCGAATTCTCTGAACCCTCCTTCAGACTTTGTCTGTCCACTTTTGCGCCAAATCTGTTGTTGAATTAAGAAGAGGTTTGGATCCTGAACCATTTGTTGAACTAAGTGAAATCGTTTGGTCGGACTGGCATGAACACTAATTGAAATTACATTGTATCATAACAATGTTGTAAATGCATTTTGATTGTACATCTCATTCACCTTCTATTTATATATTTATCTCGTTGGTCGTCACGTAGGAAGAAGTTGAGATCGAAGCCACAGTTCTGCATCTTACAAGGACTGTAGGAGTGGCAGCGGTGGAGATGAGGGAGAGGAGCACGGGGACGATGATAGCTTGGGGATGCCACACTAAATATCTTACTGTATCCAGCAAACTGCGTGACATTGGCTCATCATGTTCGATTGCGTTTTCATAGATTTCTGTGAAATGTAATGCTTGCTGACTTGCATTAATGAGGTTTTCTCTCAGTTTCATGTAATGTCTTCGTTTAGTCCTATATCGGAAGAAACCTCCATGTTTAGCTTGGCTTCCACCTCTCTGCTTCTTTTCTGCGTCCACGTCTTCTTCCACCAGTTGTTCGATGCTGTGTCCGGCTTAGCCCTTCACGAAGACTGCATCCCTCTGCAGCAAGAAAGGGTACCCGATTCCCCTCCTCTTGGAAGGAAACAGCACGAAGGAAACGCTCACCACAAATCCAACCACCAACGGAACCGTGTTGGCGACCTTCCTCGGCAGCTTCACGCCATAGCACCCCATCACGTCGCCGTGAGACGCTGCGAAGGCAAGGAATGCAAGCAGCGAGAGCGACGCGTGGAAGAGGTCCGACCACGTGAGGCGATACGCCGCGGGATTCTGCGGGCCTTTGCGCCGCGCGTTGAACGCCCAGATGCCGCGGAACGTCGCGACGCCGTAGTACAGCCTCCCCGACGAGAACGACGCTCGGAAGCTGTCGGTGAACGTGAAGAAGACACAGGAGGCGGCGCAAGAGGCGACGAAGGCGGTCATGAGCCACCGGTTGAGGCTGCTGCAGTTGCCGCCGTCGTCGGTGAGAAGCGGGGCGAAGATGGTGAACGCGAGGATGGTGGCGGTGGGGAGGAGGACGTTGAGGCGAGCGGTGCCGTTGAGGATCAGGTTGAGGATGTATAAAAGGTGGGGCTCGTCGGCGCCGTCGTAATCGTCGTCGTGTGGGTCGGAGCGAGCACCAGCACCTTCGATGAGGACCTTGCATGTGTCATGGTCATCCATGGTGGAGGAGAAAGAGTTGCAGAAGAGACGAGGTGAGAGGAGGGAAGATTTTGTCGGAAGGGATGGATGCGAATCTTTAGATGATGGGAAGAATAAAACACGAGAAGTTTGGGATCATAACAAGTCCGTTCGATATGGAATTGGTGTTGGCTTTCGGTGCTTGCTTCAGGCACACAACATGGTATTACTTCTGCTGTGAATGATGTGTTTTCAGGGATGTTAAATATTAACTTTTAAATGGTCAGTATAGTTTTTCTTACAAAAAATTAATTTTTAATTATTATAGTAAACCATACAAGAAGCTTTCATGTGGACGGGAACATGAGATCTATGTAACGATAGCTAACCATACAAGAAGGTGGTTGTGCTTATCGATTCTAATTGCTCATAAGAGATATTAGACAGCTTGTTAATTAGTCATGCTATTCATAGAAATCCAACCTTGACACATGTCGTTCGATATGGTACGTCTACGTGGAGATAAGATTATTATTGGGTAGTACATGTCATTGGTGACTAAAACGATAATACGCCATCTGTTTATTATGTAAACTATATCATATCGATTGTAACATATGCCATCTACTTCATAGGTCGAGGAGTATCATAAATTCAGGTTGAAAATTATTGTTCACTTAAAGTCTATCAATGTAAGATAATAAGAGATATGACCCCAAATTTTTCATGAAGTCGACATGAGTTAAGATGCCTGACCTAATCTACTTGACTTAGTCCTTTTGTCGGGCTCTGATATGAGAGTGCATAATTTGCTACAATTTATTTATATGGACCTTACTTATGTTATGATATTTTTTTAAGCCCACAATGTTGCCTCGTAGTTTTAAACTTAGCCTACTCAATTATAATAGCTCATGAGCATATTCCCTATACAAAGTGTTTTTCTTCATGGCTAAGAAACACATTAAAGGAGTTATTACCGGTTGTAAGGCACTTAATCTCGTAATTCCCTATGCATGAAGGGTTATTTCATGCACTAATACTTATTTTGATGTTCTAGGGATAGAAAGAGTTTTAGAAACTGATGATATTATGGCAAAAGTTGTCTTGGAGTGCTCCCTTAAACTTTATATCTATTGAATGCTTTCTTGAGTAGTAAATCTTTTGTTTTCAGTTATATATTATTATTTATTATTCTTGGGGTGATGATCTTTCTGTATCCTTTTATGATTTTAAACTTGGTGATGAGCTTTCTTTTAATTTTATTAATGTTTTATCGTGAGTTCTTTCTTTTTCTATTATTGTCTTTCTTTCAAAATCCATTTTGCACTCTCCCTCGTATCAGGCCCCTGTTGATCAAGGATGCTAGTGATAGTGACAAAGCAAAAAAGTATAACTAGTTGCGATGTCATAGTGAAGTATCTCGGCAAACGACGATAGCACAATTACAACAATTACTGGAGTTCTACGTGAGAGTCGAAGGTTTGGAGCTTGCTAAGCGTGAAGAGGATTACTTGGACTTGGGGATTTATTTGTGGATTCTAACTTGATTTATTTGTGAGATGGTCTGTAATAAAACTTAGACTTCTAGCCTTACGAAACTAAGTCGAAGGATAACCTCAATATTATTCCTTCGATACTTAAAGCTAGTATTGATTTGTACGAATCAAATTAATCAAAGAAATCGAAGCCAAACCAATTTTTCATTAATTATCCCTGCAGTTCGAGAGGCCATTACACTATTTCTTCGGGATGATTATGTCTATCGATTACAACTACTCAATTGTTAGATATTAGATCATTTATTTATTCAAAAAATTAACCTTAATACGTGTGGATCGATGGTACAAAGTTATCGTTGAGAAGATGTTAATGACTAAAACGACCATACAACAGTCACAAGTACATATCATCATCAATGACCAAAATGATGACACAACAGTTATATGTGTCGCTAACAGTATCAACCACTTCTTATCCAAGATAAGATGTATTAATATATTAGCATAATTTACATTTTGACTTTTCTCATATAACCAATACTAATCAACTCATCTTATTTATTTAATATTATATATATTATTGGATAAATGATAAGTTTCGGATTAGATTTCACTTGTGCAGACGTCCTGTATACCATTTAATTGCTTAAAAATTAAGAAATCAACACGTGATGTCTGACCAATATAATTAAATAAGCCTCCAAATAAATATATCGTCACCATCACATTAGCTATCGAATTAAGTGGACACAAATATTCTTGAATTTATCAGATATATATATATATATATATATATATTTTAAATTATTATATTTATCTGAGATATTAAATTTAAAGGATTCCAAACTATTTTTTTGATCATCGACCGCAGACAATACCTCGGTATCTAAACATGAAACCACTCCGCAGACGGTGACGGAACACCGAACGCGTCCACCAGCGTATTAAACTTGTATTCCGCAGTCTTGACTTAATTCGGCTCCTTGCTTTTGCATAACCTCTGTTTCAGTGGTCGCACGCAGTAGCAGCAGCCCGTGACCGACACCCGAGTGTCGTGATTCGTAGCAGCCATGGGATCGGCCGCCCTTCAACGATTCAGAAACGGTCCGGCACGGGTACGACTAAGAACAGAGTCGGTCTCCTGCCTCGCATCGGCTATTTATGTGTGATGTTACCGCGTGGAGCGAGATGTGCTCAGGGCGATCGACAATGCTTTCGTCTTCGCTCCTCTTTGCCCTCCTCCTCCTCCTGGTGCTCCTCGGCACCAAGCGAGCCTTCTCCAAGAAGCGACGGCTTCCGCCTTCTCCGCCCAAGCTGCCGCTGCTCGGCCACCTCCTCCAGCTCGGCTCCCTGCCTCATCGCTCCCTCTCCGCCCTCTCCGAGAAGCATGGACCGCTCATGCTGCTGCATTTCGGCCATGTCCCCACCCTCGTGGTCTCGTCGGCCGACATGGCCGAAGAGGTCATGAGAACTCATGACACCTCCTTCGCCAGTCGGCCGGACCTGAAGCCGGTCAGAACCATACTCTACGATACCCATGACGTGGGTTTCGCCCCCTTTGGCGATTACTGGAGACACACCAGGAAGCTCTGCACCATCCACCTCCTGAGTGGCAAAAGGGTGAAGTCGTATCGGGCTCTGCGACAGGAGGAGGTGGCCTTCATGATGCAAAAGATCTCTCGGGCTTCTCTTTCCTCGACGTCCGGCTTCATCGACATGTCCAAGGTGATCAACTCTTTCGTCACTGATATCGTCGGCAGAGTCGTCTCAGGGACAAGCTTCAGAGCCGCCGATAGATGTCAGCTATTCAGCAAACTGATCGACGACAACGGCGTCGCGTTCCGTGAGCTCTGCGTCGAGGAACTCTTCCCCTCGTTGGGATTCTTGGATGGAATCCTCGGGTTGAACCCTACCGCCAAAAAGGTCGCCAAGGAATGGGATGTTGCTCTGAATGAGATGATCCAGGATCATGTCGAACGACTCAACAGGGATGAGGTGCAGGAGAGGGATTTCGTGGATGAGTTGCTTGATGTGGTTGACAAGCCTGAGAAGGACTTTTGCCTGACCATGAAGCAGATGAAGGCGATCTTGTGGGTAAGCTTCTTCCCTGCGAAAGATGTATTCTTCCTTTCTTAGACATGTTATTGTTCTAGGAGACATTTGCTGGCAATCGCAGCTGCCATCAGGAAGCAAAGACGAGTGACACTGTCAAGAAACCTTACCACGAACCAAACTCTCATAACCTTCTTCTTCTTCTTCTTCTTCTCGCCCCGTACGGCACGATGGCTCAACTTCTTTCTCTAGTAGTTTCGCTTCTCGAGTCAACATATATTGACTCCCATCACTTTTGGCTTCATGCATGATTTGACTCATTAATTTCTTGTGGCTTAACTCTTCTTTGATTTCCTCTTAAATCACATGTAGCCATTACATCTGTTGAGTGATTTTAAGGATTTGCTTTCTTGGAAGCCTAATAAAAGACCTAATAGGAAGAACAGCACCACTCGATTCTGGAAAGCTAAGTCACTGGCATTCTGCAGGATATGTTTTCTGCTGGCGTCGAAGCATCCTTCACTGCCCTCGAGTGGGCCATGGCAGAGCTCGTTCGACACCCAGAGACCCTGAAGAAGCTACAGGATGAGGTGAGAGGATTAGCCGCAGGGAAAGACATGGTCAAAGAAGACGAGACGCACGATATGGTCTACCTGAAGGCGGTCCTCAAGGAAGTCCTACGGGTGCATCCTCCCACTCCATTGTTGCTTCCGCGAGAATCCATCGAGGACTGCCAGATCCAAGGCTACCACGTCCCCAAGAAAACAAGAGTTCTGATCAACGCGTGGGCAATCGGCAGAGACCCGAAACACTGGGACGCACCCGAAGAGTTCCGGCCCGAGAGGTTCATGAGCAGCGACCTGGACTTCAAAGGAAAGAACTTCGAGTTCACACCGTTCGGTTCAGGAAGAAGGATTTGCCCGGGAATGCAGCTCGCGGTGGCCACCTTGGAGGTCGCACTGGCAAACCTTGTTCATCAGTTTGACTGGGAGCTTCCCCTCGGCATGACCAGAGATGAGTTCGATATGACGGAGAGTCCCGGGCTAACAGCACGCAAGAAGGAGCCACTTCACCTGGTGGCAAAACCTTGGGGGCAAATACCATTAGAATAACACTGTTCTTCTTCTTGTTCACGTTGGTAATAATAGCCTCAGCGATCATCCCCATATGTTACGATACTGTGGGATGTACGACTGAATAGCGACTATGAGATTCTATATTCACGTATGTAATCATGATCGATGATTATAATGGAATAAACATTATCCTCCACCACTGTCATCGATGTCACAGTATGTGCCACCAACACAAGAAAGGTGGTGTCACAGCAGCAGATGCCACTTGTAATATGTTGGAGACAGAAGAAGAAGAAGAAGAAGCACTTGGTTAAAATCGTTTAGAATTCATCCTCCTCCTCTCATATGATGGAGATGATGTCTACTTCTATGTGTTCTCCTCTTTGACTATTAATTTATTATCTATTCACCTATTGCTTCACGAAGGTTGCATCAGTGCTGATTGATGCATGTCTTTGTTTACCTATATGTCTTTTTGTTCTGTGGTTATAATCATCGGAAGATTCACATCTGTGATGTATATTTTCATGTTACAAGATTCTATCAAAGACTGCTGAAGCAATGCATCCAATTGTTTTGGATACAGTGACGTCTCATTGTAAGGCAAAAGAAAAAAGGGATTCCCATCTGAGACGTATACGATCATGTTATAATATTCTATTATATGTTGTTGAAGTAATGCATCCAAATATTTTGGATACATGGACGAGTCAAGCAAGTTATTATACGGTGCATGAAAGCGAAGTATGTCATCGTCAAGAGAGTGATGCGATTAGGAGGCACGAGATAAACGTATGGACTGCGTGCTTGGGTTGAAGCCTTCGTGGGGTGTGCTCGTATTCATCTAGAACTCCCTACCATAGTCATGTTTGACACTCTTATGTTTTGCAACATGTCATGTATGTTCAAATGTTCTTCGGAGAGTAAAGGACGTTAATATTTTCATATTTTCATACGTTAAGAGGAAGAAAATAACTCCACACATAAATAGGGAAAAATATCGAAAATATTCGTATGTGAGATTAAAAAAAAAAAATGAATGATGAATATTTGTATCGAAAATAACTCCACACAAAAATATTCGTCACACATGACGAAGATTAAAGGAGTTATATATATACTAGGTTTGGTCCATAATGAAGAAACTTTAAATGATGAATTGAATTAGTGTTTGACTTGACATACTAGGTTTTATGACCCACGATTATACTAATTTATATTATTATTATATTTATTATATTAAATAAGATATGAGACGTTCTCAGAAGATGACACGAATTTGTCCGATGACGGAGGCTGCGGAACTTGTGGCGAGAAGAAGCGACCGTCACCTTCGAAAGCCATGGAATTATGGCCGAGATGATGTTTTCTTGCCATTTTGGTGTGACAAAAAGTGAAAGCATGTCAATTACTCAACCCTTCCTTCCTTCCTCGTCAAACGTCATAAACCCTGAAGAATACGTTCTAGACCTTCTAATGGTTCTGAAGCGTGGGATGTACGACGTTGTAGCGACTATGAGATTCTACATATATATATCATCATCATGATTGATGATTATAAGATGACGAGTCTTATCACTATCGAAGAAAATGAATTCATGGCTTCCCCATTACTATAACCATCTTTTGCGATTGATCTCACTCCATTTACTTTCATTTAGAATATCCAACTGTGAGAGCGTAAAGAAAATAAATAATCGAATTACATATACTATGTTTAATCAGCAATAGAAACATTATGACGTTAGATTAATTTGTTTTTGATAGTCAATATTTAATTTCTGAAAAAGACACATAGTTTAGTTATCACTCGTTAATATACAAAACTTAGCTATCTTTGGAAGTTAAAATCGTTTAGGAGTCATCATCCTCCTCCTCATGCAATAAATAGAGATGCCTACTTCTACTTGTTTTCTTCTTTGACTATTTACTTTGTCTCTATAGTATATTAATCTATTATTTATTTATGCATGTCTTTTATTTACCTATAATAATATTCTATCAAATATTGCTGAAGTAACGTATCCAATTATTTTGGATACATCATTGTCCGACACAAAACAACAACAAAACAGGTGATGTGAGGAACATGAAACTAAATTCTTGAACGTGATGTAGTGACCCTAAAATTCCAAACCCTAACACTAAAAAGGTTGAATTCACCTCTTACGTCTTCGATGCATGTGTTCTTATTCGTCTCGAAGTGCCTACACGGGTCAATATTTCCATCTTCACTGAATCTTCCTTTGAGAGTGAAGTACGTTAATATTTCCATACTTTTGCCACAATTCTTACGAACGAGCATTGTTTTGCGATCTCAATTGTAGGATTAATTATAGACACGCAACTGTACTAAGTCGTATCGTCCTATGCATTCAATAAAAAAATGGATAAGAAGTTCTCACCAATAACGGGAGACCAGTAACGAGGAAGTAGCAACCATCACCTTCACAACCATTAATGCATGGCTGACAAAGTAAAGCATTTCAATTACTCGATCCTTCGTTCTCGAAGGTCATGGTGATGGTCATAATAACGACTGTTGCAAAAGTCACCATCACTATCTATCCTGAGAAGAACGTATAAGAAGTGATAAACAAGATTTGGGATTTATATATTCGATTATGTAATCATATCTAATCAGATAAAATACATTATAGATATGATATTTTGATAACCGTTATCAGTTAATTGAAATGAAGTTCAATTATAATAGAATTACTCACGGAGATAATCTTCTAATTACTTATCCTAAACCATTCTCTCTATAAACAAACGAGGTCAAAAAACTAGTTTTCCCAACCTATATATTTTTGCGGATTCCCTGAAAACTAAAAAGTCACATCACCCACAACGATGTGATGCGAGACAAAAACATGAGAAAGAAAAGTTGGAAACGCATGATACATGACACAAATGTATTGAAGGAAGAATCCGAAGCCTATGAAGCGTACAAAACATAGATTTGAACACTCTTTCACCGTACTTGCATCGTCCAATTTATATATGTTTCTTAGTTCTCGTTGGAATGTAGCGACTGATCGACAACCCTCCGTATGAAGACTGCCAACTTTGCCTAAGAATATATTATCGGATGAGAAAATGTGGCCCCAAAAAAAATATCACTTGCATGACTTGTATATCGAGACGAGATGGTGGAGGAAATGAAGAGTTAGAATATGTTTTATTCTGTCTTTGTTTTCTTGTGATGGGGAAGATGATAATAATAACAATGTATGGAGTCGACATCCTCCTTTCTACTCTCATAATTTGGCTTGACGATTCGCATGATGATATAAGGTTGGTTGTTGTAGTCGATTGTAGCCTCCGGCTTTTTAATGGGACAATAATTTGGGTTGGATTAGATTTTGGACTCCTCCTGTGCATGTCATGGAGTTCCTCGTTGATTTGAACTAAAGCTTGGATCGTGTGGATCGCATGGTTTGTGAATGAGAAACCTAAATGCTAAGGATAGGCTAACATAGCTTGTATTTTGTTATCACATATTCTAGTTGTTGGAAATATGACTGGGTTCAGAATCAAATGAGGTTCATTCTTCGGTCCATCTCAAGTCATTGATGATACTAAAAACGTTACGTATATTATTTAGTTATAAATGGGCTCTGAGATCACGCATCGAAACATCAAGGCTTATGGTTACCGACTAACGATTTTATCTGAGTTAGCTCATCGACACAGTTATATAGCTTGACCTCATGGGATAAGTCGACATCTTCCGTCATCGCCATGTCGCCAATTGCATGGGACTAAATAATACTTGGATCATGTGGATCGCATGGTTTGTGAATGAGAAACCTAACATTATGTGATGTTAAGCAAACAATAAAGTAGGTTAACATAGCTTGTGTTTTGTTATCATATATTTTAGTTGTTCGACATATGGCTAGGGTTCGGAATCTAGTTTATTCATTCTCGAGTCTATGTGATAGGTTGAAGAGTTTAGGGATTCGAGTTGAGATTATGTAAAAGAGCTATGTCGGGGATATATCTAATAAAAATACACTTAAATGCATATTACAATATCATTGGTGATGCATATTATAAATGGGTTATGAGATCGAAACATCAATGATTTTATCGTCATGTCGCTAATCTCATGGGACTTGATCCCAATTGATGTATCAATCAGATGAGTGTAATGTGTTAGCGATTGATTACTTGATCCTAATGCAGTCTAAGATGGTTATGAAAATTAAATGGACTTAAAACTAGTTTTAAATTGAGTTTCGAACTAATCATGCTCGATCATGATTGGCTCAAATCTACTTAAACGTGTTTCTATTCTATATACTTAGATTAGATTTTTTTTTCAAGCCAAAGAAAAAAACCGCTTAGCCTGATGGATCCTCCCCTATAAACATTTGTCAACCCATGGATCATATATTAAACTGATAATAACATATACTAATCAATGATGTATATCCGTACAATCAATTCACGTTAGTTTTAGACCGAAGATTAGGTTTCAGAACTTGATTTTCTGGTTCGCAGTGATGCAAACAGTGATGTACTTTTCGTTATACTCAGTAAAATTCAGTGTTCCTTAAAACAAAAACACTTCCCAGTGACATGGAGCCACCGCTCTCATGAACTAAGCAAATGCCTGCATCGAGGATAGAAGCTTCAGATCTTCTCTATCAGCGAGCCAACGTTGAGCTCATCCGATAACCTCGAATTAAAGGAGCAATCTTGGCGTCGAAAAAGCCTTATGAGGAAGAGGTAGATGGCCCGAGAGAAGCCTTAAGATGGTTTCCTAGCACCATAAACGACTCATCACATAGTGGTGAGACTATTCCTTGTCCAATGGGAATCAAAGGCGAGCCGATTCACTCAAATGAAACAGTGACTTCGATCGATGGGTAAAGGAAAGGGAAGGTTAGCTTTTGCTTTCCGGTTTTCCGATTTCATTTAGAGCTTTAGTTATTGTCATGATATATAAATTATTTATCTCGTGATTCGTCACTTCTCACATATTATATTTAATGCGATTGTTACCATGGAATAAAATATGAGCTAATGATTCAAAATATTTAAGATAATGAGAATTAACCCACTATATTCTATAAATCAATCTAAATATTTATCTATATTAAATATATGACTAAATTAAGATATTATAATCTTTTTATTTAAGGCAAATCCATGTGATACATAATATAGTCCGATAGTGATTTCATGTTTTGAAGAATCATTTTATATTCGAGTCTATGGTCTTTAATACCAATTGTTACAAACGCGATCTAATAGGATGAATGAATGACTCGTTAACTTTGTTAAAATTGAGCTCATATTTGACAATAATAAATCTATCTAACTCTTATAAGTAAGATTATTTATAATTTGATTAAAAAATCTATTATGATAGTATAGCAAGTTATCCCTTGTTATCTCGTTAATTCATGTTTGCATAAGTTTTTTTGTCGAATTGATTTGTATCATGCATTTACATTGGTTTTAATTTTAATATAAATTGGGTTCTTTTCTAAGATTGATAAGTGTTACGATGGGACACAATAATGACTCCTCGAGTGGATCCCACAACGTACCATCGATGCCCATCGTTTCGATGTGAGGCTCGTATTGCCCAAGAGATATCCTCGTCATATCTTGATATCGATGTCTTACATGAGTAAGTGGATACAAGTGATATGTGTCAGTGATAATGAAGTTTTAATATTATTTGTAATTATCATTCCTATGAATATCAAATCAAGTTTATTAGATTTTTCTCAAATGTTTCGTTTACTTGATTCATAGTACTATCATCAATGATATCTATAGGTCTTTTAATAAGTAATGCTAGACTAAGATTCAATAGATTCATTATAAATTATACATGCTCAAGTCATTCTAAATAATTTGATCCAAAAAAAGTTAATACGTGCGATGTTTGAGTATACAAAGAAGGAAGAACCATTAGAATTATAAATACAATAATATTAATATTTTGAGTTATCAAGTTACGATGAACTATCAATATTTCTCATTTAGGTGAAATGTTAACATATTGAGTGTAATTATGAAGGACTAATATCATTTATTTATTTTAGTGATATTATCTTTGGATGTACAACCTTAATCTACATGACTATCAAAATAGTGTTATCTTTTCCTACCACATAATTAATTGAAGAAGACTCTCTTTTGAGATTTTCTAAATATCTTTATTATGGATACTATTATGAATAGTTATTTTATTAATATCATTTATAACTAATTACTTATTGTCATAAAACTTATGAATGTAAATTAAAGATAATGCTCACTTAATTTTTTTTATTAATATTATAATGCAAAATTTATTCAATAAAATAACATAATAATAATCGAGCATAAATTTTAATAAGCATAATCAAGTAATAACAACAGTTTAGAATATACATCATACTTTCATGTGAAAATAAACAATATTTTATATTTTTTAATACTCCTATATTTAATAGCCATATAAATAATCCAAAAATATCAATTAGAATTTCTAAATAACATAAGCAATTAAATTCGAACAATAATAAATTATTTCTCATGAGTAACAAAATAATAAAAATAAAAAATATATATACTTTATTTTCTTTTTAATTACAACAAATATATTTATTAGATCTTATGCCATAATTTTAATCATTATTGATAAATTATGGTTACTAAGATAATAGTGCCAAATCTAAAGGGCAAAATTATAAACAAAAGACATCGATGGAAATAACCAATTTCATAAGAGCAAAACTATAATTTAAGGATCGAAGTTAGAAATAATTGATTATCGAAGTGTAAAATTATCTTTTAGTCATATTACTGATATTGTGTAATTTCATAAGACCTTCTGTCACATGTGGTCGATCAACAAGAGGGGTAAACTTAATAATTAGACATATTATACCAAAAAATAATTCAAAATAATGACATTTTTAATATTAAAATAATGATTTAAAGGATGAACAAATTTAATCACACAATTCGATCTAATAATATTCTTTACTGATCTAAGATATTTAAATTTTATTAATTTATGACTCTAGTATCAATCGTTAGAAAATAACTATAATTATGCATTGAAATATAAACTTTCATAGATTTGAAAAAGAAGATGCGCATACCTTTGTTCGACATAAACGATATGCTTATGTTGACTCAAAGTATCTCATGTTGTTACTGTCATCTTTAATCCCTATAAAGAATTAGTCTTTTTATCTCTCACCTATTTCCTCCAAGTAGGAAGAAGGTGGAATTACGCCAAGGAAGATGATGTGACAGTGCTTTCAGATTCTTTCTCTTTCTCGTCTCATGCATCAGTAGTTCTTATCGTTCTTTACATTTGTTCATTCATCTGCAGCGTTCCACCTTCGATCATACGGCTAACAAGTGATAGCTGCTGCAACTCCAGCGATTGGGTCTCGGGGCTTCCTAACGATGATTCATCATCATCTGCCTCTTCCATAGGAATTATTCTGTTCAAGAAAATTATTTCCATCGAATGTTCCTATCCTTGAAGCTTATGCCTTTGACCGATGCATGCAGTCTCCGGAGATCAGCCCGGACCGATTCATCATTAGAAAGCCGTGAACGCAACGAAAAGCCATATTCTCATTGCAAAGCCAATCAAACATCCCACTGCAATAATTCAATAGGAATAACGTTAAGACGGATACTGTCACAGTTCCCCGATAAGCATCCCACGATCTCGTGCTTCTTCAAGATAAGAAAAGAACCACAGCTGCAAGCAGAATCCAATCCCGCTTGTCCTCTAGTTTACTGACGACAGCGATCCTTGCGCTTGAAGCTGCATGCATGCGCTGAGAAGGCACGCTGCAGCTGAGCCACCCTTTTGAAGCAGATATTTGGTTTTTGCGGTGTTGGTGGTGATGGCTACAGCTGGGGAGCAGAGAAAGTGCAGCCGACAACCACCACCCACCACCCACCACCACGAGGCGCCTCCCTTAAAAGTGTCGTCCTGGCGTTCCATTCCATGGAGCTTCCTCTACCGATTGAATGGAGCTCCGAATGTTCTATTTAGGATCTATGGTTGATCGTGTCAAGTTAGCATGATTGACTTGATTGATGGCTACTCATCCATGTTTTCCGTAGAAAGATCTATACCAACATGACAACAAGAATTTAGAGCATGCATGATCAACCATTTGGATCCTCGAATGAACTGGCCTTCATCATAGTTTATTGCTAACTCCTTAATAAACATAGGTGAGGCATGACTGTGATAGTAAACCATATTCTGTTCATGCAATTACAAACACTTTCTTCTTAGTGAACTCCCTTCTTCGAAGAAGCATTACACACGATAATATCCACCAGACAGCAACAACGTAGTAAGCCCAGCGATCCCCAACTTGTTCTCCATGTGTGGACTGTGCAACCTTTTTAACTTGACTTGAATGGCCGGTAAACCTTGAGATCGCTCACGACGCCGGCGACTGATCCGGCGGCGGAAGCCACCGTGATGACAAGGCAAGCCAGGCTCAGCAACTGTAGGCATACCCACCTCGTGCTCCACTTGGGGATCTTCTTCTGGACAATGTACATCTCTACGGGGAAGTATACGGTCAGCGGCCAGAAGCCGATCGCGCCGAGGAAGCCGACCACGTCGTTGAAGAACGGCAGGAGCATGGAGACGACGGTGGTCACGATCACGAACACGGTGCGCCATGTCAGTCTGAAGAGGTTGAGGTTGTAGCATCTGCCGGAGGCGATCGGCACCTGGATCTCCTTGGTGATGAACTCCGACTTGGGCCACGTCTTGTGAGTCCACTTCTCGATGAACGCGAAGAGCGGCTGGCAGTAGACCTGGTAGGCGCCGACGAGGTGGATGACGATGGCGGCGTTGGCGATGTCGAGGAGCCAGTAGGGGTTGTAGAAGCCGAATCCGGTGAGGAGGTTGCCGGGGGCCAAGTCCCCGAACGCGGCGTAGCCCATGCACCCACAGAGCATGTAGAAGATGGTGGTCACCGTCACGCTGGTGAGCGTTGCCTTCTTCATCACCTTGGCTTCCGATGATGGCGAAGACTTTATGGTGTCCTGGAATCATACCAGGAAAACAGAGGCATGCTTCAGTACAACAATGTGACTGAAGAAAATGGCCAAACTCTCTACTGTTTTGTTCGAAGTGAAAGGTGGAATTGGTACCTGGATTTCGATCAGGATGATGGAGTAGGAGTAGGCGAAGGCGATGTCGCCGAAGGCTTGCAGGCTACGCCAGATTTTGTCCATCTGGCTCACGGTTCCGATGCTTATGCCGGTGAGACTGCCTTTAATTCCTCCGTTTTCTGTCAACGCCAGCGGAAAATTTGAGTCGGCATGGACTCAACCCAAGCGAGGAATCAAACAAAACCGCAGATAGATAGACTGGCTTACGGATCACTTGGACGATGCCGAGAACCAGACCGATGGAGGAGTACGTGAAGGACATGATGGCGGCGAGAATGGAGAGCCACGAGATCTGGTCGAAGTCAGGGATCTGAGACAAGACAATCTCCGCCACGCCGAACATGATCATGTAAGGATTGCTGTTTACATGACAGGGGCTGTCGTCTCCCTCCTTGTTGAAACAGTTGGACCTCTTTATTGCCCTGTTCGAACATGTCCAAAAAGCCATCAAAACTGATCCTTTGCTTGCACCAAAAGAATCAAGGACAGCTCCAGGTTTTCTGGCAACTTACACCATACTAATGGAAGCTGCGATCGTGTATCCGATGGCAACTCCGACGATATTGAGGTACTGGAGGTAGCCGCATATCTTGACCTTGATCCCATCTGTTCGTCAAAAGAGAACTCGTTATGTACGACAAGCTTTGATTCGAAGCCCTGTTTGTCTCAAATGCAAGTTTCGGAACGTACTTAAATTAGCCTGGACCGCATCCATGTAGGTGTAGTTCCGCCTGCCGGTGACGGGATCACCAGAGCGGTAGCAGTCAGCGAGTAGGGCAGAGGTGTAGAATGTCACAAAGGAGAAGAGGAGCATGACAGCAGGGCCTGCAACCCATCCGAGCTGACCAATTGCCCAAGCCAAGGACAGCACGCCGGAGCCGATCACCGCCGTTATGATGTGCGCGCTTGCAGTCCACACGGTCCCTGCAAAGCTTAACAGTATCAGACTTTGTAGGAGAAGTAAGTATATGGAGAAGAGAGAAGGTCAAGAAACGGCGATTCTCTTCTCGTTACCAGTCCTCTTGAGACGGCCATCATCGTCGAAACATTTCGAAGCTCCATGTTGGAAGCCGAGCTCCACGGACACCTCCACAGGTGCCAAAGCTACGTGCTGGTGGCAATTGGCAGCGCCATTCTCCCCCATCTTCATCGACACAACCGATCCAAATCGGAAAACCAAACGGACAAAGGTAAGACAACTTAATGAGCAGCAGGCAAGCGGAGCAATGCATGAGAAGAGAAGATAGGTGAAAGGAAAGCATCGGGCTTGATGAGTTTCTTACCTTAGACATTGAGACGTGCTCCTCGATCTGGCTTCTGCAAAAACTTATACCCACTGCAGTGGAGCAGTGGGAAGAAGCTCTAAGAGGTGATGAGCAAACAGAGACTAGAAATGTGGCCTTTATATAAGCAGAGGATGGCAGTCTCGATACAAAGAATAAAAACCTACTCTCATGCATCTCTCCCACGTGTGTTGCGTTTCCACCATCCTTTGGTGGGGAGAGGAATAGGTTCCTCCTTCCCAACTATGCTTATAGGTTGATTTGAACAACTCAATTAGCATTGTTTACTACTGCTAGGAATATAATGATTTGCCTTATTCCACTCTGTGAGACTGAGGATTTTTGAAGGTTTATTCCATCTCGAAGAAAGCTATCAAGTTGCATTATGAAGCCTTTAAGCACTTGCAGATTTGGGTGGGTACGTATTCATTACAGCTTTAAAACTGAGTCATATATTTCCTGAGGTTTGTGGTCTAAGGTTGTTTATGGTTTTGTATGCAACTGGACTGTAGTCAAAAGGCTCAATAGCGTCCATTGTTGGTCATACTTAAAAGAGTGTTTTAATGTGATGTGTGAGTGTGTTAATGCGCAGTTGGTAGACCATGCTATATCTCGGGGGTCTTTTTCTTAGGTCACTTGCCTTAAGGCTGAAGATTAATATGGCAAGAGAAAAGCATGTGATAAGTGGTAGTATAATTAAAACCTAAAAGCTCTGAGACCATGCCAAGGCATCAATTCTAAAGTCTAGCTTTTATTACGATTTTAAGGTCAAATCATTCCAGTGCACTTGCAGGCGTCCACTCTGGCCTCTTTCGAGCTCCCAAGGATCAAGGAAAACGAAGATGACAACTCCAAGAAGCCATTGAAGGTGGGGAGGCAATCTTTAGTGTTTGAACACCTTTTTGTCCCTCACTGATGGTCTGCTAGTGGCCAAGAGTGAGCCGCTACTGCTGCTGTGCCGCCCAGGGAATCTGGATGCGTTCCATAGTTGACTCCTTCAGGTCTCGATATACATGGCAGACGACCTCATGGATTCTGAACAGGGCCTCCTAGCATTTGCGTTCTATCTGTTAAAAGAGTCAACCCCTGTCATGACAGCAATGGTTCCTCCTCCTGCATGTCGAAGGTCAGGTTAGCAGGATAAGATGGCCCTTGTTCTCAGCCATATGATGATACGCCATGGCGGTACGACCTCCGGTCGTCGAGGATCATGTAGAGTTGGATCTGGGTGATGGTGAAAACACAGGAAAAGCAAGCTGGCTTGAATCTCGAGGCAACCATTGAATGGTTGAAGTGCTCCGAGGGTTGCGGTCTGGAGACTGACGAAGGCAACTACTGATGGAGGACGAAGAAGTTGCTTTTTGCTGCTGACTTTTAGGTTCTAGATCTCAATGCCAATGCTGACAAGAGGCCACAAAGGTCAACAGTCAGTCACTGCAAGTAAATAGTGACTATGATCTTTATAGCATTCGTCCGATAGATAGGTAGGGTTGTGCAGTAGGCAGAACATGGAGTTGCTGCAGCCAGCAAAACCATGGTTAAGATGGGATTCTTAGTGACTGCTTCAAGGTGCCAATGAGCATAAAACAGGGAATGTTGTCATACGTCATAAAGAGAAAGAAATAAATGACAAGAGGACAAGGATAGTGACGTCATCGGACGCTCATTCGATAAATGGGCTGGCCCGCCCCTGACTAGGCCGAGCCGAGACTAAGTGGAGCCCAGATGGGAACGATCACACCGAAACCGAACACCAACCCCCCACGCCCGCTCCCGCCTACCCCCCCGGCGTGCGCGCCCGTGCCCTAAACGCAGCGGCGGTGAAACCTTTCTCCCCAGCGACTGCGGCGTTTCCTTCGCGAACGGCGGCTGTCTTCCTCTCCATCGGCGAATGGCGTAGCATTGGCGGCGGCGTCATCTTCCCCTCCCGGTATCTCTCTCTCTCTCTCTCCTCCATTCGCCGTCGCACACTCCCTTCTCCTCCCTCCTCCCCCGTTCATCACACCCCCGTCTCCGCGCCTCGTAGAAGCCTCCCTTCCCCGATCCCTCCTTGCTCTTCCTATCACTCTTCCCCCTTTCGTCGCAGCTTTCCTCCTTCTCCGATGCCATCCCTTCTCGTTCCTTCTCCCTCTTCCCCCCGTTCATCTCAAGGTTTAGCGCCTAGGGCCTTTTGACTACACTGCTTGACACAAGATAGAAACCAAAATTCCATTTCAAATCAAGAACAGAGCATGCTTTTTCTCAACAAGGGTTTCCATCATATATCTGGTAACAGTAAGTCAATTCTAGGTACATGAAGTTCCTGATAAAATGATATCTTTTTCTTCCTTTGTTTACTCATAAATCTATCACAAGATAATCTTCATATGTATCTGTTCGATCTTTAATTTGAACTTAAAATAAACACAACTAATCACATTTGAGAGAAAATGACAAAGGAAGTGAAAATTAGTTGACCTTCCATGACTCAAACTTGATGTTGCATGAATCTTAAGTTTTTTCTTGCATCATTTTTTATGTTTCTTTATTATTAAATTTAAACAAGTTCAGAGATGTGCCAAATTCGAGCTTCAAATTGCAGAAGTTTTTGATATATAGCGCAATTCTTATTGTTCAGATGATACAATTTTTTTATCTAATGGATCAAGAAACGCATATTTGATTTCTTCAGAACTCATCAGTCTTGAGAAGAAGCAAAGGGAGCATCATGGCGAGTCAAAGGACACAAAACATCAGAACGCATACCGCATGATTTAATTGGATATTGAACTGATATGGCAAGAATGTTGTTTCCGAAAAGGTACATTATTGTCCTTCTGACCTTCATATGTACAAATGTTTGCTATATCGAGAGAATAGGCTTCTCCATTGCTTATACTTCAGCTGCAAATGCCGCCGGCGTGGATCAATCAATCAAGGGCTTGATCCTTTCGGTATTCTATTATGGGTATGCCCTGTCACAAATACCTGGTGGTTGGGTAGCACAGCATATAGGCGGAAGGCGTGTTCTGCTCATGTCCTTTGTATTGTGGTCTCTGATATGTGCTGTGGTTCCACTAGACCCTAATCTTGTCACTGTACTAGTCGTAGCTCGCCTTCTTGTTGGGGTGGCACAAGGTTTTATTTTCCCTTCTATTCACACAGTTCTGGCGCAATGGGTCCCACCTTTCGAGCGTTCCCGTTCTGTATCACTAACAACTTCAGGGATGTATCTTGGTGCAGCAAGTGGTATGCTGCTTCTTCCAAGTCTGGTAAAATACAAGGGTCCCCAGTCAGTATTTTTGGCTGAAGCTGCATTGGGTGCCATTTGGACCTTTCTTTGGTTCAAATTTGCTAGTGATGCACCCCGTTCAGATCATTCTAAAGCTACATCTGCTGGTTTTGGGCATGTCTCATTGCCAATTACAAAGTCTGAAGACAACAAGGTGGGCTTGCAGAAGACCATTATGCAAAATGGTTCTGTCCATGTTGCTAAAATTCCATGGAAATCAATTACATTCAGTTTACCTATATGGGCAATAGTTGTGAATAGCTTCACATTCCACTATGCGTTATATGTGCTGATGAATTGGTTACCGACATACTTTGAGCTTGGCCTTAAGCAAAGTCTTCAGGAAATGGGATCTTCCAAGATGCTGCCTTACCTTAATATGTTTATATTTTCCAACATAGGTGGAACTGCGGCAGACTATCTGATCACTAGAAGGATCTTATCTGTGACTAAGACCCGCAAGTTTCTGAACACACTTGGATTTTTGGTTGCTTCTGTTGCCTTGATGGTCCTTCCGTCGTTCAGAAGCTCCACAGGGGCAGTATTTTGTTCTTCAATCGCTCTTGGTTCGCTGGCACTAGGAAGGGCTGGGTTTGCAGTGAATCACATGGATGTAGCTCCGAAGTACGCAGGTATCGTCATGGGAATCTCTAACACTGCAGGAACTTTGGCTGGCGTGGTTGGTGTTGGCGTTACAGGAAGGATCCTGGATGCTGCAAAGAATGCTAATGTTGATCTTTCAAGTTCTGAAAGTTGGAAACCAGTTTTCTTCCTTCCAGGATGCTTTTGCATCGTCAGTTCCTTCATATTTTTAATATTCTCGACAGGAGAAAGAATTTTTTAGTAATAAGGTTTCTCAGTGGCAACATTTATGTTACTTGCACAAGTATTCATTTTAACAGCAATTCCTTCTAACTTATGATGACTTTTGAGGTCATAGATAAAATATAATATACAGAAGAAGAATGATTGAATTACACAGTTTTGTCCTGATATTCTTAGGATCAAAATTTAAGATTTACTATGGATGTTATAGAAATGCTATGTGTATATAGTAAATTGCATGTCATAATTTCTTGGTTTGTTGGCAATGATGTGGCATCCACATGTGTTTGTGCGACACAAATGTAGATATTGGTGGACTATAGTAAGAGGCTATAATATCTGCTCCATGCTGCTTTTGGGCAATTCAAATTAGATGGTACAGTCTGCATGCACTACATTAGTGGTATCTGCTTTAGGGTGTCGAATTCAGAACATACAGGAGATACAGAGTGTCACTAAATGACACAGAATCATGTGTAATCTCTACTTTCATTTTCTTCTTCTTTTTATTCTCTTTATTGCAAATTCTTACACTCGAATGCTTTCAATGTAAGAAGAGGGGAAACATGAGGAATTCAGAGCACTCATGGAAAATCTTCTGTACTCCCTCTGCGATCATCTTCTCATACAATAGAATTGATATTGATTTTTGTTATAATTGAATTTAAATGAATTGGAGTTTGTATAGGTCAATTAAAATTGAATTGGAATGAACGGAAAATGGATTTTGCTTTCAGGGAAAAAAAAATAAATCTTCATTGATTTTGAATAATTTTATACAATCTAAATTGATAAAAGACAATAAATAATAATTAAAATGGATATCCATTGATGTGTTTCATCACCGAGAAATAAAAATCTTTGGATTTCTATCAATCAAGAAAATAACATTGATTTTCTTTAATTTCTATATTCAGAGCTCACAATTATTTGCCAACCACTTTTACCAAAATAGATCAACCATAAACAAAAAGCTTCTATATTGCTTGAGTAATTAAAATTGCATAAGTTACATAAAAACATAAGCACGATTAATATACACGTATTTACATGTTTAAATAATTCATGTATGCAAATATATTGGTTTCCCGGAGCTTGTTATGTACATACGTACTCTTAAGTATGTTGTTAGGTTTCTCGAATAGGAGTGAGTGCCAATAAATACATGTCTTCCTTGCTTCCCGATCCCATTAATTACGTAAATATTAAAAGACAAACTCATATTTGATTTAAATATATTTCTTTTTTTTTTTATTTTATCGTACTACATAATTAATTAGTGAGTAATATTAAATTAAATAAAAGTTAAATATATTTTTGTATGATATAATATTTTTTTGGATACCCAAACGAGTACTCGAGAGTCTGATTTAAACGGTCGGTAGACACGAGTATTAAAGCGCTTTCTGCACGCATCGCTTGTTGCCAGAGGAGGGGATCCAAACCCAGTCCAAGGCAAGGCGGAAAAAGGAGAAGGATTGGATTGGAGTCACTGCAACAGCGCCACATTTATGTCCGATTAAGACCATTCTTCGCACCGGACAATCCCGCGCGGCGCCCCCTGTCCCGCTCCGTCCCATCCTGCTTTGCGCGAGCGAAGGGGATCGATCCGATCCCTTCCCCCCATCTCCGGAACCCTAATCGATCCTCTGCATCGCGTATGCCTTAGGAATTCTCCTCCGCGCTCACCATGGAAGACCAGAAAGGAGCCGCGGTTAGGGCTTCCTCCTCCTCCTCCTCCTCCGCCGCGGCCGTTGCTGCCCCGGCACCGCCGCCTCCGCTTCCCGCGCTGGCCCCGCCCCCTCCGGCGCCGCCCCATTCCTCATCTTCTTCCGATGTCGCCGCCGCCGCCGCTGCGCCGAAGGAGGAGCCGCTGCCGCCCGCAGACGGGGGCCAGAGGGTTCGGTTCTCGGTGGAGCTCAAGCCCGGGGAGACCACCATCGTCTCTTGGAAGCGGCTGCTTAAGGAGTCCAATAAAGGGGGCGGATCCCTTCCAATTGCATCCGTGGCCGAGCGGCCTCTTGCTGTCCAAGTCGGAACAGGTGGTCCGGTAGGGTTTCCCCACCTCCACCAATTTAGTTTTTCTTTTCCCCCTTCTTCTTGTTTGATCGTTCTTGCAAATTTCAGGGTTTGTCCCGTTTGTAAGGTGCTTTCTCTGCTGCCGTTTGGATGGTTGACTTTTGTTGATTTAGTTATGGTGTTTGCAATGTGCTACCTGACATCCATGGCATATGCAATTTCCTCCAATTGGTTCAACATTGGCCATTCTTTTAAATAACATAGACATTTTCTTGTTCTTCAGCCTTGTAGATGATCAATTGCTAGTGAATACCATATTACACTGTTTGCATCTCCAAGGTTTCGGCTCCAGCCATAGCCATAAGCTATTTTTTTAAGGTTTTTTTGCGGATACTATAAATATTGTATCCATGAATATTGGAGATTTGGATTGTTATAGAAGAGTTATGGTTTTTTTTACTGAAGTACTCATGTGCAACTATGAGAAATCCATGTTTCGTGCTTGAGCTTTATGTATATCTAGTACATTTCTTTTTTCGTCTATATGCATGTACATAAGCACAACAATGTGCCAAATATGAGGGAGATTTGTGATCCTTGTATAATATTATGTGTATTCTATATCATTGTTGAGAATTCTTTATAATTTGTCTTATTGTTGGAGTTCAGCCTGCAGAAAATGAATTAAAAGATGCAGTTCCACCTCCAAATCGTTTTAGTGCAGTTATTGAGAAGATTGAACGCCTATACATGGTATGAAAGGCTTCTTACGTTCAAATTTTTTGGTCAAATGGTTCGTGAAGATTATGAGTTCTGAATTGTTGCTCTTTCACTTATAAATCTTTCTGTTTGTGGTCTGGTGTCTTTGCTGATCATGCAAGTTTTTTGATCCAGGGCAAACAAAGCAGTGATGAAGAAGAACTTGATGATATTCCAGATGACGATCAATATGACACCGAGGATTCTTTTATAGATGATGCTGAGTTGGTTGGTGTTGTTTACCTTTTCATAAATATCATTGGCATAGATAATGGTTAGATTTTATAAACTATTTTGTTATTAGATCCAGTGACTTGTATAATTGTATTTGCATCGTTGCTAAACTGCACATTAAGGAACTCCTTTATTTGGTATTTTCTAATAGAATCACTAGCTACTTGCTTGGAACAAAAGAAGTTAAGTTATGAGGGTCTGGATCTTTTCTTTTTTGGGGTTTTGAACTTAAATGCTATAGAATCTGGATAGTGGGAGCAACAAGGATAGACAAGCCCTACATCACCTGGACATGTTTCTTTTTGAGGCTATGCTATCTGTATCCTAGATTAGCTGAAAAGTCAACTTCTTGGTCATGTTTCTCCCTATGCTGAATATTTCTAGCAAGAAGCACCTCAGTTCTGGGCATAGAAAAGTGATTGTTTTTCTGATGCTTTCTCTTGAATAACTTGCAATTGCAAATATCATGAGATATCTGATTTTTTTTTTTGAATCTTCTTCTTGAAGAACTGAGCAAGTTTTGAGACCAGTTCCATGTGTTACTGGGTGAGAAGTGGAAACACCTGTCACATTGTCACTTCCACCTGTGGCCTCATCCTTCAGGTTCCAGTTTTGGTAGTTTAGGCTCTAGTCTTGTAGTTTTCTTTCGGTGGATTTATGTCTTAATAGTAAATACTATATATGTTTATATTCCAACTTAAGAAAAATATATGTACTACTGTAATAATAACAACTAAATAAATCTGAAGCTTTTATTAGCTTGATGATGATAAGAAATTATCTCATTTTTGGTGATCCAATATTAGCTGATATCGGTTTTGAAATTGAGTTAATCGGTAAATCTCAGATTTTCTCAACATTTTAAATCAGGTTGACCAGTAAACAAACTGTTTAACAAGAAGTAGTTTGGTAAGATCATAAGACCTAACATTATGCATTTTGTTTCCTAAAGGATTTAATTGCCTGGGATAACACTGCAACACCAATAATTTTCTTGAAATATTTGGCATTTAAGAATTCTAATGTTCTACAATATGACTTTCAGGTTTTTTTTAAATCACTAATAAGTTTGGTTTCACTATAATGCATTAAGCAGAGAGTGGATGTCCCTCCTAGCTGTTTCTTACTTCGGAGCAACCTGATGGATTGACACATCTTAATCTGTTGCAACTATCCTATATTATGCATCTGTGATGATTTGTGTGAACATGCAATTTATTGTTTAGTTGGGTCTCATGGCTTTCATTTCTTGCCAATTGTACTGGTTTAACATTCAATTTTCTAAGAATTGCTTCTATTACAGGATGAATATTTTCAAGTGGACAAAATGTCAACCAAGCATAATGGATATTTTGTCAATAAAGGAAAGTTAGAGCAAATGTAAGTTTCTCCCACATGGTTTACTTTTACGATTGTCAATAAAGTTAGAGCATTTCTCTGAGCTATTTATCCTTTTCTGGGGCTATTATTTTGCTGATTTGAAAGATATTGGTTGTGTTGGAGCTATGATCTCTTAACTCGTTGTTTTGTCTAACTGATATATTCAATGCTTTTTTTGTATATATTCACATTAATCTTTTACAGTTGGTAGATTTTCTAGTGTCTGTCTATTTATGTTTTCTTGGAAGAGCAATTTATAGTTGGTTTTAGACCTTATAACTGCATAATCATTTTTCTTGTATCTGTTATATAGCCAGTATCTCAGTGCTGATTGGCATGGTCGAAGTGTACCATGCCATAAAGTATTGGCACTTGCGTTCTGACTGCTTTTTTTTTAAAAATAATTATAGTCCTTTCATGTTTTGTTGTTGTCATTAAGATTTTGTCCATATATTAGGGGTATTATATAATTCCAAGTAACACTGAGATTTTGATGAGGGGAAATGGAACAGTTTTCACTTGTTTCAAAATCTTAGCTTTGAAGTTTAATTTCCCAACTAAACATCTCCAAAAATTGTCATGTTTTTCAGTGATTAATTGAATTTTCGATTAACATTAACTTAGGCTAATTAAAAATGATTGTTATGGAGTGATTATGGAGATGAATAGAGGGCAGACCTTGGCCTTATGGTAAGTTTGCTCATTTATGATTTGAATGAGCAGAGTTATAGTCACAAAAAGAGTCTCTTTGCCTGTAATTGCAGGGCTGCATATGTTGACCCTCTCCAAAGTCCAAACCCTACGTTGGCGAGAACGCTGATCACTAGGCCACTAATTTGCTACTAATTTCAGGGCGTGAATATAGGTAGGATGCAATAGTTTTGCATATGAGGAGTGATCCTGTGATGGTGGTTGCCAATTTCCTAAAATGCAGTATGCAGTTACATTATTACATTGCATAGGGCCTATGTTTGTAGTCTGACTGCATATATGATCCATGGTGGCATAAATATTGGGTTATAAAATTATATTTACAATTGTATATAACTTTGCCATAGTGTATGCGGTTTGCATAAAGAATATGTGGTTGTTACATGTGGTTTATGTTTCCTCCTTGATATTCTTATACTATTAAATTATTTGGATAAAATAAATAGCATGTACTTAATATTTTAATCACACCTGCCTTAGCATGTTGCCGTAACGTATCAATGATATCTCTTCATAAGTACTTGCTTATAATCAATCATGTACATTTTGAATATTTTAATATCTATTGCATGTGTACCTCCTGTCCATGTACACACCCATATTGCTTCTGTGCTATGCCCTTGATGGCCCACATATTGAGGCCACATTTTAGAAGATCGGTTGTTGCATTTGTTTATTATATTTTATTTTTTCCCAGACTTTAAACTTAAACTAATATGCAAACATCAAGAACTGGTGGTTCTTCTATAATTTCTTTGCCTCCTCTTTGCATTAAATTTTGTCGGTAATATAATTTGATGATTGTGCTGGTTGAAGGATTAATTACATTTGCATTTATGAACTTGTTAGCAAGCATCTCTCACAAAGTTAGTTAATTGGACAGCAGAAGGTCCTCCACATATTTAAGATGACAGCTGTCGTTGCCAAAATATTCTTGTTTATCTGGTTTGTTTTATCATCAGCCATCATTAGCTTATTTGCTTTATTTTTCTATATTGCCTGAAAATTGAAGTTCAAGCCAACTTATGGTCTGACCTATCTGAAATTTTTCTTTCAAACAAGATTTTAGTAAGTGCGACCATTCACTATATCCCCTTTGATAGTATCATCTAATATATGTAAAAACTTATTTTTGTTTGTGGATGATCAACATCCAATTCATGTGTTTTTTTTTTTCTGGTTTTAGTGAGCCTAGCTCATCACCTAAAGAGGCACCTAAAAGAAGAAGAAGAAGGGACTCCACAAAACTGCACGGTGATGGTAGTCATGTTCTTGTTCCTGGTGGCCCTGCTAAAGTTGGCAGTATGCGCATTAAAGATGCTGCTAGGAATGCACCAGTGATGGGAAGGAAACCAAGTCCTGCTAAAGTTTATGCTCCATATGGTGAACATTACAGTGAGGAAGGCAGGAGTTTAAAGTATAAATCAAAAACCACTACAACGGTCTACAAAAGGAAATCTGCTGATTTCACTATTAAATCAGAGGAACAATCAACCATGAGAGTGCCAAATAAGGATGTTTTACCACTACCTTTGGAACTAAAGGATTTCGATAAGCATAAATCTGGGGTCCTTGCATCTGAAGACACTACTCATAGGGCAAGTGTAAGTCATTCATTTGACCCCTTGTACCAAGCATCTCGCAGTAAAGTTCAAGTAGAATTTCAGCCAAAAAAATTGCTAAAAAGTGAAACTGGAGAAGTGTCAGCTAAAATTCGGCGTAAGGAGAAATATGGCTCCAGCAATTTTCCTGCTATGAACTCTTCTATGAGTGTGTATCCTATGCATGCAGTGGTGAGTACATCTCTTTTCAAAAATCTTTCTGTATATCCATTGCATTTTT
This sequence comes from Musa acuminata AAA Group, assembly GCF_036884655.1. Taxonomy (NCBI): domain Eukaryota; kingdom Viridiplantae; phylum Streptophyta; class Magnoliopsida; order Zingiberales; family Musaceae; genus Musa; species Musa acuminata. The sequence continues at coordinate 51,485,143 of NC_088334.1, read as the reverse complement.
AAGGAATTCACTTCTCTTCAACTTGCTTTAACTTAGTTTTTAGTGTTTTCTTTTTCTTTTTTATTAGTGTCAGGAACTCTAGATAGTATCGATCTGACTTCTTGAATTTCTAGTTAAACTTGTTTGCTGTCTTTAAAAGAAATTCATATGTGAATGTGACATATGTACATTATCTCAAGTTTATAATCCTGTTAGTTGCTGATGTGCAGATAGGTAAATTTAAATTTTGAAAGAAAGACTTAACTTGATCATTCCAGAAAGAGAAGTTCCTGAAACCAACTAGTAATCTTTTACTATTTGTGTTGGTCAAAATACTAACATTAATTGCTGAAGGAGAAATGGAAAAAAGTTATCTGGAAAATTTGAGATATGTAGAGTGTAACATAGTTTCTTGGTGATTGTGCAACATTTTATATGTTGTCTTCAATGAATTCTCTCTTCCTTTTGGTCATCATTTTCACAAGGAGGTCATCGCTCTTGATAAAATCTCATTCAAACCTTTCATTGTTGTGCTGATATGATACAAGCTCATGTAATAATTGACAAGAACATCCTGCCTTGTTGTTATCTTAAGCTTACTACATATTCTCCCTTTGCTATATTGCTGATAATAAAAAGGGTTCAAGGAATTTATCTAATTTGATCATTAGCAAGATTCGATTAAAATAGAAAGGATAAGGATATTCCTAGCTTTCAATTGTACGATTGTCCACTCCCTCTGTATTCCTCCTCTCTTCCACTAAAGCCTCAAAACCTCTTCTTCTTTCTCAACCATTTGCCTCTCTTCCTATACATTCATGTCTCCTTACCTGCATTTTATTTAACATATGACACAGTGATCATTATTCTGATGGGTGAGGCATTTTCTTGTTTATTCAGCTAAATGTGTTATAAATACAGGATGTTTTGTTTATGTAACTGCTACTTAAATCAAGTTGTTATATAATTTTATTTTTGGTGTGATTAGAGCAGGTTACTAAATCCATGGCCAACTTGAAGTAAACTCAATGCTATTTATGTCGGTTTACTAAATTAGAGATATGTATTTCTTAGTCATGGAATTAATGGCAAATGTTAGAATTTTAAGTAGAGTGGGAAATCCTGGTGGCAAAATGTAACGGCTAGTAGTGTGAAGCTCAAAATGTACATGAAAATAGACGGTTTAAAATGAAAAATTTTGTTCCCCTTTTTTGTTGAAAATTTATAAGGATGATCAACTATGCTGAAACAATTGGTATATGCACTTAAGCCTTTAATTAATGGTTGCCCATCTAGAACTTTATTGAATTATTATGACTTTTATATAAAGAGATGATTCTCTTTTAATTTTTAATATTATTCTTTTTATCAAAGAGGGAGTAACTCTTGAACCTAATGATTTTTGTTCTTAAAGTAAGTGGTACATTTCAATTCCTGCATTACTATGAAGCAAGATTACGAGCACAAAGAGAACTGCTTTAAAAATTTGCTGTATATCTTTAAATGGCAATCCCTTTCTTTACGAAACAAGTGAGGTCCTAGCGTTAGTCTCATACTCTAGTATTACATGCTCTTTTAGGTTTTACTCTGAAAATTAATCCATATCAACTTTTAAGTCGGTATAACTTGAGTGACTACTTTGTTATCAGAATAAATGTATTAGTGGGGCAAAAGTTTTAATTGTACATATCTGCTAAAATTTGGTGAGTCAATCAGATAAGGGAAGAATGCTGGACCTTATTGATGTCTTAGTGGGTTGTTCTTTCTTGATTCTCTCGAGAGGTGATGAATCTTAAGATTGGCAAATATTATATGTTGGTATGCTTGTAGCTGCAACCAAAGGTTTACCATTATGTTTTGCATTTTCAGGGACATTTTTTTCATTAAAATAGACACTGAAAATCCCCAATCACGGTAAACTGGAGTTCCTGAAAAATCAATTATTTTGCAGAACTAGTGATTGTAGTAAGTCATGGTGGTCATAATAACCGTTTAGCTGCCCCATGGAACAAGTGAATTAGATCTTATAGATGACTGCTTATATAGTTATCATTTGTTGTTGTTTCAGTATAGTTTTGATGAAGCAATTTGTTAAAAGGTTCGAAGCAAGTTGTTTCTACTGTTACTGTTGCCCCTTCAGTTGTACATACATCCTATTGTTCACTATCTGAGGATGGAAATGTTTCTTTTTGATGTGCTGTATTATTTTATCTTGGTTGCTATTTGATCTTTGATCCATTGCTGCAGCAACCATCCACAAGGGTGAAAGAAAGTTCCTCCATGAGGCCTAAAGGGACCACACTTGAACGGGCCATCCGTGATCTTGAAAAGATAGTGGCTGAATGTATGCATTCGAGAATTCATATTGCTTACTTGTTAATAAGAATTCCCTTATGCGTAACCTCAATAAGTATTCTTTTAATTATTATTAATTTGGAATTACCTTTATAGGTAGACCACCAAGTCTTGATGTTCATGAGGTGGATCCTGCATTTCAAGGCATTAAGAGAAGACTTCCGCAGGAAGTAAAGCAGAAGCTTGCTAAAGTTGCAAGATTATCGGTATTGCTGAATAACCTTATCTATATTTATCACATTTAGTGCTATCTCTGATGACAAGCATTGCTACTATTTGATTGTGAACTTGATGGCTTCACGCTCAACGGTCCTGGGTTCACTTAAGTCATTTGGTGGGAATTAGGAGTGGTGATTCCTACTTGTTAGAAGAACAGGACTTTCTACTAAGTGCTTTTGTTTTTGAAAATCATCCGGCAATTTCCTCTGTTTGGTTCATACCATACCTATTATTTTGATTGTACCTGTTGATATATTGTCGGTAATTACTTCCCTGTTTTCTCATTCTAACCTGAGTCAGGAACCCCTTCCCCCACCCCCACCAGCCACTTTCACCCCATTTTCCCCTTTTACACTCGGTCTCTCTCAAATTTATTGCATACCTTCTGGTTTTCCACTTTAACCCAATTGAAAAATCTCTTCCTTCGTGATGAACTATTTACTTTCACCCTATTTTCCCATTATATGCTTAATCTCTCTCAAATTTACTTCCGGAACTCTGAATTTCCCTCAAATCTTAGCAAATTAAGGATCAAAGTCAAGAAAGGAGTGGTATTTATCTTCAGACCTTGGTAAATCTGAAATTAAAATAAGTTTTTTTTGTTACTTTCTCTTGATTAAATCTTTGTACTTAGATTTTTCACCTTAATATTAAATTTTTTTCACCTCATGTCAGGCTTGATCTATGCAAATATATCTTAGATCTAACTAAATTGAAGTTGGAGAAGCTCATATCTGATCGAGTTCTCTTTGAATCCATTTGAGATTTTGTGAATTCGACCTAGATCCACATGATCCTCATGGACTGGGCCTAGTAGATATAGGCTAAATGTATATGGATCTAGGCTAGGTCACATGGATCTGGCCTTGGCTTGCCTAAGATTCGAATAAATCTAACCTGGATCTGTGCATATCTACCGTAGATGCATGTGAATCTCTCCTTGATATGTGTAGATGTAGGCTAGATCTGCATGGATCCATCCCAGATCGTTGCAAATCGAACATAGATCACTAAAATTAGTAGCTTTCAGCTATTCCTGAATTTTCCAAGTTCATGGGGCTGTGAAAATGGTGTCAGAAAGCTCTTAGATCTCAGCATAGTAGACAGTAAAGATGTCGGCTAGATCTGCATGGATTCAGCCCAGACTGTTGCAAATCCAACATAGATCACTAAAATTGGAAGTTTTCGGCTATTGCTGAATCTTCTAAATTCATGGGGCTGTGAAAACGGTGTCAGAAAGATCTTAGATATCAGCCTAGGAGACAGTGAAGAAAACTCAGGTGTAAGTTGAAATTGCATCGATCACTTGGGTTTTTTTTTTACAAGGTAACCAAATCTACTTATCATTCTTCTATTTTCTCACTTTCTAGAATTTTCTGCTTTCTTGTTATGGTCCTTTACTACCTAGATGTTGTAAAATATTTGGACTTTAGGTTTTCTTGAGAAAATACTGAGACGTGAGCAAGAACCAAATAGTCAAAATACATAACAATTTTGGGCAATTTTGATGACTTTTTTGAGGCTGTGAGGTATGAATGTCTAAATAGCATACGTCTTTCTAGTTATATTTTCATAAACATAAATTATGAGTCAGACCTGGTACTCTTGAGCACATCCATGATCACATGGCAGACCCTCATATTTGGGTTTATTCTCTTCCTGTGTGTATATCCCCTAAAGTATCCTCTTGGCTTCTTAACATCATATCAGACAAAAATTACTCCACAGATGTAATTGGGCCAGGATCTACAGATTCCTTGATTACTAGTTATGATTTGACAAATTATTTTGCTTTTCTATTGAAATTTTTGACAATACAAAAGTGAATGGTTCTCTTTGTTATTGCAGGCAAGCCAAGGTAAAATTTCTGAAGATGAGTTGATTGATCGACTTATGGGCATTCTAGGTCACCTAGTTCAGCGCAAGACACTGAAGGTAATTTCAGAAAATCTGAAGCTCTAAATATCGTCATTGGCTAATCATGATGAACTAAATTTTCCTATATTTGTTTTACCTGGATTATGCTAGTCATGAAGCTTCATCTTGCATGTTCTGCACGAGGTTGTCGATGCTCCATACATCAATCTGTGCTGTTAATTTTAATTAATCTTCATTGAAACGTTTGCTATTCTTCTTTCAATGTATGACTGAACTTTATTTGGTTGTTCCATAGTCATGATTCTAACTTTTTGCAATCATTTCATGCCTGGTTACATGGATTAGCTAATTTGGTATGCTGCACATGGTTTAAGTTGAGGTGCTTAGCAGCTTTTTTTGTAGAACTGTATGCCTTTTTGTTTAATCAGCACAAAACCTTTTATGATAACCATAGGCAAAATGACAATCAAGAAATGACTGCAGTTGCGATAAATTCTTGAGCAATGATTTCCACTTTCTTGAAGTTATCATACGACAAATTAGTCCTCCCTGAAGTGTTAGGACAACTGTAGTATCTGTAGTTCATGAACTCACCAGCCATCTAATTGCACTATTACAAGCCAAACCAAGTCAAATAGTATAGTGAGAGCATGTTAAATATGAATTATATTATATAGCTAAATAATATTATCATGCAAGTATAGGAAATTATATCAAACGATTCAAACCCCATAATTTGATGAAATTGGATCGAGTTAGGAAATTTCTGAAAGAAAATTTGATTTTGCGATCTGATTATCTGAATTATGCTAAAACACCATTCACATTTATGGTGGCATATTCTTTGTCAAAGAGGCAAACATCAATATTTGTCTTTGGTGCTGAGTCCAACACCATGATTGTGAAGAATGTCATGAATCAAACACAAATTATACAAGTCAAACACCTCATATACAGTTATAAGCCAATTCCATGGCATTATGCTTGCACTGGTTAGTTAACAGTTTTAGGTTCTGGATGACAGACTATGGCAACTGCACAAGCATCATGAGAGTTGAGATCGCAAATAACTTGCACAGTTTTATTAAATACAGACAGAGAAGTGTTAGGATCACCAATGTAGGTCGAACTATACAAGCACACCAACGATGACAATAATCAACAGGATTCATAATAGACTAATAATTTTCAAAAAATTGACTAAACAATAATGGATTTGGATTTGATTTCAAACAATAATTCAAATGAAATTTTAAAATATCAACCATGCTCGCTACTGTAAGGTTTATGCACATGAACAGTGGAGAAAATAAGGATGTGAATTGCAGAGCAAAGGAACTGTTTTCACCAGGGTTTAAGTCTCAAATACTGGATCTGTACTAGCTGTTGGCCAGACCAGTACAGGTTCAGGCCATAGGAGTACACTAACACATGATATTTTGATCGTGTTGTGGTACTGAGGAGGGAGAGGAGGAACCATAGAGGAGGCAGAGGAGACAAAGGAGAAGAGGAGAGGACTAGGAAGAGGAAGAGAAGTATTGATCAGCACAAGTAGCAATTTGGGAGGCAGGTGGCTTATGGGGTGGGGCTCAAGGTTGAGAGAGAACCACCCAAAAAGGGCTGGAGTCCAGGCGGTTTTTCAACCCATGGATTTCACATTGACTAAAATTTGTATGATGTCTTCAAATGTGAATGTTGGAGGATGAATCCTAGAATACCTAGAGCTAAAACAACACCTTTGATGTATCTGCCCAAAAGCTGTGATCAGTGTTTCCATAAGTTCACTGGAGACAGGTATCTCTTCTGCACAAATGCAATTCTCACATGCTGCGCTGCTAGGTGAGGAGGTTTAAACATCATATCTAGAAGCTGCATGGCTCAAACGAGGGAACAGAATGAAAGTTAGGTCAGTTCTTGATGGCAATCACTCAGTGCAATGTTGTTAGCTTCTCTAACCATTTTTACCACATTTGGGGCTCAGGAGTGTTCTTGTGGTTATAGACATGTGGGACTATTGCTGCTGCAATCTGAAGTTATGTTTAGACTGGGGTTGTGTATATCGAGTTTCACAGCTTACTGATTGACCAATCTGCAGGATGGGTCGGTTGATTGGTTGACCTCTGCAGCTCTGCCCCAATATATTTAAATATTTTGATATGCAAGAGTCTGAAGGTTCAGTTGATCACTCCTCAGTTGACTAGCACTGTTTTCTCTTGGAATTTAAGGGATTCAAAACTACTTGGAGGAGTTTCTAAAGACTATTCTCCTTGTACATGCTTTCCAAAAAAGAGAAAATATATAATATGCTGTGTATTATGCAGAATAATTCTGTTTAACATATTGCCTCACTGGTAAATAAGTTCTGTTTTTTTTTCTTGACTAAATAAGAATCTGATTTTCTTTTAATCATTCATAGTTTGCCCCACTGGTTTCTTTTCTTTCTTTTTTTCTCTTTTCATACTCTCACTCCACCAAAAATCAGATTGTAAGCTGTTTAGGAAGAACAGTAAGTGGAGATAACTGTTTAGGAAGAATAGTGAGTGAAGATATTGGTACTGCTTCCGAGCTTGGAGAACTGACTTTAAGGTAGTGTGATATCTTTCTTTACAGCATTTAAGAAGTTGATCTAATACCAGACTGCTACTGGTGTTATAAATATTTAAAACATAGACTAATACATCTCTAATGAGGGAGAGTTCTGCAAGGAGTCTGCAACTGTTAAAAACTTGATCTGAAGGCGCACTTTTGTACAATTATTGCTCATGAAATCTTGGCCAAAATGGAAGTTAGGAACATTAACTCTTTGCTTGCATACCATTTTTGATTTGTGAGTTTTGTTAGCTAGCCATTTGATCCAAGCTTAAAGGCTTCAGAAGACTAAACATACATTCGTTACAAGGTGTGCTAAGGAGCTTTGGTTAAATATTGTGTGGTAACTTACTTGTAGATTTAGTATATACAATTCCAATTGTTGTTGATAATACTTTATTGAGGTTCATTTAGTTTCTCTTGTTTCTTAAAGCTGATTACATTGATGACAGTTTATGAGCTAGTTTTCTTTCATGGTTTTGATGTATGCCATTACATTAATGGAATAAGAGATGGTGCTTTTCTTCCATGTTGTTGATGGATTTTTTCTGGTTTTATGCACTATTTTGGTTCACTTCTAAGTTGTCCGGTATTTATGTTTTCCAGTCTAATAGATCATTTTCTTTTTGTAGAAAAATATGAGAGAGATGGTTGAGTTAGGTCTTTCAGCAAAACAACAGAAAGCTGATAGATTTCAACAAATAAAAAGGGAAGTCAATGAGATGATCAGAGCACGTGTCTCTCAGTTGAAGTCCAAGGTATGCTTATAGGTCATGTTATTGGTATTATATTTAGTTGACTAGTGGACAGGCTAAATTCCTGATATCGAAATCGAGTATTAATTCACAATTGACATGAACACAGTCTTACTTGTTTGCAATGAAATTTTGTTTCAGTTGCTTCCTGTTCTTCATTATGATGCGTTTCTTTGACAGTTGGCTGAGAAACAAGATGGTTCAGCTGATGATTTTCAGGAAATCAATAATGATGAAAGAAGAACTCTAAAAGGTAGATACAGTATGGATGCTGCACTAGAAGACAAGATCTGTGATCTCTATGATTTGTATGTTGAGGTACCAAACATAACTAATTTCATAAAGTCCTTTCATTTTGAGATGAAATTTGGATGCCGATTCATGTCAAAATAGGAGACAAGAAATAAGGAGTTTGGTTGAGGAGGGTACTTTGAGATGAGCTATTATATTATATGTAAAGCTGGACCTTTCATAGACTTCAAAGGCCTTTGTTAGAAGTTTTTGGCTTATCCAAGGTTATCATCCTAGTGTTTGTCGATCAGTGTTTTTCAATCTTGTAAAAAATTAAATGCCCTCATAGTCCAGTTTTTGCATAGGTTCTGGATGGACTTATTTTCTAAATGTTTTTATCTATGTTTTATTTCAGGGAATGGATGAAGACAAAGGCCCTCAAAGCAGGAAGCTTTATGTAGAGGTAGTGCTAATCTCTCAAGGATTCTCTTGATTTGATATATAATTATACTATTTGTTTGTTGATCTCTTTTCATAGAAGTCTGCTTATATAAACTTTGACCATTTAATATAATTCATTTCTTCTGTCTTAGATTATTTGTTTAATTAAAATTGTGACTTCACCAGCAAATAATCCCTTGAAGCATTAAATGCTGATTGATTATTATTTTGCCCCCCCTTTTTTTTTCCAAAATACTGATGTTCTTTCATATGCATATTTCTTTTGGTTGGTTATTCTTGAGAAAACACAGTTGCTCTATCACTCTTTTTTTTCTAAGGAAAAAACATTTTCTCAAAGTAAAGTTTGTTATCATAATATCCTTTTTTTGCTTAGTTTCACGTTTAATTAGCTTGATTCTTACTTTTCTATTGACATGTTTATTCCTACTTGCCAGCTAGCAGAATTGTGGCCCAGTGGTTACATGGATAATGTTGGAATCAAAGATGCCATTTACAGATCGAAGGAAAGGAAAAGATCACTTTACAGGCAGCATAAGGTCTTGATATCTGGATTGATCTCTGTGACTTTTTTTTAAATTCTTTCCTTTGATTAACATTATGGGTTTATTAATTTGCACGTTCTTTGTGTAAAACAACTTGCGCATCAGTAGTATCTAATTTCTGCATTCTGTTGATTTTTAATGGTTCACGTTGTTACTGTAGTACAAACTCTCATTGCAGTAAAATCTTAAATGCCAATAATTTTGTCTTGTATAATTAGCAATTAACATATACTTGCGGTTTAAAATTGTTGTGGAAGTTGAGATATTCTTTGTACCTGAAGTTGTGATGGTCTATGATAAACATTGATTTTGCTAGTGATATTTACTAAAACTTGATTGATAATTTAATTTCAGACAGTGATTTAAAAAGCGCTAGGCGCCAAAAGGCGCTAAGGTCCAAAAACGCCTGAGGCGCTAGGCGCTCGTCCGAGTGAAGCGAGACGCTAAAATATAAAAATATATAATATAATTATTTAAAATATTAAATAAAAATATGCTATTAAATTAAGAAAATCTAAGATACAAAATCATAATGTCACATTAACAAAAAGTTTCAAAATTCAAAAAAATATATTATTAATTTAATAAATATAAATATTATTATTAGTATACTGTTAATAGTATACAGAAGGAGAAGAAGGAAGAGGAGTGTAAGGGGGTGCTGACTGAGAAAAGAGGAAGCGACAACGGCAGCGGGAGCGGGAGTGTAAGGAGGCAGCAGCGACAGTGAGCAGCAGGAGCGGCAGCGGTAGCGAGCAGCGACAGCGGTGAGCAACGGAAGCGGCAGCGGCAACGAGCAGGGTTAGGGTTGGGCAGCGACAACTAATATCGGTGCTTTAGTTGGTTCAATTGAACCAACTAAAGCACCGGAGACCCAACCAGACCTAAAACGTTGGTTCGGTCGCCTGGTTTAACCCAGGCGCTTGCCCAAAGCGCCTGGGCTCGGGTGAGTGCCCAGGCGGCGCCTCTTTGAAGCGCGCTGCCTGGAAGTGAAGCGGGGCGCTCGGGCCTTGCCTCGCCTCGCCCGAGCGCCTAGGCGAGCGCCCGAGCGTCTTTTTAAATCACTGATTTCAGATATCCTAATCTACTTTCAAAGCCTCAATAAATAATGTGGAAGTTGAAAATTTGACATTAAGTAGCAGGTAGTATAGTAACAGATTGCTTCTCATTGTGCCTGGCAGATTGAAACAGACTAGAGAGTGATGGGTCTGAACTTTGATCCTGTTGTACTTGTGGTTGTCTGAGGCTGTTGCATGTACAACATATTCTTTCCCTTTGCTAGAGAGCAGTATGCATTTGTCATGGTTTAAATGAGTTTGTAAAAATTTTTTAGCTGGGATGCGGCACAACTTAAATTTCTCAAGTCAGATAAAGAAATAAAAATCCTGCTCTTTGACTCAAGAAGATAGCTAATCAAATTATTTATGGACACAAACTTGTGAGTCCATTAAATATTTGCTATCTCTGTAGGAAGACCTCATAATGCCTTGTGAATTCTCAAGTAAATTTCAGATGCTTTTGATTTCACAGACGCTAATGGATTTGCATTTGTAGCAGTAAGCCAAGAAGAGATATCTATTAACTGAAATAGATTTCTTCTAAGCCTGGGATATTATTCTAATCAGCAATGTTAGTCTAACACCTAATAATTTTCAGCACTAAAGGTGTCAAATTTGTTACCAATTGACTGACAAAATACAGGGCATTTGTTATAGCTCTATTTCAGTTGATGCTTATCTAATGTTTACCCTTTTGTTTTCTTGTAAACTGTGAAAGTTGCAGTTCCGAGGCTTTTCCTTGTGCATAGAAAATGACATTTTCACGCATGCTGCTCAGGTTCATGATGAAGAGAGAATCAAGAGGAAAAAGTTGGCTTCTACAAAGAGAATAGACGAGACTAATCCAGCTGCTCAGCTACGAGCTGGACAGGAGAAGCCAGTCCCAGTCGTTGAAGCCACTGCTCGGTTTCTTGCTCCGTTGGACAAGCTAATTTCCAATCAACCTGCTGGTTCAACAGGAAGATCAATGGATTCTGTTCAACCTGCTGATTCTAGTCAACATACACTGAAAAATCCTGACAAGGTTAGAGTTGCTAACATGAGCACGAACCCGGAGGATGCAAGCAAAGCTTTTGTTGATGTAAAGAAAAAATTGAAGAGGAAGGCAGAATCAGAGTTGAGTGACACACACATTCATTCCCAGAAGGTTCCTTCTCAGCATATCACTGAGAAGCAGAAGTCGCCCAGAATCATGGATGACACAAATATGAGTTACCAACCGAAACCAAGTCTCGAATTACCCGGTCCTACAGGTTCTGACCAGCCAAGCTGATTTGCTGCGACATAGGATTACATAAATTAGTTCAGGTTTTAGTTGTTGTTACCTTTTGTTTCTTGATTGTATGACCTTACATCTGATTAGTAGTCCTCTTAACATTCCGCCAACGAAACCCTTTGTGCTCGGCCACCATTTGATGCAACTACTGTCGCTATTTGGTGGTCCCTCTTTTTTCCTCCATTAACAGTTCATTACAAGTTATTATCTGTAGAAGCATTTGCTTTCGCAAGCTGCAACCTGTACATGTGTTATGCTTCTTCCCACCTTAAAGCAATAGCTGCTGCTTTCCCTATGTAACATGCTGCAACTTGACACATCTGAACATAAAAAGGGTCGGTCGCGCCATTTCTCTTTTTCTGTGCTCTAAGTGGTTAGAGAGCTTGTTTGTTGATTTCCTTTGATGTGATTTGAACTGGAGTTTTGCAAGAGAAATTAAGAAAATTCTTGATTACTTGAAAATTGTTGCAAATACAAGTTTTTTATTTATTTATCTTGCGGAGAATTTTGATTTCCGTGATCTATTGGGTTTGGTATGCACTTAGATGGTGTGTTTTGGCTATTATCATCAAAATGATATGTAAAATCTGCATTATATTTCATTGATATTTAGCTAAGCACGTCGCTTCTGTAGATCTCTACAGATGTTGATGCCATCTGCATTAGTATGGACTGATGGGCTCAGCGAATGGTTTACTCCTCTCGTTATATAAATGGTTATATTCGAAGATAGATATTTTAATTATTTTTATTACAAAATAAAAATTTTGAAAAAAAGAACATAACAGTTAGTTAGTTTTGGCATTTTAGGAAAGAAAATACTTCAAAATCTCTTATTCTTTTCTGATTAAGCACTCATTTTGAAGTTTAAACCTTATGCTCCTTCTCAAGCTCTCTCTTAAGCTCTTTTTGTTTCGATGAACTATCTATCGCCAATAATATTTATAGAATGATAAAAATAATTATAGAAGAATATTATTTTATTTTTAAAAATTTCTATTAGTTTTGATAATGCATCAACAAATATCGGAATTACAAGTAGTTTGTGATGATATTTTTTTTTTTCATGTTAGATGTGCCTACCATATTTTGAATTTATGCATACAAGATGGATTTTAATCTTTTAAAACTTTTCTTTCTTTTATTAAGTAAGCTATTTCATTCTTGTGGCGTCATCCATAAATAATAATAAAAAATAGGTCATATTTTATAAATTGAATGATAAAAGACCCAAAAGATTTCTTAGAGATGTTTCCACCCCATAGAATTCTACGTATAAATTATTAAAAAATATTTGAATATAAAAAATTATTATATATTTTTATGTCCATAATATTGAATTGTGTGAATGAATTAATTTTAAAAGTTTTTAATAATGCAACATATACTTTGTGCAGTGTTTATTATCCTACTGCACATATTCTTTAATTTATTTATATTAATATTGTTAGTGCAGTACAAGAATATGAAAATGATGATGGTTTATACATCACATGACATGACATGGCTATAAAACTAAAATTGATTAATTATTTTTAAAAAATTCTATCAGTTTATTTTGTTACATGTGGTTTTGATTCACATATTATATTAGATGACTTAAGCGATTATTTATCTATTTATTATCTAAATTTAAGAGTATATAGTATTTTCAATCTTAACGAAGTTTGTCAAGCAAATATTAGCGACTCCGGTGTTGATGAGAATTGTCGAGCAATCCTTTTTCGTCGGAGGACGAATCCTAGGTGAAACCACATCAAGCATAACCCCTGAATCAAAGCTCAAGCTTACCTCGATAATTAGACAAGGGCAACGAAATAGAAACAAGAGATTATTTGTGAAGAAATATGATCTCTTATTCAATCGATCAACGAACTAAGAGACTATCGAAACTAGAACGTCTCGACAACGGTAGAGATTTATATTTTATAATTTTATGCCAAATTTTTTTGTTATGTCATTATAGATTTACGGTCGTTATGGATGTACATCAATTTTAAAAAAAATTAAAAAAAATAAAATTATAAATTTTTATATTATAATTATTTTTTAAAAAATATTTAAAAAATTATCAGTTTAAATCGGAACTGTAATCGACCGAACCGGAACCGCGGTTCAATTCCGATACTAAAACCAGTGTTACTGGTTCGGTTCCGATTCGAGGTTATACTGAACGTAAACCGACGGTGTGGTCAGGCTTCGTGGCGGTGGTGCAGAAACCAAAAGATTCCTAGTATCACTCCGAATCGCTTCCGTCACGGCGATCCTCTCTCTGCTCCGCTTCTCTTCTGGTTCTATGACGAGGCAACCCAAGAACTTTGACGAGATACGAGAAGAGAAGGAGCCGCTTTTGGTTATCCTTTGGTCTGCGATCGAGAAGAGTGACGAAAGGAGCCACCTTTACGGATCCTCGAGCAATGTCGGACGAGGCGGCGGCCGAGGTCTGCGGCTCCGGGCTCTTCCTCGCGCTGCCGGACGATGTTCTGGCTTTCATCTCCGGCCGCCTCGGCCTGCGCGACCTCTTCGCCCTCGCCCTCTGCTGCCGAGGACTTTGGGAGGCCATCGCCGACTCCGAGAAGATCTGGTTCGCCCAGTGCTGCCGCATCGGCCCGCCGCCCCACGCCCTCCCGCTGTGGCGCGAGGGCGTGGACTCCTACTTCACCCTCTGTCGCTTCCTCGCCTCCGTCGAGCCCCTCCTCGGCGTGTGGGTCCATCAGAACCCCGAACTCCGCAACGTGGTCTGCGTCCTCTGGGGCTTCCTCTCCGTCGTCGGCGTCAGTGTCATACCTCAGGAGGTGGGGCCGCTCGGCCTCGACAGCGGACCTCTCCTGTGGGCGCCGGTTTTCGAGGTCCTCGCTGACGCCGATGGAGCCCCCTCCCGCCTCTTTCTCCATGGCCGTGGCGATCGCGGAGAGGACCGCCTCTACCCGGGCACCGTCCAACCCATCGACTCTTCCTGCAACGTCCTCCTCCTCGAGGTCGACGTCCGTCAAAGAGACCCCTGCTTCCCACCAAACCCTCCTCGCTTACCCTACTCCGGGTGCTTCTCGTTCCTTTCTGAGGGCAAATATCCAACCTTTACGAGACATCTTCGCCGGTTGAATACCAACATCATCTCCAGTCCTCCGGCGAACCCATTTAGTCAATTGTCCTTCAGCGACCGCAATTGGCTTCTGAACGAGGTGGCCGACACAGTCGCCCTTGAGATCCCTTCGGACCTGGCCACCGCTCCTCTCTTCGAACGTTGTTCTCCCTGCAACGACACAAAGCTCTTGGCTGGTCGATGGTCGCAACTCACTGAGATGCACATGCTCAACAGAAGACGCATCAAAATGAAAGCCACCAACAGAATGGTGCCGGGCTTGATGAAGCATCGAAGCCTTGACGGCTGCGATGGGATTAATGATCACCAGAGCACCGTCGCTGGCAAAAGAAAGGCCTTTTTCTCGGTGTTTGAGAACCTGAGAGATGAGCCCAAACAGTATATGAGTAGATCAATGTTTCCTCAGGTGGCTGATTTGGTATCGAGCAGTGGAAATTATTGGTGGAGCACCCCAGACGGACTGCTCAACTTCTTGATGTCTAGTGATAGTATCGGACTAAGCTTAAAAGCAGCACACAAGATGGATGCTACAAATATGGCGTGGCCCGATATGAGTTATGACTGGTTTGCGCTGTATAAGCTCCCGATGCAGGTCCCAACTGCCTGCCATGAGCATGACGGCCTGTGGGGTGGCACCTTTGGCTGGCCATTTGAAGATAAGCCAGAGAAGGCCTTGTTCTTGGTGTTGCTTTCTTATGAGGAGGTCATGGGACATCGTCTTCTGATTGCAACCAAGATTCTGGAAGGAACACAGCGTCTCCTCTATCCAAACGGCTCTCCAATGTTCACTGCGAGGCTTGATGAGGCACCTAAGAACCCGTTTCCATGGGGTATAGATAGAGAGTCTCCTCGAGTGAAAGTTAAGAAGAGTTACAATGGAGAAGGCGTCGTCACCAGTTACGGATTCCTATGCTCTGATCTCGAGCCTGGCTCATTGTATGTGCTTCAGAATGGACTGCTTGCATTTGTTTGGGAGAAGTCAGATTCTGTCATTACTTTGCAGAGGATAGTCCTGCAGGAGCTTCTGAGGAAAGGAGAAAGAGTGCCAATGCTACCTCCTACTGCTGATTTTTCATATTTCACCAAGTCTTACTCCAACATGTTCGCAGCAGTTCAGAACGGTTGAAATTGTTCAGATAGACTGAGGTATGATTAGTTGTTGTTGTTGCTATTAAGACTCCATATAACATTGATATTTTGCATTGAAGTTATAGTGTCGCTAATTAATCTTCAGCTTCTATTGAAGTGATTGAAGTTGCATTGATGTGTTAGTTTATGTAAGCATTTGTACTGTTTAAATGACAGCACAAATTGGTTATGCTTATCCGCTAAAATTTCAAATTTTGTTAATAGATCGTTCATGACTGAAGTCATAAAATTCTTTTTTGCACTTGTTGGTTTTATCAAATTGTATGGTTTTAATCCCTCTTGTTTTATGCTTGATCGCTTTCCAGTAAGAAATTGGAAATCTCTGAAATATGGAGTTTCATAAAATCTTGAGTAACGCCCTATTTTAGATCCAAATATGCATGATAGGTCCCCATTGCTAGTCGGAACTCTATGGCATTCTTTCCATCAAGAAAAAATAGTTCTTTAGTCTGTTGGAAAAAGATTGCAAGGAGTCTGATGGGGTTGAGACATATAGTTACTCAACCAAGGTTGTGTGAAGCAAGGCCGCTATTTGAAGTACTAAATACTACTAATACATTATTGTTGTTCTGATTTAAAGAGACAAATGGTTAAAAGCATATTGATTTAGGGAATGAGAAAGAATGAGACTAAGCATGGGAACTGACATAATATCAAATGTTACAGCTCGAGGGAAAAGTCTATCGGAAAAGGCTGAAAGAAGTTTTCTTTTTCAAAAGCTAAAAGAAGTTTTTAGTGCACAACTTCCTTGCAAGAAAGTGTTCATCTTAGTGAACAATCTCATGATTTAATACTTCTATTTATGTGGATTAAAAAATGACTAACCACATGAAACTTTCATTGTTAAAGACTAAGGTAATGGTCTTTATACAGCCTTTGAATTTAAAATGCAGAATTCTTGCAATTCTTAGCAGTTTGAGTGTGTGATGATTTTTCACAAGAGTATGTATCATGAAATTGCTTTACAGTGAGTAAAATTTCGTTGTAACAGATCGGAAATCTGCTGTTGCTTAGATTTCAGGGAATTCTTCGAAGTGACAATGGAGATTCGTTGAACTGGTTACCTGTAGGAATTTTCACTGGTCTAGGTGTTTATCGAGTTTTTGGAGCATAATGGTGTCATATATTTCCTTTTCTGATTTTGAGATTGCCTTTATATTTGATCAAGACAACAATCATTCTTGGAGGAAAAAAACTGGATGTCTTTTCTTTTATATACAGTTTTAACTTTCCTATCTAATTTAGAACGGACCTCGATCAAGAAACATATCATCTCCGACACCTTAGAACAAGTTAGTACAT
This sequence comes from Musa acuminata AAA Group, assembly GCF_036884655.1. Lineage (NCBI taxonomy): Eukaryota > Viridiplantae > Streptophyta > Magnoliopsida > Zingiberales > Musaceae > Musa > Musa acuminata. The sequence continues at coordinate 51,468,245 of NC_088334.1, read as the reverse complement.
AACCTGCTTGAACAAGTCATATTGTGCCAGAAATTTGAGAATTGTGTTCAGAAGTTTGAATAAATAATTTGCTTGCTATGGCGTGATTCCATGTCGATCAGCAAAGTGAATCGAGGACATGAATCTAGCAATGCTACTATAAATTTGAGAAGGGTCATTTGACAACATAACAATCAAATCATGTCAATATCAATGTTGCTCTGCAATGTTAAAGGTTTATACTAACATCAGAAATATAGTATAGGGATCAGAGGAGACTTGATCAGGATGAAAGAAACCATGAGCAAGTATACAATTATGTGGAAACTGCATAATAGAAAAGGATGGGTATATCAGACTTTCTCTGAAAACCAAATCTCTCACAATAGTTTAAAAGATACATAGAATTCATTTTAGATGGAATTTGTCACCTATTATTATTTATCTCAATTATGCTCTTGTAATGTATCTTGTGTCTTTTGGTTCTTACATTTAAGTCCTGATTGGGTAGTGTCTTTAGATGTTTGCATCATCATGCGACCCGAACTTTAAATCGGACATTTCATCAAATGATTGCCGGCATGGATATTATTTCTGTTATTTAGTCTTTTTTGAGAAGCCAAGTAATTCCTTTTCCATGTGTGGAAAAATAATATTGAGTTTTCTTTATGTGCAGCATCACAGCATACTAGTAAGCCTGTCTCATCTGATCTTTTGCTGGATCAAGAACTAGTTTCAACATGGATGGTTGCTATGGGTTCACATCGACTTGTGCTTCGTTGGATGTGAGAGGTCTCTCAAGACTCATTGAGTTGGGAGAGATAAAGAGTAATAATTACTTGTGATGGACAAATGTTGATTTCTACAGGAAAAATAAATTGCCATTTCTTATTGTAACATACATGAGTTGCTTGAAATTAACTTCATAGGTTGAGACATCGCAATTGCCTGATATATTAAGATATATTTATTAAGATAAGCAGGAAAAATAAGCAGGAATCCCACATTATTAAGATATATTTATTTTAATATTTTTTTTATTATAAAATAGATCACTTTAAGATGTTTTATATCAGACTCATGTTTTGATTGCTTGATCTGCTGCTCCTCCAATCAGTGAAACCAATGACTCGAGACTTGGCCGAGTTAATGTCCAGTTAGGTTTAATACTATGCTCAATTAAAAGGATCATTTTGTGTGAAGAAAAAACAGGAATGCAACTATGTGCATTATGTTCACATGGAAGATTTAGTAGCAATGCTGGAGATTGATGATGATATTGTACTCTAATTATCCTTTTCTCCCTTTATTTCCCTGTGCAAATCCATAGGAATCTTTATGCCACAATCTAATACCCACAAGATGACCTATTATTTCCATGGCCTAATATTTACATGACCATTATTTACTTGTTCATCTTTCATCTTCCACTGAAAGTCCAGATCATGCAGAGCAATATGGAATCAGCTCAAGGATGGAGGAATTATAACACCATGAATGTCTCAAAGGTTAATAAATTATCTTCAAATAGAAGGTACAAGCACCTGTTTGCAGGCATTATCCCTAACAGAAGCAATGGCCAAAAGACATTTGTCATGGGGCCACAAGCAGCACAACATCGATACAACTTCAAGAGTGTCACAAAAAGCAGCTCGAGAGAACCATCAATGAATATAAATCAACAAAATGTTCATAACATTTTCCTCAAAAGCAAGTAATACTTGAACCGAACACTTCCGTCTTTCCTGGTTGCAGTTTCTACATCCTATGGTTGCAACGTTAAATCCTTGGCCGCAGTATTGACCTGCCTAGTGAGGTAGGCTTCATAAATCTCCACCACAAGCCGTGGGTCCTTCTCCACAAGTTCCTTGTACTCTTCGCGTTCTGTCAGTGTGGCCATGTTGTCCATTATCAGTGATAAGGAGGCCTCGAGCAGTTGCTTGGCGTTATGCCGATGGGCGAAGGCATAACTTGCAACGGCATTCTCACTGTTCACTTTGGATGTCATGAACTTCTCACAGAAGATCTTCAGATGCTTCACTTGGTATTTCTCAGCCAAGATCAAGAGGTCACAAGCCATATGTTCGTCAAGGAGCACTTCTGCCGTGTACAAGTAGTGGACAAAGGACCGAAGAACATCATAAGAGACATCATAGATTTTAATTATGCCGCTCCTGCTCTCCTCCATCTCATTCTCCAGCATTGCCTTGAAAACAGGAGACCTGCTAATCTACAAGAGGATAACAGAAAAAAGTAACCACGTTACTGAAAAAAATTTCCATATAAAACTTGCCCAACAATTCAGGGAGCATCCATCAGAACATCAATGAACCAGCTTATCAATTTGGTTGGCCTACGAATTATATTTCTCTTACCACACAAAAAAAAAAAGAGTAGATATCGATGCTGAATGTTTTGTTCGGCTTATATGACCATTAAACCATTGTCAACCTTTTGGGATACCATATAGGCCCAATTAAAGGACATAGCTGATTATATTCCAAATCAAGTTTATTTTGTTGAGTGCCTATCTAGAAATTTAACTTGTATAGAGGAACACATACAGATACTACCTGGGAACAGACATGTGGAATTTAGTTCAATAATGATTGCTTCACTTGATAAAGAGAAAAGGAAAATTTGAATGTAACCTTAGAGTATCAAAGTATAATGTAATTAATTATAAGATGGGATGAAACTGAATTCAAGTCATCTCATGTATCTAAAGAAACGTATGAAATTTAATTCGAAGTCATCTCATTTAACAAAAGAACAACTCTTTCAGACAGATATATGGCTTTATGTTCGACCATCTCCTGGAGATACAAATCATGTGCATTTGCAATACAACAAAGACATTCCTTAGGCAGGTGTGTTTGAGAATGGACTTATAGGGTCTCTGAACTATTTCCATCCCAAAGTGTTATGCATTTGATTGCTAGTTCAAAATATCTTATTACCTCCCTGGTTCATAGAAGATCTGGTGCATTTTTGGTAAAATTCTTTTGGTGAAACCTCAAAAAGATTAGATGTAAACACAAATTGCAGGCAGCAACAGTGAGAAATCAAATGCACATGGAGAAGAAGTTAAGAGAAAAACATAAAGAAAGTAGAAATTTAGGAGCAACTCATCAAAATTAATTTATCCCCATTTGCTTCGACATTTCAAGGAGACAAAGGCATATCAAATCAGGTATTGATAAATGGCTAGGAGAAGGGGGAGTGAATAATATACAAAAGAGGAACATTAAGTGACAAACCAATCAACAATAAGTGCAAGATTCATGAGATCAGAAATACTAAATGAACCCATCACAATTTGACGATATCGAGTAAATCTTGAGCGTCTTGCACCCTACCACGGATTAGGTATCTAATAAGTTTGCACATTACACGCTCTTTATACACATGTATAAGCATTCTAGTACGAGGTGGAGTTGATATATCTCTATATCAGTAACAAGCAAGTGACCTGCAAGAAGAACATTCCTGCTGCTTCTCAAAAACCCAACACTATGTCATGCTGGATCATCATCTCGAGTTCGTACATAACTTCTACAGTATCCGAACTAGTGAAATCGAAGTTCACGATGTTTTCTACAGTTCACATAGAGAATAAACCCTAATCACATCATGAAAATTTCCAAGCAAATCAAGCAAAAGACGCAAACTTTTACCGACCCATCGCTAGATCATGCAAAAGAAAGATAACCTAAGATGGAGAAAGGAGGGGAGAGCGCTCACGAGGACGGCGCGGTGGGCGGGGACGGCGGGGGTGGTGCAGAGTGAGGAATTCGGATTGGAGGGAGAGGAAGGGGAGGTAGAGGAGGAGGCGTGGAGGACGAGGTCGGTGGTGGAGACGAGGTCGTGGGGGGTGGCGAGGCGGAGGAAGGCGACCTTGGACTTGAGGTCGTCGATCTCGCGCTTCAGCTCCTCCTCCGTCTCGCTGGCCTCTTCATAGCACTCCTTGCACGTTCCCGCGTCCCTCTCCTCGTACTCCTCCCGGCACGATTGGCACCACATGATGATCCGGCGATCTCCGCCCTCCTCCTCTCCCTTCTCCCCTTTTCCTTCTCGGCACCTCCACACACCAACAGAAGCCACCGAACAGACGAAACAGAAGGAAGACAAGATGCAATATGGAAATAAAATAAATGATAATAAAACAGTAATAATATATAATTCCATTAACATCATCATCCCTCATATATACATATATATATATATATAAAACTAAAATCGAATCATCAAATCAATTCAGAATCGTGGATTCATTGACCGGCTATGATTCCGATTCTTGACTGACTCGATTTCATCCTCGACCGATGGAACGTAACCATCGATTGTGCGGTTTGCTGCTTTCGGTGTGCAGTGTTGGTGAGAATGATAGCACAGAATTATCTGTCAGTAGTGTATCTTAATGTAGTTGCTAAGTCCAACTCCCAAAATGAATATCCAGGCTGGCACCAGTTTAAATGTATTTATACTTTTAATCATTTTTTATATGATATAAAATAAAATGATTCTTTGCTGGTCTGTAATTATTTATATTATTTTTGATAAAAATTATATATATATGATTTATATATATTATTATTAACTAATTATTACCTAATAGAGAACCAATGTATCGTAAGTCCGTCGAGTCATCCTTATCCTGAAAGATTTTTTTTTTTGTTTATGAGTTTCGAAATGATAAAATCGTAAGAGTATACCTATTGTTCAAAACGGATAATTTATCACGAGTCAACAAGTTACACTAATGACGGACCGATAAAATATTAACTTATCATATTAACGCTAAAAGGAGAGTCCTAAGCCCTTAGCTCCTCTACGGGAGATATCATTATTATAGATATTTAAAAATTAGTATAGGTAATTTAAGTTTGAAAAAAAAAGTCAAATAATATGAAAGTGTTATTATAGGTACTTAAAAACTAATATTTTTTTCAAATTCAATATATGGAGGATTAATATTTAGAGGCATATGTGTATACCATTTATACTCCTTTTTTTATCTTTAAAATATTTTTGTGGGTTTCTAAGGATATATTTTAATGTTGCTTAGAAATGTCACACTTGTAAAACCTTGTCAAACATGTTTTCCTCTTCTTTGATGAGAGGCATGAGATTAGACGTGTTTGCATCCAATATTTTGGATCTAAATATTGCTTCTTTTCTTCACGATCTAACAACAAAGTGATCATAGTACAAGTCTAGATTATGACGAACCCTACCCACACAGTTAAGGACGACTTCAAATTGCACAAGAACATCAAGGATAACCCGTGAAAGAAACCCTAAGTTGTACGAGCACAAGAACGATAACCCTAAGAAAAGAAGCCTTAAATGCCTTGTACTAAAGAAAGATGAAGCAGTCCATAGAAATCAGAGGGTTGTTTAGGTCCTCCATGGGAGGAACCATGGAGACGTGTCCAGGAAAAGCTTCCCTGCTTCCGATCTGACCCAGCTGAGGTTGGCGGATTTGATGCAAACAGGTCTTCTTCCCCATGCTTGAGATCCGTTGGCTTGACGAGTTGCCAGGGGTTGAAGGTCGGACGTTCTTCTTCACGGCAGTGGGCTGCGCAGCACCGTGACCTCCGACCAAGCTTCGTGATCTACGCAGCTTCGGTGAGGAGCTCGTTCTAACTCTGCTCGTGAGAGTCGCCGTGGGGCCACGTTCTGCCGTGACGCTCCTCCTTTCAGCAACGGACGCCGGCGAGCTTGAACGGAATCTCTTGGCCGGAATCGGTGGGTTACTTCTAGCGACGGGCAGCTTCGGTGGTCGTCGGATGGGACGTCTGATGACCTGAAGATCCACAGGTACATGCTTTTCCCGGTCAACCGTGACTATGCGCAACTTTCCCTTCGTCAACGAGGTTGCCTTCGGTCGAGGTGGAGTTTGAGGGGAACAGTCAGCAATCGGAGAAGAAGAAGATGAAGGAGAAAATGATGGTGAAGTCGAAGAATTAGGAGAAGAAACAGAGGTAGTAGAAGACGATGAAGAAGAACAAGAGGAGGAGATGGCGACGACTTCTGTTTTGCGTATCAGATCAGCGGGGAGGGGATTGGCCGGAGGAGAAGATTCAGAGATGACAAGCTTCTCTTCCACATGATCAGAATCAACGTTGTTTAGAGGACCCGTAAAACATTTGCTAACACAGGTGCCCATGGTTTGAGGTATGGAGGTGAAGGAGCAGTGAAGCTGAGATGCCGACATATATAGAGGAACGCCTTTAATTCTTGAGGTGGGTGTGCAAAGTGGAAACAGTTGCGTTTGCATGGGAGAGTAATGGCTGTGCCCTTCATGTGACAGTACTTAACCCCACGTAAACCTGAGAGGACTTGTGTTCTTGGCATGAGGCTTTATGGCACTGAGTAAATTTTCATGAGAGTAGCATTAAAATCCCAGAGTGGTATGATCATGGGGTACTTCAAGAATGTTAAAGAAGCAATTTAGATAGATAGATAGATAGATAGTTTAATAATATTATATATTTAAGATGAATGTTCCCATATCTCAAATAATAATTATGATCTCATACATAATATGAGAAATAAATTTAATTTCTGCATTAATAATGTATGTCAACTTATGATCTTGATGTATCTATATCTTATATTTGAATTGATAACCAGATACAGCTGCCCTTATATCAATCAATATACTTGGATTGGATGAATGGATTAGAAGATGACCTTGGAGAAATTGTTTACAAAAGCCTGAACCCTTGTCAAAAATCCAGCTAGCATTCTCAAATTAAACAAAAGTAGCAAAGAGATATTAACTAATAGTAGCTACTTAAAGGCAATCACATATCTGAAATTTCAAAGATCTTTGATAGATCATTAATCTTTGACTAAGATTGGTTTGACAGGGTAATAATAAAAAGAAGTAGAATGTCAACTTGGCCAACCAAACAATTGAGAGCTACCTCCTCCAACTTAGAGAAAATACAAAATCAACATACAATCCTTTGCAAAAGCAAGTTGATGCAAGAGAACATATGCCATAGCACACTCAAGAAATTATAGTTGTTGTTGTTGTGTGTGTGTGTGAGTGTTTGAAGAAATTATAGTTCAATTCCAAATAAACTGAGTTCATTTACGCTTAATGAACCAAGCTCAATCAAGAATTTAGACATGGGATTGATTTCCACAGAGTTGGGACCAGGAAAAGCTCCATCAAGCTCAGCTTGTTGGCACTCCTAAACACCATCTGTAGCAGCACCACTAAGTAGAATTGGGAGCTATCGGAACATGCCAGTCACCATTTTGCTGTGATTCGACTTATTGCTGGGAAACAATGCTGTGTTTGGGCGAGATCTTGTGATTCCACTCATTGCTGCATGAGTTGGTTCACGCAAGTATACAAGTTGATCATGTGTGATGGTCTTTAACATCATTCCACCAGAGAAGAAGAGAGAAAGCAGAGAACCTGCAAGTTTAGTCATCAGCAAAAATAGATAAACAATCAGATAATCTCATCCTCAAGACTGTAACAACACATTTGCATTTTTGAGACAAGTAGTAATCCAACTTGAGAACATCTTTCTAGCAGAACAAACTTATACTTCTTGTCAGTGGAGTGAAAACAGTGAGATTGAAGCAGACCACTCATATGGTTTACTGCCAAAGGCAGAGTTCAATTGTTCTCCATGAAAACGAAAAGGGTGGGAAGAAAGAAATAGAATATTTTGTATGATTTGTCTGAATTCATAGTGATCGCTTTGTTTGAAGGGATAAGACTGCGTGTATTAATCTTGAGAAGCTCATTTTGTAGTCCTGTTCTTTCCTCTCCAGGTGATGCTGTGGCAAGCTCTCTCCATTGTCCTCAGGCAGGAGATATGAATGCATCTTCCTCCTCTATCTTTAGTTCTAAATGATCTTTGCAGAAAAGGACGATGTGCAGATTTTACACACCCATTGGTAAGACAAAAGGTACAAACAGAAGCACATCAACCTCTCATGGTACTCTATGCTATCAACAGCAAGTTAAAGCTCCTAAACAGTGCATACTGGCAGTCTTCGAAGAAGTGTCTGCGCAGCGGCGAAAGAGATGACTTCAATCACCGGCGTCCGTGAAGCCGACAAAGAAGCCAATTCCGTCCCACTGCACGCGACGCTACTGGCACACCGATCGGAAACGATAAAAAGGAACGAGCATGCATCCCACTATTGCCGTCCATCTCTCTGCAGGCACTCTTTTACCTCGAGGAACAGCCACCACCACCTCCATCATTATGGAAGAGCTGTTCGAGACGAGGAAGATATGTCTGAATCGAGGACAAAAGCGAAAAAGGAGGAGAAAAGCGAGGAGCAGAGAGGTTCGTGAAGGACAAGCCGACTCTGCAACGGAGGACAGAGGGCAAGACTTGGCATTGATGGGCGGAGGAAACTTTACGAGGGTCCGACAAGCGCGGCGGTCGCATCAGATGGCTACGCCCTCGTCTTCACAAAAGGTTTACGGACGCAAGTCCCACGACGAGCTGTGTGCATCAATCAGCTCACAACATGGGAATCTGATGGCCCTTTGTCTCTATTCGGCAAGAACAATTCGTGAGGCACCACAAACAAACTCATCTTAGGATATGAGTTTATGTGTCGTCGTCGTGATTGCAAGCTAAAGCTCCGAGTTGGGATCTCACCAAACAAGGCAGCAAGAAGCCAACAGCTGCCAGGTATGGTGGGTGCGAGAGAGAGCACCACGAAGAGCCATGCATGGCGATCGAGGAGGAAGTCACTTGATTTCTCCATGTCTTTTAGCGGTATAAATCATGCTCGACATAGTTGATCTTGGTTTCCAGTGCTGTGTACTTGACTTTGCAGATTCTTCCCTGGGATGCTAACCCAGCCAGGGTTTTATATGATTGAGGACGGATTGATTTGACTAGGGTTTGCAGAAAGTTGATTTCAACTCAACTATGAGCTATTTTGAATGATTGTTCTAACATGATATCCGACAACTGAAGGGAACCAAACTGTCTGCCTTACGTTTAGGTCAACTTAAAGTTGACTTAAATGATGCCAAACGATTCGATTGGGTCATCGGATCAAAAATATCATGCCAAACGGGACATCATCTCCACCAATCACGAGGCAGGTAAGTTAACAATGGCTCTGCAAACATATATAGCTTATGGATAAGATTATGCGAAGGGAGTCGCTTTACATGAGTCGATAAGATTCCATATTTTGATCCTCTAGTAGTAATATTATCATCAGTAGGTGCCATAAGATCTTGATGTACAGTGTGTGTGTGTGTTGTATGTGGCGTTAGAGACTTGTGAGCGGGGCGTCACTTTTGTTTCAGCTGTTGGTTTGCCTGCCAAAAGACTCCAACCCTCGGATCTCTTCGGCCTTACCAATGGGCGGCATTGGCCTTTCTTCCTTCCCACCTCCCACTCCCCCTTCTCCTCCCAACCCTGCACTGCCTTCCAATCTATGCTTTCCAAACCAAGTGCCGACCCTTTATCACCTCCTTTGTCTTCTTCTCCACTTGCCTCCATTACAAATACCCCACCCCACCCCACCCCTCCTTCCTTCATCTCCTTCTTGTCTCCTCTCCTGCACTTGTCCTTCCCCCACACTCACCCTCCACACGCGGTCTAATCCCTGGTGTGTCCTCCCCAATGGACTGCAACCCCACCTCCGTTGTCCTGCGCCCTTCCTTGGCCCTCGATAAAGAGAGAGAAGCCGGCTCCGGCGGCGTCGTCTTCAGCTCTGCGCTCCTCCCGAACCAAGCCACCATCCCCAAGGCCTTCATCTGGCCTCAGTGCGACAGGCCGACGGCCATCGAGGAGCTGGACTCCCCTGTCGTAGACCTCGATGGCTTTCTTCGTGGCGACGAAGCGTCCACGGCGCGGGCGGTCGACTGCGTCAGGGCCGCCTGCTCCACCCACGGCTTCTTCCAAGTCGCCAACCACGGCGTGGACGCGTCGCTCGGCCGGGACGCGCTTGGCTGCATGGACGAGTTCTTCGGGCTCCCGCTCTGCCACAAGTTACGCGCCCGGAGGAAGCCCGGAAGCATGTGGGGCTACGTCGGCGCTCACGCCGACCGCTTCTCCTCGGAGCTGCCCTGGAAGGAGACCCTCTCCTTCGGCTATCATGAGGCCGGCGACGACCGCGTCGTTATCGACTACTTCACGTCCACCTTAGGCAATGATTTCCAGAGGATGGGGTGAGCCATTAGATTACCCTACAATCGACATGCATCGAGACCCAAAGGGACTGGCATTGCCATTCACGTCGCATTCTAACCTCTTCGGTGCGTGATTAGGTTGGTCTTCCAGAGATACTGCGAGGCCATGGAGAAGCTATCTCTGGTGATCATGGAGCTCCTGGCGATGAGCCTGGGAGTGGACAGAACCCACTACAGAGACTTCTTCGAGGACAGTCGGTCGATAATGAGATGCAACTACTACCCTCCATGTCCGGAGCCGGAGCTGACGCTCGGCACCGGCCCACACTGCGATCCCACCTCGCTCACCATTCTTCGACAGGACCAAGTGGACGGGCTCGAGGTGTTCGACGGCAACAGATGGCGGTCCGTCCGGCCTATTCGCGACGCCCTTGTGATCAACATCGGTGATACGTTCATGGTACGTGAGCTGTCTCTGCGCCTACTGATTACTCAAAAGTTCTCTTTCTATTAGGTGTACATGCAACATAAAATGTTCGGTAATTTAGACACTGCAAAACTGAGATTACGTACTTGGAAGACAATTCCACTGCTGGGAACCTTAATTTCCTTGATGAAGTGAATCCATGTATGGCATGTCGGTGAAGTGCATCAAATCTAAGATTTAGCAGCAATATTTAGGATGATTTGCTGCATGCCATATCATGTCAGCCACAAGCTCATCATCTTCAATATTCTGACTAACTCTTCCGCAAAGTAATCCACTAAAAGAGAGATGAGAGGACACACAAGATGTAAAGATTCAGGAGCATGGTTGTCTGGTTTGTCATCTTGCAGAAAGAAACAGATCTGCATTGTCTTATTACAACAGTGAAATCACCTGCAATTTCTGATAGCTTCTGTGCCTTTGATTTTGGTTTTGTTTGGGAACCAAGGCACTGTCCAACGGGAGGTACAAAAGCTGCCTGCACCGGGCCGTGGTGAACAGACGCCGGCAACGAAAGTCGCTGGCCTTCTTCCTCTGCCCCAGGGAGGACCGCGTGGTCCGGCCGCCGCCGGGGGAGCTCGGCGGCGCGAGGCTGTACCCGGACTTCACGTGGGCCGAGCTGTTGGAGTTCACGCAGCGCCACTACCGGGCCGACATTAAGACGCTCCACAGCTTCACCGACTGGCTTCTCTCCTCCTCTTCCCCATCCCCTCTCCGGTCCACCTGATCATCCCCCTTCTCCCTCATCCACCCACTGTAACTCACAACAGACCGAATAATCTATAGACGCCATGCGTTCTAGTTCATCGATCGTCTCCATTTTAGGACTGGTTCGTGGATCTCGAGTTAGGAGTTGAATTTGCAAGGTGGGAAGAGGAGAGGTGGACGTGATGGCGGCACAAAGGACAAGCGACCAACACATGAAGTTGCAGGAGCAGATCCGGTATCTGATAAGCGACGACGTAGCGAACTCCATGGTGGGCACGGCAGTAACAAGTGTCTCAAGTGGGACGGGGCACTGTGCCGTATTCTAGCGGTCAACATGCTGCAGACTCCAAAAGGGCTTCGTGTACTGCCTCCATTGTAGTGTTCTTGTGCGAGGTTGGGCGCCCGGAGGGGAGAAGCTGATGCTGTAGGTTTTGGAGGCAAGTGTAGGAGGCCAGCAGCCAGAGGCCAGCAGTGGCTGCTGGCCCAAGAGAAAGGTGGGTGAGGTCAGCTCCTTTTGGCCTTTGCCATGCCTTGCCTTTACCCTGCTTCATTAATTTTCCAGCCTCTTTGCTCACTTTGCATTACATTTTGCACGTTAAAAACATATTATCGTCTGTAATTAATTATCTTTAGTGTCTCGATTTTTATATTTTAAAATATTATATTGATACTCCAATAATTACGAAAGTGAAACATCTATGTTCATTTATCTTAACATCATCAATTTTATTAATGAAAATAAGAAAATAAAATGTAAAAAGATAATTTTAATGTTTCAATTGATGATGACCGACGACAATATTACTAGAAGCTACGGATGGCTGTTGTGAATAAGAAGAATTATAACAAGAGGTGAGAGCTACTCTATTGACATAGACATAGTTGTGAGCGACCCTTTTGTCGCTCTGCATCTACATCGGTATTAATATAGTTGTTGAGCAATACCGCTCGACATCTGCATTAACGCTGTTGCAGATGTAAGAGCGACATCACTTAGCCACTACATCAATATCGACACAAATGCAAGAGTAACATCGCTCAACCATTGCATCAGCACCGATACAAAACAACCCTCACCTCTCGGTGCCACTTTCCTTATTCATAATAATCACTTATGACCCCAATGACGTTATCGTCCATCATCACCAACTAAAATATTAAAATTATTTTTTTATTTTTTATCTTCATATTTCTATTGATAAAATCGATCACATTAGGATAAATGAACATAGATATTCATTTTTGTAATTATAGAAATATCAATATAATTTTTTAAAATATAAAGATCTAAATACTAAAGATAACAAACTATATAAAATAATCTATAATTAGCTCTCAAAAACACGTCCCATTCGTGGGTAATGCATTTTATGAGCAATAAAAGGAGAAAAAAATACAATAATTGACTCATTCTTCCTTTTAAACAAGATATCAAATATATATATATATAGGAGGAAGGGAAAGAGGAGAGTGGGATGTATATGACTCTTCAGATCTAAAGGCAATTCATCTCGACATGAGAATGGCACTTCGATAATCTCTAGCAGAACAATTTCTTTGACCTCGAGAAGAATTAATTATGAAATTAGTAACTTGCACAACTTTTTCTTTCCCCTTCTTGAAAATGTAAATAACGACAAAAACCATACCATACCCATCTCCCTCAGAAATGGCAGCATTCATACACCTACTCTCTACGGCATACTCGTCTCGACCTGTTTTGGCCGCCACATTGTCTTCTCGGCACACAACAAGCCTTCATTGTCCTTCGAATATGTCAACCGGATCTCCCATTGCAGAGACTTAACCGTGGTCTCTATTTCACTGATTGTGTTAACATCGTCCCTCACGATCAGCTTTCCTCCCGGCCTTGTTATCCGGTCGACCTCAACAATTACAGGCCGTAGTTGGCACCTAAAATGGAAATGTGACAGAACCATGATTGGTAATTGGAATTATTGGGTGAATTTTGGATGAAAATGTCTATGATACCACACAAGCACATCTGATGGAATCCTTTAGATTAGAATGCATCCAACTTTTAGAGAAGAAAATTTTAATAAAGCATCTTATTTCTCCGAATCTAATTACGCGATAATCACTATTATGAATGTTTAGTTTTGTTTAAAATTATATTTAGGGTTAGCTGATCATCCAGATGCCATAGTTGTAAGTCAAATATTATCAGTATGATCAGAAAAAGGTTACTATCCGGGTTAAAGTATATGCCTAAATATCAAAACTCACTAAGGTCATAAAAAAAAAAGCCCTAATAAAATTAACATACATTAGTTTAGGCCCTCTTTAACTTGTCCAGAACTTTCACAACTCCAGAGTTCATTCATCAGAAACTATGGACAAGGAGAGAGATTTCTAACCACTGCAAGGATTACTGTGAATTATAGGATGAGCTGAATGATTAGATGTAACTTATGAGCAAGCTTAAATCTCATTTTGCATCATTTCAATTTAGTGGTTTTAAATTTACAGTTACACTTACCTGTAATTTTTACAGTTAGATCTAACTTACAGGAAGATCCTATCCGCTTCAAGTCTACATATATATCATCTTTCATCCACGTGCATAAAAAAAAAAATAACTTTTAAGATGAACAACAAGATGAATGCCACAGAGACAAAAATAGTTCAAGCATCTAGAAAGATAAAATAAGTAATATCCATATTCAAAGAAGTGCAAAAGAAATTTTCGTACCTCTTCTTTATTTTAGAGAATAAATGGTCGGCATGGAGAAGATCATATGTTCTTGGGTAGGTGCTGAATGATTCACACCAATCATGATACATTCCAAACAAGCCCCTCTCATAAATAACAGGGAGTGTATCTGGTGAATCGATTGAGACAATATTCATCACCCAGACCTTCATATCTCGCAAAGCTGCAGCAAAGCTGAAAACGACAACAGAAATTAATGCATTGATATAAGCTGAAGATGTAGGAAAGCATGTTAAGGCATAATATCTTGCCAAAATTTGAAAAAAAAAAAAGTTCAAATTTTAATAGGAAACACAAAAAATGTGATACATTGCAATTTGCTGTGAGGCCTACGGATGCATTAGAAAATGGAATAAAGCACAGTCCAAAATTTGAGAAGACATTCAGGAAATATGAGAAGAAAACATAATATGAGGAATTCATGCCATGTTTCTAAACATATAGGGTTGCTGAGCATTTGAAAGAAAGAACCTGCCTTAAACAACCAAATCAACATGAAAAATTATAACAACAATGGTAGAACTTTCTAGAAGAATTAACCTATGCAAAGATTTATGGGTCATTGATAGGCAATGAATTTCAACTTAGATTAATATACTAGAATATCGGTTTTAACCAGACCATGTTACCCTAAAACATCCTGCTTTGTCATGCATCCTCACAATCGAAGAAAACTCACGTATCAAATGCAACTAAATAATTTCTACCAGAAATCTCAGTCGTTGTGAAGCAAACTGTAAAATATTTGCACTGTTGTTTGCACCTATGTTGATAAGATCAACAATCGACTTGAATTTCATAAATAAATATAGAACTTGTAGCAGGAAAAGAATAATGCCTGTCAAAGCTAAACTAGAATACAAATAAGCATGTGCTTACCCTCCATATACAGATCTCATGTCCATGACATTTCTCACAGTAGACCAGTTAATTCCCATTCCACCGACATATGATTTGCTAACAACCCGTTTCCAGTGCTCATAGTCTGCTACAAAGTCTTCTGGTGCAGGTTTACCATAAACCCCAGGTTGAGAATTGTTTAGCCAGTGAGGAACCTTCTCCAACCTTTGTGGCCACTGCTCAGGCCACATCCTCCCATGACTAGCTGAATCTAGAGGCACCTTGTGCATACATGCTTGGAGTGGAACATTCCTGCATGCCAGCAGATGTCACCAAAACTGCACATACATACTTCATATAGATGAAACCAAACAAGTAAAGGATCCCCAGCCCCTCCCTCCAAAATAAAAAGCATACCATGCTGCATCTGCATCATCGGATTCTTGGCAAAGTCGTGGATTATCTTCTGATCTTTTCTCGTAGCATCTATTGTCAATAGGTTTTCTATAGATAGCTAAACCAACTTGGTTCAGTTCATCACTTGTTTTATTGACCATCTCCCAGCACATAGATGTTGTCAGTGCAGTCATGGCTGGCATCCAAAAGAGGGTTAGGACAGTTTAAACCTATTTACTTTGTTGACACATATACTAAGAGACAAGCCAGGTGACTGTTTGCCTTTATATATCTACTTCATCAACAAGTGAAACAGAAATGACTAGCTGAAGCCTATTATATCACCATGTAAGTGATTTTTCATAGTTTGAACAATTAAAACATATACTAGTAGAAGATAAAGAAGTCGGTAGTACAGGGAACTTCCACTTTGTGAAATGCTAGAACACAGTTCTTTTTTTTTTTTCAGGCAGAAGATCACAAAAAACATTTTCTTAAAATAGTTTACCAGAGAGATGGATATGAGGTATCATCAGCATTGTGCAATCAATCCCTAATTTATGCAATGTAGACTGTGATAATTCAGGAGTTAAATTTATGATATAAGGAAATATACAGAAAATTTGTTAACTCAATCTAGCTGTCATTTGATTACTTAAAATGCAAGGCATAGATAATTTGGCAATATTCCTTGAGATTACTAATCAAACAATATAGGCCCTTCCTTTGAACCTATTTCAAACTTAGAATAAATATAAGCCACGATTTCTACCTTTCCAGATCCCAACATCTTCTGGATCAGTTCGGTAAACTGGAGTTGCTGACCAGACAAAGTAACCACCAGGACGCAGCAACCGATTCAGCTCCAACAAAAGCATACCACCTATAGGTCTCAACTTTTAGATCAAAGATCCAATGGCATAAGAGAAAGAACAAGCTTAATCAACACAAGTACCTTCAATATGCCATGGCACTCTGCACCGGGCACAATGAACAACATCAAAGACCTTACTAGGGAAAGGAAGTCTTTTGCTACCCATGACTGCTGATATAGCTGGAATGCCTCTCTCAAGAGCAAATTGCACTTGCGCCTCATGCTCATCTTTGGGTGCAAATGACATGGTCAGAACATCTCTATCAAAGAGATAACCACCAAAACTAGCCACTCCACAGCCAACATCCAGCACAACACGGCTCCGTTTTCCCCATGCTATATCAGGCAATGACTGCAATTATTCTCAAAAGAAAATTGAATAGTGTTCAGGAAGATTGTTTCCATCAAATACCTAATCTAGTCAGTAAGAAAACCAGAAAACCTAACAAACAGTTATACCTTACTGGAATCTAGATAGCAGGAAATAAGAAAAAAAATCCAGAACTTTTACATCCAACTCCATTTTATTATCTCCTAATAATTCCATGTGAAGTTACTAAGCAAGTGTAAGCAAATAAGAAACAAGCATGAATTAACTGCAGGAATCTGCAAGAGAAGTCTCAAATTCAAAATTATGCATCATGCACAATCCAATAGGTCAATGGAATAGCACAAGAAACAACAGTATGAGTGACTTGGATTGTCTCAACAACCAGAACTGGCAGGGTTAATAGTGACAAGGAGTGCAGAGTAGAGGATAAGTTATTACCTGAGAAAAAGTTCAACCAGGAAACAGGTATGACTATTCCAGTGGATTAAATTAACAAGCACTCAGGACGGTGAGTAATATTAGTATTGATGAAGGCCAAACTGGGAAATAAAACTTGTGTACCTCCTGGATGAAATCAATATAATGAAGTGCACCATGTATAAACTGAGTTCCGCCTCCTGGAAAATTGATATATTCTCCAGAAACTTTCACCCAATTTTGGTGTCCTTTCACTTCTGCAAGCTTGGTACGTGGCACATTGTTGTACCATATCTGCGGCAAACCATAAAGCAAGGAAACCAAAGATTACAATGGAAAGAAGTTAATAGACAGAAAAAAGAATAATGGCTACACGAATACCTTTTCCCGACTGTTGGGCCACCTCACTGGTAGTCTGTATCCATCTGGCAGAGGAACAAGGCAGGTTGGTGGCTCTTCAGGGCAGTGCCTCTCTCTATGTTCATAATGCCCAGTGAAGTGTAGCTTCTTAATGGCTGCCACATTGTCAAGACAAGGAATGTAATCTTCTCCAGTAGTGACATTACAGAGTTTCCAGGTGGAATCAAAATTTTGGCCGTCGGGTGAAGATAATATTTGCACTTCCTTCTCGTTCTTTGATTCTGCTGCCTGGCTAGACCATGCACCATTCTGGGTATTGGTTTCATTTAAAAGCTCTGACTGGGCCCCAGATGGGAAGACCTCATTGCCACCTGTGTCCTTTGGTTGATCCCCCTCTTTGTTTCCGTCGTCGAAGTCTTGTGGTGTATTCTTGTCTCCATTTTGCTCCAATTTCTCCTCTACCGGACCTTCATTGTTTTCATCCTTATTTTTGCCGCCATCTGATACCTCATCTTGTTCTGATTTCTTATCCGTTTTAGTATCATCATCATTTTCAGCTTCCTTTGATCTGTCCTCTATGTTCTGGTCTTGACGATCTGCCTGGTCACCTGTGTCAATCTCCTGATCCACGTCTCCAGCCTCCTTGATTGTTTCTCCTCCTCCTTCTCCATCGACATCACTAAAGGTACCAGTTTTTGAAGTATCTTCCAACTCATTTTTAGAATCATTGCTTCCCTTTGGAAGATCCTTCACTTTGGTTTTCTCTACTGGCACTTCAGCTGTTTTATCTGATGCAGAATAGGCTTCATTTGGAACATTGTTTTCATTGTCATTGCCATCACTGCTTGTTGAATCATTGGTGACATCGCCCGAACGATTCTCAAATGACCTAGAATCGGACTTAGCAACTTTGTCATTAGTCTCAGATTGGGTATCGGCCATCTCCACAGGAATGACCGTTGAGGATGTCATCATCCATACTCCAACTAAGCAAAGGGCGACAAACACAACAATTGTAGTTGTCGAGCATAATGAGGATGTCCCCCTGCCATCCAACCTTGAGCTTCTCCCAAATGCCATGTTTGTTGCATGTAAATTTATCCAAATATTTTGTCTGCGAACACCAATTGATTTTTCATTGGTCATTCTTTAGCAATATACCAAACCAAAATGTCTCATTCGGTACATTAAGAAAAGATTTTGTACATGAAAAGGACAATAAAGAGAAATTATGGTATTCATTTGTCTACTGCAAAAATTTAGACCAAAATGTTTGTTAAGCTTTTACCAAAGCCACAACTTATAGATGATCAAACCAGAAAGAAGTGACGGCAATACTAACATTCATAGAAGCATCACTTTATGACTACAGATCAGTAAGTCAGCTAGTAAGTAACCAATGAAACATGTATATAATCGTCATAAATTATTCTAAAAATACCTCCTCTAGACGACAAAAAGGCAAGAGAGGCCGATTAAAGTTACCGACTCACAGATCTGAGAAATTTTCACTTCAGCATCTCAATAAGAACATTCAAGACCAAAAGACAAATTTTCTAGAGTCTCATCTCTAGAACAGGTTGCAGATCCAAATTGGAGAACTCCCAGATAATTACTGATGATTAACGAACCCATTTGTTGAGAGCTAACTAACAAATCTACATCAATCAACGCGGATAAGAGTACGCTGGATATATCAGATAAAAGATTCGCATCTTACTTAAATAGCCAATTATCCGTGCCAGATCTAAAGAAACACCAAGCTAAAAAAGAGAAAGAAAAACGAAACGAAAAAGAGAAAAGGAGCAAAGGGAAAGATCTACAATGAAGATGACCAGAGCACAAAAAAAAAAAAATGAAAATGGCACGGAAACGAAATCGTGGGTAGCAAAAGCAGGATATCCACGAGTACCTCTCTCCGGCCGGAGATCTCTACCGAACTAAGCGGACTGGCGAGGGCTTTCACCCTCGGTCGACGGCTTCGAGATGAGACGGAGACGGAAGAAAGAGCAAGCCGGCTTTATAGGAGGAAGCAAGCGAGCGCCGAGTGGGAGTGAGGTGAGATCCTTGTTCTAATGCCAGGACTGCTGCCCAAAGTTCCGATTCAAGCGACCACTTGCGCCCCGACAGGCCACCGTGGCGCACGACAAAGAACCGAGAAGGTGGGTGGTGGGATCGGCCTCGTCAACATCGTCCGTCGGATCCTAAGTCGCGACTGTTGTCGGGCCACGAAGCGACTCTCTTTATAATTATGCCCATGTCTTATTTAATTACGATTCTGCTTCCGCTTAAACTAAATGATGTATTAGGCGGTGAAGGAGAAGGCTTCACCGACAAACACTGTTTCAATATAACAACCGACATATTGTTATAACGCCTTCTCAACTGTTATATGTTTTTGTGAATATAACAGCATATGGTTGGTTACATTAATACCTCTTTTTTTCATCTACTATATTGGGCTTATGGAAAGTATAGAGGTAAAGTTTCTAGTAGTTCCAAAGAGTTTCATATCTTTTGTATACTTTAGCTCAGTGGTAAGGTTATTGCTTTTGGTGGGTTGCTTCAGGTGCTTAGGCCATCACATGGACAATTGCAAAAGGAACAGAGGAGAAAAGCAGCACATTTGGATCCAAAGACAAGAAATGCAGACATTCCTCCCATGGAAAGAATTGAACAGAGCTCACCAACAGGGGAAAGCATCATGACTGAGGCATCAAGCTAGGATGCAGATGTTCTTGTGCCACAGGAAAGAGATGGCTACAAAACATCATCAATATGGTTTGAGTGGTTCATCAAGCACTCAATAACCTAGAGCAAGAGATATCTCCATGGTTTCAGCTAAGGAGTACTGAGTACTGAATTCTTGGAATGTGGAACGGTCCTACATGCAGCCAAGTGCCTTTACCACCTTTACATGGCCATCATCTCTATATGCATGAAAACATTTATGAACAAGATTCATATATTTACGACAGGATGAAAGTGGGAGGAAGAACATATCTAAAGTTTGAGTTCAGGTGCCACCCTTCAGGAGCTCCATGATACTTGATCGCTGCTCAACGCTTAATTGCTTTGGGAAAACGATGTGGAACTTTATTCATAGATTACCTCTTACAAAGTGGATAAATGATCTCATCCTGGAAAGAGCAGCTCATCTTTTCCCCAGTGGGAAGGCAGAAAGAGAATGACCATCCTGTAAGAGCATTCACCAAAGGAACCTCTGCTTTCAGAACCAAGTCATTGCCTACCCTCTTGAAATTGGGGTGCTCCTTTTCTGATATTACAAAGACTATGTCGGCAGGGAAGCTTCCTGGTCGCTCATCCCCCTTGCCTTCAAATGTTATCTTTGTTCCTTTCTTCCATCCTGGCTTGATCCAGATTGTTTGGAACAATTAATCTGCCAACAGGAAAAATAGAAGGCTCAGAGAAGGTTTGACATTCATGTTAACACTCAAATCAAGATACTGTCAGAGAATGCTAGAATCTTGAAGATCCAGGTGATCAAAGCTGCAGGTAGCAAAGTAGAAGAAGATATAGTATAAAGTTCATACCTAACCAGAAAAAGTTTTCCAAGTATTTGGTGCATTTGCATTCTTGTCACCGAGGAAAATATCGGAGAAATAAATGTGGACAACTTTCAAGATCTTTGACTAAGACTTTCAGATAGAAGTGAAATAATCTTTACATGGAGCCAGATGTTTGAAATCACGACTCCTGGGATCCAACCAACAAATCACAGGACCACTCAGTGGATAAGACACAGAACAAACAATTGGATACCAACTCCATGTTTTCAGCATGTGGGTACCAATTTAATGATCTTGCGGACGGTAAAGCAGACCCTTCAAGCTTACACAATACAGTAGGCCCAAGCCAATTCATCTGGTGCCATAAGATCTAAGAGGTTAGGAACGCTGCTGAGCTCATATAAATTATAGGGGAGAACAAATATAAGTATGATGGACCACAGACCGGTAAGATGCTTGATTGGTTAAGAAACTAGAAGGTGCAGGTCAAAGTAGACTAAGAACTTTGTAATTTTGAATACTTTGTAAAGATATGATACCCAAGCTCTGTGTAACAAGTAATATTGAACTGAAAAGAATAGTTAATCTTCCTAAACTGCACAGATAAGATTTACTTTTGATTATATGTTACATTTGTGGGACCACTCAACGATCGAACATGCTGATGTTTCTGATTAAAACACAAATTATGTGTGTCGAGGGATTGAAACGGGCAATCTTATACAACTATTTGACAAACAGGTAACTACGCACGATGTTAAAGAATTTATTGATTGAAAATTAGTTCCACTTCCGGGCATCAGCTGCGGAACTAAGACAATCTAGTTCTACCAATTCCAACAAATTTCCCCTTATGAAATGTGTCACCATAAAGCCACTTCTTTGAACTTTTCTCTCAAAGTAATCTACTTGTTTCACATCATGTTTTCTCCACTTTCCTTCAAGACCTAACCATTTCTAACGTTTGTAGAACCTTCTAAATGAAGATGATTTACCTTGTTTATACACTTATCCTACCACATAGGCATTGAAATTTCCTAGGCCCTCAGAATTGCTTGATCTGTTCATACACTATGGTTTTCAGAAACATTTGATTGCCCGGAGCAGGAAAATAGAAAAAAGTTGTCAAGTGAATAAAAATGATAGAATATTCACTTTTCAATATCATATATGTCTTAAGGCTGGCTGTTATGAATAGTTTTCTGCCAGTGAAAATTAGCATCTTTCCAATTTCTACTTCGTATTGAACACACAGCAATTCCTCGACAAATAAGAACAAAATCGCAGAGCAGAGCGTATACCCATTGTTGGTGACGATGTCCCTCGTGAACTTGACCTCCTTCTTGCAGCCGCGGCAGAGCTCCTCGAGCGTGCATCCAAGCTTCCTCTCGACAGACGGCGGCCTTGGTCCACCAGTAGGCATCCTTGAACTCCCTTCCTGAACGACTCGTTCTCCGCAGTCTCTGCAGCTCCTGGCTTCGGTGTCCAGGTGATTCCGCTCCAACCATTGCTCTGTTGTCCTGCTCATCAAGTATGACCCAAGGAGAACTAAATCAGTAGAGGGGACGAAACACAAAAATGACAAGAAAGATGACAAATTTGGCAATAGTAGAGAGAGGATGCGAGGAAGGAGCACCTTATAGGCTTCGGAGATGGCTTTGAACTTGGCCTCAACTTCGGGGCGGGAGGAAGGAGGGTGTTTGTCAGGGTGCCATTTCTTGACCAGGGCTCTGTAGGCGGTGCGGATTTCCTGAGGGGAGGAGTGCTTGGGGATGTGGAGCACCTCAAAGTAGAACTCCAAGTGGTTACCCATCCCCGCACTCTTCCAGGGTTGATAGTTGCGGGCCGCCGATCCAAGCGCGCAGAGAGAGAGAGAGAGAGAGAGAGAGAGAGGAGCAGGAACGGACCGGAACGGCTCGACGTACAATACAGCACGGAGAGGGAAGAGTACACACATCGTCGCGATTTTAGTCACGGGACGTACGTCGACTCAGCACCTCACTCGCCCTCGCATTCGATCGTACCCCAAGTCGTGGAATTTGTCATGTTTCGTTGCGTTGCTTGTTTCTTAAGGAAATTTTCTACTCCGTATAAAACCTTTTATGCACAATTTACCGATTACTACATTTAAGTATATATACAATAATCGAATACGACATGTGTAAATATGCACAAGTAGCATACATTTTAATGTTTAGTCGGATTTTTATAAATATTATATGCTTAAATGATTAGTCATATTCGAAAATGAAATAAATAAAATTTAAGATATAAAGACGACTATTACAAATAGTGATAAGGGTAAAAATGGCAATGTGACACGCCATGACGTCAGCCACGCCTAGACAACACACTGCCCGAAGAAGTCGGCATTAACACATAACCTAGGCTTGGTTCTTCACGCCACGCCAACCCCATGTCAGACGCTATCAGCCTGCCTCCTGCAAGCAGCCACATCAGGTAACATCAAACTCATCTATAAATACCCCAGAGTTCTAAACGAACAGTGGGGAAAAGAAAAAGGAGAACGTACTCGGAGGCATCTCTTCCTCCAAAACCCTCTTCACATCGCTAATTTGATCGTCGGAGGGGTCGGGCCGAGCTCCCGGCCCGACCTGTGTGCAGGTGCGAGACGGTGTCACCTCTTCCCGGCGCTGCGATGGAGCTTCCTCCAGACCTGACCTGCCGACACGACGGCCCCGAGGCCACGGCATAAAGGTGTTCACACTAACAAGTAGTACTACACAATTTGATCATGAAATATCGATTGCTTTGTTGAACCTTATATGATACTCTGAATTCATATCGATGATAAAACGATCGATCGATCGATGAACGTTTATGTCGATTCAACCTTTGCGATGGATAATTTGATTGATCTAAAAATTTTGGACTACAGAAATGTATAGGTTTTTTATGATAAAGATGGATCTACAAGTATCAACATAAATAAAGAAACCCATCATTGATTGAGCCACCAAAAACAATACGACAGGAAGAGACTGTTCTTTCCAAAGTATTAGATCTCAATTCCTATTCTCTTTTCATCGCAGCAGCCGCTCATTTCATTTCATCCATGGCTGACCGCTGTAAGAGCTCATGATGCATGTGGACCCGCGCGTGACATCCATGAGGTGCAAGAGAAAGCGGAAGCAACAAGAGTTCATTGTCATGCTGTGCGAAGGAATGATGAACTGCGAAGCTTCTCCATGAGGTGGTCTTCTTCGGGCCAAGCTTTTGCTTGCGGTGCTGGTTGTCATGTTGCATCTGTGGCTACACCATCGATGGAGACGTAATGAACCGCACCTCCATCGGCCTCTTCTTTTTCTTCCTCCCTTCTTATGAGGACTGCCTCTAATCATCTCATTCCATATGGCTCTTATCATCCCTCGCATGCCAAGTGGCTCCCATTTGTACACAACCAAACTAGCAGTGTTAGCCACTAGATTATGTTGTCTTCGGTCCTACAATTGTTTTGCTTCCTTCAAATACTTTCTTATCATTTTTCGAATGAATGATGATGATCTTGAATCATCAACTTCGCCGATAAGATAAAAGAACTCATCTTCTTCATCGTTTATCCTTTACGAAGAAACAAGACAATACATCTCAACATAATCGATATAATTTCAATATTATTATATTTGGATAAAAGGAAGAAAAAGAAAAAGGAGTGGTAGAAGTTTTAGATAGATCGTGTTGTGTGGTTTGTGCCTTACGCACTGTACTGTTTGGGAAGAACACAACGAAAGACGCGTTTCCTTCCAACGCGGAGTAATACTTTTCCAAGGATGGCTAATCTATTCACACCAAAGATTCAACCAAGAGTTTGTCGAGTGATAAGAACTGAGCGTGGTCGGCGCATTCGTGTGAAGCTTCCACTGGTCACTAGGAACGATTTGGATTCCCTAAATTGACATTTCACACCATTGTTGAACTTAGAAAGCAACTCACCCTATCATCAAGTGGACTATAATTTTCTTTGTATTATATATGTGTTAAGTCCACCAAAAATATTATTTTGAGTTAGTATATGCTATTTATTCTATTTTTAAATTATATGACATAAAAACATGATCGGAATAGATTATTATGCTCAGTTGATATGATAGTTTATATATTACATCGATATGCGATAAATATGTAACAGATAAAAATGTTGTATCATTAATATTCTTTTAATCCTTTTCACAAATAAATATTCAATGAATTTTTATATTTAGTAGATAATTGTTTATCGAATCACAACATTAAACTCTTTCTATTTCCTATTGGGTATTTATGAAATCACGATATATTGTAAGAAAAATATAAAATATTTAAAAGATTATATTGAGAATATATATATATATATATATATATATATATATATATATATATATATGAAACTACAACCCATCTTCCTTAAATTTATTGACTCGGCCTAAGTCGACACGCGAAGTCTTCGCCCAATGAAGCTTTATTCTCCTTTATTTCTCTTTTCTCTTTCCTAAATCTGTCTAATACACTCATCACTTGTGGACTTACCACCAAGTCTTCTTCCCTTACATATAGGGGAGAGAGAGAGAGAGAGCACCATCAACGGGAGGCATGGAAGGTGGGAGAGAGATGGGGTTAGATGATTCCTTCAAGAGGCCGGGATCCATTCCGTTCAAGTGGGAGATCCAACCAGGTGTTCCCAAGCACGGGGATGACACGATGATCACTGCATCGCCCAACGTAGTAACCCGAAAGCTAAGCCCTCCTCCATCCATGCACGCCGCCGGCACCTCCCCTTCCCCCTCGCCATCCAGCTATCAGGCCTTCTCCTCCCTTGGCTGCTTCCCTGCTTCTTCCATCAGGTACAGGAACTACAAGAAGACCGCCAAGCTCTTTTCCCTGATGCGCCGTCGCTCCATGTCCGATCAGTACTCCATGCCTTCTTTCGCGTCGATTCGGGAAGACGACGACGCCTCCGACGCCGGCAGCAGTTCGCTGGCCCTCTCAGACGCAAGCAGTGTTTGAAGCGATGGCTGGTGACTCTACGACTGCTGCTGCTGCTGCGACGAATCTGTAGAGCACGCCAAGAGGCACCACTGCTTATCGTTTCATCTGTACAAAGATCTCTGGTTTCACTTGTCTTGTTCCGTATCGGCTTTGGATTTCGGAAGCTTAGCGATCTTGATGAACGGTTCATTCTTGTCCTTCGTAGCAGAGAGTACGCATCGAAGATGAGATTAACGCCGTGTTGTCTTTTTGCTTTTGACTGCAGAGGAGAACAACTCTGCAAAAAGAGTCGATGTTTCTCATGATTAATAGTGTGGATCTTAAGACTTAGCATTAAAATTGACACGTCTCACCATGCAATCTTATCGTCTCCGTGATTTCGTTGTGGAGAAGATTACGGAAAGATCAGGTCGCCACAATCAGCTTTCGAGATTGAGCTATCACATTGGATTCGGTACGTCGCATATGGACATACAAAAAGGACCGGCTGGATATCACTTGGATTCGGTACGTAGCGGCTGCAAAGAAGACAAGTTCTTCGCTGCATTAGATCTGCAACATGGAAATGCAGGATTTGCTTGTGTCAGACTGCTAATTCATGTATCGAGTTGGATCTGAAATATATCGATCCACCCAATGATGGGCTCTCAAAAATATTCGGAAGCATTAATGTGCGTCTAATTCTACCCCAATCTTATAATATCTGAAGTAAAAGAAAGGGTAAATGTCAAAAGCTCATCCATCCTATCCTGTAGAAATCTCGTGAGATCAAACAATTCCATGAAAACATGAACTATGTCGGTGTCATGTCAAGCTAAAGGATCCATCAAGCATTACATCAAGTTCAACAGTAACACGTTCTGAAGGTCAGGGCTTTGCTCTACAGCAGTTGGAGATGATTACAGCAACCACAGAGAGGGATGGGGATGAGAGATGAGGTTAAGATATGCTTAGGCCAAGAGCCAGAAGTTCTTCTGCCACCTTGTGCTGATCAAGTACCCACCCACTCCTCTGCTTTGCTTCCTCACCGCCAGCGTCAAGCAATCGGCTTTGCTGATGCACTGCTCCACGAATTCCTCACTGCTGCTCCTCAACATGCTACGATTTCCACAGACAAAAGTTTCAAGAACATTACTGATCAAATCCTCATAGAAGAAACAAGAAGGAATTGTGCTAAGAATAGCAAGCACTCTGATGGAGATGTCACTGTGTTGTTAGGTCTACTATGATATGCTCCACTGAAGCTACATTACCAGCAGAACGGGGAAGGCTTGCATTGGCTCAACACCAGAACAGAAGCCTCCAGCTTCTTCACTTGGCTTAGCACAGTTGCCAGCTTAGCTCCCTGAATGATTAATGCTTCCACCTCCACCTTGTCATCAGATTCAAAGAAAACATCAACACAATGGTAAAAAATTGAGATGCAATTGTTAACTTTTTTTGGTAGATGATCTTTAACCTCCCCCGCAGAGATCAAACAAAGGAAGAAGGATATATGAGCATCATACCTCAGGCTTGCAGGCTTTGCACAGGGTAGCCAGAGAGTTGGCAAGGTTGGTAGCATCATCCTCTCCTCCACCCCTGAGGTGGTGGTGGTCAGGAGGAACAACATAGAGAAGGGTGAGGAGGTCCCCCTTGTTGGCCACATGGGTCGAGGCCCACATCATGGCATGCTTGGCCCTTGCGCTGCTGTCTATCACCACCATCACCCTCTTCTTGGACACCATACCACCACCACCGCTCTCCCCCCACCACCCCGTGGCCTCCTCCCTGTCCCTCGGGCTCTTCCTCCCCCACCTCCTTGAACCACCCTCTGTGGAGCTGGAGTGGCGGTAGGAGTGCCATCCCTCACCGCCGCCGCCACCGACGCTCAGCAGCCTGAAAAAAGACTCTCCATGTCCACCATTACTCCCCATCCTTTCCTTCTCTTCTTCAGTACTACAACTAGTGTCGCAGCTCAATTGGTTTGGTGGATAGGAAGCAAGGGAGATCGGGAGGTGGTGGTTTGCATTTAAGAGAACTGGGAGGCTCACGAGAAAGAAGCATGAGCTGGATACGTTCATCCGAGAAGAAGGATGGCCTCATCTTATGCCTTTTCTCCTAAGCTCATGGATTTACTGTTACGCTTAGTTCATGATTAAGATAAGCTCCCTCTTCGAGATAAATCAGTGTGATAAGATCCTAAAGTCTTATTGATACCAAATGATAAGACCTTAAAGTTTTATCGTGGAAGAAATGGGAAAAATGAGAATGATAACGATCGTTTCGAGGGGATCGACCTCCTAGGATTTGTCGAATAATATTTTTCATAGATTGCTGAAAAGAAACAGTTACATCCTTATTTATAAAGTTCTACCCAAAGTCCATCAGGTCTTGAACTCTAATAATAAATAAATATTAAATAAATCTCTACTTCATTCTAATTGAACCAAATTGACTCAATAAATAACTGGACTAAACAGACTCAATAAACATTATTCAAAAATTCAGAAAAGGATCCTAACACATGACAATGGATGATCTTCACAAGAAGAATATTTTATACTTTGAACATGACCCACACTAGGATAATACGATTGGATGATAATACTATAATTATCATTAATCAAGAAGGAAATAATTTTTTTTAAGTTTTAGTAAGAATTATTATTATGATGATACGGTAGGATGATATTATCGAGACAGTTGAATTTTACTAAATAGTTTCGAGTTCACGACATTACAATAGTATCATAGAAATAATACTGCAATTATCATTTTTTAAGAAATAAATTAAAAGAGATTTTAATTTTTGGTCTGACCACTGAGGAATTGAGATATTTGAATTTTATAAAAACTTAGATTGATAATTATTTTGTTTAAAGGATAAATAGTGACGATGAGTTTTGATTATAGAACCTTAAACAATACGATGTCATCTTTACTAATCAAGCTAATTAGCACATTTAATGATAAGTAATTTTGAGGAATAGACTCATTTATGCTTATTGGACAAAGGATGAGGCATTGCAAGAACTTAAGAATGTTGAGAAAATAACTATTCGACATCATTTATTAAGAATGTAATTTTGATTTCATCTTGATGACGAGATGAAATAAATAATAGAATACCTTAATTTAAAGAATAAATGAAAAATAAAAAGAACATGAACGCTTGTGTCACTCCTTTACTATAATTATATAAAATGGAACATTCTGTCTCTCTATTGAATATATATATGAAACAAAAATATAATAAGAGACCTCACGAAAAGATAGCAATCCTCAACTATAAGACAAAAATTACATAGTCACTTCAATGTTTCTTCCAGCAGCTGCATCGCATGATGATCCAATTTCCTGCAGTTGATGGATTCTCCAAAAGCTGCGGTACAACTTCAGGTCCCCAAATATTCCACGAGAGCATACGCAACCAGCGTTGCTGCTAGAGATTCGACACCCTATCAAATCACAAGTCCACATGCCAAGGCACCAGAAAAGACGAGAAGAAAACAAAAGAAAGGATCACAAGTCACATCATCTCACAGCAACCAGCTTGCCTTTTTCCCTATGAAAAGTGATCAAAAGCCTCAAATAGTAGTCATCATCATAGAGTGCAGAATCAAAAGCATCGTACAAGTGTAACAGAGGAGACATGATGACAAGAACGTTTATGAATTGAACGGTGAATGCAAAGAAAACGGAAAGAAGACAAATGTAACACACCCGAGTAATTGGCCGCATGATTCCTGCCTTCACGGGTGCAACCTGTTGTGCTGTTCAGGCCCACGCACATGAATCACACAGCCTTTCACTGCATTAGATTAATAAGCATCGGGATGAAAGAACAGAAGTGAGAGAAAAGAGTCTTCTATTGGTTTCTTTAGTCCTCACTGTTTCTGTCCTTTCTCCCTACTGTTCACGCCTTAAAAAGGGCTTCAGAAAGATAACTCTTTTAGCACAGAGGAAGATGCCAAAAAGGAGCGATGGAAAACAGATGAGACAAAATATATTTCATGCAAAACATTTCTACCTGGATTGGAGTCGAATATAATAACTCACAGCTGCGCAATAATATATGCTAACTCGAACAAAGAAGCAACCATCATATTGTAATATCAAGTCTCTGCATTCCAATGGGACAAAGCTATATAACACAGTCGATTTTGCATTGTAACAAAAGATAAAACAGACAAACTGAAAAAGAAAATCTCACCTTGAAAAATTCTTTGTCATTGTGATACTTTGATTCATCAAAGGAAAATGATACAATCTCTCTTATTTTTCTTACCAAATTACACCGTATCTCCTCTGGTATACTACTGTTAGCCTAGAAGAGGTGTTTCATATAATGATAATTATGATAAGAATAACAACCGCTATTTCATCATGAGCAATGCTTTGATTTTTACCTACTCGGAAGGGGATCCAAAAATCCAACCAGAAGCATCCATCAGCAAAAGCAGGTTGGAACTGGAAGCAACAAAGCCATATTTAGAGGAAGTACCTGAAGAAGAAAACTGCACAAGTTCTCATCCTTTGTACGAGCTGTCTATAGAGGATGGTGCCTGCTAGCAGATGCCTTCCTTGGATGGTAGACTTTCAGATATCTGATGAGACTACATGGGAATACATGAATTAGTAATGTACCGTAGGAATTCAAAATAGAGAAATTTGATCCCCTGGAACGTGATATCTAGCTCATCAGCACAAAACTTACCTGCATTATGTTATAAAACATCTCAGATATGGAAACAAAAACAACAAAGGTAGCATCTTCTTGCCCGGCTGCATCATCAAAGGCCATTATGATGCAATGTAGAAGCCAATTCTCTGCTGAAATCAATGATAAGAACTTGATGCAGGCATCACTATGACCAATCCACCAATAACAATGTATTGCAGATCGCTAAGCATATGAAACAAAAGACTTTTCCTTCAAATATCTTAGCTTCATGGGCCATAAATCTAGACACGATCCTGATATCTTCCAACATGGATGACTCTGAAGTCCTACCAAATGACAACCAGTGCAGCCCGCTACTGCTATAAGCTTACTACCTGTGAAGCTGGAACCACTTTCATATGGCACAGGTCCTTCTTGAGACTTCATGTGTGCATGATTGGAACGCAGCCAAGTTAAATCAAGAAGAAAATTACATAAAGTGACATCTAGCAATGTGTTAAGAGTTCCTGCAATAATTCAAAAAGAAGGAAAATGTCCATGGGGAAAAGGTGATGGCCCTTGGGCCTCATGATTGAACTGCTTGCTTGTTGTTCTCAAATGTTCTTTTGCCTATTCCTTGTGTATTCAAAATCAAATTTCTTCTTTTTGTTCCAAATGAAAAAAAGAGACACTAGAAGTAAAGATCTTGACTCAAACCCATCAAGTCAATCCAACCCGACACTTTTAAACTGGTTCACCAATAGAGTGTGGGTTACAAAAATCTTAAAGGTGGAGTCAAGTACTCAAGTTGGCTTGGAAGTTGGAACCAACTAAATATTATTCTGAGAATAAAAAGAAAGAAAGAAAAAATTACCTTAAATCATCAACCCAATTCTCAGTCTGACCCAGTAGCTCTATAAGCCAATTTGCTGAAGATATCTTAACAAGCTAGCAGATTGAAGCTAATATAAGCATATACATCCTTATTACTCAATTTCAATTGACTCATTCCTTGTTCTTAAATAGATGAATAGGGCCAGATTAATATGTAGTCATAAATATAGACCAATTATATATGGATATACTTACTCCCAAAGATGGTAAATCAGTATGCTATTATAGATTACTTGCCCTTAATGTATATTGTTTTTTCTGTATATTTATGTTTCTTACTCGCAAAAACTTTATTTTATCTTAATTACCCATATTTATAATTTTTACTATATTTCTGTTTTTGCTTCTATTAAATAGCATGTCTTTTGCATTGCAAGTAAAGGCTGTATGTGAGAATGCCTAATGCTTACTCTTAATATTATGCCTGTGTTACTGCTATATATTGTTTAATTGTAACAATATCAGGTGCAGCGCCAGGAAACATACCTCCAAAAGATTTTTAAACAAGCAAAAACCTCTGAGCACCTACCTGTAAAAGTTTTGTCAGGAACTGAGGATAAATAATATTTTTATAATTTCTAGTACAAAAGAAAATTCATAACTCACCTTTTCAACATTGATCCTGCTCAACAGCTCTATGAAAAATGTCATCACCAAACCAGACAAGCTCAATAGTCATCAGAGCCAAATCACCTGCAAGAAATACAAATGATTAACAATAGGGAATTCACTGGTAAATATGTCACTTGTTCTTTGAGTTTCTTAAATTATTTACACAGAATATCATAAATACAGCATGGTCTAATCCAACCACCTGAAGCCCTGATCAACTGAATGATTGATACTGCAGCTCCAAGAAGTGGAATCCTTTGAACTCTCCAGCACCTAAAGCAGCATAAGAAATTAAGTCACCAAAGTTACAAACTGATAAAATCTTGTCTTTGCTAATCTTAAGAATATAAGAAAAAAGAACAATAAAAGGACAAGGACAGCCAACAAGATGTGTTAATTTTGTTCTTTCTTGGGTATACCAAGCATGCCATGGTGATTAAGCTCATTAATTGGCAATTTGTCGATGCGGTGGTATGAAAACTCAGCAGTAGGCTTTACCAACCAGCATCACTTGAAAATCATATAAGTCTAATATAAATGAGGTATGCTGCAAACATACAACTGTAACATAAGATATTACCTTAATGAAGGAAAATCACATTTGATGATTGTGCACATAATGTAATACGATAAGATGTGGTGACCTTCTCAAATAACTTGAAATTACAAATGACAAGCACCGATTCTACTACCTGCTAGATGTTCTGAAACAATGATCAAAATGGAAAATGAGAAGAAGATCATAACACCAAAGATACAACTAGACTGACTCTAGAGACAATTGAAGTAACAATCTGAATAAAAATAAAAGAAGCAATTTCTGTTTTTGACTATACCCAATTGTATTAACATGTATACAGAAATAATCTCACATTACAAGAGGTTCGAGCCATCAATAAGAATATTTTCAAAAGCAATACATTGGCAGAAAATTGAATTTGGATCCTAGTCATACTGCAAACAAACTCCAAGATTAAATTTTTCTGATGGCATTTGCTCCAAAACAAAAAAGCAACACAGTTAGAACTTAGAAATCTAGTGCCAGCTCTATGAAATAACACATCTTCTGTATAAATTGAAGGACAATGAAAATGATATTTGATCTTTCATAAGAAATTCTCAGCTTTTATTCAATGCACATGCATAGTGACTATCTCAATGACTGCCGTAAATAATTGAAAATTAGACAAAATATATCTGAGTACAGATTATGGGCCTAACTTAACCCACGAATTTGCTAAAAAATTGCAAATATTGGGGGGGGGGGGTCGGGGGGTCCAGGGACCAAGCAACAAGGATGTACAATACTATGAGAACAAGTACAACAAAGAATCAGAAATAAATTCAAGTTTTACAGTATAAGGTGGGTATAATAGGATCTTCAGTAGTGGCTGAAAACATGTTATGACTGTTCTGGCAGCTCCGCATTGTGTATTTTAGCTGAATTCCTCTTGCTATCAACACAGAATATGCATGAGGGTGAACAGTGATCACAGTTCCAGCTAAGAGGAACTGCCAAAAAATATCTGGCCATAAACTTCCTAAACCTTTTCTTGTACTCCTTTGGAGAAATAACGGTTGGCAGTTCATTCTTAGGAACAACCATTGAAGCTTTCACCCAAGTCTCAAGCTGTTTGTCCCAGGTATACTGCCTCAAATAATCTATAATTCCAAACACAAGCTCTTGTCGCTCATCATCCACTCCAACGAGTAAAGAATAGTCCATGACATTTATAGACTGTAAATTTAACAGCATAAATTAAACTCAATATCTATAAATTCAACTAGCAAATTTTGAATATAAGCAGTTGGCAGCAAACTTACAGTAAGAAAAGATGTATCGTTCCAAATGGCACGTTGCAGAAGATGTTTAGTCTTCCCACTAACATAAATGGGAGATTTATCCATGTCCTCCACGAAGTTCTGATCCAAAAGAACTTTTTCACCATGCTTTGCATCTGGAATGTACCGAGAAAAGACAGTGCCCTTGAGATCATATGTTCGTGAAATTTTATGCCCATAAAGTAGATTTTCCATCACCATAAGATCAGTTTTGATTTCCTTGCCACCAATGTTTTGCTGGACCTGTGATTACAAAAATATTGCTTGGATTAGAAAGAAAGAACACAAGAAAAATATACAGGCAGAAAACCAGAAAATGCATATGTTTCTCGATAAACCTGATATACTCCCATGATCTTTGCGAGACAAGTATCGCTCCCTGAATCTAGTGAGTGAAAAACATGCTTAAAATAATCAGGACCAAATTTTAAGAAGGAATCCAGTTCTGTCCTTTTGATTTGTTTAATTATGAATCTGTCATCCAGTGACTTCGCAAAAAAAGCTTTACTCTTCCCACCTTGAGCATCCCACTTCTTGCAACGGCTTAGGGAACATATGTAGGAAAGTTCAGAAGGACAATATTTCTTTCTAAGTTTATAGAATTGCTTTGCATATATACAAACTACTGAGAATATACTTTTCCCAGAAACCTTCTCTATTCCCACAGTGACTTCAGGATGCAGATTTTCTGAAGGTAGCAGTTGATTAACAGATAATGAACCATCAGAAATGGAGGTAGATGACTCATCAAATGAAAGTGAGGAAGCACCTCGTGACAAATTGATTCCAGATTCTGAATATCCAACGGAAGACCAATATGTACAAATTTCAGAATTCACAGATGTCAAGCTATAAGATTTATGTATCTCCCCTGATTCTTTTCCAACCCTGTCTAACAAGCCATGCTGATCTTCTAATATAGCTAGTCCACATGCAATTATGCTTGATATCTCATCCTTGGAAGCAGACATAATGTTACCGTTAGGACCAACTGAATAGTGCAACAAGTCCATTTCACCACTAGATGGCTGGTAAATAGGAGACAGGTGAGATGGACTATAGGTATTAACAAATTCAAACTTATGTAATGAACCACTATGGAGGTCCCTTCTGTATTCTCTTTTCAGATCAGAAAATGAAGTCCAGATCATTTCTTCTGGACCTTCTGATTTTGCATAAATGTCATCTAAAATGTTCGAATGCTCGTTCGACAGTGACGCAGCAAGTATTTCACCACCAGCAACTTTTTCATCCTTCTTAAGCTCAACATCAGTTTTCTTTTCAATATATGGTTCTTCTACAATTTGTATAGAGTGGTCGAATTGTAGATCACCAGATATAGGTACACGTACTACCTGACAACTCTGCTTACCTTCAGAAGGTGATGGCAGATCAGTTGACTGCTCCACCTCAACAGGTCCAATATCAAGAAGCTTATAGTAGCTATGGCTTGTTACGATGGAAGCTTCTGTTGATTCTATATCAAGATTAATATTCATGTCTTGTGCATGATGGCTACCAGTGAAACAGGGTGGTTCATCTTCATGACTAGGCAGCTTGGGGACTTCATCATCATGTACAAGTTTATCTTTTCCTTGTTGAAAATTTGTATGCTGCAAAAGGCGACCCAAACGGCAGTCCCAAACATACAACTCAAAAAGGAGCTCCTGATATAGCCACTTTAGTCCAAGAATCTCATGTGGAGTGATCTCAATTTGTCCACTATGATCTACTGCCTTCAGCAAAGGAGCCTAAATGGTTGACAAAAAAGGTTTGAGAAAAATATTATAAATATCTTATGATGTTTAATCAGTGACAGGAACATTATGCTTCAAAATACAGAGAATATTATAAAGCACCATTACAACCTCAAATTCAGCCTTTTCCTGTATCAGCATCTCTTCAACTTCAGATAAGTTTTTGAGTGAACCTGAAACTTCCACGCATTGTTTTGCAAGTGTGCCAGAATATATAGGCTTCAAGTTCTGCAACAAGTTTGAAACTTCGGAGAATAATCCGCGTCCTCGATAAAGAAGCTTAAATAGAAAAATTATAAAAGTCAAACACAATGATCATACTTTACAGTACCATCACACAAAGAAAGCTATGAAATATGTAATAGAGGCACTGAACAAACAAGAACTGCATACAATTTCCATTTCTCTCCTGAGCCACTCTTGTCTTTTTGGATTATTGATGTCCAAGACTGGTGGTGGCTTACAAGCAGCATAGATCTTAACTGATGAATAGACAAACACTGCCACCTTGGATCCTAATCTGCACTTTTTCAAAAATTCATAAAGATAATCACGTTCAAAGAACAGAAAACACATAATTCTCCAAACAAAAACAGAAGCAAGATGGGCTAACCCAAAAAACCGAAGAAAATCCCTGTGCAGCATATGTCCACATTCTGATAGTCTAGCCACAGAATGGCATGAAAAGCTGAGCTCCAAAAACTTCCCAAATGAAAGATAACGTGCTGAACTAGACAAGACCACCCTCCTTGTGGAAATCCCACTTCCATCCTTACATCTCAAACAACGGGTCCACATCCAAATTTTTCCTTCAGCTTCACCTGGCAAATGTAACATCGGAGGAAGTTTCCTGACATGCACACTTAGGTTCCCATTCTGATGGGTGTAAGAGTACATATGTGCTTCTGGTGGTTTACCACAAGAAGAACAACTCTTCTGCAACAGAAGCATACATTTCCATCAATAAAGTTCAATTCAAAATGAAGAAATGGTATGTACTATCAATAAAACTAATCGGATAAAAGCGTGAAACCTGATTAAGCAAAATGTCTCTCAGAAATCGTCCAAGTGATACATCAAAGTGCCCATAATATCTTATGCGAGAAAGATGGCTATGTCTGCAAATGACTCCTTTTATTGTACACTGTTTAGAAAGCAAAACTACAATGCTCTGGGAATTTAATACACTCTCCATATCATCCTGAGGTTTGCTTTCAACAGTGCTACAAGCATCAGTGTCAATACCTTGAGTTGAATCTCTAGCTGGTCCAGTCTTTTTAAAATAAAGAACTTCATCTATCTTTTCTTCACTAACATCAGAACTTACTGGGTTTTCATGATCGGATACATCCAACAACGTATGGGGGCCAATACTTGGACCATCAAAAGGTCTGTTATTCATGAAAAAGCGTGAAGATTCATGGTTAGATTTGAGGGGTTGAAAATTGACTCCTTGGAATTTTTCTTGGGAGGCAGAGAGAGGTGATAACAATAGCTGAGGTTGAAGAGGTGACAATAACATAAGCATGCCAATGCTGCTGGATTTGTCAGAGAGCGTATGTAGAAGTTCAGAATTTAATGATGTATCTTGGGAGGCAGAGAAAGCTGTATCATTTATTATACCTAATGATTCATTGTATATGGGAACATCTAGTGCATTTTCTGAAGCGACAGTAGATAGGCAACCTTCAAGACTATCTGAATACTTTGTAGCATCAGAACTAATTGAGAGTACCGGTCTACTCCTAAAATTTGCACTTCGTTCTCTTACAGCATTCTTATCAGATAAAAGCAATCTTTGATCTGCCAAGAATGAAGTTTCAAGGATCAAATTGTATGCTGCAAAGACTGTATACTGAACTACTTGCTTAATCTTCTTCAGTTCATCACTTTGAGCTCCTTTCAGCAGTATCTGCAATAAGAAACCATGATCAAACGTCAAACCTATATACACAACATAGTTTTAGTATTTAATCATAATTTCCCACGTACTTTATGAGCATATATCCATAATTGTACCTTACATTTGATCTTAAAATTTCAGTAATAAGAATTAAGAAACATTAAATGTTCCATACATGACTTAAAACAAAGGCCATATGTAGAAAGGCATGCTTAGGAGTTTTGGTACGGACAAGTTCATTTCTCCCACTAAACTTCTCACCAGTCATGCTCCCGGTAAGTTTTTGTGACACCACACAGAACAGTAACCTCAATGAAGGTCTCCAAGACCTCTAGAGGTCACAAGTTCCAACCAAGAAATGCTGTAGCATAGCATAAGAAAATGTGCCAATATCTTCCTAACATGGTACAATTTCCGGTGTCGTTTGACTCAAGACAAATGTTGACCTAGGCATATGCCGACTTCATCAGCATGGATTTGCATGGCACACGCCGGTGACTTTTAGGCACACAGTGCTGACATGCCAACATGTATAGGTTGCCACAGCATTCCTTGGTTGTAACCAAAGCAATAAAATGCAAAAGTAATATGCATGAAAACTAATGTGTTTTAGGATCTTAGAACCACAAGGAAAAAGGCAATGTCTCAGATGACAGACAGCATGCAACTGATTAAGTAATTTAAGAAAACTACAGAACTTGTGAAAGGTACTCGTGAAACCAAACCAGAATATGTTTCAATGCCACATATTCTCTTAATTTGCTTATCAATGCTATTGCATCTAAAAGCTTAGTCATTAAATGAGACATGATCTATGATTTTATATTCCTAACATTCTTCTCACATGTGGGTGGCAGACTAGTTCAAACCCAATACATGGAACATGAATTGATCAGTTCCTCTCTAAAACCATCTTAAATTCTTGATCAATGTCACTGCATCTAAGAGATTAAACCTAATGATATATGATCTATGATTTTATATTCTTAACAATTACCATAATTTTCAAAGTAATAATCATACAAAAAGGATGTCTTCAATGAATCAGACATCAAAGGACATTAAGGAAAAATCACACTCACTGTACAGCCCAAAGGTCTTGAGAATCCCTCTAGAAACATTAAGGTTTTGCTTGGCTTCCTTCCACCTTCACTAATATTGTTACATTCCTCCACAAACCTTTCGATATGGAAGGAGTCACATTGTGGCAGTATCAATTTTGCCGGAAAATTGGCACAAGAAATGATAGGAGAACCAGTACAAAGAGAAATCCTTTCCAAGCGATGGAGCTTCATATCAGACACCACAGTTATTCCTTTCTCTGTAAGAGATTCTTGTATGTCACGGGAAATATTTTTCTCCACCAGAACCACATTTGGATGGCAAGCTTCTATCATCTCAGCGAGGGACCTCAAATAGTCCTTTTCCTGATTCCAGCAATGAAAAAAAACAAAAATCAGGACCAACAAATTCTGAACACAACATTCATAGGTTAATAAAATTACCTGTCCCATTGAATCAAATGATGACAAACCAACTGCAGAGTGGCCAAGGGCGCCCTGAAGCAGTAGGAGTTTAGGATTTTTGAACTTGGTTGGCATGTGTTTATGGGCAGCATGCTTTTTGAAAACTAAACCCTTGATCAGCTCACTGCAATCAAGATTTCCAGAGTGAACAAAAAGAAAAGGAACTTGTGATCCAATATACATAACTTAAAACCATGTGCCTGTTTCCACATTACCTCTGATGCCGGCTACCAGATGCAACGCATTTCACCTTCACATAGGATCCAGGATCCATTGCCCTTCCTTCAGTAGCATCAGGCTTGACAAGCAGTGCAGCTTTCCATGATAAGGAAGCAACAATGTCTAGCCAACTCTGACCATCGTCTAGACCAGAAAAAGAAATTCCTTCAGATGCCAAAAAACGACTTACAAGAACCTTGAACTGTCTGTTCATTTCTTCCAACATTGCCTTTTGTCTTTTTTCTCTAAAACTGTGGTTGATCCCTTGTTGTTCATCTAAAATGCTCAAGGAGCTTGGCTGTTTCCACTCAGTACTACCGTATTCATCATCTTCATAATTATCGGCAATGCTGGGCTCGTCATCTTCCATGCATTCTGGTTCAGGCGGGTCCCAGATGCCAGGATCAGTTTCAAAATTAGGTAACATTGTAGGACTATCATTATCAACCAGATCCGCCGCCTTAAATGAGTCAAGACCAACACTTTTGGCTTGAACATCATCCAGAATGTGATTGACAAGTTTGTTTTCCTCTTCATTACTGTCTAATGAACTGGATGATAAATTTTTTCCAGTTAAAATGTGATGCCCAGAGCCATCTGCACTGGTCCTGGTAAAACAAGCCTCGATACTTTTACCTCTATGTTTTTCACCAGTATCTATAACACCACATCCGTCCTCCCTGATGCATGAAAGCACATTAGAAACAATGAATCAACCATCAACAAGTGGTCGAAATGAACTAATGAAGAAATAGATAAAAAGTCTTCACAATAGTCAAGGACTTGATTGCGGGAGGTTCTTATAATCAGTCAGTGACTAGTTATCTGATAAAATTGAAACAGTTGACATATGCAACAAATGATAATGTAGCAAAAATCAGGAAAAACATAACTAAACGTAACTGTTAGATTGTAATACATTAATTAGTTAACTTTAATCAATGAATAATAATTTTGTGTGCATGCAGCCTGTTGTCCAGATTATAGCACATCATGTCCTAGAAGAAGACAGCATCTTAGCAAAAAACATGCAACTGGATGTCATAGATACCTGCCCTGCAAATTCAAACCAGTCCAGATATCACCTGGAATAAGAAAAAAGGCATAAGGAAAAAAAGCAAAAAAAAAAAAAAAGTAAATATATAATAAATTTAGAGAAAAAACAGTAGACCCAGTTACCAAAGCTTGAAGAACAACTCGCATAGCTTGACATAGGACTTAGAGGAGGAGTGGCATAGGGACTTAAGCCATTCATCGTTAAGACCTCTTGACCATACTTCTCCAGACAGGACCTACAGCGCTCAGGTTGATATTCACTGTTCAGGGAGCAGAAACTATTCCTCTGTTCACACAAATCAAACAAAGGAGCGTGTCAAAATTTAGTCTGAATTTTACTACCTGATGTTGCCTGTTTCGCAAGAAATGATTGGCACATTGTATTCATCTGATTCAAATGACATCAGACTCTAATCACTCTCACAATCAGTATCCTGAAGAAAAGATCAGTAATCACAGCACTATTCTATCACAATTTTAGTGCAGTCAAACAAATAAATTTGGAAAGATAAACCACAACGAATGGTGCATAGTTAAAAAAGTATATAAATCTCTTGTCAATTGTCATATAGAATAACCAAACATATAACGTTTCCAGTCACATATGCATGTAAGTAAAAAATCGCCCAAAAAGTTCAAAAAAATAACATGATACAAACAGAAAACAACCACCCTAAACACTTGTTTTGAAGCAGTAAGTCAATCAAGATCTGAATAGACTAGCGATGACTGAATTAGTACTCAGAACGATATTCGTTATTAGGCCCTGGAAAAACAACAAGGGGTTCAGCAAGAACTAGCGGCAAACTCATAAGACAAGATCCTAACTCAGAGTGCCAGGGCTCATCCAGCAGAATCCAACTCAAAAGAATTCGGTCATCCATAACTGAAGGAAAATACAAAAGTCATCGGTCACCTAAAGATAGAACGGAGTCAACGAAGACAAGCAACAAAAAAAGGAGAAAAACCCAATTAACCAGGCCGCATCCACGGAGCTCAAGATCTAAACACCAAATCCAACTAAACGACCAACACGTTCGAAATCGATCACGAATCTGATGGAATAAAAAAAGCGGGATGTCCAAATTCAAGTGCCAGCTCATTACCGCGATCCAAGGGCCAGAGAACCAAAATTCGAAATAAAATAACACAATAAATCCAATCTTATTCTTAAAAATCAACCTTCCGACCACACACAGTAGGAAGAGAACACAACAAGTACTTCATGGAGAGAAAAGAAAAACCTAGAGAAAGAGCATCGCTTACCGGATAGGGGAAACCCAAAGAATCGGTACGAAGTCGCCGGAAACGGGAGATTCCGTGTCGCTCACGCCAGCTCTAGATCGGATGCTTCCTGCCCGAGGCCGAAAGCAATCGTAAATGCGAACAGGCTCAAAGGCCCCCCAAAATTCTCCGAACACGAAGAAGCAAGAATCGAGCAAGGACGAGGAAGAGGAACGAACGAGAGAGAGAGAGAGAGAGAGAGCGAGAGAAGGAGAAGGAGAAGAAAAAGAGCAAATTAAATGGAAAAAGTAAGGCAAGCTTCGTCGTGTGGAGCCCACTGGGCGTGAGAACATGTTACTACGAAACAGGACGTGCCTTTTTTACCCTCATCGGCTGGCGGACGAG
Organism: Musa acuminata AAA Group; assembly: GCF_036884655.1. Taxonomy (NCBI): domain Eukaryota; kingdom Viridiplantae; phylum Streptophyta; class Magnoliopsida; order Zingiberales; family Musaceae; genus Musa; species Musa acuminata. The sequence continues at coordinate 51,426,379 of NC_088334.1, read as the reverse complement.
ACAACGGGAACGAAACATGGGAGCCGGCTGGCGGGCCCCACATGAGGTATAGTTTTGTTTTGTTTTTTTTTTCCTAAAATTTCTTTTTCATGAGAAATTACATATGAGACGATTTATAAAATATTTAAGATTATAGATTTAATTATTTAACTTAGGGATAAATTCTCATAGAAGTCCCTAGTTTTAAGATATTCTTGTGAAGTACCCTCATTTTCAAAATTCTCACATGACGTTTTTCTTTTATAAAAAGATAATTTTATTCTTTTCTCCGTTGCATCGATCGTCGACTCCACCCGTAACCCCTCTTGCACCTCTATGTAGGTTCTCCTCATTTGTCATGTCTATCTTCACTTCTGTCCTATATCATCATCCTCATATCTCCTTCCCTCTTCAATTATAGATTATTGTCTTATTCCACTACGATTATGATACCCACGAAGAGAGCGTCAAGGTTTTTTTTCTCGATCATCATATTTGCAATCCTCCACCTAGCATCATTATCATTCTCTCTTCCTCAACTACTACCATCGTCCTTGCTCATGATCCTCTTTGCTAAGAATAACAATAGGAATGATAAAGATGACGAGTAAAAAGTAAGGACTCTATGTTTGAAGGCTATCAAATGTAGAGGTGGACGTCGCCAGGAGCAACATGCCAAGGGTGGGGGGGTCTATGTATGGAGGCAACTAAGGGTTCACATATACATATAGAGGCATAGATGATCAGGGGTAAAGACATAAGGGTAAAATCATCTTTTACGAAAGAATGAATGAATGCTTTAATAAAATATTTGGAAGTACGACGCTCCATGAAGATTTTTCAAAATTAGAATTTTTTAAAATTAATCCTCAATTTTATTAGATTTAACTAATTATTATTTTATAGTAAATAAATAGAAAAAACATAATATTATTTTAAAAAAATATAGGCCTAAAAATATTAAGGGAAAAAAATATGGATTTATCTTTACCATGAAATATATCAAAATAATCCTCTACCATTTTGTGGTACCTAAAAATATACGATAAATTTAAGAATTAAGACGGATGGGATTTAAAGTGATTGAACTCTAATTAAAGTAGTTTTGGTAAATAGTGTAATTGGTCCATCAACTAAAACAATGTAATAAATGACCTCTTTGGTTGGCTAAGTTTTCAACCAGAAAAGAATATATTTTTTTTTTCACAGGAGAGTATATTTAGCATTTGAAAATGGTAATGACTCTCTATGGGTGTCATTAAAATATAAATATATAAGTTAAATTTTGTTTTAAATAAAATTATTATGTTTATGATTATAAAATCTAATTCCTTTATTTTTTTCTTTATCGAACAAATGAGTTGGCATAATCGACTATCCTTTTTTAAATTACTTTTATAAAAAAAAAATATCGATCAAACGATGATTTTCGTTTTCTAACATAAATGAGTTTCCAATAAATAAATATATAAATATATATATATATATATATATATATATATATATTTAGAATTAGATAAATGAGTATAGCAAGATAAGTAATATTTCCAAAAAAAAAATCCACCGAGGCATTTAAAAAATTGTATCCAACATAAGTAAAAAAAAAAAAAACATGTGGATGAAGAAAATAGAAGTTATTAATTATGATTTCACTATTTGATGTGAAAGGAGAATTAAATTGATTGTAGACTTAGATGTGTTTGATCTTTACTTGTCAAAATAAATTAAATTTAGAATAAGCAATGGGAAAAACACAAGAAATTTCACAAGGAAAAAGTCAAAGAAAGAACAAAGTCAAGTCAGGGCGTAGGTGATATTGGACCTATAGAAGTTGACTCACTCAACAAAAGTGCATTATTCCAAGTTGGCACGATCGATTTGAATGCTCAACAAATCCATCGAACAATTTTATTTAGTGCTCATTGTTAGTAGTACCGATAATCTCAATAAATTCTTGATTTGGTTGTTGGTTCGAAATTATCGTTTAATCATCATTGTATCATTCAAGTAGTTCGATGGTCGACGTCGAAAAGGATTTTTGATTTGATCAACATGTAAAAATAGTTCTATGTTAATTATTCCTCAACTTATTCGTAATCTAAAAATAATCGACTTATTCGTAATCATAAAACTTTGTTTCTTAATCTAATCAATTCGAGTGAATTTTTATAAAGATGCAATGAGATAGCAAATGATTACATATTTATGATTACGAGAGTAATGATTAAGATTTTAAATTATCATAAATTATTCTCTAAAAAGTTTAAACTATGAGAATTTATTTTATTAAGAGGTTCGAATAATATCATCTTAATTATATGAGAGAATAATCTATCTTCTATCTAAGGATTTAAATCAACAGATAGGACATTATATATGATTTTATATCATTCGCATAGGAAGAAACATGACAAATTGGGTGTTGAGGGATGGAGATGACACCGATCCTCACATCTTCAAACTTGGCTTGCGAAAGAAGCATTCGGATCCAAAGGAACACGAAACGGATACCATCAACCCTCCCTCACGATTGGCTTGCAATTACCAAAGATCCTCCAGCCAATCGTTGTCGGGCTTCGTGATCCAATTGGATTCTAGTAGTGGGTCCCAACGACGACACCAACGTGTGCCGAATGATGTCCTATGGCTATCTTTGCTCGAACGTGTGCCGATGAGATCGTCGACGTGCCGAAGGGGGGGAGGAGGGAGGAGGGAGGGGGCAATAATAACATCGCTTTGCCTTGCGAGGCATCCCAAATCGATATCAAATCTACATGTGATTACTTGGACGAAAGCGACTAATAATAATAATAATAATACAAAATGATTTCTCGAAGCTCCATCAAACTCATTTGTATAGATGAGATCGGTCGTGTCGACTATATCATCAATAATTCTTTGATAATTTGATTCGATTATGGAGCTTGAAACGATTGGATTCTTAAGTGTGGAATCGTAACTTAGCAATGTTGGAAGTTCAATTTTGTAACATGAATTAAATGAGAATTGTTGGATCCAAATTAACCACCGATCTCATGTCACCGAGTTGAGTTGACCTAATCAAAGATGAAACATGAATTAATGAGAGTTGTTGGTCATGAAGTTAAGTCAACCTAATTCATTTCTAGTTGAGAACCAAACATTTGAGATAAATGCTCTTTCAAACATATCTCTCAAAACTTATATCATTAGAGTCTTATGGTAAAATTGTTGGGACGTTTAAATTAGTAAAGATATGAGGTAAAGTTTTTGTTGAATTAAATATAAAAAGACTCATATATATTTTTATGGATTATGGATGGTCAAAAAAATATTCTTCTGAAAAATAATTTTCATTTGGATCCATACTAAATGAAGTCTCGATCGATTGAGAATATTAATCATATCAATAATTATAGAAGATCGAATATTAAATTATTAGTATTAAAAATTTTAATTAGATAAATGAGACATTTATTGGCTATGTGCTCAATAAATGCAACTTTTCCCATCTAACTCTATGTGTGTCATTTCTTGGACATGAGGAAAACTAATGGTTGACACTGTGACACACACAAGGACACTAATTATTATAATTAATGAAGACAGGCCCATCTTCAATTATTCCATGCATTATTATTATTATTATTATTATTATCATCATTAAAATTTTGGGTAGCATCTACACATTAAAATTTTAATTTGATATATTTCCCTCCAAAGCTTTTCATTGGAACTTTTCTTCTTGTATACACCATTTTATTATCATTTAAACGAATATTGATGGATCATTTCATGGGTTTTCTACACCAATGCCAAAACCTCTCTTTTTATCGTCACTCTTCCTTCTTGATCCATCGAGAGTAGGAGGGACATCAACTCCTTCCTTCCATCTTCCATCCATAACGAGTCCTACATCAATTTTTCTACAATCTTCTTCTAGCATTATATATCTTCGATAACTATAGTATAATATTATTTACTTCGAGCAAAGGCCAATCTAGAGATGGACTCAAAAGAGTTAGGACCTAATGATCGACAAGGAATTATTAGCATTTAATTGCCTTAGTTTGATTATATGTCATGCAACTATGCTTTTAGTTTAATTATAATTGAAGTCTCTCGTGGTAAGACAAACCATAGTTGAGGTAGAATAGGGGGATTAAATTTGACGGAACCTTCCAAATGAATCGACCATTGTTTGTAGTTAAGGATCCAACTCCCACTTATATTAACAAATTAAATGCGTTGATATTGGTGACAATGTTGAATGGTCATCCGACGAATTCAGGAGACGTTGACCGATCCGAGTGCTAAGATCTTTGGCGTCATGCACATATCCCGAAGCTCGTGATTCAGCTTCGCTTGCCTTCGAAGGGGCATGTCGAGGGTTGCTCCGTCGTCGAAGTGGTGGGGACGTAGTTGAGGAGTTTGAGTTTGGGTCAGTTGCCCTTGTGATATTTATGTTGACACTATCAGGGATGAAAGATTAGTAGCTTAGTGGTTGATGATGTTTTCTTCAAATTAAGTTTCGAAGCTCGGTTGGATTAGTAAATCCATTTATTTTCTTGCACCGAGTTGTAACCCATTCGCATGCTTGACCAAGAAGGCTCCATAGGCATGATCAACTCGGAGTCAACACTTGACCTAGGCACGACCCATTTTCGAGTCTAGGGTACTCGATCTTGGTATACGTGAGTTTAATACATTTAAAATACTCAAAGTATTTCTTTTGCACATGATGCATTTGCTCGTAAATAAAAAAAAATCAAGATATTCCTTTATGTTTGATGCAACTACTAAGGACATGAAAGTATTTAAAGAGTCATTGTATATGATGTATTTACCTAGAATAAAAAATAAAATATCTTTTATGGTAAAAATGGTTCTTTGAATATGATGTGCTCACCCATGATTAAAAAATAAAAATCTAAAAATATCAGTTATAGTTGAAGCATTAAAAAATATAGGAAACATCCGTGTCCTCTTATATATATATATATATATATATATATATATATATATATATATATATATTCACTTTGGACAAAAGTATTAAAGTTCTTGTACATGATACATCCACCAAAAGTATTTCTTGTATAAGCATCAAAGTATCCACTCAAAGTATTTCTTGTACAAAAAAATTTCTTGTACATGATACATCCACCCAAGACAAAAAGCATCAAAGAGTCAAGAATTAATGTAAACTAGGTTTTTAATGCTTATCTATAATGATTTTTAATTCTTTCTTATTGTTCTTCGTAAGTGTTGTCTCATAGGTAGCATATATGAGGTAGAAAATGCTATCGTCAACCCTATTTTTATTTATTGTTATTTTTTATTTTTATTATATAAAACTTAAAAATATTTTTAGTTGTACAATGTCATATTTTTATGGGTTTAGTTAGATTTGCTTAAGTCATGTGGTATTCTTACATGTCCATTTGTAAAACATTAGCTTCCTCGTAACCTCTTAAGGTCTCCTGAGGACCTGTCAAGAAAAAGACAAGTTAAAAAAAGCATTATACTCAATTTCTCACAAATAAATATTTTAGTAAATACTTGATAAATAATATAAATTATAATCATTGATTTCGTAAACTCTAAATGACCATACAACAAAGGGTTCAAGGAGGTTCGTTATAGCAAAAAATCCCCACAAGTGCCCACATAACATTACCAGAAAATAAAATAACAAATCAACCATAAACATTAGGACTCAAATAATCATAAAAGCTAATCAAAATATAGTTACTAAGCCTAATATAAGCCCTATTTATGCAGTGTAAAGTATGTACAAAATTGAAAAACATGAACACATAGATATATTATATTGAATACATTGTGTACAGACTTGACCATGAAGGGAAAAATAGAATAGAACATTTATATTCTCATATGCTATAACCTGATTTCTAGCTAACGATCTTGTGGTGTAAAATGTCAATTGTCTATGAGGGGTGTTGTAACATCTTTAGTGTGTTTGCTTTCTGTTCAACAAGGGTTGAAATCCTGACTGGATTAGTTAGAGATCATAGTCGAAAGGTTGATGAATGACAAAAGAGAGTCTGTGTAATAATCACAATAGCAAGTAAGGGACTTGATAACTCATGTATCAGTACTCATACAAGCTATGCATGTGAGCTGAGAAATGTCTCATAGCTATCTCTTGTCAAGAGTAAAGGCCCCCAAATCGTAAAAATTCGAGGGTGCTTGGGATGTCAAGAAGTTAGAATACTTTCTTTTCGATATGAAATAACACTTCAAAACGACCCAACCCAAATCAAAAGATTCCGAGGTATCATTAGTGATGATGTATCTAGTCGATGATGCAAAACTATTATGACGTACAGGAAGAAATGCAGCAAGGTCATTATAACATTAGCAGTTGGAATGCATTAAAGAGGAAATTATGAACTTAGTTCATGCTAGAGAAGATATAATTCATTGATCGTTGGAAGTTGCGACACCTTCGCCATACCTCTCTAGTTCGAGATCATGTGAAGTAGTTTTCTGCACAAATTATAGACATCCAAGACATGTTTAAGAAAGATAATTTTTTTTACTTCTTCGATAATCTAAAACCATGGGCTCAACGAAAATTGCATCATTGGAATGTTTGTGAGCTAATAGGTACAATTGCTAAACTGGAATAGCTCATAGATTTCTATTCAAAGATGATAGAAAAAGAAGTATTTATCGGAGAAGGGATCTTTGAAAGCTTCTAGATGGAAGGGCTCGAAGAAGAAAGGTAATCTAATAAGATATGGATCCACAAGAAACATCATAATACTTAACAAATATCTTTTGTAAGGTGGAAGCATCAAATGATAGAATTTCCCACAATAAAAGGAGGTGCTCAATACTCTTATAGCTTCTAACGAACTAGAGGAGACAGATAGAACTAAGGCAAAATCTTCTAGCTCAAGCAGGTCATATTCAAGTAGTGATGAATCATTGTTAAGACAACGCATGAGAGTTATGCGTTTGCTAATGCATTACGAGGTAAGTCCAAGTGAAAGCCTAAGTAGAGGCTAAAAGAGAAGGCTGACTCTTTAATCTCAAGTTTATCGAAATTAAGTAGTAACGAAGAATCACCATAAAAATCTCGTAATGGGGTGGTGTAATTATTGAATGAACTCCGAGGTTCACCGAAGAGCAATATAAGGCAATGGCGAAGGAGGTAAAGGCATATGACAACTTGTTGATGTTTGTGGGCATGAAGATGAATAGGAAGACAACTTGCTAATTGGTGGACACATGAGCCACACATAACTTTATAATAGACTGAGAAATAAAGCAACTTAGATTGAAGCTAACAAAGAGTTTAGGTTTCATTGTTAGCGTGGAGTTTCTACATAAGGCAAAAATAGTAACCATGTTGTTCTTAAAGTCTTTTTTTTCTTATAGACGGTGGCTCCCCATATATTGTGGCACTTTTGAGAAGAGCATCAAAAGACACATATATATACCCTCAACTATATGATGAAAGAATTTATGCGGGGACATAGACTCATCCCACAATAATGAAATTAGAGTTAGAAGGCCTCAACGGAGGCAAGGGTATGTGGAGAGGGACACTCTTATAGAATATGCCAGTGTGTAAGCAAATTAGTTGTCAAAGCCCTTTTCTTGAGGGTGCAAGATGGAATGATAATTTGAACTTAACGGAGTCAAAAAAATCTAGTCAATTATCTATATTGGGCATCAATTCTGAAATGGGAGAATCACCTATCAAACAAGATACTGGATGATGGATTATTCAAGAGTTTATCTTCTCTTATGAGTATCTCGATGCTTTCGAGGGGCAAGACTTGGCGAGCAATCATCAATACCAAGTAAGTAGCCAAAGAATTAAAGTTGGTAGGGACCATACAACAAGCAGATGATGGTGGCCACATCGAAAAGTTTCAATTTGATTAGTGGAAGGTTAGTAAGAAAATACTTTCTAAGTCACTAAGTGTGCAAAAGCAACTAGTCGATAGAGACAAAGTATTATAATGACCTCAAATTCAAGAGAGACTTGACTATTCAAGAAGAACTAAGTCGAGAAAACATTAAACTAAGATTATGAATATCAGAGGATGAGGCATGGTATCATAGTAGTGGGTCTTCCGAGCACTAACTAAACTTGTGCTTTGGAGGGGAGAGCAGAATTTTAACTGCAAATGGCATATAGATGATCCTAAATATGCGACCAAAGCTATCATAAAAGCAATTTACATGGGCGAAACCTAGGTTCGGTTTAAGCAATTGTCACGACCTAAGTCTGATGAGTCAACTGAGTTCTCGACTCCATCCACGGGTAGCTCTTTCCTACTCGAGCCCTCTCTCCCTGCCAAAACTTCTGTAAAAAGATGAGTAGATTGTGACCCAGTTACTCCTCCAATATATCAGGGTGATGAGGGAGATATGTAGGAAGATGGTGTAGAGCCTGATGTTGATCTACTTTTAGGACATGTTAAGCAAGAAGAAGTTGGAGAGCAACTTCCTACAGAACCTCAGTTGAGAATATCTTCTAGTCAACGTCAACCTTCCAGAATATACTCTACAGATGAGTATGTGATATTTATTGATGCAGGTGAACCAAATAGTTACTAAGAAGCAATTGAAAGTGAGCAGAAAAAGAAATGGTTAGTTGCTATGTAGGAAGAGATGGATGCTCTTCAAAAGAACTACACTAATGATTTGGTATAACTACCAAAGGAAATGAAGCCTTGAAGAACAAGTGAGTTTTTGGATTGAAGACTCAAGAATATTGTTCTCAACCAAAGTACAAAGCTAGATTGGTTATGAAAGTCTTTGGTAAAAGAAAATGTATTGATTTTGAAGAGATTTTTTCTCATGTTGTTAAAATATCTTCTGTTCATATTGCTCTTGGTATTGCTACTAGTCAGGACTTGGAGGTTGAACAGTTAGATGTGGACAACTTTCCTTCATGGTGACTTAGAGGAGGAAATTTATATAGAGCAACCAGAAGACTTCAAAGTTAAAGGTAAAGAGAACTTTGTCTGCAAATTGAGGAAGAGCTTATATGGGCTAAAGCAAGCTCTAAGATAGTGGTACAGAAAGTTTGATTCATTTATGATAGAAAATGGATACAAAAGAAAATTTCAGATCATTGTGTGTACATCAAATGGTTTGGTAAGGATTTTATTATTTTCTTACTTTATATTGATGACATACTTATTTTTGAGAAAGATATGTCTAAAATTGACAGGTTGAAGAAGGAACTGAGTAAGTCTTTTATAATGAAGGACATGGGGCCAACAAAGCAAATATTGGGCATGCAGATTTTCCGTGACAAAAAAACCAAGAAGAATTGGTTGTCACAGGAGAAATACATCAAGAATGTATTGGAAAGATTCAGTATAAGTAATGCAAAGTCAGTTAGTTCTTCTCTTGCAGGTCACTTCAAGTTGTGCTCAGAATAGAGTCCATCAAGTGACGAGGAGAAGGAGAAAATGCAAAAGGTTCCTTATACTTTAGCAGTTGGAAGTTTAATATATATGATGGTATGTACGAGGTCGGACATCGCATATGCAGTGGGTGTTACTAGTACATTTTTTGTAGATCCAAGCAAAGAGCATTGGGCAACAGTGAAATGGATTTTTAGATATCTCAGATGGAACTCTAAGGCTTGTTTAAGTTTTCGAGATTGACCACCTATATTGACAGGTTACACAGATGCAGATATAACAAGAGATATAGATACGAAGAAGTCCACTTATGAAATAAATGTTTGTCTTCAAAACAAATTTACTCGATTCAACCTTCAATTAATAAAAATAAAATCTGAATATAACGATAAATTATCAAAATCTTTATTAGTTAAATTAGTTGACACCGATATATTTTAAGTAGATAACCTTATTTTAATCTTATTTTGGGTGGTTAAACGATCACATATTCCTACGTGGCCACATAAGCCGAATTTGGAATATTATTACAAGTATGAAAAGTTTGGTTGACTGCATTCCATCATCCCAAGCTTTTGATTGGCTACTGAATTGCTAACAGACTGCACAGCTCACCCTAAAGTGATATGCAATCCATTGACGTACTGCCACGTGCCAGGACAAGATCCACCAGCCAACTCTCCCTCCCGCTCTACAATACTGACTCAGCTGCACTCCCGAGGCCATCTCCTCTCTCTGCTCCCGTCTCCATGGCAGCAGCCTCGGCCACCGCCGCCCTCCCCGGAGCCACGGGAATGGGAGCGTCGGGTTCTCCGCCCTGCAGAAGGCCGGGCGGTCGCTGTTCGGTGGGTCCCCGCCATGGCCACGTACAACGCCAAGCTGATCACCCCCCGAAGGCGAGTTCAACATCGTGTGCCCCGACGACATGTACATCCTGGACCAGGCGGAGGAGGAGGGCATCAGCCTACCGTACTCTAGCCGCGCCGGCGAGATCGTCCAAGCGTGCCCACCTGCGCTGCCTCCCCCAAGTCCGACCTCGTTATCGAGACTCACGAGGAGGAGGAGCTCACCGGCCGATTCATGTCATAATGACATTTAGTTAGGGATCAAAGTCTTTTGCGTCGTCGTAAGATCGATAATCCAAAGTCAAATCTTAGCTAATTCGAACTTCTCACTGTATTTAATATTAGATTTGACTCTGAATCCAATCCAATTGTAAATTACGTCGGATTAAATGAATCTGCACTATTCTGCATGTGAATCCAATAGTCGTAGTCATCAGTCATGCTTACTATTTCGTTGTAGGTTGAAAATTTTCTTACGTAAATCATATGAATCCCATGGTGGGCTCTGATTGTCCTCTGTGAATCATGTGATCCTTAAGGAAAAAAAGGAAAAATAAATCGCATTTCAACACACGAAATTGGAAACAAAGAAGAAAAAGGATGCATGAATAGGCTTCTTTTTTTTTTTTTTTTTTGTCTTTTCAATCTTAGTTTACATGAGGCCCAGAAAAAATTGACACAAAGCAAAGGAGAATCAAAATTTCTTAGTAATACGCTCGTTAGATCCATATAAGTAAATTTAAGTTTTAGTTTATTTATGGAGAATCAAATCATTAACATCTTCATCCATGATTAGTCATTTTCTATCCGAGTCTCTCGCTATATCTTAATACTAAGTGAGATAATTAGTTGTTCGGATTACTTTTGACTCTGTTGAATTTGAATTATTCACCCAAAAATGCTTCACCTCAAATTAAACAATAGCTTAAAATTGCTGTGTCTTTCGATTCTTTAAACAACTCAAAATAGAGTATCCAAGTATTTGTCATTGCCAAGACTCCACCATTAAGTTCAAGTTTCTGACAGTGGGTGTATATAGATGCAAAAGGACTGAGCATTGACCTTTAGACCAGCCATGATGCCCTTAAGAGATGTGCATTGGGATCTTGAACCAATTACCAAATGTTTGTCATTTACATTCTGACAAACAACTTGCGCTCACCAAACCCACCTAATTCTCCTGTTCTCTTTGGTGTACCTAACTCCCTCAGTCCAACACTTTGGCAACTTCTCTAAAGCTTCACTCGGTGGAGGACAGACAGGACAGAGGGTGACAGAATGTGTGGTACACAATCGTGAAGGACAAGCTGGTTGGTACAGGAAGATGGCCGAGCCACCAAGGCTGTGAGTCACCGTCTCTCGATGATCGAAAGCTCTCTAGAATCTGACCCCGCTCCATTTTCTTGCATGGAGGAGTGAAGGACTCGGAAGCACAACCCGAGATTCACGTTGAGAGAGAAGAGGAAGTAGAAAACAGTCCAACTGTTGGCCGTCCTTTGTGTCGTCATCTGGCTGCCAAACTCGAACAAACCACCAACTCTCATGCTATCTTCGAAAGATTCCAGTCCTGTGAGCAATACAATGCATGTCAAGTGGACAAGGAGGTGGGGCTCGGAGTGCCACCCTCCCATGCACATTGAATGGTTGATGTGAAATGGCAAGTCATGTTAAGAAGCCAATGCGAGTGTCTCTGATTGATTACTTCTGTTGGCTACGGAATCTATGCAGCAAAAGAGATGATCGTCAAGCTTTCTCAAGCTTCACTGCTCCACAGAAAAAGGAAAACAGAAGAAGAAGAAGAAGAAGAAAAGGATTTACCAGTAAAACCAGAGGATACCTCTCGTCAAACCAGGTTGCTGGTAACCTATCAATTCATAGGAGGAAGAATATTGGATTCCACTGAACAAAACCTTCTGTTTGCTTAAGAAAAATGTCAACCACTGGGTTAAACACCATGAGCACCACCACCACTTTCCCTTCCATCTGGACCCAGCATTTGTTATAGATTCTGAAATGAACACAACTCTATCCAGCCTTCCAATTTTTCAGTGATTCTTGCTTAATTAATGGGCAAATTCTTCAACAACAAAAAAAAAGTTCCAAGTTTTTTTTTCTTATTTCTGGTAGAAAAAACTTTGTTTTTTGCTTTATTATGGCAGAATGCCACTTCCTTATCATCTTTACCATTTTACCCTTGATCTTCGCTCCATCGTGGTCGTCTTCGCCCTACCGCTTTTGATTCCTATGAATACCCTCTTCGTCGTGTCCTTGTGGAGGTTGCTAGGACCCTCGTGTATGCCCTCGCCCTTGTCTACCACTGTCATTGAGCCGATCTTCGTCGTCACCTTATTGCTTTGCCAGTAACCATCGCTAGACATCTCCATCATGTCCTTGTTAGCATCGCTTGCGACATCACTCGGTTGACCAATGATGATAAGCCATACTTTGCTCACTCAAGTGACATGGAGGTTAGGTTGTTGTTCTCATCATCTTTTTAACTCCTTTCGAGCTACTTTGCTCCTTGAGGGGTGAAAATAATGGACAATGAGCGAGTGACGAAGGAGGGAGTGAGAGTTGATGCTTGGGCGCTTGATGTTGAGACCCAGAGCAAGCAAGGGCCTCACGATGAGATGGAGATGGCCACGACAAAATGACAAAGCAAAGATGACCACGACGGGCAAGAATAATCTCATCTTTTAGAAAATAAAAGATGTAAAGGGGGATACCATATGAAAACAAAATAAAAATTGAAGACTTTTTAATGAATTTATCCTCAATTAATTGAAGGAGTTTACTATTTAGAGTCACCTTCTTATCATTCATAATCTCTTAAAAAATTAAAAAAAAATAATATCTTGTAGGTTAATTCAGGAAGATGATATCTTTTTTACTATCATACATAACTTTAAAAATGTTAAATCATTATAACAGGCATTAAATACTATTTTTCACATCCTTCTTTTCGATCTTCAGTTTATTTATCTTCATCATCTATCTTTTCTTTGTCATTTTATGTCATCTCTGACAATTAAAAAAAGGAGAAGTAAAAAAAAGAGGTCGTAAGTTAAGAGTGAAAAAATATTATTAGAATTAAGTTATAAATCATGAGTATATATGTTAATTTATAGAGGAATAACTTAAGAATATGATATTATAAATAATGAAAAATTACAAATACTAATCTCTGAACTATGCTATAAGAACTGTTTCTTCAACTTTTTTTTTTCCTTGTTCATTCCTTCATAGAGCACAGTAAGATTCTGACAATCATGAGCAGTTTGCTTGGAAAAAGAAAGAAAAGGAAGGAGAGAAGACATTTTGTATCAGTACAACAACAAATGCTACACTCAGCACAAGACACAATCCGACCAGCCTTCTAGCTGGAGCAAGTTTCGATCTCTTACCAAACTCTACACCTTTTCATTTGTCTCTCTGTCCTTGATTCTTTACTGGATGTTTGGCTACCTACCTGGAACACCTCACATGCTCTCCAACCATGACAAAAGCTTCCCCATCACACTTCAGATGCTGTAACAGTAGTGTCAACACTTATCATCGTGTTAAACATGGATGAGTGAAGCTGACTAGTAGTAGTCTTACAGTCTGCATCATCTAAATCCAGTGGTGGAATCCATTACAGTTAATGTGTGTGTCGCCCTTCTTCCAAGGGTCTGTAGTATCTAAGAACATGATGGCTAGGGTTTTCTTGACAGCTGCAAGTTTCGCTGCTTTGGAGACCCAGGTGGTAACACAAACAGATGGCATGAGCATGACGAGGTGGGACTGCTGATGTAGGACTGCTTGTAGCATCTGCCGCTGGATCAGCCGCTGCAAACACCTCCGACGGCGTCGGAGAAGAGAAAGAAAGGCTCATCGAGAGGTCGAGGTTGAGGTCGGGGCACCTCTCCTTCTCCGCCGGCGAGGCAGCACTCGATGGCGGCTTCAAGGCTTTCCCTGGCGTGGCGGCGCCGCCGTGCACCGGGAGGTGAGTCTGCGGGTCGATGCCGCGGCCGACGAGCTTGCGCTTGATGTGGGTGTTCCAGTAGTTCTTGATCTCGTTGTCGGTCCTTCCCGGCAACTGCCCGGCGATGACAGACCATCTTGCACGTACAAAGCATCGGCGTCAGAAGAGAAGTAGGTAGTTACTCGGCGAGCAGGAGCATCAAGCACGAGTCTACCGAGACATTACTTGTTTCCGAGCAAGCCATGGAGCTTGATGATGAGCTCATCCTCCTCCTCCGTGAAGTTGCCTCGCTTGAGGTCGGGACGGAGGTAATTGATCCACCGAAGCCGGCAACTCTTGCCGCACCGCAGAAGGCCTACATCAGGAACGCAGTTCAAGTGAGATAGAAGCGCAAGCATGAAGTGATCAAAATGCCCGTGACATGAACCACAGAGACCTGCAGCTCTGGGGAGAGATCTCCAGCAGCCTTCGCCATGGGCTTTGATGTAGGCGATCAGTAATTGGTCTTCTTCCTTGGTCCAAGCTCCTCTGTTGGTGTGTGCCTTCTCACAACAAGGAGACCTGCCCATGATGAGTGGTAGAGGGAAGAAGCACTTGTGGTGGAGGTGGGCATGGATTAACAAGTGAAAGAAGAGGGTATTCTATGTGTGTGTATATATATATATATGAGGGCATTGACTTCATCCCCTCACTGCCTTGTCCATTTGACCAAAGTAGGTAGCCCTAACTTTTACAACACCTTTATCTCCACTATTCTTGGTGTCCTTTCACCACACTTTTAATTAGGTTAGGCAAGAGAATGGAGCTGTCTACCATATGGTGTTCAAGTCTTCCTTGGCCATGCCATTTTGCAGTAGCTCTGGGACAAGTTGGCCTCAGTCTTAACTGTTACATTTCTGGTTGAAGTGTGCAGTTCTCCAGACTCTGAAAGCAATGCAATAATGGTTGGGTGGGGGGGACAATATTCCATTGGAGAGCTAAAGCACATGCCTTCTGAGCCACTAAGAGCTGTCTGCTTCAACTGCAATGGATTTAAGAATTGGTTGGTTGGGAATTGGGATCAGATGATTGTGCTGATATATCAATGCTTGGCTGTTGGCAGTGATCTTGAGGTGCAGATTCAGTGGATAATTTGGAATGCTGTCCATTGAGAGTGAAAGCATGCACATACCACATTAAATTAAGGACTAAACCAAATAAAAGCTCATGGCTCTCACCAAACCAAGGATTCACTGGTTGCATTCCATGTGGTCCTTTGAATGCATGTACCACATGAGATGGCAGAGTTCTGAAAATGACATCCCTGACAATTAATTTATTGTTTCACACTGTGACAAATATCAAGAAGACTGAAACAGGGAGAGAAGATGCATCAGATCCAACTTATGGGTTTTAGATGCAGATCAGCTTACAGAGTTTTATTTGAAAATTTATGTAAGGGGCAAGGAAAGGTGCAGCTTAACTACTCCAGACTGGAAAAGGAACTAAGAAGAGAGAGGAGGGGAGACCATTAAACTATATCCAAACACATCCACAGTAGGTAGTTCATTAAACAGTAATTGATAGCAGCCTGTGATCTGCTTGTTTGCAACTTCGCATGTGGGGAAAAAGAGGAAAGGATCTCTGTGAAACCAAGAATGGAACAATGACAATGTAGCTTTCTTCTTGCCCAGCTCAAAGCATTTATTATCCTCTGATGAACCACCTCATCTACAACTGAAGATTGACACAGCAGCAAGTGGACTTTTCTAAAGCAAGTGCAAGGCAGATGATTGGTTCCTCTGATCCTCCTTGTGGGGGCAACAAAAATGGAGGTTGGAGAAGTCACTAGGCTCTCCACCACCACTTCTATGGCCTTGGCTCAAACCTAAAAGAGGCCAGGAATTGGATGGCACTAGTTAAAAGTTGAGGATTTTAAATGTAGTGATAGTCCTTAAGATCTTTAACTAAGAATCTTTCAGATTTTGTGCATGCAGAGTCTACCATTGATTTATTTTTCTTTTGAAAAAAGATAGAAAATAAAGTAGGATTGCATATAATTTTGGATCAAGCTCTACCTTTGCAACCAAAACAAATTATCTTGATCCTGCAATGCATACATGATTAAGACTTTTGTCTGACAGCCATATGTAAAATTGCCACGAGGAGAGAGGGTGTAAATAATATAATTATGCTCTATGTTCAGGGATTTCAAACAAGTAGAATTGTCTAAGATGATGTACAAATCAGAGAATCAATGCAGGTTATGACATCAGCATCGAGCCAAATTATCTAAACAAATCACTTGGACCAAGTAATCGTTGTTAAGGACCATAAATGTTTAATTCACTGGAGTTACAACATACCTATCCATGTAATTTTGCATGTGAGGACTTAGGTGCTCCATCTTCTTTCCAATAGTCGCGCCAAGTTCAGGAGGAGTTGCTTACAGGATATTCTTCTCGTTTATCTCTTCTAGGGCTAAGTACTGCTGAAGAATATACAGATATTCAATAGTAACAGCTTCACCTGGGAGGTCTTTCTAAGGCAACCCGACCAAACTTTCCCTTCCTGAAGTCACTCAAGATGCGGAAAGCTGCCTGGCTAACATCTCCATTGAACAGTTGAAGAGCAAGCTTCTGAAGAAATCTGCAGCAATTGATGCCAAGAAGACCAATTAACATTCAGGGGCAGCAGCAAGCTATAAGTAGAATTTGTGAAAGAAGGAAGCATACGTTTTACCACACTGATCATGTAAATCAATCCTGTAGCGTTTGCGAAGAGTTTCTGAACCTGTTGCATAATGTTCTGATTAGCAGACAGGGGAAATGAGAGAGAAAACGGTCTCCTAACTGTTTAATTTATAAACCTTTAGAGCAGCACGAAAGTGTAAAGAGCATGAAAGTGTAAAGTGCAAAATGCATTTAAATAGGACGTTGTGCGACGAACTCACTGTTTACAAACAGACGTCTAGTACGTGGGCTGAAATATACACAAAAAACCTGTTTAGTAAACAGTGGAGACTTGGCTATCAACTGTTGAATCCCATTTTCTTTGTGCATATCTGACCCACACAAGTGGTTATTAACCGTTAACAAGTTACAGGGTATCACCATTAACAGAATGTTGTCAAGGGGTATTAACTATTTATCGAGAAAAAAATGGAGACAGCACTTTTCTAGCCAGCAAAATAAGCACTCAGGAGATTACCCGAGTCCAAGCATGGGGCTCCCAACAGTGAACAGCTCCTTGCAATACAGAAAAACTATCGAAGACTGCTACGTTTTCAAGGATAATGACTCTCAGTCCATGTGAGCTCAGAGTCTCACATGCTTAATAACATTACCACCACATAATTTGTGACCTCTATCTTTCATGTACAAGATAAAAATCTCGGAAAACCTTGACCTTTTGCATTAACGCAAACACATAAGCCATGATGAAAACTCAGAGAAGATAGTGAACTAAAGGGAATGGATGTCACGTGCTATAGGTATTTTTTGTCATGTACATATCTCTACACATACTCAAAACGATGACCAACCTTGGTACATTAGTAAGGTCCCTGGCCAGAGTGATCAAGATTCAAGTCATATAAGCAAACTCTTTAATAAAAGGGGTGAGGCTACATAAACTCATATTGGTGAGAGCCGTGTGCCCTGTGTTCATCCTTTTATACATATACACACCAAGGAGATATATGGATAGATATGTTATAGGAAACTGGGAAAGATGAAATATTTTAACTATTTTGGAGAGTTCACGAGTCAGTGGGAGAAAGAACTAACCTACTTCAGGAACTCTTGTCAACATTTGCACGAGAATGGCTGCTACATCAGCGACATCGTATGACCTCTCCCCAATGTCATCACATATTGCAAGCTTGATAGCAGCTGCCTGGTCACTAATTCTCATTGGCAATATGCCAGGAGAGTCCAACAACTCCAGATCTTTACCAAAATGTACCCATCTGTCCAAAAACATTGACATGTAGAAACTTCAGAAACCCAAAAAGATTTTCCTATTCCAATGAGATCAAACATAAGGATTTGCAGAGTTTATCTAGACATAACATTGTATATTAGGGTAGATTATCGGTGTCTCTTATAAGAAACCTTTTTAAAAACAATACGTTAATAAAGAGGATATACTTCAGTTCTCTTGTAACTCCAGGTCTAGGAGCAGCTGGACACATCCTTCGCTTCAGCAAACGGTTAATTAGAGATGATTTACCTACATTGGGATAACCAACTATTCCAGCACGCACCTGCACCAAAAACAAGAAAAACATTGACAACATAGCAGTCAAAGCAATGTTCCCAACTTTGAAGGTATATCATACATTTCAAACTTGTTATTATAAATTATTTCATGGAGAAAACAAAACCTATAACTGAACCTATATATAATCCATTTATCATCTTCTACAAGATACTGTTCAGATGAAATTGAATGATTCTATGGAATCAAAGAGAACCTTAAACTTCCATAAAACTAACTTAAAGCATTTGCTGTTTTTCAAGGTCAAGCAAATACATATTGGGAAGCTCAAGAAACAGATGACAATAATTTAGCTTTTTAATAGAATAAAAAAAACTACTTGATAGGAAGTACAAGAAATAGATATTATTGATCAACAAAAAACATGAATTCTTAGTCAGCAGCTTATGCAGCAAGGAGAACATAGCACATCAATGGGGTTGTCCAATGAACCAGAACATAACACATTACAACAGTTCCACAGAAGTATAAACATCTCATATTCTCATCGATCATCGAACAGCACAGATTATACTTAAAGAAGTATACATGAAAAAATAGTTTGATACTATGAGCCAATAAATAGTATATTATGCCTTATGCTAAGGGAAGCACTTGTGAAACAAATGCTCAAGAATATAAAAAAATCCTTGGTAATTTTTTGTGCTATATGACAAGTGATGTATGAACCCTAACTAAAAGGATCCACTTTGATCAACTCAAACCATTCAAAGTAAAATCCTCCTCATCTTCATAACCAAGCATGTTCCTGGTAGTCATAAACCAAAGAAAACATAGTGGAATAGGGACCATCCGCCTAGGTCACTTAGGAAAGGACAGTAGATATTCACCTTTCTCCACTTCCTTGTAATCTTTTGAGCCCTACATCCCAAATTTATCAACCATTTATGATCTTGAAGGATTCCACTAATACTGGATTCTCGATCAGAGTTAATGATAAAAGGAAATGAGGAATAACAACAAAGTTCAAAAGCTCACTACTGAAATAATTCAACTCAAAGTAAGGATATCCTCTTTAAAAGTCCTTGGGCCTTTTCTTCCTTCCTTTTGCTATACAACAGTACCATGATTTTTCTCAATTCAGTTTCATTCTTTAAGTATACCAGGATGCATGTGTTTTTCGGGTGCATATGCATTCTGGTTAGCTGTTATATACATGTACAAAGATAATAAACTACTTGCTATTAGCAGTCACAACATGCATAAGCCCACATTCTATTGGAATATAGCATTGGTGAGTGCACCCAACATCTTGCTCAAAATTAGGAAAAAAAAGGAATATGACAAAAGATAATATGCTCAAGAAACACTGGAAAATGCATTACTGGACGAGGGAGTAGTCCTTTTGCTCTACGTTTGGTATTCACACTAACAGCTAATGACTTTGCAAGTCTCCCAAGTTTCATGGTTCCCTGCATATGAACAAAAAACTAATTTGTGACCACTGATGACCATAAAAGCCATAGCATGTAAGGATTTGGGTGTACCATTCCAAGCTGCCCATTAGAGAAAACAACTTTTATTCCCTGCCTTGCAAAGAATGTCGCCCATGCATTTCTGTCTGCAGCAGATATCATGTCTTCTCTATTCAAAACTAAAATCTTTTTCCGAGTTCCAAGCCAGGAATCCATCTGGTTACTTAAAGCACAATTGGTTAAAAATTGGCAGTTTGCTTGTAGTTCATGTATAAAAATTACAAAAATAACCTGAGGATGACTAGTAGCCATGGGAATCCTAGCATCTCGAACCTCTATGACAACATCCATTAACTTCAGCTGCTCCTTTAGTTCTTTTTCCGTTTTAGCAATATGACCAGGGTACCACTGCAAAGTTCATAGTCAAGATTCACTCGTCAACTATTAGATAACGCCACAACATAAACTTCCCATGAATGATTACTAAATGGATTTGCAGTGCAAGATATCAATTCATCAACTAGCTCTGGAGCACACATTATCTTATACCTGCACAGGCCGCAATGGCCTCGTCCAGTGATACAAATCAACCTCCAAGTTTTCCCAATCAATTTCTTGGAGGGGGCTCTGATTCCATTTACTTGAAAGATTGAGTTTCTCTTTTGAGGACCAACTTAGGGATGTTTCAGCAGCAACCTGCAGTACACACTTTCTCAATTTCATAGATCTGTAGCTTGTATACAATTAACATACATAACCAAGAAGCTACTGTCATTTATTTGGCTATTCATCAAGCAATATAACTATCTGCAACTATGTAAAAAGAAGAGCTCCTTTTTTAAAAAGGCTTTGCTTAATGGTAGGGAAAAGTACTCTAAAAGGAAATAGTTACCTACATGGCGCAACCTAGTGGTGACAAAGACTCACTGATGATAACATAGCCCTCACTAAGATGCTATATCAGCAATTTTACATAGTGAAATATAGACAAGGAAACAGAATGAACAACTTTCTCAGTAGCAACAGGGGATGATTGAGAAAAAGGTTTCTATGTAAGTTTTCCATACAAGAGATTAACAATACGTACAATACAGAAACTCCATAAGTCTGAATGACTACTAGACGTGCAACCAATAGAAAGGCGGATTAAAGTAGCGAAAATATGTGTAGCTCATATAAGGCCGAAACAAGCTAAGCATCATTTGTTTGGGGAAAAAAAATCTATTTTCCACATCATTGTTATGCTACAAAATCAAACATAAAGACAGCATGATGCAAATTAAGTATTTCAATTAATCAAAACAAATAAAACACACTGCCACCCTGGTAACAATGCTTGCATATAGCCAAGGTAAACAAAGGCAGTTTCAGGCATAGGTTCCGAGAAGAATAATAATTTGTGCCACAGGATCATACTTTGTCTCAGTTATCTATCAGCAGACAACTTGCCACGGATAGGAACAAATAATAGGATATATCATAAATTACTCTGTGTGATGCTGCCACAATTCATTATCTATCCTCACAAGATGCATATCCTAATGCAGTCTAGAATATTGTAAGAAAAACATCAGTATTTTTAACAAACCATGCTAGCCAACAACAAGCCATGAAGCCCTAGTTTCGTTCCTAATCAGCAACTTGATCATTTGAATCAAACGTTTAAACAACAAGAATAACAATATCACAACTCGATATCCCAAATTGTGTTCCATTAGGCACAGACAGAGCTCAAAGGAGAAAGTTTTGACAAAATTTGACAATACGAGATATTCTGCTACATAGCAACTGATGATTGTCCTGCTGACTCAGGTGCCGGGCCTTCTCTTGCTCAAGTGCATATACCTTCATCAACTATCAACTAAATCCATTCATCATAGATTCGTCAATCCAACCAACAAAACCGCTTCTTTCATCAGACGAAGCAGTTCAAGAAACCGGCTAAAGAGCATAGGGTTTCATCCGGATGAAGGGGCAAAAGGAATTAGAACAGTGCAGCGGGGCGAAGATGATTACGGTCCCAAGAAAGACTAAGACGAACGGCAGAAGAAGGGAACTAACCACGTTTGAGACGACGAGCGTGGCGGACACGCGGGGGGAGCAGCTCTTCTTGAGGCGCAGAGAGGGGGAGAGGGAAGGGCGCGAGTGGAGGGGAGGGGCCAGCGAAGCCATAGGAGTGTCTCCCGAGGGCAGAGACGCGAGCGGGCGAGAGATAGAATGAGTTATATTAACCGTTGGATCTTCCAAAAGAAAAAGAACATAAAAAAAAACTAATTACATATTACCAATCTACTTAACATATCGATTTTTAGATTTTTAAAAAAATATATTAAAATTTATATGGTTATAAAAGTAAAATATCTAACTTCATTTACACTAATATCTTTAATTTTATCATCGAAAACATAAAAATAATAGATAAAAAAATAATTTTAATATTCTAATTATGTTTTCGATTATAATGAATGACGATATTACTGGGAGCCGCGAGTGACTGTTATAGATGAGAAAGGAGAGCAACGACAAAAGTTGAGACAAAAGGAGAGGAGGAAAAGGACGACGCAAATGCTGACACTACATATGATTCAACACTGCTCGACAATTACGTCAGCACCAATGCAAATATAGGACAATGAAAGAACCACTCGGTATCTGCATTGATATCGACGCAAATATAGACGTAGAGCAATGCCACTCTGTATCTATGTTGATGCTAACAACAATATAGGGAAGGGCAACGTTGCTTTGCAAATACTAAGCGACCCTTACGTCACTTTGCATCTGTGTCGATACTAATACAGATGCTAAGCATCGTTGACGTAGATGCGAAGCGACGAAAGAGTCGCTCAGCATCTGCATAATGCTAACGCAAATGTCGAGCGGCCTTTCATCACTTAGCAACTGTGTTGGTGCTGACACAATTGTTGAGTGGCGTCGATGCAAATACAAAGCATCGACATCTATGTCATCCGCTTCCTCCTCTCC
This sequence comes from Musa acuminata AAA Group, assembly GCF_036884655.1. NCBI lineage: Eukaryota > Viridiplantae > Streptophyta > Magnoliopsida > Zingiberales > Musaceae > Musa > Musa acuminata. The sequence goes on along the minus strand of NC_088334.1, from coordinate 51,403,533 downwards.
CTTTGTCTCACTACTCATTGTCACTCTTCTTTCTCATCCACAACAGTCACACGCAACCCATAATGGTGTCGTCGTCCATCACCACTGAAAATATAATAAGGATGTTGAAAATGATCTTTTTATCTATTGTTTTCATACTTTCATCAATAAAACCAATAGTATTAGGGTAAATGGAAATAAATGTTTCACTTTCATAGCCATAGAGATTGCAATATAAATTTTTTAAATCTAAAAATCGAAATACTAAAGACAACTAACTACATGAAATAATCTATAATTAGCTTTATAAAAAAAGTAATGGTTTTATACTATATGCCATTTTTCTCTTGTTTTTGAATAATCTTCCAATATAAAAATTATATATAATAATAATTAATTAATTAATTAAATTTCATTAAAAAAATTCGAAAATTTTATTTTATTTTTGATTTATTAATATAGAGTAATCTTTATTTTTTAAAAAATATATTACCTTAGGCCATGTTCTATGAATTATCGTCTCACCCATGACATACAAGGACGAGGACGATGAGAGCAATGAAGTGAAGGCGACAATGAAAGTCAAGGATAATATTTAAAAAAATAAAAAACTAAAAGACGCTGTACGGGGATAAACCAAAAAGAAAACATGAGAAAACACCAGAGAGCCACATGCCAATAAACCAAAAACAGCGGATGCTCAATTAGAAAAAAGTAAAAAATTTAAAGGTTTCTCTTTTTTTTTAGAAATTTGCCATTTATAATTTTTGGTAGTGTTATGAATAAGAAATTAATAAGTAGGAGAAGGAACCGTATCGAATTACTAGTTCGACAACCTTTAGAATTCATGGGTATCTTACCGTTGTCATTCTTAAGTAACACAAACAAAATGTTTAGGATCAGAAGCATAGCTAAAAAGACACTAATCATTGCATGTCATGATCTATGCTGTCTCAGTTCTTACTGGTCAAAAGGGAGAAACCCTAAGATCCTGAATGAGATGAAGGATGAGAGAGAAACTGATGTGTCACAAAAATCAGTCACAACAAAGAAAAACTGCTAATAACTATTGGCAGTAATGACTACAGGAAATTGGTAGTTAAATGAGGGTTGCCAAGGGATCTAACGAAACAAACTTGAGATTGAGAATACCTGTAAAAGAAGGTGCCTCGGCCAAAAGTATAATTCATCACAAACTAGCATAATACATCTTTAATTTTATCTAATAAATGAGTGGCATCTCATTAGATTTTTGGTAGGCCACACCAATCCACAATCTAGTATAATCACCAAATTGCAAAACAAATGATGGCTCAGCCAACAATTTCTTTCTGTACAAATTTCAAATTTTGATATCAAACTTTTCAATCTCCACAATTAGGATAGGAAGATGCAAAATCAACATAAATTCAAACATTTTTTTGCTATGTATCATATCGCATAGGCGCATAGTAAAAGAACGAGTTTACACCCTCTGTTATTGGGGATCATAAGAGAAGTAAGTTATGAACATCACAATAGCTTAAAGTGGATTATAAAACAGGGCAGTGCAAGCCAAAACTTAAAAATCCTTTCATGAGTCTTGCGCCCATGCTACCAACCCTGGTACCTGTGAGCCAGATTCTCTTTCTCCTTATAGTACTGCACATAACTGCAACCACCAGATAGAAGACCAGACCACATAAAGATTTCAGTACACCAAAAAAGAATGATGAATCCACAATAGTTGCCTTTATATAAACAAGAATGCAAAATTATCAATAATCACTAGGGACAGTAAAGCATCTTTGGAACAAAAGAGCTAATGCAAAGGAATGAATATACACACATTCCACCAGAGCTGGATATATAAAAGGTATTAGAAAACTGAGATGAGCTTTAAAAGTTATATTTTCCGCACGATTTTCGGAGGATGCATGATTATTTGTTTAAAAACAAGCTACGTTTGGGATTGAATAATGGCTTAGATTCATGTATTTGATCTAACTTCTGGCGATTGAAGTGGGAAGGTCAATGAAAATAATAGACTGGTATCATGAAGAAGTCTGAAGTCTTAATCAACCTTTTTTTCTCTCTCTTCTTAGTTCAGGGACTCAATTATCAAAGTTGATTCAGTTATAGAAGCACGACTTTAAGATATATATGTATGTATGTATGTATATATGTATATGTATATGCATGTATATGTATATACATATATATATATATATATACATATGCATGTATATATATATATATATATATGCATGTATATATATATACATATATATATATGTGTGTGTGTGTGTGTGTGTGTGTGTGTGTGTATGTATATATATATATATATGTCCCCACAGTTTTATATTCTTTTGAATAAGGTTGAAAATCTTAGTCCAGTGCCGATACTGAATTAACAATTGAACCAGTAGATGTTTCCTTACGAATTGATGACCCTTTGAATAATGATGAACACCATTTGGAGTTGTAATTCAAGCTAGGTCAAACTACCAATCAATCCCTCTCAACTTGACCACCACACTCTGACCCCCTCCCCTTCTCCTTCAATTATGTCCTACTACCACAAAGGAACATTTCTCCTTGTTTGTATGATAATTTAATTTTAAGTACACTTCCTTGGAGCGCTTTGAATTCAAAAGAGTGACATGATTTCATCCAATTCAAGATCTCCAACTTCCTTAGAGCATTTGATGATAATAAGTGTAACACCCAGATTAGTCTCCCAACGGAAGTGAACTAAGACCAAGATTGACTCATAAGAATATGATAGGTTTTCTACTATTAACTCCAACTTAAATATTGTGACCAGTAGTTTAGGCTCAATGAAACTAGTTGATCGGTTATCTCATCAGGTTGAATCATAACAATCGGTATCAAAATCGACCTAGTATTAGGGCATGATGAGAACTTCGAATAGGAAAGGATTACTCGTGGACAGAGCTAGAGAGCACATCACAACGGGAAACCACCACTAGGTATGAATAGTTTAGGCTCGATGAAGCTAGCAAGCCAGTTATCCATAGATTATCATTGCACAAATGAGAAAAGAATATCCCTCCAGCCTACACCAGGATTGGAGCAATATTTTCTTTTTCCAGAACCTCATGTTAAACAACCGGCAAAAGCTTAGCACAAGAACTAGATGTACTCATCCACACTAATGGTCATTTCTTTTCTTAATTTTGACAAGATCTAGTTGTTACACTGGAATCAAACAATATCAAATCCAACGAGAGAAGAGTTCTTTTTCACTATCCTTTCCTTACCTAAGCCATCAAAACCTCATTTGATGCATTCCACTAATCAAAAGGACCAAGTTACGGCAGTACCAACATGAAATCACCTGAACGTCGACTTATTTCAGAACCAAAAGAAACGGAAAAGGGAAAGAAAAGAATCGAGCACGTATAGAAACAATAAGGGAAAAAAGCGAGGAGAGGGGGACGCACGAGTAAGTGCCGATGAGGGGGGTGAGCAAGAGGGTGGCGCTGAGCCAGTTCTCCGTGACCTTGTGGTGGATCTTGCCGGGGAGATCCTTCCACAGCCCAGGCATCACCTTCTGCTGGAACGGCGACAATACACCACCGCCTTCATCCGCACCGGCGTCTTCCCCATCCTCCTCTTCTCTCTCTCTCTCTCTCTCTCTCTCTCTCGCTTTTATTTGCAACGTAAACGGGTCGGGCGAGTCAGGTCGGATCCAAATTAGTACCGGTGGAGGAGTAATCAAGACCCGTTAATTACAGTAACGGACCGGGGAAGGGCTCAAAAGCGCAGGCGAAGTCCACGGTTTCGACCTAAAATGGGTAAATCATTTGACCGTTGACACGATTCACGTGGGAATATTTTGACCACGTGACTAATCATGAATCTCGTCACCCTCACATGTCTTCACACCGCAATTGATGGGAACATCAAATAATGGTTTTCAAGGACCAAAGTGAAGCCAACAGTTTGTTTGAGTCGTATGATTTAAAAGGATTTTAAACATTTATAATATCTATGTAATGTAATGTAATCTAATCTAATTAGACTTCTTTTTAATTTCGAACATATACAATTTTCAGCATAAAAAGTTTACCTCCACCTTTGTTTTCAATTAACTTGAAACTGTGGCATACTCTTCACATAAAGATGAGAATTGCTCCTTGACTGCCATCCTGGAAGAATGAAAGCCTGTCTGCAACAAAGAACACACAGAGCAGATTCAGTAACTATCTTAGCACAGCAGCTCCAGAGAAAATAAAGGTGTCAACAAGGAGAGCACTAGCAATGTAGGAAGCATCCTACTGTAACTTCATACCAGTACTTGGGACTGGGTGACATGCACCACAGCAACATTGAACAGTCTTGCCTCATCTTTTAGATGAAAAGAATATGACAGAGGCCTTGACATGCAAAAACTGTCTCCAATTTTTCCAGCATTCAAGTGATTTTGCTGACAGGGTTTATGATAGTAGTTGAGCAACAAGAGTTTTGGCTTGGAGATGGACTTATTACCTGCAGGAGTGGATGTTAGAAAGCAGTTCCAACTCAGTAACGAATCACTGAGCAGATAAATGGCTACAGTAACAAAAGATAAATTATACAAGGTTGACATCACATCTATTTCATCACATGGATCAACATAAACCAAGTGAACAAAGAAAATCTAGTATCTGCAAAGCATCTTCAACAGCAGTTTTCTTGGAGATAAACCACAAGGTTTGATGCATCCAACGATTGAGGAACATTGCAGCTTTTCTCTTGCCAGTCAGATCCTAGAGTAGACATAACCCAATTTTAGATTACAGAGCCCTCATACAAATTAAGTCGGGTGAATGTTCCATCCCGTATACAAATAATGAACTGACCCTTCTATAGAACAAAGCACAGTAGCATGTCAGTGGTCCCTTCACAAAACGATGACAGCCAAACACAGATTAAATTTATGAAACCCAAATGCTAATAGAGTTCAGGGATCACCGTATTGTTGCAGTACAATGAATTAACTGAGCATATCTGGTACTACAACTCATGCTTCCATCTAGGATCTGACAACCCATGAAACCAAGAACAAATCATGTAGAGAAAAGCAGCATCTGTGCCCAACTCAGGACCCCAGTCCAGAATATTCAACATAGATCAACATCCTGGCAGAGATTGTGCTGAGGCCAAAGCAGATAGACTTGCCGACGATTCAGTACAATGTCTCAAGTATGACTGCCGACTGGAAGATGCGGCAAGATAGCTGGGTGATGCATTACTTGAACCAGGAAGATAAGAAGATGCAAGCCTCGAGTTCAAAGGTGAGGAAATGGGATAACCCATGGAGTGAGGAGATACAAGATAAGAGCGAGATCTGTGAGATGATGCGTTTCCGCGGTCTAAAGAATTTCTACTTATAGGAACAGATGGTGAGTGACCATAAGACCTATGCAGGTTAGGGATACGATACACACTAGAGAATGAACCTGATTGTGATTGGGAAGGCATTGGAGCGAGTTGAATAACTGGGGAATTAAGAGTACTAGAGAATGAATGTGGCCGGGAATTTGATTGTGGCCGGGGAGGCATTGTAGATATGTGGATGGCTGGGGATGCTGCCATGGACGAGTGATATGATGATAATCCTGCATTAGAAGCTGGAGTTGCTGCACCAGAAGAAAGTAAGGGAGTACCCTCCGAAGCTGGAAGGTTGGCTATGCTTGCCCTAGCATCTTGCTTGCAAACAGGGCAGAATGTTCTCCAAGAAGTGAGCCAGCAATCAACACAAAATGCATGGAACTCTGTTCAATATTCAACAAAGAAAGTTAGCATGGAAGAGTAAATTACACCTAATATTACACACAAATTTAATGGTTGAACATATTAGACAATCACATATCATACGCAACCACAACAAGAGTAAAATATACTATCACATGACTGGCATATCTGAATATGAAAGCTCAAAGATGGGACAAAGAATCTGTAGCACCTATGAGAAAAATGTAAAGGATTAAGTCAGCGGTCAACTCTATGTGCATATTATTAATTATTTACATGTTAATCAGTGGTGTCAGGATCATAATATGATTTAAGTACATAATGTGTGTCAACAAATATCAATTCACCAAGCATTTTTGAAGTATCCATGCTTGATCATTGCTGACAATTTAAATGTGAAGCGGGCCATGAAGATTAACATAAACTGTTTTGCCATTCTAAGACATTAGAAGGCTAGCTTTTGAGTAGGAGATCAAATTCCAAAGTAGGTGTTGCACAGTAAAGAGGATGTGAACTTCACCAATCTCAGAAACACCTAGTATATTGAACAACAAAACAAAGGGGGAAAAGAAACCTAAAATAGCCCCAAAAAATAACTGAATATACACATAGCATAAGGAGTTAAATCATATTCTATTATTTCAATTAAACTGAATTACAATGTTTGCTCTGGACTGGTTGACAAGACCAACAGTTGGTTAAAAGTTGGGCCAACAGGTTTCTTTCATACCTTAATAGACAATTGATAGCCTTATTATATTCAGTACCCAGACTTATTGGATCAGTATGTTCATACTCGTAAAAAATGTTATTGCGGAAACTGAAGCAGTCTTCATTAAGTCCTGGTGCTATCTTGGAAATTTATAACTGGGTTGCTGTCTTGGAAGAAGGCAAGGAAACTCCGAATGAAGGTAGAATAGGACTGAATTTACTGAAGGACAGAATGCAGCTGCTGTTATAAAGGCACATGGCATCTGATTGCAAAGCTGACTCATTTATCCGTAGCATAAATATATGCCACAAAACTGAAAAATTGATGCATGGAATGTCAGACCACCTAAGATGCAGGGCCTTGCAAAAAAACTGTTCTACAGTTGATTTGGGTAACAGGAAACATATATATACATATCAATTTGGCCTGATGCTCGGCTGCTTACTGCTACAATTATCAGCAACTGATTTACACTTCATGTATCCCGCATCATGCCAAGCCAAGAAGCATGGACACCAACATGGACATGGACACAGACATGACACAACATGGACATGGTAACACGCCATTTTTTAAAAAATTAGGACACGGGCACGGCAAGGGCACGTGTATATATATATTCGATTAATATGAGTTTTATAATATCTATACTAAAATTTTATAAACTCAACAATGTGAACAAATAAAAATCATCATACAAGTTGAAACAATTAAGATAATCTAAATGTAAGTATCTAAAATAAAGACTTACAAAAAAAAAGTAGTATCTAAAATAAAGGTTGACTGCATCAAATAATATTTAACAATATCTAGATATAATTGATATATGTTTCCTTATGAGTTACGACAATCTCCAAATTTCTTTCCTTATGATGTCGAAGACCCATCTCCATGCTGAATCCAAAGCAGATATCTCTCACGTGAGGACCACGTGGGCACAGCACTACACGTGAGGGCCACACGATGAAGCACACAGGAGCAAAGTGGGAGCACTGTCGTGTCCCACAAATAGAAATGAAAATAAATAAATAAATAAAACACATGGCTGGACACATGCTGGACATGTATCGGGCTGTGTCGACGACGTATACATGTCGGACATGGACATGTCCACCAAAAGCATGTGTTTGTGCTTCTTAGATGCCAAGATAGCAGACACGATCATTTCAAGCTAAAAATCAAGAACTTGATAAGTGTGGGATACCATTAAGAATGCTCATACATCAGCTCACGAAGATAAAATTTTATGGTTTCCAGACAAAAGCAGGGCATTTAGCATCATGGAGCATGGGCATTCTTCAGAACAAAGAAAAAGTGTGATGGCATAAGACTGTTTTTCCAAAACAAGAGTATCCAAGCTCAGTTATATAATCAGGTTAATAGTGATTAGTAAGTTGCTACTCATGATAGATTGACTATAAAGGAATTCCGCAAACCACCATGTGTATTCTTTGCAAGCAAACAACCTAACATGTGCAGTACTTGCTGTCCAGATGCAGCTTCTCTAGATGAGTTTGTATTGAGGTCCTTAGCTTATACTGACATGACAGTGTTATGAATTAAAAGACTGATTTCCTTTGTATAAATACCCCAGTACTAGTCATTCATATCAAGATTTTACATTGCCTCAAGGATATTATGAAAATTGCAAAGTCTTGATATGGCAAGAGCAATTATATTGCAACAGAATTCATAAGAAATAAATAAACAAAACCTTGCATTGCCTTAAGGATGTTATAAAAATTGCAGTCTTGATATGACAGGAGCAACCATATTGCAAGATATTCCCAAAGAGAAAAAAAAATACAACACAGAATTACAAGAAGAAGGCCACATAATTGAGACAGGTCTAGAAGGGTAAGTTCAAGGAGTAGCTTTCTAGGATCAAATGCCCTCTGTTATCAGTAACAATAAAAAAAATAAATGGTGACTAAGTTGTGATCGAGATACTTACTATGACGACAGGGCAGTATCCTGAGCTTCTCACCAACAGTGTAGTCTTCTAGGCAAATAGCACAAGTTGTTGAGGTGCAATTATCATCCAAAACAGAGGTGAATATGAGACTTGGCATTGCTTTCACCAATCGACTACTCATTCCATGGAACTCTCGGATGTAAGGAACTTGGGGTTGTTCACGCCTTATACGGTGTCTACGGACAAAGAAGCACATAGCAAGCACAGCAGACATGGCTAGAAGTGATATGAAAGAGATGGCCATAATTGACCATGCTGAATTGTCAATGGTGGGTATAATCCAGAACTCCAAACCAGCACGGCCTGCATACTTCTTCACTATTTCACCAGAGGCCTTGGAGATAAATACAGCATGGATATGGATGCCAACTGGATTTCCTGACACTGCAATATTTCATGAAGTTTGGGATCAGTAGAGCCCAAAAGACTAAAGTTGCCATTAATATCCCAAAAACCAGGTTTTCTGTCACTAACTGAAACAAGGAAGCAGTACCTAAACTGCAATATTTTCATTGAAGTTTGGATCAATAGACCAAAAGACTGAAATTAACATTAATGTCCGATAAACCAGGTTTCTGTGACTGACTGAAACAAGGAAGCAGTACCTAGAAACCATCTGGACTAAATGCAAACCCAGTCATATTCAGACATGCCTTCATAAGCAAAGATCAGAAATGACACAAATAAAGATATGGGGAATTATCACCAGAATTTTCAAGTTTTACAACATACAAGAAAAAGCCTCTTATGTAGATGCAGGAAACAATGAAAAGGAAAATAGAGGCCAGAAAAAACAATTTTGCAATGTACGCAAAAATCTTTAGAGAGCATAGATGGTAAAAATAGAAACCAGCATGATCGGCAACATTGACTCTTGGTTATGCTTAATTGCAGAGAATGGCATAATTTGAAGGGTCACAAAACTAGAAACAACAAACTGCAACTTGATCAAATTTTGCTAATGGAAGAGAAAGGGAATGAGATTGTTCGACTCAGGGTTTTAAATATCAAGTGTACACTCTCTCTACACTTCCGCCGCAGCTGTAGCCTCCACAATAGTAAGACATTATATCCCTAACATATAATTTAGGCATACATCAAAATACAAATATAAAGGTGATCAATTAATTAAAAAAATGCTAAAAACAAACATAAGGATTGAAATCACAAGCGATGGGTTGCCTCTTCTACACACAGTTGGCAACGGGTTGATGAGAGGAACACCGAGGGAAACCCACGATCCTTGTTGTCGGTGATGGATCGACGAGAGGGACGCCAAGAGAAACCCACGAGAGAGGTCACCGGTGATAGGCGACGGGTTCTTGAGGGTGGGAGGGGCACGAAGCGTGTGCGGTGATAGACGACGGATTGTCGAGGGAGCGATCGCGCAGGTAGCCGACGGAAGCAGGCTCGGGGCAGTAGGGTAGAGCCGCAGTGACACCATTACAACTGCAATATGGCGTTTTGCCTCTTCCCCTACTGCTACTGTTCAGTGAATCTGATTTTGTTGTAATATGGTATTCTAAATATGCTTTCACCTTCCGTTGGCATTCGCAGACCTTGCCTTCCACAAAAATTCCTTGATTTCACATCTCCCCCAAACTCCCAAGGGCCACGATTTAACACCGACGATCCTCTAAGTTCGGCGAGAAATCCCTAAATTCCTCCAGCTTCCCCCATCCTCACGTGAAGGCCATGCGACAACGCTGCATGCGAGCGTCATGCAAGGAAGGGTGCAGGAGATGTCCGACACGAATACATTGTGTCCCAAAAAAAAAAATAAATAAATAAATAAATAAGACACATATCATGTCGTGTCGATGACGTATCCATGTCGGACAACCAAAACGACGTGTCCGTACTTCCTAGGGTGGCACCATCATGTACCAAGTGCTAGTACAAAGGTCCATAACGAAATCATATTGGTCCAGCCATCAACCAGATTCGGCACTCGACCAAGTTTTTAAACCTTGGTTTGACTTTCCTAAATCAATATTGCACAATGAAAAGATGCATGTTTTTTAACAAATTGACATGTAATAGTGATACTAATTACTAACTAAAGAATAATCAACAATTTCTTGGAGATCAATGTGATTACCTTAACACAAATCAAATTCGTTTGACTACAGTGGGGTTGTCAGTCAACACAAACTTAAAAAGATTGTACTATCACTATCATGTAATGGAAGTTAATGACAGCTATTAGAAGTTGCATTAGCAAATCTTGAAGGCATTATAATCATCTCTTCCTAAGTTGTTGATTGCTTTGATTGCTTAATTTGGTGAATGACAATTTAATTGCAGACAGTTCCTTCTTCAGAGTGATTTACAAATAATTCAATCAGTTGTTTGACAAACTCATTATCCATCTGAATTGAACCATTTAAAATGAAACTGGAAAATGGCTTATTGGGTGGGTTAAGACCACAAGAAGGCGTGCACAAGGAGACTTACTTGAAATCACTACTCCACTATCTTCATTGTCATATACAATTGCAGCTTTGAACCCAGCATTTTGTGCACTTCTGACTTTAGCATCAAACGTACATCCTCCTCTTATGATCAATGCAAATGGATTCTCTGAACCTCCACCAACTTGATTTGTTAATGGACCACACGCATCCAGAGGTTCTGCAACGTATAATACCCCGCATTCACCAGACCTTTTGATTGGTCGAGCTGAACATCCAAACAAAAACAAGAACTTAGCTGCGACTATATGTGAGAACAAAGAAACGAGAACTATGAAGCGTGATTCTTTAATATTCATTATGATCAAGGAGGACCTTGGAAAAACACATCTTTAACTGACAAAATGATGGAATCAACATAACAACCAATTAGTTCACAAACTTGATAGGCTGATATCAATCCTATGTGCACGCTAATGAAAAGGTCATCTGACTTAAATTATATGGGAAAAAGTTTCCTTTTCAGAGATTTTGGAGAAACCTGTTAAATTGTAAGCACGAAATTGTTCGAGAACAAGGATTGTTACAGTTATATTTGGCAATATCACTAGAAAAGAAAAGCAAAAATCATATGCTTTAAACCATTAACAAAATACAAAAACAGGAAAGGATAACATCAAGAATGAAAGAGTTCACCTCATCAATTCAAAGGGGGTTCTATGTTACAAAGATATGTGACCTATTTGCAAAACCAGAAAGTAGAAGCTATTCGAAGTTTCCATGGAAACCGCCATAACCAAGACCAACGCATTTATAAAAACCAAAGCTTACGCACTCACCGAAGTTTGCCTCAACATCAGGGAACGACAATGACACATTTCTCCCGATCAGCACCACGTTTCCAGCCGCCGAACCAACCAGCAGACCAAGAAGAACGAAGGTAAATAGCACATACTTCCTCAGAAACTCATGCTCCAGCAAACCCATCTCGGATTGCCCACACGCCTCAAACAAATCGAGCGAACTCTTTAACTTGGTGGACGCAGATCAAAAGCGAAAACAACCAAAGAAGGTGTTTTCGCGACCGGGAAGACAAAACGAACCACCAAATCCAACTCTTTCCGCAGAAGGAAAGGATCTTGCTCACAAAGAAGGAAGAAAAACGGGGGAAAACGAGCTCCGAGAGGGGGAAAAGGCGGGGAAAGACGTCACCAGAGAAATCTGGACGACGGCAAGATCAAGGTGGAGGCGAAGGATCGAGACATCGGATTCCATGAGAAGGCGTTGGATCGAAAGGAGAGCGAACCAGAGCAGCTTAAGGCGGGGCGGCGAGCATGGATCTCCTGGCCGCGTCGAGCCTATCCACCCGGCGAGGGCGCCCCTAGAATCCGCCAATCATGGTATTTTCCAGCTTTCAAGATTTATGACCGCACAAGATCAACCGCATATATAAATATACACGTATATTTAATTCATGTGCATAAATAGGTGGAAAAGGGCATACTTCTTTCCTGGTTTAGAGATAACATTTATCCAACCAAATTTTAATAGTAGTATAGGACAATTTTTCTGAAAACCCCTCTTTTTTTTTAGAAGATATCTTTATTTTTATTTTTCTTGGATGATACCTTTATTTTCTATAATCTTAAAAATATCCCTCTAATCATCTCCATCACTTTTATCTCGTCACATTCGTTTGCTACGAGTCTCTACTATGAGGCTCTATTGTCTATCATTCTCTTCACTCTCTTCGAACATCACTCTTCACCTCTTTACTTTTCTTAATAATCTCTTCCACTTTTCTTAGGCCTCAGGACCTCATTTGTCGTTGGATCATTGGCTTGACCTCCTTTGCCTCATCGATGCCTATAGTTTATTTCGCTCTATTCATGCTTTTGCAATGATCTCAGTAATCTTTGAGTCCAACTCGAACTCTCATGCTCAAGACAAAGATCTGATGAGTTCCTTGATTATCGAAGTGAGTTGGACAATCTCTTTCTCCACCCTGTGATGGGATCGTGTTGCAAATATAAATCGCATGGGGTTGTGGCACTGAATGACAACACAAGCCTCAGAGAAGTGCTGCTTGAGGCCAATGTTGCTGGAGCGTAAGGAGTCATGGGCACCAATGAGGTGGAGGAAGTCATTGAGAATACGATCGAACCATTTGGGTCGACAATAAAGGGTGTCCTGAAGTTAGGGAAGGTGACTAAGAGTAGTGTAGAGACGGAAGACAATATTAAAAGCATGAGGTAGAGCTATAACAAGGCGAAGGTCACGAGTGGGGAAGGATCAAAGCTATTTTCGAGATTTCATAATAAAAAAATATCATATGAGAAAAATAAAAACAATGATACTTTTTGAAAAACAGAAAAGAAATTTTTTTTCATAAAAGTCACCCTATAATATATATATATATATAATTTAAAATAATCTTAAATATTTTCATTAAAAAGTTTAATTTCAAGCAAAAATTACTAATATATAGAAATGTAATATCAATTGCTTTGATTTAACAATCAACCATGAAAATTAATTGCATCGATAATTATATAAGTGTTAAATCTATAGGAACATATACGTGACACTTCAATTTGGAGGGATATAAGGTGGCGTTTGGTTCATTGGATATGGTGGGATATTCTTCGGTGCCCGAGAAATGAAAAAGGACTCGACATCGGAGCATCCACTCGTTGTTGGACCCAAAGTCGCCGCCAATAAGATTGCACGAATCTCAAACGATCTTTTATTTTGAATAAAAAAAACCATAAATATCATCAATTAATTCTGATAAGATTAAATACGTATGGTTGAGATGAGAAGTAGAAAACCGGACACATGATTTTAAGTAAACGAACGCGGACCACCAAAACTTACCAATCAAAATACGCCTCTCTGATGGGACCCTCGTCGGTCCCACCGGGTTCTCCTTTGGGTCGACGGCGATGGCGATCTAAGAATGCGGAGAGCAGTCCAAAGAATGAACGGCTGGAATGTGGGGATCGTTGATCTGTCTGTTTGTGGCTGTAAGATTCTCAATCGCCTTCTTCGTCCAACGTCGGACACGGAAGGAAGCAACGTGGACCTTTCGAGCACGCAAGAGTCGGACGTTGGCATGGAGGCTTCCATGGCACTTGTTTGGACTCATGGCGAATGACAAGAAGGATCCCATGGAATGAAAGTGAAGTTACGTGAGTGCAGCAGTGTCCTTTTTCTTGTACACATATGCTTGCGCACAGTGGAGGTAGAGAACCGACTCGAGAATACTGAGCCCCGCGAGAAGCCAGTAGAAGTCATCAAGATGAGCGCGGTTGAGATTGTTGGAAAACCACGTCTCTCCCATTACGCCAGTTATTTTGTTGATCGCAGAGATCATGAATCCGTCGATGAAGCTGCCGACGCCGAAGATGCTCATGAAGAGGGCCACCCCGAGACTCCTCAATGCATCAGGGACTTGGTCGTAGAAGAACTCCAGCAACCCGGCCACCGAGAAAGCATCCGCCACGCCGGAAAGAACGTACTGAGGCACCAGCCACCAGATGCTCAGTGGAATGGTTGCTTCGGGCTGATCCACCAGGCTGAACTCTCTTGCAGTTCGGAGCCTCTTCGTCTCCACCAGGGCTGCCACCACGATAGAGATCAGAGAGATCACCTTTCCGATGCCGATCCTCTGAAGCATCGTGATGCCAGAAGGAAGACCTGTGAACCTTCTGGCTGCGGGCACGAGAAAGCGATCATAGATGGGAGTGCAAGCGGCGGCGGAGGCACTGATAAGGCTTAGCAGCGCCGCTGGTGGCACTCGAAAGTTCGAGCTGCTGATGCTCCTGTCCAAAGTACTGGCTTGCTTAGTGAAGAAGGTGGATGGCTGGTTAAGCACGGCGGCGTAGATCAAGCACGTCGCCCATGTGGGGAACAGTCGAAGCAACCTCTTAGATTCCTCTACATCTCCAACACTGCATGCCCACAAACCAATCTTCGTTAGTCCAAAAGAAAAGATATTGTCAACAGATAACGGGGCAGTATTACTCAGATTGGTGACGTTCTGTGTCTGCTTCGGCCGTAGTTCTTGCCAATGCAACGAGTGTTTTGCCGATACGGGCGAAGGGGCTCAAATCTTCCAGGAGATAGAAGCGGTAAGTTCTCGTCCCAAGCAAGAAGACCAGAAGACCAAACAGCATCACCATGAATGGGATTTCAAACCCGAGGACAAAACCCAGGTTATCCTGGACATAGCTGAGGACTACAACCCCAACAAGAATGCCACAATATATTGCAAAGCACCACCAGTTGAAGAAAGCGCTCCTTGCGATTGATTCCTCGGGATCGGTTTGGTCGAACTGGTCAGCTGCAAATGCCTGGACACTGGGTTGATGACCTCCTTGAGCGAGTGCAACCAGGTACAGGGACGCGTAGAACAAGGCCACTTGGGCAAGAGAGGGTGTGCAGGCCACTTCATCCACCGCGCCGCCACATTTTGCCAGATGGAAGGATAGCAACGCAGATGACACTGCCAGCATGCCTAAACCCTGCGGGTCCCCTCCATTGGAAGAACACAACAAAAAAAAAAAAAAAAAAAAAGCAGAAGAGATTTCACAGGGAAAAGGGCCCCTGTTAGACAACTCAAAGTTGAGCTGGTTACCTTTTATAATTTAATGTTAGTAATTCAATGTCATTAATTTTATTAATAAAAATATAAAAAATAAAAAAATAATTTTAATATTTCAATTAATGATGATGAACAACATCGGTGATGGTGAATGACATCGATAGTGACAGATGATAATATCGTTGGAGGTCGCGGATGATTATTATAGATGAATATAATAATCGTGAGAGATGAAAGTCGCTCGATATTAGTATTAACGAGCCTTTTGTCATTCGATAACTATATTGACGATAACATAATTACTGAGTGACAAAAGGATCGTTCGATATCTGCATCAATGTTAATGTAAATATAGAGTTCTTTACCTTTAATCATCGTCTTTTTCAACCACAATTACCCAATTGAAATATTAGATATCTTTTTACCTTTTACTTTTGTATTTCTATCGATAATATCGACGAAATAAATAAATCAATATATATTTTATTTTTATAATTATAAAAAATATTAATATAATTTTTTAAAAATATTGAAATCGGAATGCTTAAAAATAACTAACTACATACGCAAAAATATAATTAGCCATTTAACATCACTCAGCTTTTTCTAAGAAAAAGAAAAACATCACTCGGCTTCGTCACACGAGGGACGGGGGAGCACGCACCAGGATGTAGAGGAGAGAGGCGATGACGATGGTCCGATGGCGCCCCAGGTAAGAGTCGGCGACGACAGCACCCAGGAAGGGCAGCATACACGCCACTCCCTTCCACGTGCTGATCGCGGCCGCGGCTGTCGCCGTCGGCTCATTGAGCGGGCCGGTGAGGTAGATTATCAGGTTGGAGGACAACCCGAAGAAGGCGAACCGCTCGGCAACCTCCACCACTGCAAGCCACGAGTCGAGATCAACCGGACGGCCGAGATTGAGGAGGAAGCGGGGGGGATCGAGACCTATGATAAAGAGGGCGGAGGTCCAGCCGCCAGTGGCGGATCTGGAGGCGGGACGGCCGAGGTAGTCGACGACGCCGACCATGAGGTCGGACGGGTGGCGGTGGAGGCTGAGGAGCGGATCCGTGGCCATCGGCCCGACCATACCCGTTCTCCCTTCCTTTTCGTTCGTTCCAGACACCAAGAAGGGATATAAACGCGAAGTGATTGCAGCCGCCTCTGATGGGGCGGAACGGGGCCGGTACCGTTCTTATCTGCCGCTTGAGGGTGATGGTAGAGCCAACTGATTCGTGCAGTGTAAGATTAAAAGCACTTCTACCCTGTGTCGGAGACCCAAACAGAGCCACAAATTCTTCAGACGGAAACATATGGTACAGTATTAGGTAATAGATTTCTTAACTTATGGAAACCTACCAGGAGGAAGCATCATAAGCTTGCTTCTTTTCCCTGTTGGTTGGCCAAGTTCACAGACAAAGCTGCCAGTTTAGAGTACATCAGCCTGCATGAAAGAAGGAGTGTTTGATTAAGCTTTAAAAGGGAGAGCTCTAATGTCTTGCACCATCTTTCTTAGGCATGTGGAAGAGTTGGAAGAATCGATGTGATGGACAACTGAACCATCCAAGAATGCAGTCGCCATTATTAGGTCGAGGAAAGCCTTCTTTGTATTTGGGTGGCGGCACCTATCTAAAATATCATTTGCCCCTCGTGCCGAGATGTTCTATTGGTTCATCATCATCACCTGTCTACTCTCTCTCTCACTACATCAGCCCACCGATTCGAATTATTATACATTTATCACAACAAAATCCTCATTAATTTTTCAAATATTTATACTTAAGTTAATGATAATATACTCATAAAATTAATTTAATTTTTCTCGCTTTTGAAATGAGGCTAAATTATGGGTATTGTAATTTATGTGCAACGGTAAATCCAATTATGGGAAAGTTTGTGGATGGCTCAAAAAGGAATTTTGGTAACAAAAAAAAAAGAAAAAGAAAAATAAAGGGAAAACTGTTCGTTCTTTCAGCATCCCAATCATACTCCCTTCTCACAACAACTCCTAACAAAAGCCCTCTCTCCCTTCTTCTGTTGGTTTTTGGATCCCCTTCTTTCCCATCTCTTCCTCACTTTCTCTCCCCCCCTCTCTCTCTCTCGACTCCCGTCGCCCGCTGTCAAGCTTTTGGCACGCCACAAGGTCAGCTTCCTCCAATCTCCTCCCCACCTTTTCTTCTTCTTCCTTCCTTCGCGGTATTTATTCGGTCGAAAAAGAAAAAGAAAGGAACGCCAATTTCTTTCTCTTTCATGTGCACGCGAGTGCGTCAATCAACAAGGGAAGTCATTCGGGCGATTTGCCTAACGTCGAATTGGTTTGCCTGCAACGAACGCCGTCGCCGCCTTTCCCGTCTCCTCTTGGCGGACGCGGAGTTGGTTCTTGATTTGGTGTGTTCTTGTTCGGATTGCGTGAGATCTGTTGATTGGGTTGTTCGCATAGTCGTCTTGACTTCCTGCGGTTTTGATTTCTTTTGATCGTCGTTATTATTATTGTTTGTGAAATTGGTTGCGTGCGATGGCTGCTTCCTAATGGATTGCGTGAAAAAGAAAACTGCGTCGTGGGTGAAAACTCGATATCTGAAATTATGAACGGGAAAGATACTTATATACAACTTCAGACCTAGAATGATGGGAAATAAAAGGATGGATAGTAAAAAGAGAATTGTGCAAAAGGATTTGAACTAAATGCAGTCGTGAATTGCATCATGTTTACCAAAGAATTCGTTAATCTGGTTTTTTATGTCTTCAACCAAATTGGCTAGATAATTTACTGTCTTATAAATCAGTTTGAATCTGCTTATCCTAACAGGATACCTGTTGATGTTTTCTTTTTTCTTCTTCTTTGGCTTTAGATAAAGTTATAAGCAATATGAAGCTTAATTTTTTTGGGCTCCAGGAGGATGTTAAAAAAGAATCTTCATTTGATGAGATTGTGACTATTGTCATCAGTTTTCTTTGGTTTCTATCATACCACATGTACAATTAATGTTCATTAATATGTTGATACCAAATCATGCTTGTTGTGATTTCATTTTGGTGAAGATTTACACAAGTGATCGAAGGTGCGACGAAGAACTTTTTTACATGCATCGTTACGTTGAAGGATTGATTGCAAAGTTAGTTAGTTTTTCCAACTCTAGTTAGCACGATTGCATCACTATTCAGTAATTTATGTTGGTAATCCTTTTCTCTCTGTTTTCACTTTCTGACAGCTTGAAGCTACCAAGTAAAATTTTTTGGTATACTATCACAAGTTTGAAAGTTGTGCATTTTCTGGAACCATGTCTGTTTGTTGGTATAACACTAGTTTATAAATGATGCTATAATTTACTTTTCATGTGGACAGAACCTATTTATTTGTGAATTTCATCCTCACTGTGCTTATTTGTGTTGTTCTTTCTTTTTTATTTTTCCTTTTACTTCTTTCTTCCTTTAAGTTTGTGATACCTTAGTTTTAGCAGATATGCTTCTAGTTTATATTAGATTGAGACTCATAGATCCTTGACTTTTAGGACACCGTACCAAATTTTTTCTTGGTGTTGGCTTTTTGGGAAAGCGTTGTACGGTCATAGTGTGTTTTGTTGGAATACATACTGATTTGAAAGTGTCTGAGATCATAGGCACGTGGATACAAAACATAGACCTAGTTAATTAGTTTTCCCTTGTTTATTTATCATGTGCTTTATGGGTTTACCTTATTATCGAAGCTTGTTGAGCACCATCGGTAAGACTTTAGAATGAAGTACCTATATTTTGGAGATTTTTATGAGCTCTATTTGATTATCATGGTCTAAATTTATCTCAGTCAATTATGTTTGAGTCCGAAATGTATTTGTTCCATTGAAACCCTATCAAGAGTTGAACACTGTAGAACTGTTATCTACTGTATTTGGGATTAATTGTGCATTATGAGGGAATTTAGAAATTTGGTTAATTCATCCAACTTTTTATGGATTTAAAAGAATTTGAAGTCTTTGAAGGGTCTGACCTTGCCTGATTGAAATGCATACAACGGCATACAAGTCGAACAATTGGGTTGTAGGGACAAATAACGAGTTAGAAAGACAAGACTACATGTATGTTATTTATGGTCTGGCACAATGTGTTGACTGATGGTGGGCCACTAAAGTTTCCTTAATCTAATTACAGGTTTACATGCAGAGAAGCATTTCGAGGTAGAAAGTAACATTATGTAATTGATGAGAACTAAGAACAAAGATCAAGAGCGACATGTGGATGGTTTGAAAGGAAGAGAACATGGCTAAAATTAGAAATATTATGAGTCTATTTGTTTTTTCCTTACAATGAACTGAATACACTGGAAATAATTGTGTTAGATATTCTTATCATTTATTGTTTTATCGATTTCTATGTAAATGCTCTCTGATGATTGCCATATATATAGGACAGGTGCTGCTGTGGTGTATCTCAACCATGAGCTTGGCATGTCTTGTGTGTCATAGCATGGATAGCCCATCACGATCTTTCAGGAGCTACTCTGTTTCGAGTTCAGAAGATGAAGGGCAATGTGCTGCAGTTGTTTCCTGCTTGACTCGGAAGGTAACCATCGCTGCCACGGGCAGAGCCAATGCCATATCAACATCCAAAGTGACACCATTCCCCCTGATGGCAAGCAGGCAAGGGATGGGAGAAACCCCACGCCTTCTACGAAGCCGGGCTGTGAGTAGGGACCTAGTTAGAGACTGGAACTTCGATCAAGTTCATGTGGAGGGGTAGAGGGGTAAGAGATCATAACGGTCGTAAGAGGGAGAGATTGTTAGCTTGGCCACTGGGGTGGCCGCCATTGTATATTTTGCTTCATCCACTGCATTTCTAGTACACTTTTTAATGGTCAGTTCTACAAGTCTCCATGAGCAAATTGGCCATCATAAAGTATTTTGCTTGCGCTAGTTGCTTGCTTTCTTATGGTTCATGTATTCAACATCTGAAAGATGGAACTTGTGTTGCTGTCTTGTTGGTTGTTTCGAAAACATATTCAAACTTATCGGTTGGGTATACTTTTGTAGGGCAGCATCATCATCAGGAGAGGCTGCTGCTATACTGCTGTGCTCTGGAGTAGGGTGATAGAGCCCCCAGAAACCATGTATGACAGGTTTGATGATCATAATTTTACCTGCTCGACTGATTACTTCTCTGATGATTATTATGATGATGATGTTGATTGTTGTTAAGGAACAATTAAGCACAAAATCTTATTTCAGGGCAGCTGTCATTAGGGAAATCGGAAAACTCATTTAGAGGTGAGTTTTACCAATAATGGTCTTTATAAATCTGGTACTAGTTTATAGTGTAGCAACTTTTTTTATTCTGTATACCCGATAGGTTTCACATCTGTTGCCGAATGATCATTATCTCACAAGAAATTCCAGTGAAGGATGCAGAATCTCATTTAAAGGAATAAAAACCGACTGAAGTAAAGTACAGAAATAAAAAAAATGTCTATTAACACCTTAAAAATTTAGTGAGTTTAGAATCATGACATGTATGAATAGATTTTTTTTTCTTGTGAGTTTGGTTTTTAAGCACGGTTATAAAAAAATCTGGATTTGATCGATCGTTTGGAACAATAAAAAAATTTAAAAAATTATTTTCTACGTATTACCGAAGATATTTAAAATTTTATACGTGCATATAATTTTTCTGATTTGTAAAGAATGGGAGAAGAAAAATTTCTATCTTAAATTTATTTATCTGTCTCACCAACTCTTTACAACTGTCTACTTTTCTTTTTTAAAATAATAGAGATATCAATGGGATGGGATGGGATGGGACGGGATGAGGAATGCTTTCACATCTTCATCCTTGTCTCATCTCGCATTATTCATCTTTGCTCATTTTGATGGGACACGACTGGAGATAGGGAATCTCGATTGGGGTGAGAGAATCCACGAGTTTTTTCCTAATTAATTTTATATAATTTTTTTAAAAATAAAGTTATTATCAAACTTAATTAATAATATTAAAATTTATATGTAACAAAAGATAAATATATTTAAATATAAATAGAATCAAAATTATCATAACGTATAGAAGAGGTAAGGAAAAGATGAAGGAGGATCGATAAAAGACACGGTAGGAGGCGAGGGTTTCAATGGTTAACGAGGTGAGGCCATGGGGTGGGCGGGGACGACTGCGATGGAGGGGTGGGGGACTACAATAGTTACGATGGAGGAAATCGAGAAGAGAGATGAGAGAGAAAAGAGTGCGATGGGAAGAAAAGAATATTGAGAAATCACTATCATCGTTTATTGTTGCAATCATCGATCGTCGGAGAAATCATCATTTGCCGATGGAGAGAGGAGGATCAATGAAGACAAAGTCAAACCGTCATCACGACATCACTTGCGATTAGGGATTGTATACACTTAGCGCGTGGGCCTACAAGAAGAAGCTTGCAATCATCGATCGTCGGAGAAATCATCATTTGCCAATGGAGAGAGGAGGATCAATGAAGACAAAGTCAAACGATCATCACAACATCACTTGCGATTAGCGATTGTATACAATTAGCGCGTCGACCTCTGAGAAGAAGCTTTTAGTATTGGATGAGAAAATATTTCTTTTGATTTAATTGAATCATATGGTTCTTAATTGATTCAATCAAGGTTTATCTAGCCTAATTTGAATGATGAAAGCATTAGTGATTGGGCATAATATATAAACCCACATAGTTTTCCTATCCCCATCTTATTAAGGGTGAGTCCCTCACGAGGAACCATACTCAAGCGTATAAACGACATCCCTAATAAATTATAAAGATGAGAATCGAGTTCAAGACCTTATGATAAAATTATATTATATATTTCATTTGTATCATTCTTTTTTCATTATATAAAAAATATTCTAGAATTAAATATATTTTTTAATATAATCATTACATCGAGGTGGGTCCCACCGATTCAAACTAAAAAAATAAGTGAATTGTTATTCTGATTTTGATAACTATAAATCGCACATGAATACTTCAATCAGACAAATAAAAAGTCAAACATAAGATTATAACCCCAACTTATTTTCGAGAGATCAAGAACAAGATGATGAGATACTCCCAACCGAAAAAAAGACTTGGAATGAAATCCTTACACAAGTAATATGTAAATTTAAGGCTTTATTATCAATAGAATTCATGGATAAAATTTTAGTTGAGAAGTCAACAACATTTAAGACATAATCTCAATACACTCCTTAAAGCCATGACTAATATAATAAGAGGAACATGCGAAGATTAAGTGGGTCATAAAAATAATGAAAATCTCATGAATTAGCTGGCAATTCAAAATGAGACAAGATGTGGTCTGAATAATTCCTACAATAAAAGCAATTGCTATTATTGTCTCGGGGAGAAAATTGTATATGTGAAAATACAACACGAAATGCGGCCAAAATAAGTCCTCGAAAGCAAATTTAGTATCGACGGATACTGGCAGGTGTCCTAGACTAGAAAAGTTCATATGACTCACTGTAATCTCGCCGAGTAACAACAAGAAGTATCAGTTAAACAGGAGACTCAAAACCCGAAATTAGCTCCAAGCAAAATCATCTAGCAAGATCTAGAAACATTGCATCACGAACAAAATCAACATAACTAAGTAGAAGCATAATACCATTCGTGTGATGATTCCGGTTTACCCATCGGAAAGGAGGGCAATAAGCCACAGTAACTTGTGCGATATAAGGCATTCTAGCGACGCAGCATCTTTAGTCTTGGCCCTGCCTTCTTCAGTTGCCGAGCACGTTCCTTGTCTTCTTTCTTGCGGAGTGCCTCCGCACTAAGTTTGGCCTCAATCTCTTCCATTATCTTCTTCTTTTCCGCCTTCTTCTTCTGCAATGCTTCCTGTCTCGCGTTCTGGAGTTCTTTATATGCCTCCTGGGCCGCCTTTGCTCTAACAGCTTCTGTTTTTGAGCGAGCCTGAAGCAAAGGTAGAACACAGTGTCACAATGATCGACGACTTGTGCTGATAACAAATATTCAAGAAATCACAGTTCGCTTACATGAGAGCTTAGTTTGTATCGGCCTATCAAGTCAATGTAATATGGTACAAGAGTAACCAATCTAGACATGTCAGATATGTTCTTGGCATCTGGAAGCACAAACTTGAACATGAGAATCTTCTTGTGAGATCCTGGGCTTTGATCCGAGAAGTGCAGTGAGACAAACCACTTTCCAAACTTCTCAAATGCTTTGTCGCCAAAAACCTAAGGGTGACAACCATAGCAATGGAAGTTAGGACAATTTAGCGACGTTCACCAACAAGCGATGCTTCATATCAAAGGTAAACACAGCATCAACTGAAGTAATTAAGCCACTTAGCAGGCAAGCTGTCCGCAAACTTAGCAAAAACTTGATGATGGTAACTGAAATAAAAGCACAAATGCCTGGTAATTCTTTCTCACAAAGTATGCTAGATAATTAAAGAATGCAATTTACAAGAGAATGAACTTTGGAAGCTGTTGTTTTCTACCATCATATTTTGCTAATCAATATAATAAGTAGAGTACATGGTTTACAGAATCTTCAAATGTACAAGAAGTTCCATCAAAAAATTGACAATCTTAATTATTTCATTTTAAGGGATTTTATGGTAATGAAATCATCATAAATTTGGAACACTGGTCCAAGTGCATCAGAAACTAACATTCAGTGACATATTTCCTTGATGATGTTAGGTCGAGATCTATCAGGTATGACAAAGCTCAAGTCTAGAGACTGATCATATGGATTACTGAATCGGCTGGGTCTCCAAAAACTACTCGAAAGGATGCAATAGAACTCGAATCACAAACATAAGATCCTTCAACTTTCCAATGTTTTTCATACCTTTTGACCCAGATGGCAGGGCAATATCCTGAATTATTAACCTCTTCACATGTAAGACCCCACATCTAGCACTGTATACACTCAACTATTAGTCTAGAGAGGCACCTAACTAACAAATATTCCCACCATTTATCCAACCTTGACATACATAAAGTTCATCACCAGTACGAAAATGATTCAAACACACATCAACTGTTCTCATATGCCTCTGCCTTCTTAATACAAGTTAGTTGACAAGAATATATCAACTTTATTAATTTATAAAAGATTTGACAATTCAAGTGCTCTCACATAGCAGAATTATAAATATATATCAGTTAAACATACATAATGCCGATCCAAATACTAGAAGATATGCAGAACCTCACAGTGTAGCTGCTACATGCATCTGTTACCTAAAAGATCCTGTTCAGCTCAGAAATTATCACAGTCTATGTCTTCTACCAGAAGGTCAAAACATCCAAATAAGTTTATGGCGCCTTTTACCAAAATCTACAAGATATTTCTACATCTCATGCTCTTCTTACATCAAAAATTAGTTCCTGTGGGCTTCTGGCTGCTTGCTAAGAATTTTAGATAGATCTTCAATTCAGACTATAGGTGCAAGCTAAAGTTTCTGAGTGATGAAAATCAAGTGATGTTACTAGTTTGCAGAGAGCAAAAGATGACTAAAAGGATATTCCATTTTCCTTATTTTTTCTTTACTTGGTGAAATATGTAAGGTTCAAGGGATTGAATAATGATCTCAATGATGCAAACCAACATGGTACATTCAGTTATAAGTTTAGCCCAAAGCCCAAGGACATGATACACTCACTATATATGTATTCATAATCTTAGCCAAAAGCATAGAGACAACACATGCCAAATCTTGAGAATACACATCTCCAAGAAAGTGACAAAGCAAATGATCTTCCAATGCGCCCAAAAAGGTTGTTTCACTACAAGAATTTTAAAATCTATTTTCATGATTCATCACCAACAAAGTTTGAGATGCACTTTGCTTTGCTGGAATAAGTAGATCATAAGTTACATCAATACATACACAATCATTGACACCATTCTCATTTACAATATACTACCTAGAAGGTCTCGAGTCTGACAATACTGTACTAGAAGGTATTGCAAAAAGACAATACCTACTAATACAATTGCTTCACTGATTTTTAAAATGAAGGAAAAACAATCATGTCATAACAGGCCATGTAGCATGTTTGGAGAAAATGTCACACAATCTTAAAGGGATCTCACATACACAAAAGGAAACCTCTGCCATAGTGTTTCAAATTATTACAAAACAGAACAGATAACTGAAAGCAAATGTATAGGATGTCATCTTTCTCCAATTTAATTTATGAAAGAAAACTAACTACTAGCTATCATATCAGCCCTATTTATTTGAGAGATTAAATTTAAACAATATTTATTGAGTAACATCAACTATGGAAAATTTCAACATCCAAACACCGCACTTAATGAAAATAAGAAGCAAACTTCATGTGCGTTGAGTCAATCAATTAAGGCTCCACGTACAATCTAGCAAGTGACATAAGGTTTAGAATGAAATATTGGTAGCAAGCATTCTAAATTTTGCTGTTTTCATGAAATTGAAGTGGTGAGAGTACTAATCCTGAAAATCCTTAACTCCATTTCCTTTCCAATGAATAAGTTTAGCAATTAAATACTGACTAGATAAACATAGAACAGTTATAAGATAGGGAAAATTTTATTTTTATTCCCTTGCTTTGGTTGATTTGCACTTTAAACCTATGGTGTTATTTGAACATATTCCACCTTCTTCTTTAATTGATTTACAAAGGTCAGGCTTAAGACTAAATGCTGTCATCCTAATGTTCATTTGGACAAGATGATGATAGCTGACATGTGTCACTCACATGATGCCAAGTAGCAAGCATGAAGGTGGGTAGCTAATGTATCATCCATATGGTGTGACATGTAATATGGAATACCATTGACCACACTAAGGGTTGCATCTGCTGCCTCCATATAACATCCAGCTTCCATGCCAAATGCGGATGTTGGGTAAGCATCACATGGATGTCATTTCAGCGTCAATACAAGGATAGAATTATTTAACATACCTCATCACACATAGCTGATGTAACGAATTCTAGTGTTAATGCACATATGTACCTCAATCCCTTTTTTCTCCATTACTTTAAAGTGAATGCAGAAAGAGCCCTCTCATGCCCAAAATGAAAGTTCTTCAGATATTTAAGAGAAATCACAATCTTATAGAGATTCCAAATATGTAAGTTTTTATCAACAAAATGAGCATACGTATCATCTTAGATTCTCAACGATGTTACTATAGAGAATATACATCAAGAAAATAAAGGGCAAATTACCTGATCGAGCACCACATCAGTGATCAAATCCCCTGCAACCTCCTTGGACTCCGCAACCACCATCAGCTCATCAGCAACCCACTTCCTTCCAGCTGGAGGTGCAACCACAGGGCTCGCAAACCTCTGGAGGTCCCTCTCCTCCTTATGCATCATCTTAACTGTCTTCTTCCTCGCAAGAGCGAGCACCACATGGTCCATCGCATCCTCGTTCATTACCACCTCGAACGTGATCGTGTCCTTCTTGGAGAACACCAGATGGAGCGCCCGGGAGATGAGGTCGTGCCGGCTCAGCAGCTCCATCGTGGCGAGCATTCCCTGGCAGTACCGTCGGCCAGTGGCGTAGAACTTAAACACGTCCTGACCCTCCTTGAGGAGAAGGGGCGTGTCGTTGCCGTCCCCGGTGCCGAGGAGGCTGAAGTTCTTGTCGAAGATGGAATCCTTGACGGCGAATTTGGCCGCCCAGGCGAGAGCGATGGCCTCGTTCCGGCGCTTCCCATGGAAGTAATTGAAGGCGAAGCAGATCAAGAAGGTGACACAGACGATTTCGAGGAAGTAGGACCGGAGAGAGAGCGGGGGTGACGGGGGAGAGGAGAGTTCCACTGGTTTAGAGGAAGGGAGGATGGAATCGTCGTCGGCGGCGGAGTCGGGGTGGTGGTCCGGGGGTTGGACGGCGGGAGGGATGCCTTCGAACTCATCCTCGTCCCAGAGATCGGAAGGGGGAGAGGGAGCGGCCGGGGGGCCGTGGTGGGACTCCTGGGAGGAGGCGCCGGAGAGGGAGGTGGCGGGGGGAGCGGGGGTGGCGGATACGAGGGTTTCAGCCGTGGTGTCGAGATCGACGTCCAGGTCGTCGCCATCGGGGTCGAAGCCCTCGAAATCGGCGGCGGAGGCGAGGACTGAGTGGCGGGATAGCTCGTGGGTGAGGAGGGAAAGGACGGAGAGGAAGGCGAGAAGGAAGAGAAGGGCGTCGCCGTGCGGGGAGAGGGACGTGGCGAGGCCGCGCGTCCACCGGATCGCCATCGGGATCAACTGGTCTCTCTCTCTCTCTCTCTCCTCTCTCTCTTGAAGGGAGAAGAAATAAAAGAAAACGGAGATTTGGGAGAGGAAGACGGTGGTGCGGAGAGAGACGGAAGAAGAGAGAGAGAGAGAGGGAGAGAGAGAGAGAGAGAGAAAGACTTGATTGTGATGGTTTTTAAATTATGGTTTATTATTTGGAAATCATAATGTGGACACGTGGAAGTATGTGAAAACTCATTTTCCCGGTAAATGATGATGATTTAGAAAAACAATTAAATCTAATATAATTTTTCTTTATTATGAAAACAAAAAAATATAAATAAAGCAGTAAGATTAGAAAATATAAAATTAAATACCCTAATAACATGAGATGGAATCCTCCTAAGTATGAAAAAATTAATTTTTTTATTTTAATAATTTTGTTCTCTTAGAACGTCCTAAATATCTAAAAATATCTAAAAATATGATAAGATCCACGAGTAACCTTTTAAGATGAATACTATTTTTGATCAATTAAACTTCTATATATATACAATCTAATTATTCGAATATGATAACCCATTTATTGAATATATCATGAAAATTTTAAAATAAATATTTTTTTATTAAATTACTTAATATTATATAACCAAAATGTAGATTACAACACCTACATTATATACAATAACATTATATTCACTTCAAATCAAATAAACTAAGTATTATCTTGAATATCGAATATATTATGGAAAGATATCGTTGACATCTAGTCAGCCCGATATGGTTTAAATCTATATGAGTAGGATTATCCGATATGTCTTTGAAATGAAAACGTCTAAGTTCTTGAGAAAGACGTTTGAGGTATCATCTACACTAAGATTAAGGTTGAAAGAGGTTTTCTGAGTCGATCCCTCCGACACCTAAGTTAGTAATATAAGGTAAATGAATACAATCGCTAATAGTAAATAGTAACCTCTTAACCATGTTAAAGTGAGCTTTTATACCTAGTAGCAATAGAGCATCATATTTTATAAATATTCTTCGAGGATGTAGTCTTTAACTGCCATTGACAATCTTAATTTTGTTTTTTTGTATACATAGGCAATAAGGGTGGTGATAACCTATAACTATTTGTCTTGGGTCGATGTCTATGCAAGTAGATTAGTGGGGGATAGCTTTTGTCTCCTTCCAACCTTGACTACACAGAGGACACATGCTAGATGGATCGTGTTTGATCGATGATATCCTCTTGATAATTTATCACCCCCGAAAACATGCTATGAGGGCTCTTTGGCGAGGATCTTGAAGCACGACATCTAACCTATCTGATACATTGGTCTTACACTCCTTTGATCACTTCTTTGAGGGGGAGCAAGAGTTCATGATCAATGTACCAAAAACGAACAGGGACATGTCCTCCCTATCGCGAGCAATGAGCAATCAATGCATAATGACTAACCTATCCCAAGTGGAGGGGGGTTCAACATTCGACCCCTCCACCTTGGTCAATGAACGAAGTTGGCACTAGACCCCTTCACCTTGGTTGGTGGAGAAGGTTAGTGCCCAATCCACCCACTTTGGGCAGAAAGGGGGGTTGGCGCTCAACCCCTCCATGGTTGGTGGAGGAGATTGACCCCTGACCCACTCACCTCGGGTGGAAAGAGGGGTTGGCACCCAACCCCTCTTTCATGGTTAGTAAAGGAGGTTGGGGCCCAACCCACCTGCCTCGAGTGGAAACGAGGGTCGATGCCTAACCCCTCTTCCATGGTTGATAGTGGAGGTTAAGGCTCGACCCACCCACCTCGGACGGGAAGGGGAGTCGATGCCCAACCCTTCCTCCATGGTTGGCAGAGGAGGTCGATGCCCGACTCACATACCTTGAGTGGAAAGGGGGGTCGATGCTTGATCCCTCTTTCATAGTCGATGAAGGAGGTCGATGCTTGACCCACTAGCCTTTGGCGGGAAGGGGGGTCGAGGCTCGACCCCTCCTTTGTGGTTAGCAAACGAGGTCGGCACCCCACCCTTCCTCCATGATCGAAAAAGGAGGTCAATACTTGACCAACCTATCTTGGGCAGAAAAAGAGGTTGGCGACCGACCCCTCCTTTATGGTCGATACTTACCTCTCAGCTCTGAGAAAAAGGATTGGCACTTGACCTACCTACCTTAGGCAAGAAAGGGGTTTGATACCTAGCCCATCTATTATGGTCGATAGAGGCGGTTGGCACTCTACCCACCTACCTCAAGCAAAAGTGGGGCCTCAAGCAAAAGTGGGGTTGACGGTCGACCCCTCCATCGTGGCCAACAGAGGAGATCGATGCTCGACCCACATGCCTTAGTGGAGAGGGTGTCAGCACCCAATCCACTCACCTCGAGCAGGGAGGGGGTCAGTGCCTAATTCACCTGCCTTGGGAGAAAAGAGGATCGATGCCTGACCCCTCCACTTTGGGCTAGCCCTAAGGGAGTTGGTTTTTTTTTTACCTTCATGTGTTTAGCAAGCAAATTTTTAGTGGGTTGGGCTTTCTTGATCTAATTTGACCTGTGCCTTCGAAGGCTCTCTTTAGGTGGATCTAGTTTTATTGACTCACACTTCTTAATGATATTTTATCTTATACCCCTTGCCATGAGTAGTTTCCGCTACGCGGGTTGGGTTTTGTTAAATTATATATTTCGAGCATATCTTGTCTTGTGCCTCCCCGTCATGACAAGATGACAAGATGAGAGGGCCTATAAGACTGAGCAAAAAATATGAAACAATGTTAAAGTCTTAAAGTAATACCATTGAGGATCTCCATTCTCTGAGATAGCAAAACCTACTCTCAGAGCATAGAGATCCTGGTATGCTTATATGCACCATTTTACTATCTCAGAGCATAGAGATCCTGGTATGCTTACATGCATCACTGATTCTGTCGTATGTGTTCGTTTTGCTCGCTTACGTTTTCCGCGACCTCAGGGCACTCTCGCTGCATTGAGAGTGCCATCCATCGCTCACAGTTGTTACAAATGCTGAGAGAGATGTTCCCCAATCACCTAAAAACCTAATAATCTAAATAGCTTCGTCCTCAACAAAGATCAAAATTGTACTTGTTTGCACGTCCAGGTGCGAGGATGGAGTGAAGCCTTACAAGTTCCCGAATCAAAGGCTTCGGGATCTTGGTCTAAAGTTTACTCCAATAAAAGAAAGCCCTTGTGAGACCGTGAAATGCTCGCAGGAGAGAGGCCTTCTTCTTGAGATCCGCCATGTGAGTCGAGGGTGCTAAGGATCAGCAATGTAATCTCCACTGCAAATGCTACTGACGATATAAATTATTTGGAAATATGTCGTTGGATGCCTACGTTGTAATGACGGATAACTTGAACAAAGAATATATTAGTTCCTTTGAAACTACCATAGAAATTGAGGAATATTTGCAAGCATATGAAATATTGCAAAAGAGTCTGACGGAGTAAAAAGAATATGTAAATATGCAAGTGATACATTATGTATGGCTTATTTGTTAGCGCAAGCAATAGAGTTGACCTTATTTAAGGATGCCAACAGATCAGAAATACCATCATATTCTATGCATTCCAAGTACTATCAGCACTAACTAATGAGTTTCTTTGGATACACAGATGTTACATTTTGTAAACAAATACTAAGATCTCCATGAATAAATACTCAGCTGCTCCTGACAAATTGCTTAGACTGCAGGTGTCATTGACAGCACTGCAAGCAAAGTATCATTTGCCAAGTTATGCATTGAGCTGGATCTCCATACGAGGGGCAACAAGATAGATCTACAAGCCAAACCATTAAGCAACAAGTTGCTACAGTCATGATGGAAATATCTGCACTAGACTAACAAAGTTCAAACAAGAGTGGAAGCCAAACCAAGCTGCTATCATAACATATCTCTTGATGACGATTTTAATTTAGGTGTGGACAAACACATTAGTTGCATTATGCATACGACATGTCCTTAACTAATCACTTCAGAGTTAAAGAACATAATAATGAGAATCACAATTAACCCCCGAACACAAATAAGTCATCATAACCATGAGTTTACTATCTGCAGGGAGGACTTTTCATAGAAGGCATAATGTGGAAGTAAATAAGAGGACTTCATCGGATGTTGGTTTCTGGTAGATCCTTCCTCCAGATTATTGGAGTTGTCATTGGGATGAGATTACAACACATTTTTAATGACTGATGATTACAAGGGGAAAAATTCTTTCATGCACCTATTAGCAATTTTTCCCTCATCTTCTAAGCCATGATGCTGGCAGCAAACCCCTAAGCTTTCTCTTGAAGACAACAGAAAGTGCAGAGCCCAGAAGAGGCCAAGTTGTGACGATAGCTATATAAGCTAGCAACCACATTGATATATCATAATGTTGTAATAGCTGATTGATGGATCTTTTTACTGGAGCAGTCACATCATGGATGGCTTTGGTAATGCTTTCTGCCTCTATCTCTTGCACGGAATCCACAGGCTCGCTACCATTGTCCATGTCATTTTCTGTTCCAAGCAAACTCTGGTCCGTAAGCACAATTTCATCCTCAGGTTCATCGACATGGCATAATTCATCATCATGCAAGTCCTCTTCGGTCATGTGGTCTGGTCCTTCACTAGTCATTGCAGCAACCATTCCATCTTCCGTGATATTAACATATGGCCCCTTATCGATGGCCGATTCAAGCGAACAATGCAAGCCATGGTTTGGTGTCTGCATCAGTCATATTACTATCTTTAACACCATAATAACACACAAAACATATCCACACTGAAGATTAGATCAATTAAATCCCGTTAGTGAATGAGACGATCTTATATCAAACTTCAGTATAACAGCATGTCATTTAAAGGTTAAGAAGTGAACCTTAATCTTCCCATGCATGAATTCACTCGAGTGTAGAACATTGAGAAACTCACGAACAGCTCCAACCCACCTGCAAACAAAAACTTCAGTTCCTTGAAGAAGAAATATAGGAAGTTCCAACTTTGAGTAGATGATCCACCGATGACTTGGTGCAGTGACTGTCCATCCAGATCTAATAAGAGGATGTAAGAAATAACATTTCCAAGAGACAAGCACAAGATAATGTATCTTGGTTGATTCTATAGGTTTCGTCAGTGGCTGTAACATGATAATGAAGATTCTTGACATCCGGTTCATAATTATAGAAAGTGTTCTGATAAGCACATACCACCAGCATGGCTAACAAGTTTCTGTTCCTCTGACAATTCATCTCAAGAAAAAAAAGAGAGAGAAAATAATCAAGAGAACAAGAGTAGATAAGTACCATAAACTATGTGCTGTCAGCCCCTCAAAATAAGCAAGATGTCCACCATGTGCAGTTGTTGCCAAAACAATGTTTTGGTTTGCCCTATGAAATTAAAAATATTAATAAGTTTGAAATGAGAGGAGAGGAGGCAGCCACTTTAGCAATAAAAACTGGTCTTCATGGTTTCAACTTTACCTGCATTCATCCCAAGGAATTGCTTCCCTTGTACAGACTGGGTCATCCAATGAACTGATGCACAGCAATGGAACAGCTACATTCCCAATAAAACTCACACTGCTACAGCAGCGATAATAGGTATCTACAGTCTGAAACATACAAGACACTGTGTAACTCAAGAAAAGAGTCCAAAAAGTAGCCAAGGGAAATACCTCAAACTTTCCAACATGGCAAGTGGCATGACTGTCAAAGTCCCGAACAGAGCATGACTGAAAGCAACATAACAAAGAATAAAGAAAACAAGCCATAAGTAGGTGTGCGACTAACAGGTGAGAGTAAAGCTACAAAATTTTTGGCTGTAGAAAATTATAACAATCAAAATAAAAAAAGCATTTGCTACAATTTGATAGAATATTACAACCATCACACTAAAATCAATCTTCCAGTGATCATGCTGGATCCCTCTACAAGGCCAAATTTCAAGTACGTGAATTCAAATTGCTAGTCCATAAGAAGGTACATACTCTAGCAGTTGGATGTTGAACTTGAAATTTTTAAAGAGAGTATAGAACAAGGTTGAATCGACAAAGTTTAGTTTTAGATATCAGTATATCACTAGTTAATGCAAACTGACCATAGTATCAATTTATCCAAATCTTCCAGCTACTTCTCCAAGTTAGGAACTCTATAAATATCATCTGAATTTACAACTTAGGATGTTCCATATAAGCAAGTAAATTATGACATCTGCTGCTTACCAACTCTTGATATAAGTACAGATTTTATTCATCTCTACACCAGCATAAGGATTGTTGTGTTGTTTAAACTAATGGAGGATAAAAAAGGAACCACAACCAAGTATCTAAAGGTAATTCATCATTGTAAAGGTTAATGCGCAAAACTGGTTCACTTGCAGGGTTGTGATATTTTTTGTGAATTATAGCTAAAAGAAATGATACAGTGAATAGAATATGTGCCTATACTTGTGTGTTCGGATGTGTCAAGCACAGAGAACTCTTTATGCATTCCGCAGTCCAAGAAAGCACCAGAGAAATTTTGATGTACATAGCTTTCCTAGAAGTTGTGTACATAATTAATGGTTAATGTTGAAAACAAATGGAAGTGAATCTGACAAAAGTTGATTGATTGTAATCTAATCAGAAATTTTCTTTTTCCCTGATGTTCCATAACTTTCTTGCTATTTCCTACTTGCAACCTCAATTAATTGACTGCTTGGACAGAGACTGTTAGGTTGCTTTTTTAATTACAGTATGATGATTGAATGTGAAAATTGCTCAACAAAGAGATTTCAAAATGATCAAGAGTTTTACCTTTCTGATGCCTTCCCAATTTGCTAGTCGAGTTAATATAGGCTGATGTCTAAGCAAAAGTAAATATCAGCCCAACACATACAAAATTAAGTAGGATAGTAGGCTACAAGATGAATGTAATGCAATATATTTCAAGGGGCAGTGGCATAATCTTAGAGAAATCCCTGCATACCAATAAATAATTCACCAGATATGGAGTTCAAATGGAACATACAATTGAGCATAACCTTTAAGGCCAATTGTAAGAGCTTTGTCATAGAATCGCTGGACGAGCTTGCGAGAAATAAACCTGTCACATACCTACAAGTGGGAATGATACAAAAAATTAACACCACAACATGACAATGCAAGGAATGAGAAATTCAAGTCTTAGGCTATGACGTTCATGTAATATCAGCCACTATTAGTCCAAAACTACTTTGGATGTATTTGGGTAGGAAAGCACAAATTTAAATTAATTGGGATGCATGAATATTGTCTGTTATGATAAGTCTTATCCTAGTTTACATGTACAATGAAAGGTCCTTACTCATGAAATGCAGAATAAAATAGTATCTCTTTTACCAATAACAAAAAGAAAAAGAATACCTCAATAGACAAAACGAGTAATTAAAGTAAGCCAAAAAAAGTTTCAACTAAGGATTGCAACACCAACCACTTCAGTACGATTAGGCCAGTATTTACTGTCCAACCACCAACCGGTTCGCAGAGTAGGCCAAATCAGACAGTTTGATCTGGTTCTCTACTTTATATTTACATGTATATACATGTATATACATGTATATACATGTATATACATGTGTGTATATACATGTGTGTATATATATATATATATATATATATATATATATATATATATATATATATATATATATATATATATATATATATATATATATATATATATATATATATATATATATATATATACATATATGTGTGTGTGTGTATACATATATATATACACATATATATATACATATATATCCATATCCATATCCATATACATATATATGCATATATACATATATATATACACATATATATCCATATCCATATCCATATCCATATCCATATCCATATACATCTCGTCCTCTCCTCTTACTCTTCCTTTTTCTTCTTCTTTTGGAATCCTTTTCTTCTTTCTTCTTTCTTCTTCCCCTCCTCCCCCTCCCCCAACAGTATTGGGTACATACTAATGTACCGACACAGTTCGCTAGAATAGACCAAACTCGTAACATTTTGGCTAGACATGGACTGACATGGCTCAGATGACCGTTGCAAACTTTGGTTTGAACATTACCCCATGCTCCCTAAATTGAAAACTTGGGATCAACTAATTCCAAAACAATTCCTAGTTCCTCAGGGATTTTAGTGCAGCTTGACATGGATCCCAATCTAGATAAGTAAAAGCGATGACATTGAATTCTACGTGTAATGAATTTTTGTTGCCTTATTTATTTGAAAAGAGTAACAAGCATATATGAAGTTACATGAAAGGCAGCCACAATCTAATATATAGATGGCTCAAAACAATAAATTGAAACAATTTTTGTGACAAAAAAACTAATAAAGTAAATTCCAGATTGATCTATGATTTTCTTTGTGCCACTTAAAGTTAAAAAAAAAAAATCCTTGTACAAATACTGTATGTAAGTTGAAGAAAGACAGTTAACCACTAGATCCCATGGCGAGCAAACAGAAACAGCACCAGCGATAGGCGTATTCTCCCCATCTTCCCCAAGATACTTGACCTAAAATTGAAAAACAATAAAAGCAAACAGTAAAAGAGTAATTAAGAAAAACATGGTTTGTTTCACTAAATAAATAATCAGATTGCTTAATTCAAACTAAGATTAATAACATGACGACTAATAGTTTTCCCAAATTCCTAAGGCAGTTAAAGAAATATCTAAATGATAAGATTCACAAGAGAAGTTCCAAGAATTCCAAGTCAAGTACACTGAATTTAGCTCATGACAAAGAGTGCAAACATGAAAATAGCTTATTAATGTGAACACTTAATGTGAACACAACTAGCAATGGGTATTTGACAACAAGCCATTCAAGAACTAGAATTTGTATGTTGAAACAATTATATTCCTGGAAAAATAAAGATCCACATAATATATTTGAAAATTCTTTAAAACAAAACAAGATTTACAAGTCCAGGCCCATTATAGTTTTTAAAAAATAAAACCTGTTTGCATACCAATACATTTGCACCAATGCTTGTCCCAACAGCAAACAGAGGAGCTCTCCAATATTCATAATGAAGATAGTTAACAACTTCCCGAAGATCTTCCGTCCATCCAGCATTGTAGAAGCAATCAGACTGTCGAAATGGCAATCAACATTAAAATTCCAAAATAGAATGTCACATCAATTTGGCTGTGCCTAGATTTTTTGGCTGCAGTAGCACCTTGTCCAGCAAGGCATTCTTTGTCAGCATGCTATGTAAATCTGATTACATGTCTATCAAAATTTTTAATTGTTTTTTTTCCACCATGATAAAGGCAAGAAAGCTTCTAGACTTACAAGTTTAATTATGACAACAACAACAAAGAAAAGCAATGCAATATCTTCTTCCTCGTCTCTCTAATGTAATATAATGATGTTTTGCCACAATCAGAAGACATTAAAGTTTGCAGTATTTGATACAGAATCCATGCCATGAAAAAAAAATTGTTACTAATTTTGCCTTATGATAGAATCACGTAGCCTAGATTAAGTGGCAGCCAAGAATAAATGATCATAGGTTAACAACCCAATTAAATTTGTCCCCTGTTTGTAACCTATATTAGTAAGCATCGTCACACACAACTTCATTATCTGAATTAAGTAATAATATAGGAGTAAAAAGGAAATCAAGAATATTGCCTACCAATGAACAATCCAAATAGGATGGAAGGAACATATTTTACCGTAATGGAGATACCTCCTAGGCCTCGATGATTGCTCACAACAACATTCCATCCATGTTTTGCCATTGTGTAAGCAGCATGTTTCACATACTGCAGTGTAAGATTAAAGCCAACGTATTAGTTGATCAACCACCAGATAGAAACAAAAGAATGATTGCCCCTTTAGCAAGCCTTTAGAACAGTAATAGAAAGTTCCAGTTGCTGCAACTGCTGGGAGTAAGAAGGGAAAATTTTTGCATTTATTACAAAACAAAAGTTGTCTTTTGGAAGTTTTGAATTGTATTTCATGATATCTACTACAAGATTGCTACAGTTTAAATTTTAAAGTGAAACCCACAGCAGGTTTTAGGTGTGTCACCATCTTAATATTTTTCAGCCTATATCTAACCAAGATGATGCATCTGGCTGATTCAACTTATCAAAGTTTCTCTCATCTCATAACATTAATAAGGAACTATTATAATCACTCTATCAAGAAGAATCGGCAATATCACCAATTCATCAAAAGAATTGTTTTTACAAGAGCAATTCATTATCACTATGCATAAAAAATTAAAGGAGTCGATTAAATAACTGGAATCAATTAAATAACTACTTGGACTATAAAAAACTATAACCATATTTATGGAATTCTAAAAAAATACATATGGGATGTTAGAAAAGATAAAACAGGAATCTTACAGAAGAAAAGGAATCACTAGTCAGTCCAGGGACCACAACCACAATAGGAGTAGTATCATCTCTTGAAATAACCTTGTCCGTGTCAGAGGCACCTCCTGCAACTGTAAATAGGGAGTCTAAGTTAATAAATAACATCGTATACAAGACTCTGTATAATGGCACTCTTAAGTTATTTTTTCGTTTTGTCTTTGTGTCGTGTACAATTTTGAGGAACCTAAAGTTGCAGACTGGGTTGCTTCAAAGGTGTCAAGTGGTCAAAAAAACATAGTTGATACTTGATAACAACTTACAGCTATGGCACATCTATTTCCATGTTCATCACTGGGCTTATGCAACAAGTGTCCAAAAATCATATGACAATGACAAAAATGTGGTATTAGAACACTTGAATACTTACAAGAACAATTAAAGGTTATTTTGCACCTATAACAGAATCCATTTAATAAAATCGATCAATTCATGAACTTTCAAGTGTTGAAAGCATTCAGAAGGAGAGGGTGATCCAACACCAAATTGAATGAATGGTCATAAGCAACAATGATTATGAAACAATTCAAGTATTTCAAGTAGAATTTCTCAGATTTTCTCAATCTAAATCACAAGACAGAGAAAAAAATGTGCACTGAGGAAACTGAAGGCACCAATCCACAACAGCAATATATCACAGACAAACACATAGTTCGCAGATCAAACATCAAGTTAAGAATATAGATTTAATTGACTACAAGACCATCATATCTTTTACATTGTATTTCTGGAATAATCTGAGAAAAAAAAAAAGAATCAACAAGTCATTTTGCTTAGCACATAAGATTGTACATCACAGGTCATTGGCAACAAGCCTTGAGTGCAAAAAGAACATCCAGATAAAAAAATAAGGACACATGTTACATTCATGGAAAATATACTGTACAGGAGCATTTGCTCATACATAAGCATGAAGCATGCAGTGCAACATAAAGTAACAGGGATGATTGAAAGCCATTAGTAAAACGAACATACAAATTAGCTATCATGGGAGTATGGCACAAACAAATTAGTCATTAGGGCATCAAAAAGCCGAATTAACTATCGTGGCACCTACCTAAACCTAGCCATTAGTAAAGCAAACATACAAATTACACATTTCCTGAGCACACTACTTTTGAGATCCACTGCACCTGCTAAATAAGGCAGATCATAAGTATACAAGAAATATAGAAGCAGCAACAACCAACCATGCATAGAGCATAAAGAGAAAAAGAGCAAATGAACACAAGAAGTTGCTATGAAGATAAAGATAATTTTCAAACAAAATGCCCAAAGTAGGTTATCAAAAGGTTAACAAGGATAAAAGAAGCGATGATTGAAAACAAACGCTTAGCTTCATTTAGCAACCACAAGCCACAAATTCCAAGGACCAAATTGGTCTAGAGGTCCATGGCTTGTCAAGGAGCTGATGGTTGAGGATTTTTAAAGTTTGTGACTTGTTCTATATTATAAACTTCAATCAATTCCCTCATATAGAATCTGGATAGCAAGCATGAGGTTTGTTAAACAAGCAACAAAGTTCAAGGATGCTATACAACATTTGATTTTATCCAGAGTCGGTATTTTGCAAGCATACCATCAGAGGCAAGCAACCAGTCCAAAGCCACTGTTCCACCATCCTGAACAGAGAATAATTGCCTGAAATTTAATAGAATATGCTCAGATAATACATTAAGAGCATCCATAAGTCATAAGGGCAAAAGAAGAGCCTAGGCAGCAAATACAAACTTATCAAGAATTATCCTTGGCAAAAATAAAGGTAATTGATTGTCCAAGAGCAGGTTCCAAGGTAGCAGATAAAACAATTTAAATTTTTATTCCTGATGGAAATCTGTATATCCATTGAGAGGAAAAGTTACATGGCGCCTGCTGAATTTTTCTCAAGAAAACCCACCGATTGTATCATTGATAAAGATATAGGATAACAGGAATTACATATGTCAAACACCACTCACAGTTCCTGTGATCCTCCTCCAGATGGAAGAGACATAACCACATAGTTAATGCATTGTTAACCAGGTTCCTCCCAGTCCGCAATGATAATTTATTTTAGTTTTAACAGAATCACCAATTTCCACTTGAAAGATAAATCACAGCATAGGACATTCCAATACAGAGGTGTTAACTCTCCAGGTGAATCAACGCCAATGCCGAATCCCAAAAGCAAATAGGGACAAAATGCAACTTAATATCGAATAAAAAATAATACCAACCTTCTATAAACAACAGATGGAGGTCTTCCAAAAAAATTCAAGAAGACTGTCTGCAAATGGGGGCTCGCAAGCCACGGCGTTACCAAATACCTAAAAAATCAATCGCCGCCTATTATCCATCAACCCAACCTTTGGTAAACGGTATCATTCCAAGAGAACCAATCAATCAGACTGTGGGCTCACCTTCCATGGAGGATCCGGCACATGGAGACGACCCCTTGGTAGATTCTAGACGCGGGATCGAAGGTGAGGACGACGGGGTCCCCCCGGAACCCCCGCAGAAAATCGCCCAGGAAGTGGAACTCGAGGAAGTTGTAAAGGAAAACGAGGAGGAAGATGAGCGCGGCCGCGAGGTAGTGGGCTGTCGGCACCAAGGCGGCGGCCTGAAGGAGGAGTCCGATGGCGGAGGCTTCGTCGGGGACGGAGGAGAAGTAGGACGCCATGACATCCGGCGATCGAGGAAGAAGAAGAGGGGAGAGGAGAGTTCGGATCTGACGCTTACGCTCGAATGGGCATCGGGATGGAGAACGGCAGAAGCGTCCTCAATATCATCGTCTCTTTCTTTGATTAGTACATAATAGTTGATGACGTGTCGCTTCAGTACCATTCTAACTTTCACGGGACCCACGGCGAGGCATCAGTCCTAGTCGTTCAGCGTGGAGGGTTGAACCAAATGGAACCTGTTTCTGCCCGCTGGAGCGCATCCTCTGCTTCGACGGGCTGGTGAGCGGTTGGCGTGAAAGCCAGCGACTTATTGACCAACCGACATATATATATATATATATATATATATATATATATATATATGATTATTTAATTAAAAATGATGGAAAAGTGGTTCTTATTTTGATTAAAAAATTATTTGTCTTAATTTTTTTAAAAAATTGTGATAAAAAACTTTACTAAAAAATCAATTATATATATTGTTTTCAATGTATCAACGTGTAATCAAAACGTGTATCTATAAAAAAACCTCGTGTTTCTGTACGATAGTTGTGAAGATATTTGCTTGTAGTTTTCTTTAATACTGTTTATATTGGAGAGGACGCAATTTAATATTTTTATTGGATTTTGTTGATCGTATATAATATTGGTAGTTCGTAGATTGTCTGTGGACTTGAAAGACAAATTGTTTCTTAAAACACTTTTACAACCTGAAAACAACGTTACAAAATTTCAAAAACAAATTTCTTTATCTTGTGTTTATAGAGATTTTCGAAAATATTTTTTTATAAAAAATATTCTTTCCAAAAATCTCCCGAAATTTTATTTTTCTATTTCCCTTAAGAAGATATTTACATATAGCATATTTCTAATAAAACTCAAAAATAAAATAAAAAACCTACAAACTTCTTTTTTCTTAGAAAGCACACATTAAATAATTTTCAACAAAAATATTTTTAAAAAATATTTTCATGTTCTATTATTTTAAAAAATAAAAATAAAAATAAAAATACACCTACAAAGTTTGAATAAGTAATCAAGTAATCTTTTCATGATTTGCTTGATTTATTATGTATTAGAATGAGCTTGCAAACAGCAATAATGGTAAAATCATAAATCTTAATTATTTTGACACATATTTTCTTGCTGTTGAGATCTATAAAAAATTATATATTTAATTAAATTTAAAATATTTAATCTCTATTTATAATTTTTATTAAAATATTATTATATCTTTCTCAATCTCTTGATACCATTAACATTAATTATTTTACCAATCACATCCGAAAATTTCTTAAGCGTATGCTAATATTATTTTAAACAATTTTCTCTCAATAATTAATTATTCATAAATATTTTTTTTTTAAATTTTCTTAATAATTCCACACATCTATCTCAATATTCATATCTTGACAACACAAACATTATATATATATTTTTAATTATCCAACACTTAAATTCATAAAATATTATTGATCTCACAATTATCTTATGAAATTATTCTTTTAATCTCAAAAGTATCTGA
The DNA here is from genome assembly GCF_036884655.1 of Musa acuminata AAA Group. NCBI lineage: Eukaryota > Viridiplantae > Streptophyta > Magnoliopsida > Zingiberales > Musaceae > Musa > Musa acuminata. Next base: position 51,361,306 of record NC_088334.1, on the reverse strand, counting down.
TGATTACACAAGATAAATAATGTCCCTCGTAATAAGATAAAAATAATAATAACTTTAAAAGTACAAGTAAAGAAACCTCTTGGAAAAACTGCATCCATGAACTTGAACTTTGATATGAATAAGTCCAATTTCATACAGTCCCATGCAGAAGCATGTACCCAATCATGCATTTACCATATACCAATTTTATTTCATACATTTATTTGATGGCCCAACATATCAACTCAAAAGCTCGTGTTAGACATGCACATCTGTGCGATGGAGATGGTAGATTATATCGGGCAAAACGAGAAGAACCCCAGGTTGCTCTGCAGAATAACAAGGATAAATCAGAAACTTAAAAGATATTTTCCACAATCACAGTGAAGATAACTCCTACATAACACCAAATGGGAAATGCTGAAAACTAGCAGCCTCAGTGTTCGAATGTTTCTCGTATACATTTCAGCAAAAAGAAGGCAGGAATCCTTTGATGCCCTAAACGCCACATAATGATATCAAATGAAATTAAAAATAATCAAGATGCTCTGCAATCCAACAGTGCATGAGCACCGAGCTTAATAGTTCCACAAATGTTCACATTTCAGTACCACTGAAAAACTTATGCGCATGCCAATTCTAACACCAGAGTAGGGTTTTTTTCTCCAACGAGAAGAAAAGCAACATAATGATGATATCATAGTAAATTACTTTTATCCAAAGGCCAATTCTATGTTCTGTACTAAAACATATAACATGTAAGATTAATTAGCAACCACTTGACAAGTGTAAGTATCATCCCTTATTATTTCATTGACATTTGATGGCTTTTAACCTCCTTCAAAAAATCTAAAAGACAAATTAAACAAGGTTAGAGAACTAAATGTGTATGTATGCATACATTTTAGTTCACATTCGTAAGCATAAGTAAATTTGTACGCAAATGGGTACATATATATGTATATGTAGGTTCCGCACCTGCGGAAACATAAGGAGCATTGATGCTTTAGGCTTTCAGGATTAAAGTGTGTTTCAAGAAGACAGTCACTTGTGTTCTAAGGAGCCTTTAAAAGAAAGACTGTGCATATCACATGGAGCATTTGAATGTACAGGCCCCTTGAATTCAATAAACAAGAGATTATCATAAAAGTCCTATTTTCACTATAGTGAATCTCAGAATTAAAAAAAAAACAAAAAAAATTAATTATTACTTTCCAGAGGCAAGCTGAGTTTAAGCCATTTTCTAACAAAAGAGTGAAAAGCTATAAGCATTTTCTTAAATTATCAACATAACCTACTACCCTAAGTGTGGATTGGAGTTCCATTAGTACAACTGAAGAAATTGGAGTATGACTGAGACCTGAATCACAGCAAAGCCAATTTCAGATTTTGGTGATAGGTTTCCTGTGAACCAGTGGTGAAAAATCATCTGAAAAACTATCTTAATAAGCTTTCTAATCCAACAATGGTCTTAAAAAAGATATATACAGTGAACTTAAGAGCCAAAGGGCTACAGGATTCGGAACCAAACAGTGTGGTAATGATATGATGTAATAACTATATAATGGACGTCAACCTCAAGGTTTGAACAGAGCCCCCAAGATAACTCACATAAGAAGGAGAATATGATGATCCCATCCAATATATGAAAAGTAACACAATAATTTTTGTGTCAGACAAGCAATGGGCAATATATATATATATATAAAGCTACCGTAGAAAGGCTGCAAAATAGAACTTGATCTTTTTCGAATTCAACCAATAATGAATGGTTCGATCACAGAGAGATCAATTGAAAAGAAGGGTCATGACCAATGGGCAAAACAATCCCTCTCTGTGCGTTTGGTTAATCTAAAACAATTATAGAGAAATTGTAATAACAAGATTTTTTTCTAATATAACCAATAATGTAGTCCGATCACAGAGAGAGATCAATACAAGATAAGCTATTTCTATGGGCTGCTAAATGAAAGTAATGGTAGAAAATCTGTTAAAGAGACAAATTTGAATCGCATGGGAAGGGATCAATAAAGAAACGTCCAGAATCATATCAAATTGCAAGTACCAAAATCATAAGAACTAGGGGGAAACTGGAACTCACTCCGCAATTCTTCGACCTGTTGTGCGGTGAGTTTCGCCGCGAACCCCCTCGCGGCATGCGTATAATGATGGATCACGGCATCCTTGGCGCGCTCTTCACTGCAGGAACGTAAAAGATCAAACCTTTGATGACATAGAAAACCCTAATCAAACCGAGAAGAAGGTATCGTGCAGGGATGGGAAGAGGAGGAGGGGGAAGAGCGACCTCCCAAGGACGACGGCGAGGGTTCGAATAGAGAAGGCCTCGGGTTTCACGCCCTCGGGACATTCCACGTAGGCGATGTACACGGTGGCCTCCTCCGCCGCCACGGAGATCGAGAGGGAGGCAGAGAGGAAGAAGAGGATAGATGCGACGACGAAGGCGACCGGAAACCTCTTCATCTCGGCTTCGCAGCCTCGTTCGGCGGGAGGCCAAGAAACGGCTCCATTATATCGACGACAGAAACAACAGACTTAGGTAACGACTAAAGTCATGAATAGTTCCGGTACGTTCCCAATGTCGGATTCTTTTCTCGAATTCTAGTAACGATTAAGAATTAATAGTTAGTAATACCTAAAAATGGGTTCGTGGAAAGTAGGAAAGAGTGAGTTATGTTTATCCAAATCATCTATATTATGACCTAATATTTTTAATTCAATTGAAAAGGAATGATGTGGTTTCTAATTTACATTTTAATTTATTACTAATTTATAATATATTTTTTTTTGTTATCCTCTCTAATTTTGTTATCTTATGTCAAGTTTGTGCCATAGTATCCAATCGGATACTTCATAAAATAAGAATAGCGAAACAAATTATATTTCTCGACATTACCAAATGAGACGAAGGTTATATTTATTATGTGTTTTGACAAATTGTTTTCATGAGTGATTCTATATGAAATTTTTGTATATTTGATGAATTGAAACAGTTTTCTAATTTTATGACTTTTCATAATATTTTTTAAAAATTTTAAATAAAATATTTTATTAGTAACCGAAGGTTTCAAACAATTAGTATTCGATAAATTAATAACCGAATGTTTCAGACATTTTATTAAAATGAGAAAGAAACTCATTTGGATAAAAATATCTTTATTTTTTTTATATTTTTCTGTATTAAACTCTATTTGATACTTAGTTGTATAAAAAAATATTAATGTGTGGGTTTTTTGTTCCTTTACTATTTTTGTATAATATTTTTAATTTAGAAGGAAATAAAATAATGAATGAGAGCCTTTTTCGTATGAAAATGATAAAAATATAAATATTGTTCATTTTCTTTAATGGTCTCTGTAACGTAATATGCTAACACATTACTATGATAATAAATAATCCGACAGATACAATAAGTTAAGTAAATATAAAAGTAGATACAATAAGCTAATTATTAATAATAATATTTATAAAATTTACATGTCATAATAATATTCAAATATAAGCACAACCAAATATATCCAAATCTCAATTAAGGCTGTGAACTTTTGATGAAATATTTTATTTATTTTATTATTATTATTAAATATATTAAAATATTAAAATATAATTTGATTTAGTGATTAATATTAAAATATTAAAATTATTCCAAGTTTATGATTTGAATCTCACTCCAATCAAACATTTAAATAAATATTTTTTTTCATCTGAATATATATAATCATTAAAAATATTAATATATAAATGTCCATATTACGTTGGGTATACCTTACGTTATCCCAAAATGAAATTAATGCATTCCACGAGGCGACTTAACTCACGAGTATTCAACGCAGCAGATACAGTAACAACTACGTAAGTCGGAGTCGATAATGGTCATGTGTTTCCTGCGGGTGTCACGATTATGTTGGCAACTTAAGTCGTAATCAATACAGACTCTTTCTTTACGTACATCAATAGTATGAAGGTTAATGACTCTTATATTAGGTTGAAGGCTTAAGATTTTATATGGGAAATTTTATTGGAAGGTTTAGCCGTGGGTCCTTAATAATATTTAAAACCCAACATTTATGATAAGTCAAAACTATTGAAAGGAACGGGAAATGGGTAGCTGAGGGTGGATAGAGAAAGAAACTTCGATCCTTAGACAGGTAGTGTGTTGTATGGGAGCTCTTAACCACAATGGTCCAACTCAACAAGAGGAAGATGGCCGGCTTCCTACTAACTCTTACCTCATCTAACAAGTCTTTGAGTCTGTGATAAGTCTTGGTGGTTGTCAGGTCATATATATATATATATATATATAATGGGCTTTCAAGACATTAATATTACTGCTTAGGAGAAAGTCAGTATCAGCATGCATCATTAATATGCAGTTCATCAACTCTCAGATAACAGTCTCCTGAATAATGCTTAGAGATACATTGCATAATAGCCATATTGAATGGAGCAAATACAAAGGCACTAATGTTGCCAATGTCCCAAGCCCCGAGGAAAACCTCAGCTCCCTTCAATAGATGAACTGATGGAAATCTCATCAGTGGAGAGATCTCTATTATTATTATTATTATTATTATTATTATTATTATTATTATTATTATTATTATTATTATTATTATTATTATTTTCTTCGGTGTGAGCATCACTTTTGAACTAAGAGGTTATGTACTTTGCTATGATTGATATGTTAGAGGAGAAAACCGGGATAGAAAACAAAATTAAAAAAAATCGAGCATCAATAATCATAAATCAATCTAAGAATAACTGATGTGAAGTTTCATAATTTGATATTCATTACTTATGTTTATATAAAAAAAAATAAATTTTTCATCATATCAGATAAAATTATAAGTTATATGAAGTTCATCATCCTCTTATATAAATCTTAAAGACTTTATTTATTTATTTATTCATTTTTTTCACACTCAAAGGTATTTTCTCCTGTCCTTCTTATTAAGGCTTAATAGATGAAGTATTTATAGAATAATTAATTTTTAATTTTTTTTCACATAAAACCTTTACATATTTGGATTCCAAATTATTTAAAGACATTGGTTTTAAAAAAAATTAAAAATACATACTAATCCTAACAAATATCTCTTAAATATTTATAATCACATGTTGTTTAAGAATTTTGCACCTTTAAAAAGGACCAAAGAGCATTCAAATCTGAGTCTACCAATGTATCAAAGCATCTCTCTAATTAAAGTCTTAAGATTCCAAATCTTTTGCAAAAGATGAAAGCTATATCCACTGACATTAATTTAGTTATATGCATAGATTATATATATTTTCCTGAAAGTTACATCCATGCATATTAACATGATTGTTAATCTTGAGTTCCCACAAGAAGGAAGATTCTTGTTCTTCTTCTGATACAAAAAAAAGTATGGTCAATGAACAATGGTTACAGAAGAAACCTTATACAAAAGTATAAGGTGTTCTTTGCCAGTCTTTCACAGAAGCAGGTAATCCTGTCTCTCTCTCCAAGGGTTTCTTTTTGGTGTCAAAAGGTCTTTTGAGTCCACAATATCATTAAATCAAGTTTTATTATTTATTGTGTGATTCATCTCAGCTCCATCAATGGCACAAATGATTATGAATGTATCTAAGAATCACAAGTTCTTTCACTAATTCTGTAATCAATTTTGAGAAAGAAATATAGTATACTTATATTTACAAAGATAAATAAGAAGGAGGGATATTTCGATTAAGAGTTAAAATTATTTTTTTTATTTTAATATTATCAAAAAATTATTAGATGAGATAAATAATTTTGATACATTACCATCAAATTAATATTTTTAAATATTTAATATTAGATCATCTGGTAGCATATTTAATGCACATGGAGGAGAAATGGTTAGTGTTATGGAAATGGAGTGCATCATCATCATCCATCATCATCATCACCAATCACAACTCCTCACGCCAAAGCCTTTCGAAAGCAACATAAGACAAGCGCACCGTTCTTCTCCCCATCCTACCAAATCGCATGATTCTTGTTGCTTAAACAATCTCCGAAGAGAGAATGGCGACAAGGAGAGTCCAAATTTCCTCCCGGCGAACCGTTTGAGGCCCTTCGACCTGCTCCCACCGTCGGTTGAAATCACTCTCTTCTTCGTCAGCGCTTTCTTCTCCATCCTCAAATCCAATCTTTTCTGCGAATAATCCCGATTTATTCTTGGAATCTTTTTTTTTTTTCTGATCATGTAGTTTCAAATCGATACCCCTCGAGTTTGCCCCTTCTTTTCCTCATAGTTTGTGGTTATTTTTGCGTGTTCGGTTGTGATAATGCTCGCAAAATCTAATTTTTGTTCTTGTTATTAGTTTCTGCTTCTTGGAGAAACTGTTTGCGCGGGGTTTCCCCTTCCAGATCCATCTTCGCTGCTTTTCCTCAGTGGAAATTCTTGAATTCGCCCCCTTCCGGCCTTATTGTATACGAAAAACCCTGAAAAGTTGGGGGTTTTTGGAGGTTTTGCGTTGGAAATTGCAATTCTTCCGTTACAACTGGGATTACACATCGATTCTTCCAAGAATTGCTTCTTTCTAGTTCTCTAGGACCATGATCTAGTGGTATAATTCTTCAGGGTTCTTAAAGTTCTTCCCTTCTTATTTTGATCACAAACGTTTCTGGCCGAAACGCTCTTCCCTTCTTGTTCCTCCTGATCTTGAATTTTATACTCGATTCGCCTTCTTTCAGTACCACCATGGGCAATGCATTCGACTGTATGCCCAAGAAGGGCCCCGCAGGCGGCATCAGGTCAAGGAGCAAGCAGAACTCCAAGTCGAGATCACAGAGGAAGATGGCGGCGTCTGAAGAGGAGCTCCTGCACCGCCAGGCCCTCGCAATGGCGATTCAGCAGCACCAGTTGTCACAACGGTTCGAAGGCTCCATGTCCCGGAGGATTGGGTCCACGAGCTCTCGGCGGCGAGACCTCCCTGATTCGATTACTAATGGAAAGCCGGTAATTTCTCTCGATGATCCTCTGTGATTCATGAAGGCATAATCGGTTGCATGAGGGTTGTACGTCTTACTCTAATAGATCCACAAAAAAAAAAAAATCATAGTCCTGACGATGTTATGCCTCAATTTTCACATTTTTCAACTGGCAGAAAAGGGAAATCCAGATAAGATGTACAATTGTGATGGATGGATAAACTGTTCATGATTGTACCTGAATCATGACATCCAGAAGCGCTGAAACATATGATGCTAATAGGGTTTGTGGACCATCCTGCTTTTGCGGATATGGTTTACCTGGAATGACATTCATGTCATTTAGTAGTAAAAAGCTACTTGCTTATACTTCTACTTTGGAGCTATGTGCTCATCCATCCTAGTAAGTTCAATTTTCTGGGCCAAAAGATGACAAAATTCCCAGGTTAAACTATGGGCTCAGAGAATAATACTGGCATCTCCACTTAGGTCAGCATAACTGGAACTACATGCTTTTTCCCGACCAGCTTCACATGCAACTTGAAAAGAATCTTTATTGTTCTCTTTCTGAAGAAAGAGAGTAACTGCAGCTAACATAAGAGTTGTCCTGTAGTCAATATTCTTTTTCAACTAGTCCACAATATTTTAATTTATCGAAAGATATCAAGTTGTCTAGGAGCAATCATATTAACAAATGATGAAAATATCAGGTCTCGTTAATTGGAAGGGTAGGTGCAACAACAGTTTAAAATATCCTGTATTAGCGCATGTAACAAATCCAGACTACCAAACTGACAGCCAGTTCTTGGCATGTAGAAGTCACAGCTGTTATATAAATGAACTATAAATCTTTCAGATCTAATTTATTGGAAGGGTGGTGCAACAATAGTTAACATCCTTTATTAGCACATGTAACAAACCCAGACTACAAAGCTGATGGATATATTTTTTGCAGATGTATGCAAAAGTTATTTTTTAATGTAGGTATGCTCCACTTTATATGTAGCCATATTATTTTATAAGAACAAGAAAATCTGTAAGATGATAATTCTAGCTTCCTTGTCTGTTCATATCTCATGCATCATGCTGTTTATTTCTGCAATGCCACTCTGAATGAGCTGTATGTTTGAAAGTTGGATGCCCTGAAATCAACTCTCGTACCATGACCTTTCCTACTTCTGGCCATTGTCATGTTTGATGCAAAGCATATTTCATTAGAGAGCCACTGTGAACCCATCTTTTTTGTACACAGATAGTACAGTACTTGCATATTCTAAAAGAATAGAACAATAGAATAGTACCTTAATCTTAACCTATTGAGTTACGTCACTGAAACATACACAACGTACTGGAATCTGGATATTAGGTTAACTATAGGCCTTCCCAAATTTCAATATATGAATCCATATGTTTCTTAGTTTTTATTGTGTTGGCATGTTTATTTGCGAACTTCATCCTAAGGTATACTTTTCATAGACTTATTGATATTCTGGGGGCATACCTCAAAATTGATTTAAAGGAACTTAAAAGTCTTACTCAAAGTCGATTTGCTGTGTTGTTTAAGAATGTACTATGTTGTGTTTAACCTATGTTTTTACAGGAGTTTGAACTTTTAGTTATGGAAGCATATTGACAATTCAATTCTTCTCACCAATTTCTGGATATAGGATATGGCTCTTCATGAGACATTCATGTTCTTTATTTATACAAGATATTTATGGCTCTTGTTCTAGGTTTCTGTTTGACATCGCTATAAGCTAGATAATGTGCAATCAATTTCTTCAGGGGAAAGGGCCTAACCATTTTCTTTTAATCTTTGGGAACTTTGCAAAATGTACTTTCAGCATCCAGTTTCTCTTGAGAATCTTGAGACAAAGAAAATCATTCTTGTCCATGGAGAAGGATTTGGAGCTTGGTGTTGGTATAAGACTCTATCTCTTTTGGAGGAAGTAGGATTGCTTCCTATTGCTTTGGATCTCAAAGGCTCTGGGATAGACCTGACAGATCCAAACAGCGTAACAACCTTAGAGGATTACTCGAAGCCTCTAACTGATTATCTTCACAGCCTTCCTGATGATGAAAAGGTGAAGGGTGCTCTTGGTATGGTCTTTGTTTCTTTGCAAACTGAGTTCTGCTTATAATTTGGCAAATATATTTCATAGGTGATATTGGTTGGTCATAGCTTTGGAGGTGCTAGCGTATCTTATGCACTGGAATGTTATCCAAAAAAGATATCAAAGGCAGTATTCCTCAGTGCAACAATGGTATTGGATGGACACAAACCTTTTGATGTGTTTTCTGATAAAGTAAGTATTCCCTTTTAGGGGGGTATCTCTGTGTGTGTGTGTGTGTGTGTGTGGTGCTTATGCAATGTTATGCAGTGCTTATCCAATATTACATTTAGCTGATTCCTCTTTGACTGATCTAATAACTATACACTCTGATCTTGCGTGACACTTTTTAACCTCAGATAACTGTTTCAATAGTTCAATTGAAGTTGGGAAATTTGTATAATTATCATAACCTCAGATAACTGTTATGATTATCAATTGAAGTTGGGAAATTTGTATATTTATTCTTCTTTTTATTTTTTATTTTTTAAAAGTAAGTGCGAAAACTGGATCCTAGGACTTATTATCCGCAATTTCAACAGAAACTATTTTGTGTATGTTAGCATGGTAACTGACAGAACTTTCTTAGACTTCATAAGCTAGTCCTGTTATTCCCAGTTTAAAGCTATGACATTGCTGCTCCTGTCTCCTTTGTGCTGTCCAGCTTCCTTATTCATGTCAACTATCTTTTCAGCTGTCATCTGCTGAGGTTTTCTTGAAAGAATCACAGTTTCTAGTTTACGGAAACGGAAGAGACAAACCTCCTACAGGACTCATGTTTGACAAACAGCAAATTAAGGGACTATATTTTAACCAAAGTCCTTCCAAGGTTTGGATTCAAACTCTCCTAGTTTTTCTAATTTTTCGATTTAACGGAAGCCTTTTTTCAAAACTGTCTCGATAGTTGTATTTTGTCCAATCTAAAATGGATGGATGCCAATTTTTTTTTTTTCCATTTTTTGCAGTCTTATAGAGACCATTTTCTTGAGAGTCCATCTATATATTTGTACTGAATTTTGCATTGAAAACATGAATGCAACTTGGTTTGATACAGTCTGTTTAAAGAATGTCATTACTGTTTAGACATTGAATTTACTGCCCTTTATGAACACATGCAGAAGTTTCAAGTGCCTGTTTACTGTTTATTATGTCTTTTTTTTTTTTCTATCCTTGCTCATGGTTGTTGTGCTTGTTGTGGTTTCCAAAGGTAATTGAATTTTAGCATATCGTTGACTGCCACATAATTTTAGTAGAATGATAACCACTAAGATTGCCTGATGCTAAAAGGGAATGAGTAATTTTGCCAAGGGAACGAGTTGAACATGAATGAACATAGACCTGCTTGTTCTCAACTCCGCCAAACAGGTCCATTGTTCATGCTTAGCTGATGCTCAGCTAGAACAAGAGCAGTCATGTTTGCTATCAGCTTGGCCAAACTCCAGCTCTGTCAAGGAAGGACTCAGCCAAAAGGGGCTAGATGGTGGGAATGATGAGGGACGCACACCGGAGAGGGCCACATGTCATGATGTCACTATAGCATGAAAGTTGGTGTTGGCAGTAGAGGAGTTGAGGAGAGACATGCGCCACCTTCAAAATCATGAGTTTTGAGGTTCATAGCTTGTTGAAGGATGGCCATGACACTATGAGGTTGGGATAAAGTTAAGATGGGGAAGAAAAAATTGTGTGTGTGTGTGTGAGGGGGAGAGAGAGAGAGAGAGCGAGAGAGAGAGAGAGAATACAAGGCTAAGGTCTAGAAGCCCAAAATTTAGTTGTTAATATATTCAGGATCCACCATCTTGTTAAATTGAACCATAAAATCGAGGTAAAGTGATAAATTATATAATATATTATTATAAAGTGTATTAACTCTGGCTTTTAACAAGCCAAGCACACTTGGGACTGCTTGTTGCGCCAACAAACGTAAGTAAGCCATTTAGGTAGTATGACTGATCTCGAGAATGTGCCTGGTTTGAGCCAAACAAAGGGTTGACCCTAGTTTGCAAATGTTGAGCCTTTTCTACAGCCTTCTAGAGCTTATTCCATGTGAAGAAAACTGATAACATATGATTCTGAAACTATCTATTCGATGATTCTGGTTGCCATATCATTAGCTTGCGTTCCAGACTGAAGTTCGTTCTCATAAATTTATGTTCGTAATGCAGGATATCGCGTTGGCTGCAGTATCCATGAGACCTATCCCATTGGCACCCATCATGGAGAAGCTGTCCCTCACGCCCGAAAACTATGGCACGGCGAAACGTTTCTTCATCCAAACACTTGATGACCACATGCTCTCACCCGACGTCCAGGAGAAGCTGGTGAGGGAGAACCCTCCTCATGGGATCTACATGATCAAAGGGTGCGATCACTGCCCCTTCTTCTCGCGGCCACAGTCGCTGAATAAAATTTTGCTTGAAATTGCACAACTTCCTTAGCAAATCTTACTAGTGTTCTCTCACACTATCTCGTAACGAGGGGGTGTTCTGCCCTGTGGAGGTTGTACAGAGGTGAAGAGCGAAAAAGGTCATTAGCAGCTCAGCAATGATGATTCGTTTGTGTTTCTGAATCCAATTAGCAGCTCAGCAAGTTAGATCCCATGTTATGCGACATGAAACTAAATCCATAGGCCTACTTCATAAGCTCTGGATGCTTGGGAGCTTTTAATGGTCACAGTGGTAGGAATAATCAAATGCTTCTTGCACTCCATGGCAATTGTTGGCTCAAGCCTTTACAAGTCATCACCTTTGACTCTCATCAGAAAGGTTTTGTAAGTGTTTTAGAACTTTGTTCAACTGTTATCTAAGGTTACAGTTCTGGAAAAACTAAAGGGTTTGAATTATATTAATGGATTATGCAGTTTTCATATGCCTTAAAATTTATTATTCCTGTAAATTTGACCCATCTCCATTAAACTAATAATTATAATGTTTTCTATCCTAAGTTTTTATATCTCGTCGATGCGAATTGACAGGAGTCTTGTGTCATGGACTCATTTTAATTTCATCATGTTCTATAAGAGTTCTAGCTTTTTTTAATTTAATTTTATTCCTTTAAGATAGTATATAATAATATGCCTGCAATATGTTTATAGAAATATTGAAATGTTACTGCTATCTTGAGATAACATCAAACAGAGCATTTACAACACAACATTCAGGTCGAACGTGATTTAAAAAAGAAAATTATCAAATAACCTCAATATATATTTCAAATGTATTCGCAAACGTACTCTTAATCCTTTATCTTTAGCTTCTTAATAGAACTAAAAAGCAATCCCAACATTGAGGATTTAAAGCTGGAAAATGTCAGAGTTGAGTGTTCATTAATAACAGTTGTGGATGATCCAAAATTCAAGTTCTTGATACTAATAACAGATCAAATCAAGGATGCCATCGACGTTGAAAGTTGATTAGTTTCGGATCTAATTCTTAACATGATATGTATTGGTTAAACATAATCCAACTCAACAAATTAGGTTAGGAGTTGTGCCTCGATTGATGGTGAGCTCAACTATGCTGTAAAAATAGTGAAACTCTGATTGGTGCTAACTAGTCCAATTGGTAGGATAGATAATACCTACATGAGTTGTCTTGAGAGATGGATGATGATTGTGTTCACATCATCATACAACATAATCATTGTTTAGGCATCTGCTAAATCATCCGAGCAATCCATATGGAAATAACAACAAATCCCACTCTGATTCTTTAACATCATAGACAATGCTCAAATTTAGTTTCTACAATAGCAGAGATCGTTTCATTCACAAACAAAAGGAGGCAAAAGAAGCTGAAGGGTCTGAAGTGATGCAATTTAACAATGGTGGATGAAAACAGAGGAAGTCTGCTCTCCTCCAATATCCACATCTAAAGGTAGCAAAGTATAGATAATAACTAATTTGTGTGACTACAATCCAGAATTAGTGGAAAATTTATGACAATGCATGATGATAATTAAGTGTAAAAAGCAGGCAAATAAATACAATATTAGTGGCAATCGGGAAATTTCACATCATTTTAAGACAAACAGAAAGCTCGAATGTTTTAAGCATTGTCATCATGCCAAAGATCCTCTAAGCGAGAAGTCGATCTAGAAATATGATACATATGAACAGCTGTTGACGTATGACTAACATCCACAAGAACCAAGAAAAAGGAGGAAAAACAAGTATTCATATTACACTAGCAACAAGTATCGTATATTTTATGCCGCGGACAGCAATGAGTCACTGGCGTGCCACAAGTGCTGCATATCCAAGAACTTTCTTCCTTCAACTGAATCTTCACAGCATCACTTTCTAGAATACTGCACGTCTCAATTCATATTCTTTCTGAGGGGATTCATCCACATGCTAACGAAATTTCTTTCCATGTTTGTAAAACTACATCTCAGCTTCTTACGCAAGAAACTACTTGAATCCATCTAGCAAAGTGTTTCTTACCTTTCTTGTTCACAAATGCAATCCCTCTTCTTCTATTTCCCCGATACGCAATGGAAGCCCCTGCACACTGCCAACCAAACACCAAACAGGATCAGGCAGATGATTATATCGGTAGCTATGACTATCTTTACATGCCGACACCACAATCTCCTTCCTGCTTGTTGCACACGAAGTCTCGTCGAGCTCAAGCTCCTTGGCAGTGACATGGCACCCACTGTCTGTGGTGGCATATCAATCTTCACTGTCCTATCAGCATCATCTTCAATCACATCATCACTTTGAAGCACTTTATCCTTCATCTTCTTCTTGTCGTGATGGCTGCCACTGTTCTTCCCTAGCAATGGTGCCTTTGTCGATGTGGAACCATCACTAGATGCTGTGCCCTCGGAATTGTCGTCCAATGAGAAGGCATATCGAGGCATGTTCTCCAAGGATGCTATGAGCCGCTGGACGATGGGCACCAAGTCATCATGAAAACCATTCTTTGCCACCTTCCTGAAACCATCTTGAATGTGCTCCAGGAACTGAAGAATCGCCAAATTCCCGACGCTAGGGTCAATGATGGCGAAGTATGTGTGGCCATCTGCCGTCAAGAATCCAAAAGTCCTGGTCCCGATGGAGTGGAAGTACCATTTGTGGAAAGCCGGCGCATTCTCGAGGCAGAGAATGGCCAAGGTCTCGAGCTCGTGGCCTTTGCTGTTGTAAGAATACAGAATCTTGTTCCCCTTGGCGATGCAGCAGTAGACCGTATTGTCAATGGAAGAACCCATTTGGGAGCACTCTCCTAACTCTACTTCTATGGATTGGGAATGGGACGAAACAAGCTTCACGGATTTGGATCGCCGTGAATTCATCAAAGCTCTGAGCTTTACAAGAGCTCCAAGTTACCATCCGATTTTTTCCCCTTATATGTCACGACTCTTGATCCGTGTAAGAGATCAAAAGGCAGTTCTTTCTATGGTTTTGGAATTTTGCTCACGCACAAGTAAACTCACAGAGTAATGAATCCCGGAACCCTAAAAATCTACGCTAGCGTTTGAGAACCTTACCCTTTCGCTCCGTCCTCGTCAACGAAGGACCAAATTGCACCGATTCCTCAAAGATATCGAACAACCATGCCGTGTCAAAGGATCAAATTCCGGCAGAAAAAAAAAAAAAGACAGGATCGCTTGAGCTTCGATGATCAATCGAAGTCGAGAAGATATCGACTCCGCAACTAGCTAGGGTTTTCAAGAAAGCAAGATTGAGGAGTACCGTGAATCCGAAACCAGCAGCTCGGAAGATCGATTTGTATGGGCTTGCGCAGTTCACAGCGGCTGCCGAACTCGGAATCCTACGAACATCAAGATGGCTAGATGGATTCGTATTTATCGCTTCTTTTCTTCCTAAAATTTGACGGACGAAACCAAAAGATGGGGTTTTTGGGTCAACGTAGTTCGTACCACCAACCGAGAAAGAACGCGGAAAGAAGTGGACATTAATGCCCCCACAATTTGCCCATATTGTCTTAAATGATGCCTTAAAAGAATATTAATTGACCCTCACAAATGGAAATTGTGAGCACAGCAAAATTAGGTCGCCGAGCAGATGTCTCCCATACTTTTATTTCTTCTTTTTTTTTAATTAGAGGTGAATATTGAAAAAGAACTCATAATTTTTTAAAAAATAATTATTTTATCTTTATTTATCATCGATCGTGATTCTATCACACCAATCATCCTGTATTTGTTGGTCCCGTTTTTTTTTTCCATCTAATTGTTTATATATACAAATTGGTAGATAATGTCGATCTCATCCTCTCCTTGTAGAGATACTAGTCTTATTGTCCACCTCTCTCTTCTAGTCTGACAAACAATATCAATCGTCCCCTTTTACTCCTTTAGTCGTCTGCATCTTGGTGCGAGGGCCAATGATCTGAGCGAGCGACTAGAGATAAGCAGAGGCATGACTAAGATTGAGGTTGGGATGAAAATTTTTTAAAGTTACAAGAATAAAATGATCTTTTTCATATAGTTAGAGCGCTCGGGCTAGAGCGCTCTAAGAAATAAGAAAAAAATTAAATATAGTATTCTCTAGCAAAATCCAAAGTTCAAGAATTTTTTTTAAAAAAATTACCTTTCTATTATTAGTGATAGTTTGATGATTTCTTTTGTTAAAAAGAAAGTGTCTGTAAAAGTCATCACACAATCTACTCAACTCCACGTGGAAGACAGCTAAAATGTAAATTTGATGATCAATTGAATAGTTCCACATTTCATGTTAAATGTGGCCACACTATTTCTAGGTCAAGCCTCTTTAGATAAATGAACCCATGATTGGATTTTGTCCTTGATCATATTGAAATCAGAAGAATCATTCCCACTCCATTTTCCTCATCAAGATTTGGTCTAGGAATGCTATGGCTGATTAAAATAATGTTGTATTAATGATTATATAAATACCCTACTAAAGTATCATAGATCATATGTTAATGACAAAAGATTGAAGTAAATCATTTTGAAGATTTAGGCATAATTTTGTGTTTGGAAGGAGTATTTTTGGAAATATAAAAACAATTTATATACTTTAATTGTTATTATGCTTATTATTTTATGTGTGGGGTAGGGTAAGCATGGCAGTGTTTGAATGTGTCAAACACCAAGTGACATGCTGAGAAAGAGAGAGAAGATATTTTGTTCAGTCAATGAGGTGAGGTCTGCCATGGACACATCACCTGTGCTTTCAAGTGGCTGTGCTTTCAAGTCTCTTGTGGGTTGGGGAAGACTCCAACTTGGAGGAGCACATAGCTGGGTTTTAATTTGCTATGACATGGCTCAATGACCTTAAGAATGGCAGATACAAACTCTTCTGGGTTTGGGAGAACTCCACCTCTCTCAAAGATGATCATTAATTTGCTAGAATAAAGCTCAATCACCATTCTTGTTCTTTCCAATTGAAGTTGAACAGAAGAAAAGAAACAGTGTGATGCAGATGAACATTGTTTTTTCTGATATGAGTGTGAATTTAGCTTTGAAACTGACAACATGAATTTGTATGTACATACATGTGATAAGCTTCATCATTTAATCTTCCATCAAAATTGCAGTAAACAGATAGGTTGAGAGCATTTGGAGTGTTAGATGGACAAGGAGGGAGGGAGGGAGGGAGTTTCCTCTCTTTCAAGGCATTGTAGCATTGTATGCATTCAACTGCTTTGAATGCAAATAATTAATTCTATGCTAAACAGCAAGGAAAATATAATGAGAATAAGCTCAGCTTGGCATCAAGAGAAGCTGATCAATGGATAGCATAAATGTAACCAAAGACACAACAAATCATTGAACTCCAAGGCCTCCAAATTGTTACAAGCATCTCTACTCAACTGCCACAGCAAACTAATCAAACGCTACGTCAAGAACAAGTATAGTTTTTCAGGATGACTATTTGCCATCTGCATACCATCATTTTCCACTAATGCACCAGAATTAATGGTATAACCAAATCTCCATGAACTCAATGGAATGTAAATTTGTTCATGTGGAACAGATAAGAAAAAACTCGGTTCTACTGATCTTATACCTTTCGACATTTGATCACTAATATTATAGTGTCAAAAAGAGTCATCAGAGAATTCATCGTCATGCAACAGCAACTTTAGCAACCCGTTGACACGTCTCGTAACCACTGTTTTCGGCTACCAAATCTACTGGCAGCTTCCTCTTGGTACCTGATTTGGATATTGGAGTTCTTGGCACAGCATAAGTTCTTAACCTCTGGACATCTTTTACTTTTAGTGGCTTAAGGATGAAATCTTCAGCTCCAATACCTCCACACCTGCACAAAGAGAATCAGCATCCCAAAAAGTAGAAAAGAAAATACAGATTTCAGAAGTCAAATCTAATTAGTTTTGGTACATGCTGTTTTTTCTATTTTTCTCTCATGCTGCATATGTAACTGAAGAATTTTGGTAAAGAATGATCTCCAGTTGGAAGCATAGAACAGCTATGAATTATTTGAGTAGCAGCGGTCACCAACTTAATCGAGCAAACATATTTTGTTCTAATTACTTTCATTCACTTGCACTAACACTTGAACTTGACATGCTAATTAACTTCTTTTGGCATGAGCAGCATCTGCAGAGCTCACATTCTATCTGACGATGCAAAAATGTCCAGAAATTAACAATATACCTGCTGATTCTCTGAGGATCATTTTCAGATGACATCATGACTACAGGTATGGATTTTAAGCTGTCGTGCTCCTGGAAAAATACAAAAAGTTAATTAGATCTTGAGCAAGCATAAATTGGCAGATAAAGTTATGCTGCAATTACAAAACTATAAGTTGATTGCTGGGAGGAAAAAAGAGTAACATTTGCATACCTTGATAGCCTTGAGAAGGTCATAGCCAGTCATTTGTGGCATACAATAGTCTGTAAGAATTACATCAATTTTCTGCTCCTGCACAGCATCATTCCGATCAATCAGGTTTAAGCATCAAGGTGACGTGGCAGGTCATATTCATGTCTAAATACAAGTCAATTTGCCTTTATAGAGAAAGTACACCTAATTATTCACGAATGGAAGTATCTGTTTTCCTCATCTTTTCTAGTAACTACACACGATCACCACAACATTTTCGTCTCAGCATTATAAACTTGTTTGTATATATTTTTTGTTAATTGCTCAAAATATTTATACATTAACAAAACAACAAATTTCAACTAAGAATGTAACTGCAAATGTTTAGATAACTCTTTGGCAATGTGTGATCCCTTTAGGGTCTATTTATGTCTTAGTTAAAAACTAATAGATTGATTGCTATCGTGTATCCTTTTGATATCTTATAGAAGCGTATCTTTGACCAGCCTATAACACAATAGTTTTAATTGTAGAATTTAGAAAACATCAACAACTAAGAATGAATTTAGGAAATTACATACATTAAAATGAGGCCTTCCAATCGTTACTCCGCTCAAGCCAAGAACTTCCATTGCTTTCTCCCCCGAATCAACGGCAATAACTGAAAATGCAAACGAAGAAAGTTAGTGTTCTGAAAAAGATTAAAGAGAGCAAAACCACTGGCTTTGTTTATTCAGAAGGAGAGTTTTTACTATCAAATGAGATTGTCAAAATCTACAATCTTTCAGATTGACATAAAGACAACTAAAATTATCTTCAGGATGAGGAATTTAAAACAATATGGGGGACAATCTAATTACTGAAGGATAATTGTTCTATGGCAGCCTCATCAATGATAATTCTGGTGAAGTCCTAAATCATCATAGATTAGGCTCACAAGGATATGAGCTGGTGTAGGATGACTTCTAGCCCTAAGTGAATACCCTGTTTGGTTCTTGCATTCTTTTGCTGGAGGCAACACTACATGCAGAACTCAGTGTCAGAAAAATAATGCAGACTGTTAGGAGGCAAGTGATTCAGAGATAAATTTGCATTTGCTCTACATGTAAATGCCAGCTATAGAAACAAGCAAAAAAAATAGAATTGCAAACTTAACAGTGGAACTTATAATGTGGTTTACCAAACACTAAAGATTCATTTGAAATACCCACTAAGAATGCTTGTCACGTACAACTACAGATCTAATATTAGTGGTCTAATGCAATTATATACCCTTTTCAGCCAGGCTTGGGACCGGCATTGGCGGTCTTATGCCACCTCTTTCTCCCTGAAGGTAGAAAGAAGTTGCTTATCACCTCAGCTTGATGAAATGTGGATTTTGGTGGTGGCCTGGGCATCCTTATCATGGACTTCTACAAGTAGGGGTGCTTGAGATTTCATTCTCTGTGTCCAAGATCCGGAGTCCTTTTGAGTTTAGACCTTCTCTTGTGAAGGAAACTGTGTTGAGTTGGCTTTGATTTGCTTAGGTAGCAGAACTATGCATCCTGAGAGACAATCGAGACTTGCATGTGGGTTTCGTAATGATTTAGACCACTTTCACTAACTCAACTTTGTGTGTTGAAGTTGTGATTTGGGTTTTGGGAAAGATCAAATTGGCAAATGGCGACAAGCAGTCTCACAAAACAGGGATCAACAGATGAACTACAAGAACCAGTCCACAGATCTAGATTGTTGAACCTGACAATTAAGAGAATCCACTTACCTTCAAACATCCTTCCACTCTTCTTGAGCAGCATCTCCACTATCTTTCTGTCCACAGGGGAGTCATCCACCACCAGTACTCTCACCATCTCTACTCCACCATCACCACCATCACTCTCCACCTCCTCATTCCTCTCTTTCTTCGCCTCCTCCTCCTCCATCCCCTCCAATCGAAGCGCACAATCCCACCTCCTCCCTCCCTCCCCTCTCCTCTCCTCTCCTCCAAAGTCCTATAAATGGGTCGAGAGAGAGAGAGAGAGAGAGAGAGAGAGAGAGGTAGTGGTGACAGTCTGCGTTGAGTCAAGTGCAGAGTTGAAGAGGGGAAGGAATGGCGTGGAAGAGTGAAAACTGGGATTCGTTATCTGCCTAAGACAACAGCCAGAATCGACGTCAGGATTTGCTGTTTCCTCTCGATTACCGAACACCCGTGTGCTTCCACTACACGCAGGCCAAAGAGACACCATATCGAGAAAAAGGCTGTTTGCTGTCGGCGCGTAGAAAGAGAGGAGGAGGTGGGGTGGGTACCACGAGGTTGAAGTCGGGGCGTGGACAGATTTCTTTATCAGATATGGCTGTCGGGGAGAGAATCTATCGCTGTCTTCTGTTGGGGATTCGAGTCATTTGACCTTCCTCTCAGCCTTCCTTCCTTATTCCCCTCTTTTATGATTGATCTTAAAGTTTCTTCTTTAGGTTTCTGGAGTTCTCTCTCTTGTTGTCTCTTGCTGCAGCCTTTGGGTAAAAACCAGCAGGTAGAAGAGTAACGCAACAATTTCGATGGTCTACTACTGCATTATATAGCAGAGAAAGAAGATGATTTACTAACCAAGACGAAGAAGACGCAGCAAATGAAGTGATCCATGGAACACGACGGGGACAATGCTGGATCCTTGAGATCTCGGGCTGGTTCCCCTGCCCCAAGGTGGCTGTGGACAGCATGGCCCCCCTCTGTCTTCAAACCCTGTCCCTCTCCTTCCTTCCTCCGTCGTGGGTCATGATAATTAAACCTCTAATGGGAGAGAGAGAGATGGAGAATTAACTGTACTGTAGACTGTCGTTGTACTGTGCTTCATTTCATGATGATGCATTTATTGTGTATTCTGTTCATGTACTGCAGTCTTCAGCAATGTTTCTCTCGAGAAAGCCACTGTCTCCCTCCCGAGTGATGCAACTCATTGAGAGATGTGAGTACATCTGAATCCATGACACTGTCATGCCTCTCCTTTTCCGAGAAGTGGAAGAGATATAAAAGCTTAGCTTGCAGATATGAGAGTTCATTTCACTTAATTTGACATTTCAGCAACCACAATCTCTGCAGTTCTACATTTAACATATGGGTTGCTATCAGTTTGGTGTTAGCATTCATTTGGCAATTGCCTTCTCAAGGAATGAGACTTCATGCCTCTCCCGAGAAGGTAGATCATTTGGTGGAGAACTGGGAATGGATGTCATGTCTGAAAAGTCCTGTAAGCTTTGGTTGGAAAAGAAAAAGAGTAGTCTGCAACGAGGAAAGGCATACAGTGGTCAAAGATTTGCTGGAGTGTATGCTTCGGAAATCTTCATTCTGTATATGGCAGTGCCAAAGATTTCCTCATCATTTGCTGGCCCAGAGATGTCACACATATTTCTGTTCTTTCTAGTGATGATGACATACACAACATCTACCTTGGAAATAGATTTTGTGCCATGTCATGGTAACCGAGTTGTAGGTAAAAACTCATATTTTAGATTTTGTTAGTTGAATTCAAGAGACTATTGCCTCAATCAATTAAATAAAAATATTAATAGAAACTAAAATCATTTTTTTTCTTCTTTATTTAAATGTGATTTTACTCGTGTAATATCGTTTTATTGTTCCAAACTAGGGCATGCATGTCTTACACCAGAAAAGCGGGTGGGACCGTTCACGTTCGCCTCCTCCGACATAAAAGCAAGCAGTTGCCGTCCCTTCGGAATAACGCAGCGGTCACAGTAACCCCATTCGTAGGTCCCACACGGCTAAGCTGAAAGCACAAGTCGTGGCAGCTCGTGATTGGTTAGATGGTGAATAAGCTTCCTTACGGCGAGTGCGGCGCGAGGTCGCAGAAACTACCTGTGTCATTTTCACACCCCAACAGCGCGAGCCCACACGAACACCCGAAGCCGGTTTTCTTTGGGCCCCACGACGACTTCCAATAGAAGACCCTTCTCTCTCTCCCTCTTCCCCGCCTCGTCTCTCGACGGGTTGGACTCGGCTTATCCTGTGCCGCCCGCGACGAGGAAACATTGAGAGCGATCGATCGATCGATCGATGGGGACGCCAACGAGATGAGTTCTTTTTACCCTTAACCTTCCCTCCTTCCTCCACGCGCTTCCAATTCTTCGGCCATTGATTCGTCCGTTGCGAGGGCTGGGCTTCGGACAACCCTAGATTCGCTGCATAGGGAGGGGCCGGTGGTGGAAGCGAGACAGGACCAGGAGGAGCTTTTTGGATCGTTCTCCAGGTAAGCTTCTCGACGTTCGATCTCAACCTGCCTCTCGCGATGGATGCTTTTTGTGGGGTATCGGTGGAACTGTTTTTATCCTTTTTCCGGATTTCGACTGATGTAGGGATGAAAGTTTTGGCGCGGAGGTCGAATTATGGATTCCTATTCATTCTCTGTGCTTTTTGCTTGTATTTGTGCTTCTGGCCGGTTAATCATTAGCAAGACTGCATCTTTTTCGTGATTTAGGGAAATTTCCGTAGGATTCAGGGATTGAGTTATAGGTTTGGTCGATGATGATTCCAATGAATTGGTGTTTCTACGTTTGGTGGTTTCGTTGTTTCCTCTTGTCATTTTGTTCGCAATCTTGGTCTATTCCTTCGGCTTTTCATTTGATCATTGGCTGGCAGGTAATTCGCTGAGACAGGAAAAAGTACCAATTTTGGTGATTGAGAAAAGAGAGATGAAGCCGAGGAACAGGCCAGATGAAGAGGAGGCTGAATACTCCACTTGGACCCCAAGAAACAGCTGGTCCATCGGGTTGATAAAGTTTGTCTCGTTTCTGGTCATTTTCATGGCGGGAATTATCATAGGCTTGTCATTAAGCGCGCATTTCACGAGGTCCTTCAATTCACAGACCGATATCTTCTTTCCGAAGACAATGTACACCACCAACTGCGACAAGGCAAGCTTGAGCTTCAAGGGTTTCTTGAGTCCGGCACATTTGATGCATAGCATGTCAGACAAAGAGCTCTTCTGGAGGGTGTCCATGGCACCTAAGATGAAAGAGTATCCATTTGAGAGGGTGCCGAAGGTGGCTTTTATGTTCATGACCAGGGGACCCTTGCCATTAGCAAGGCTGTGGGACAGGTTCTTCAAAGGCCATGAGGGGCTGTATTCAGTTTACGTGCACACAATCCCAGATTACAAACTCAACGCACCAGAAAGCTCAGCTTTCTATGGCCGGCAGATCCCCAGCGAGGTTACACATAATTCTATGTTCTTGTCTATACTTCTTGTACATTGTTGTTTTGTGTGAATGATTTAGATAGCAGACGTGATGCATCCCACTGTTAGTGCATACTTGGGAGATGATAGCTTCATATTCTTAATAGAACTTGCTGGTTGCTGGTCAATTTGAAGGCATTAATATTCTCGGAGTTCCTTGTCATGCTTTATTTCTGACATTACGGTTGACCCACTGATTAGATAGGGGATGACTGTGCCATGCTAGGTTCTTGCACATGTATTCTCGAAATGTTTACATATAGACTCTCAAGGGTTTTGTGTGAGATCCTCATTCTTTCATTTTTGGATATCCATAATTCTGATACAAAGTTCTCCGACATAGTATGATGAACTTATTCAAGTTTTACTTGCAAAAACTTAATCTGCTTGTACTCAACTGAGAATCTTTACTTTATCAGTTTATGAATTGATGGAATTCCTATATTTAATTATTTAAATAATAATTTTAAAATTAAAAATATTAAAAGGAATGAAATCGGAAGAGATCCTCAACAACAGTACAACTTGATGTCAATATTTTTTGCATAGTCAACAGAAGCATTTTTCAAATTGATGTGTTGTTTTCCTTGCTTCATATGTTGATAGCATGCTTATATATTTCTCTATGGTCTTCCTACAGGAGGTTTCATGGGGATCAGTGACGCTAGTGGATGCAGAGAAGCGTCTCTTGGCTAATGCTTTGCTGGATTTCTCCAATGAACGCTTTATTCTTCTCTCCGAGAGCTGCATTCCTGTGTACAATTTCCCTACTGTCTATGAGTACCTCATAAACTCTGTTCACAGCTTCGTCGAATCCTATGATGAGAATTCACAACAAGGTCGTGGGCGTTATAGCCGTCACATGTTTCCCACAATCAAGCTCCACCAGTGGAGAAAAGGATCTGAGTGGTTTGAACTCAACCGCGAATTGGCTGTAAATGTAGTAGCAGACTACAAGTACTACTCCATTTTTAGTAAATACTGCAAGCCTTCATGCTATCCTGATGAGCACTATATACCGACTTTCTTAAACATGTTCCATGGGTCCCTAAATGCAAATCGAACCATCACCTGGGTTGATTGGTCAAGGGGAGGGCCCCATCCAGCAACATATGGTGCTCCAAATATTACACCTGATTTTATACAGTCCATTAGAAACAATGGAACATCATGTATGTATAACTCGAGGCCGACATCTGTATGTTTCCTCTTTGCCAGGAAATTTGCTCCTAGTTCCTTGGATCCTCTACTCAACCTCACTTCAACAGTAATGGGATTCTGAAGTCTTTCTTCTACCTGTCTTTCTTCATACAGAATAGCTCAGAGAGGTGATTATTTTTTAGTTACTTCGTGACGTTTTGCTCCTTCTATGTATGGATTAGATATGGCAGCTATACTGGAAATATCGTTGAAGTTGAAATCTTGTCCCAGCTGTCCAAGTTGGACACTAACAATGAAAAAGGTGCCACCTATGCATCTTAAGTTTCCTTTTCAACATCCTCCTTCGGAGGGTGTCTACAATAGGTTAATGGGAGTGCATTTTAACTATTAAATCTTGTTAATGGTTTAAACAATAATGGTTTAAATCTTGCTACCTTGTACATTCAAAAGTTTATTTCGAAGCTGAGGTTTGAAAGGAATTTGCTTCAGTTGATCTCTCTAGCTTTTGGAAAAAAAATTTCTATCATACATTGAAACATGTAATGTGATTAGCTAGAAGGTGATATGTTCTTTATGTTGACAGGTCTTCTTGAAATGGATTGGATGATAGTCTCTATGCTAAGGTATCTATTGAAGATGCTGAAAGCATATGTTCATATGCCTACTGAAACAGTTGCAACACTCTTCAAGTTGATCAGGGGCAGTTTGACTTCATCAATAGGCGATGCTTGTGTATACCAATCTGTTTATGGAATCTTTTTTGTATATAGCCCTTTGTTGTTCTTTATCTTTATCTCTAATCAGTCAACCCTTTTATCATTCCTTGTTCTTTTATTCCTTATTGGCTTGTAAGCTTACTCTGTCAACAAGATTTCTTGATGGAACATGAAGAAAGAGGTCTGCCTTTGCCAACGACTTCAAGGAAATCCACATGGACCAGCTCAGTTGCCAGAAGTCATGTTGAGGTTGACTAAAGATGGCCTTGCTTAAAGATGAACCGGAAAACAGAGTGTAGGATAATATTAACCTGGAAAAGTCAACGTTGTGATTTTTCATTACAATTTTGTACAGGTGAATAAAGCAGAAGTGTGAATGTAGTGTTGCAGGGTCAAGCAATGGACCGAGAATAAGCAAGACAACATTTTTGTAGTATAAACTTTGGATTGAGGCTTCTTTTGGAATCATCACTAGAATGGAAGTATACATCTTACTTTCATGTCATAAATGTGAAAAAAGATCAATATACATAGTCTTATATATTATACGAAGATGGAAACATTTTATGAAAGGAATTTAGAAAAAAAGAAGAAAAAAAGGTTTAGTACGACGAAGAAAAGGAAATTAGAAAAAAGAAGAAAAAATGTTTAGTATGACTGAAGCAAAGGAGAAAAAGAGGCGGAGTAATACAGATATTTAGAATTTTTTATGATTTTAAACTCAAATTGGCTACTGAGGATCATATTTAGTAATAATTAATAAAATTATATCGAACGATGAAAGTGAGATGTGGAGGATCTAAGGATCAGAAGGAATCCTGCCAAAAAGGCACCATCATAGAAAGAATCAAAGATGAGAATTTTCAGGAAGCCATACCAACTGTAGCTCATCAAAGCACAGCAAAAAAAAAATAATAATAATAATAATAACATCAAATTTTGCATGGTTTGGTCTGTGTACACATGATGTAGTTTCTACTCTATACATTCTTTAGAGAAAATACAAATATGTAAAATTCAAAAAAGAAAAAATGGCAAGCTTTAAGCTGATAGGTTATGAGCAATTAAACCATCTCATATATCCTAACAGAAGTATCATTTCTTTACACAGTATACTAGAGCAACCAAATACTCACCCACAAGTTGTGAGATGAAGAGTAGGGAAGACATGCAACTATGACAAATCAAATCTTTTCCAAACTGACCTGGATCAAGACATCAATCCATCAGAGTAGAGAAGACAGCACAGAATACTGAAATAATAGAAGCTTAGAACACAGTTTGCGGGACATTCAAGCATTTGGAATAACGCAGAAGCATTTAGATGAGTGATTCAAGTGTAGAGTAGCTAATACATAGTTGCTTGAAGACTATAACATAGACAAACTCATTCCTACAAAGTCACCCAATCCTAGTAGTTTTTTAAGTAGGAAAACCCATTGCAGGCCCTTCAATTCCCTCTGCCCTAATACTCATTTGTATATTTGGAATAACACAGAAGCATGTAGATGAGTGATTCATGTGTAGAGTAGCTAATACATGGCTGCTTGAAGACTATAACATAGACAAACTCAATCCTACAAAGTCACCCAATCCTAGTAGTTTTTTAAGTAGGAAAACCCATTGCAGGCCCTTCAATTCCCTCTGCCCTAATACTCATTTTGTATATTTGGTGGATGTGGAATGTTAGCTGTCATAAGAGTTGCATAACAGAGTCCTTGTTCCCCCAGTATCTGCACATTAAACAATACATGCATTTACATTGTTGTCACTTTTTCATGCTAAAGATTCATTATTGTATCACTTTCTGCATAACAAATTAGCAATGCGGAGCCGAAGGTCAAAATTTTTACGATCTTCTGATCCTATCTATAAGCAAATTATTGAAAGGATAGATTTGAAGGCTAGCTTATTCAAGATGACATGTAACGCATGTCCTCAAAATATGAGGTTAATTAGTGGTAAAGTTGAGGTTTATGTCGATTAGACAGATTATTACTGAAGTCTTAAACTAAAGCTATTGCAGAAGTTGCTACCTTAATCTTCAGGGACTGGACCTGTTGAAACATGATTTGCATTTTTTTCAATGAAGACAGATTCAATTTTATGCTTGGTAAGTATGATTAAAATTTTACTAAGAAATAGGTGATTCTTCTAACCTTTACATCATGGATATGACACATTCATGTTGAGATGCCTTTCCAAGATATATGCATTTCATCCGGTTTCATACATTCAGCAGTTCCCCTCCAATGTATCTGTCATAAAACATATCCTTCAATTATAGATGTAAAATGTCATGGCGACTGTGTACATATTTTTAGATTAATTGATATGCTTACAGATAGCTTCTTTGAGAGGCAAAAAAAAAAAAATCAGAAATATGTATTGGAAGCATGCATAAAGAAGAAAAGAAATACAACATTCAGATGAAGATAATAATTCTGTAGGGACTCATCATCAAACACTACAAGTATAGGGACTGCATTATATGTGCCTGTATGAATAATACATTGATTGTCCTTGAGCAAAAAAAGAAATAATCCTTTTTATAAGAAACAAGAACTTGGCTGACAAGCTGCACAACTCAAAGTACTCGTAAAAGAGAATATTAATAATGCAGTTCTTATTTTGACACACATACGAAATAAATATTGTTCTATTCAATTGCGCAAAATGAACCTTGATGATTTCTGTATGACAGTTCAAAGGGAAAAGAAAAGAAAAACTCAAGCTAATGCATGGTGAACTTATCAAACTAATTGAATACTCTCAATGCAGAAACTGAATTTGTGGGTAATGATAATTACCTGGACTGTCAGTATAATAAATTAGATAGGAACACAGTTCTGAAAAAAGATAGAAAATGTAGTTAATGATTCCAAGACATTAATTTGTATATCCTTTCTTTTAGAGAATAGTAAAAAAGAATTATTTGCAAATGATCACAGCCTTTTCGGATGTGTTCTAGATTTGTATAGCAATACAAGTATATTTATAAATAACAACATAGAAATGTACCTGTATATGATGTGCACCGATGCATCTGACTTTGTAATTACCTTGTCACTCTTGTGCAGAAGAAGAATCTCATGCTTCAACTTGAATATCTGTTGTAATTGAGGTTCCTGGTGAAATGAAGACAAAGTCAAACCATTAGAACTGAAGCCATAACCTCAAAGCAGTTCTATGGTTCTCTCTTTGTGATGACAGACAGTCATAAGAAGTAAAAGATATCTGCTATCTATGTTGCTAATGGATGAAGATGGAACATATAGCTTATGTATTTCAAAGAGCCTTGCTGTTTATGGCACAATTGAATCATTGTCTATAAATCATATTTAACATGCTATCAATTACCCAAAGAGTCAGTTTGTCTCACCACCTGCAGTTGGATGAACTTCTCAAGTACACCACCTTGTACCTCCCAATCAAACCTTCCATTGTCCTTGAATGATTGTGAAACATGTCATCAATGTTCTGAATAGATTAAGTGCCCGGATGTGGCTAGTTCATAGATTTGACCCTGCATTGAGAAGATGACGACGCCGATATCAGCATCACACAACACTAACGATTCCTTGGCTTTCTTGAGCAGGTTCGTCAGTTGGACTGGGTACCCTATCCTCTTCAGCTGCACCTTGTTGCAAGCCGTGGTTTTGGCTAGCTCCGAGGTCGATGCTGTTCCTCTCTTTGAGCTATGTGGGGCAATATATCAAGCGCTTTGAATGCATAAGTCAAGGGCCTTTGGGCTCATCAGCGCAAGGTGTTTCTCTCCTTCTGATGCATCATGTGGATCCTAGTGTTTGCTTTGTGACCGTCTTCTTCCGATGAGAAGGCCAGAAAGCTTTGATATCGTTGTCGTCGCATCTCATCCTTACTCCCTCTCTCGTGCTTGCAGGTGTGGAATCTGCTCGACAATTGGGGATTCTGCATCCTCCATCTTCATATATTAAAAATTCACACTCGATCACACGAATCTTCCACCTTTACAAAGCATCTAAAATTCCTCGCGATGTGCGCAGAATGAGATAATCTGTGACGGTGAATGATTGGAGTTGATCAGTTCGATTTCCTTTTACGAAACTGTTCCTCCGATATTAACGGCTGAGCCATTTTTACCAAAAATAATATCATCTTTAATTACGATTAATGGCCAATAATAAATTGGGCACATCATTACCATTTTGGAAGCAAATAAATTGTTGACCTCCGAAATATCCAGTCAACGGCTCACCATCATGAGAGAAGCCTCAGATGGACGGCTGTGATGCAGAGGAGAACCCTCGTGTGGTTCCACGCACAGCCAGCACAGCAGCTGAGAGAGCTGCGAACGCCGACAGCGTATCTGACACAGAGATCTGTAAAAAAGGGGGTGCAGGAAGCCTCTCAATCATTCCAAGTGGTATATATACTGCAAGACAAGGAATCCGAGGCCCTCTTTTGGGCCTCTCTCTCTCTCTCTCTCTCTCTCTCTCTCTCTCTCTCATCATCTGCCCTCTGTCTCTGGCTGTAAGCCCGGGGAGGGAGAGAAGAGCAGCA
This sequence comes from Musa acuminata AAA Group, assembly GCF_036884655.1. Classification (NCBI taxonomy): domain Eukaryota; kingdom Viridiplantae; phylum Streptophyta; class Magnoliopsida; order Zingiberales; family Musaceae; genus Musa; species Musa acuminata. Next base: position 51,331,833 of record NC_088334.1, on the reverse strand, counting down.
GCCTACCTTCTGCCAACCCTGCCCAGCCTGTCGTTCTTCTCCTGATTGCCACCCCCCTCGATCTTGGTTGTGCGGGTGGAAGCTCGGGGAGTCGACTATGGATGAGAGAATACCATCTCCTGCTTACTTCCAGTACTCTCCTTCCGGTGTGCACTCATCGCCTTCCCCCCACCACTCCATCAGGTCTCCTGCGTCTTCCGATAGAGAGAGGTCAGCAACTCCTCCTCCCTGCTGCGTTCCGTTTGACTAGTGTCATGTGGGGGGTGGTCCTGTGGTTCTTGATTCAGCTGGGGATCTGTGGAGTGCTGTTCATGAGTTGACTCTTGGTTGGTTGACTTGGATCTTGCTATGGAATTGGGTGTTGCTAACTTCGGCGCATAATCTTCCTTCTTCTAACTGGACTTAGATGTAATTGATGGATCTTTCTTTTCTTTACCTTTAATTTTCTTTCTGAGTTGGGGCTTTTGGCGATCTCGTTTGCTCGAGTGCTCAACCGAGAACTCGCTGCAGAATAGATCTTCTTTACTTGAACTTGTATGGCCTTTACATGTATGTGACGAATCATCTACTCGAGGCGGAAAACAGGTTTGCTTCACGATTTGCAGTGTCTTGCAATTCCATGTTTGCGCACTGTATGATTGTCAAACATAATTCTTTTGTCCCGCATGATATTGAGTGAATTCAAGAACCAATCCTGGCCATCCTTCAATGGTAGTTCTCGTTGAATACTAATCGTTGTCTACTTTACTTGCGGCCGTGTGTACAACTATCAAATTGTATCGGTTAGTACTGATGGCAAGTTGGCAACTACTAGAACACAAGTTCTCTTGATCGTGATTCAATTGAAACATGGTTCTTGTGGTTCCATGTTTCACATACTAAGCTTTTACTCTGCATATATCCTAAACCAATGTGTCAACTTCAAATTTGTAACATCCTCTACTGGTTCAGATGTGATTTGCTATTTGACCTTTCCAATGCTTACTATAATAAGAGAATAATTGTTGTTTCTGCAGATATTTGGCCGAATTATTGGCTGAGAGGCAGAAATTGGGGCCATTCATGCAAGTACTTCCATTTTGCAACAGGCTTTTAAACCAAGGTATGCGATCATATGACTGCTGTTTATTATATCCATTAATCGGGTTGACATATTGTGTTTTGGTAAGTGTTTCCTTTGATTTTTCTTAATGAGCTGATCATATAATTTATGAAATTATTTGATGTTGCAACTGTAAGTGACTATGACATTTTTGCATAATTTGCTTTGGGCATTTAAGTAACATGCAGCCTTTTTATTTAATAATTTGGTTTCATAACTGCACTGTCTTTACCAGTGTTCAATGTATCTTGTTTTTGGAACGATTGGGTGTACTGATCTGCATCAGCTCTTGAATCTTGTTGAGACCCTAATTCAGACAAAATAAAGTATTCAACTTTTAGTGGTGGACAATGATTTGGTACTTGATGCTTCTAATGATGATCGGATATGGTCTTGTTCTCTGATTACTGAAATTGGGGGACTTGCTGTGTTGACCTTGTGCATAAACCCCTAACCCTTTTTTTCTGGTTTCCTCATTTGATCTTAGATGACCTTGTGCTGGTAAATAAGTTTCAATATAGTTCATGCTATCTTCTTCATGTGCTACATGATTAAAAGTGTTACTTCCAGAATGTCTTTGACCTTGATGCATGAGTTACTATTGATGTTGCAGAAATTATGCGGGCTTCTGGTTTAGCACCTAACCAAGCATTTGTCGATCCTGAGAGAATTGAGCATGGCTCTCCATTAAGATTAGCTGGACACCCATCAAATGGTGGACCAATGGATCTGGAGGGTTGGTCGGGCATGCAGGCTGAGGTGACACCACTTTACCTTTCTATAAAGTATTGTTTTGATTTAGCATTTAAGTCTCAAATTCCATAATGCAACCCTCATTATTAGTTTATCTAGCATGACATGGAATCTTTACGCTTTTTGTTTTCTTCCTTTGTTCTTAAATTCATTATTTGTGAGTTCTGATTTAGGAACTATATTTAAGCTCATTACTTCTACTTGTTTGTTGGGTTCCTGGGATGAGGGGCAGTATTGTTGGGGAAATTTTATTTAAATCTATATTTAATCATCTAGCCTTCATACAAGATGATTTTGTATTGCCTGATACTTAAAGTCGGATTTGTTTGTGTTTATGTGGTTATTTAAGCATCTAAACTCCATGTAGGATGGTTTTATCGATTACCAGAACCTGACGTTTAGTCTGTCTTTTCTTTATGTGGTTTTTCTATACTATGCAAATTAGGTAAATAAATAACTAATAGTTTAAAACTAACATTAGTTTTATGGTCATCTAAAATATTATTAAATACTTTACATGACCTGGTAAATATTATTAATAGTCTCTTTAAATATTTAAAGATAAGGCTGCATACATTGATCCTCCTCACATTAGCTGGAGCCTCGTGCACTGGGTTACATGACTTGGTTTGGGGAGCATTAGAAAGTCAACTAGAAAATCTTAGTATGATTCAGGAGCTGATTTAAGTAGCAATCAATAGACAAGATTTTGGCTACATAAATTCTTACATAAAAGCAGCCTGTAAGAGATTTAGAGATCTGAGGAATGCTGAAACCTTTGGGATCAGTGGCAAGATTGTATCCATATCTTCATCAATCAGATAATCATCATAATTTTTTGAGTTCTTTTTGTATTTTCTAATAATATTCTCTAGATAATTAAACTCGGGTAGGAATATGTTTTAAGATTTCAGAATGATTGTTGAGCTTTCTATCCTAAAGAGTAGTGGTAGATTTTGTGACTATGATAAGGTAGTGTTTAGTGTTTTGTGATGCCAGATTTAAATCAATATACCTGTTTAGTTCAGAGTGAAAGTTTGTTATAAGTGCAATAAATAATATTATGATTACTAGGAAACAGAATTGTTAGAGTTTCTAACCTATTATAACTAATTTCTTCTCTTTCTTATGATAGATTTTAGCAAATATTTTTTGTTTAATGCTTGAATTGTGTATATGGATTTTATCACTCCATGAAGTTGGATCCAGTAGTTCTTGGAATTCAGAAAAAGAATCTCAAATTAAGGAGTGAAAGAAGAAAAGGATTATTCCCCGTAGTAATACTGCAGAACGATTAGTGTGACTTAGTAGCAAGTTAGAAGGAGAAATGAATAAAGTAGATTCAGCTTAACATTTGTGAGGTCCTTTTATCTGTCTATGAACCCATTAATTGTCACACAAAAGCTGGATCTCATACTCATCAATCCTTGCTTCTACCATTGTCATAGTAGTTATACATATTTTTGAATCCAACTCGCGCACAGAGTGTGATGCATGTCCATTTCATGGCGTGTATCTGACTCATGAAATGTATGTAATATAATTTTGTCATTCTAATAGAATTCCAAGTAGCACTGCTAATGGTGTATCTTGGCAGTGTTTTCGCATCTTGTTTATTGATTATGATAATTCCAGGTAAATTCCAGCTTTTTAGGCTTCATTACATTTAGTGGATATCCACCCCTGGGTCCACCCAAGATTGATACTTTTCTACTCTTTGAATCTTGAGACAGTATTCTCTCCCTCCTCAAGATCTTGGTTGGACACATCAGCAGGAGTAACAACTCTTTGGCTCACAATTTAGCCAATTTTGGTAGACAGATTAGTTCATTTTTTTGGAGAGGTGACCCGCCTCCTAATATTTTGTATGGTAACATTTTGAATTGATGCATCTCTTTACTTCAAAAAAAAAATTCTTGGTCAGATCAATTTTGATCTAATCCTCCGAACCAACTGAATTAGTTATAAAGAATAATTTCCACAAGTTTTAACCCTTGCCTCCTGTAAGCTAAAAACTTCCTTTACTAACATATCACCAGCCCAAAATAGGCTGATTAGAAGAGAAAAGGCAAGCGGTTGGTTTAGAAGTGATCACAGATATCCTCATTTGGACATTCATTAGAATATGACACCTCATGTGTTAAGTTGTTCAACGATCACATTTTCAAGGGTTTTTGTCAACCTGATGGGATTATATATTTATACATATATACATTGTATTTTTTATCCTTCTTATTATTAAGATGAGCTGTTGAGACGCATACTTCCCCAAAAATCTGATTCCATGATTTTTGCTTAGTCAAAATGTATCCATCAATAACAGCATTTATGATGCACTATGAATCAGTAAGTGAGGAAATAAATTTGACTTTCTGTCACTATGTTGGAATACATCAACCTATTTTTACCAATTAATTCTGAGGAAAGCTAAGTAGAATGTTTCTGTTACTAGAATGTAATTTTATAAGATTGTTTTATTATTATCTGGGGTTGTTATTTAAATGATATTTAAATATTTACTAATAGATTATGTTAATGCAACTTTTGTATGCAGGAAAATGGATACTTCCACAGAATGGGGGCCATTCAAACGTCAACTGCAGGCTGGAATGGAATTCCTGGAGTCAGTACCAGCCCCATCGTGAAGAAAGTCATAAGGCTAGATGTTCCCGTTGACAAGTATCCAAATGTATGTAAACTGTATCGACGTTTTCAGTTTAATATTTGGAACATGGATTTGGACTAATCTGTTTGCATTTTTTTTACTTAGTTTAATTTTGTTGGCCGTTTATTGGGACCTAGAGGAAACTCCTTGAAAAGAGTTGAAGCTACAACTCAGTGCAGAGTTTACATACGGGGACGGGGTTCAGTGAAGGATTCTGTGAAGGTAGGGCACCAAGTGCTCTTTTAGATTATAGACCATAACTTACAAATAAATATCACATTTTAATCTTCCTTATAGATGACATATAATCTTCTGTTGAACCTTCTCTACTTAGAAGTGTGATCTACAGCCAACTGCTTATAAATGGGGTATGGCTTGATTAGTGATTATGATGAAATTTGGACTCTTGTAAATTCAGTGCCAAAGAAAAAAAGGGCCTCTTGCTTATGAATTTTTTCTAGACATCTCTCCTTTTTATATTTATCTAATTATGACAGTATCATGTACTGTTTTATATAATACCTTGGTTGTTTCAATCAGAAAATGATTTTTTTCCTGTAGCTATCTATCATTGGTGAACAATTGTATATTGTGAACAAGTCAACAAATGTGGATAAACATGATCTAGTATTGATATTTTATGTCGCTTATCGAACTTATGGCTTTTGAGGAAGAAGTAAAGTATGCCGCTAGAGAAAATATCAAAGTAGGGTAGTTGGACTATGTAATAGGCAAAGTTTGCTCTCTGCTGTTTCCGTTGGACCCTGAACAAAGTCATCATATTCATTTTACGAGATATAGATCTTCTTGAACTTCCCAATGATGTTTTGTCCATTTCTCATTGCCTTTCCACCTCCCTTTCATTGGGCGACCATAAAAAATTCTAAAGCCATCCACTTTCGTGGTATTTCTGCGCATAAATATTTTGTCCTTTGGCATTGCAGATCTGTGTTCTTCTTTAGTTGTAATCTTCCAAGCACATACCAAACTTAGTCTGTTCTATTGTTCTGGTGCAAGTGACTTCTTGTTGTTATTTTTTCTTCAGTCTATGCTGCATTGGATTTTACATTACTCCAGCTTTTGTTGGAGTCTCTATTACAAGTGATAATCATGGTACCTATTCCTGGTCCTCTGTGTTTCATTAAACAGCAAAAAACTACATAATTTCATTCTAATGGTTCTGATCTCTCTTGCAATCAAAAGTTCAGCCATCTAAAAGTTTTCCCGAATACTATTCTTTATTTTATATCAAGTATTGAAATACCGTACCATACCAGTGTTTCGAGGTTAGCTCGGTACGATACAGTACCATATATCTAGCGGTACACCTAATTTAGGGGTAAAACCCTTCAAAAATACTTGAAAATAAAAAAAAATTATGATAGGATTTTTTAAGTTAGAAATAAATATAGTAATAGCATAAGTTTAACAAAATCAATATAAATTAGGTAAGAATAGCATCACATATCTTTTTCGGGCTTTGAGGAAGTCATGTGCAAAGTTCATATTTCAGTCCATTACGAATTGTCCTTATGTAAATATTGAAATATCTATAGAAAACTCATTTGAATTGTTAGACTATTTTGTTATAATATAAACTTTAAAATTCAAATGAATTAAATAATCACATATGCAAATATACCTGATTGTTGATTCTACCATCAAAACGAACGACAGACCTCCACGGGTGATGGATCGGGATCCTCAATCCTATACATCTGCATATCAATACGATATGTTTGTTGAACCCAATCATTAAAATTGATCACACGACATAGTGTATTGATACATCGTATGTCATTGATGTATCAATGTGGTGATAATCGTAGGCTGATCGTCATGAATCACATTTGTCCGAGGCAGCTCCTGAGGCATATATTGGTGAATGTCAGAGCTTGTACTTTCGCTACTGATATGCTGCTCCGTATCATACTATTACTCAGAGAAGGATGACCAACTATCACCGTACTACTGCTGCCCGTATGACTCTCCATAAAATAGAGTGAAATAGAGGAGAAAAAGGGTTTAAAAACATATGAGAAATGCCTCCAATGGTTAATTTGACCATTGGAGCACTGTTACCAAGCTGTAACGGTCGATTTCGACCGTTACCGAGTTGTGTCAGGTGGTAACAATCGAAATTTCGACCGTTACCACCCGATATAACCCCGTATCGTCCGATACGGGCCGCTTTTAAGTGTTCCGCCCAGTAACAGGCGGTCCGCATACCGATAAGCTGTCGGACCGATATGTACCGCCCGTACCAGGCGGTATCATTTGAAACTGTATACCCTGTTTTATATCATGCATCACATTTAGCTATATTGTTGTTATCTTTAAAGCTCTGCAAGTGCTTCATTCCTCAGTTACTTTGAGGCTTCAGGAGACTGTGTTTAACCAAATCTAGCTATTTTTGAGTTGCTTGGGATTTGGTTAGGATCTGAAGATTCTGAACTAACAACTCTAGGTTTGAATGCTTTATGTGTGAAGATACTGCTTTATTGGTGTAGCCAATTTTTATGTCCTGTCATCACATAACCTACCATCATCTAGTATAAATACTATTTAGTTCCTTAACTGACTATGTCTTTCTTCTTGGATATCTATAGACCATCTTGGAACACAAAGATTAATGGCATAACCATGAACACTTATTGCACCAAACAGATGCATATTCGCATAAATTTTGTACATACAAAGGAAAACCTTGTTATTTAATAGTTATCTCTGGCTGTCCTTGCCAACCTATGGTCATGTTGGAAGTTCTCAGTGACCATTTAAGGGTAAGCTACAGTTAGGAGATATCTTTTCTTTGTGCAATATATAAAATGGTGAGACTTTGAGGAATAGAAATACATGGATATTTTCTCATGGTTACTTTAGCATCATGGTTACCTGTCTGTCACTCTAATCTGTTGCAACTTATGAATCATTTGTTTCGTTTCCAGAGTTCTGTAGTCATGAGCTCCTGATGCCACTTTCCATACTAATGGAGGTCTAAGATTGTCTTTTCCTTCTATTCTACTGATATTTTCTGATGTAACCAGTGACTTTTTATGACCGTCTGAGGAAACCAAGTCTTCTACAGACGATGACATATGGTCTTGTCTTCCTTTCTTCAGATTTACCTGGAGTAGAATTTTAGTTGTTCTTTATGGTTGCCATGATACTGGTGCATGATGCATACAATGCATGAAATTTCTGAAAAAATGGTTTGTTTTTGGATGCTTATATCAGGACTCTTGTGCCAGATTCTTTTCGAATGGCATTAATCTTGTACATCAAAATAACTTTTATTCTAAGCATCACTTCCAGAAGAAGTAATGGATATTTATTCTAAGCTGGGCAATATATCCTTATCTGTTGATTCCAAAATCTTGAATTTTCTGTAGGAAGACAAACTAAGAGATAAACCCGGATACGAGCACCTGAATGAGCCATTACATGTCCTGGTCGAGGCAGAGTTTACAGCAGACATCATCGATGCTCGTTTAAATCAAGCTGTGGCAATATTGGAAGATCTTTTAAAGCCAGTGGTACAAATCAAAACCTTTGTGTTTGTAATGTCGGTTCGTTATGTTTAACATATAATGCCTCAGGACGAATCCGTGGACTACTACAAGAAGCAACAGCTAAGGGAATTAGCCATTCTGAACGGCACTTTGCGGGAAGAGAGCCCTCAGTTGAGCCCGAGCCTATCCCCATTCAACAGCACGGGTATGAAACGGGCAAAAACAGGTCGATGACTCAAGATTCTGGTGCTTAATCCAACCTCAACTCATGGTCTCAATGCCAATATTCATGGCCTACTAATCATTCTTGTTGCGATCATCGAAAAAGGCCAGACACCCACCCTAAGGCTCAGCTTGGTTATATCCTTTTGATACAAACATATCGTGTGAAGGTTCCTCGTTAGTTGTTTATCGATGTCCTCTGAATCTGTTTGATTATTTATTCTTTTTTCTCCCTTTACCCTTGAATGGTAAACTTACCGTCGATGACTTATAGTGTGATTTTGCCGTAGAAATTGATGTGTTATTGTTAGTATGTAACCTTGTACTGATGGATTCTTGGCAGTTGATGTAATTGAATGATTCAGTTGTTTCTTGTACCTAAGTTTGGATCCATTTTCATTTTTAGGTTGCATTTTTAGATCATAGCATATGATATGACATTGTTGAGCACAAGGGAAAAAAGACCATGGTGACTTATTTTAGTTAATTATATATATATATATATATATATATATATATATATATATATATATATATATATATATATATATATATATATATATATATAACCTTACTACTTCTCTTTGCCAACATCACTTCCCGGTTGATTTCGTGCTCTTAGCCGTTGCATGTCTCACGATCCGGCCCTACCGCCCGGTCGGATCAAAAGCCTCGACCACCTCAAGCAATTTCATGCCCGTGTCATCCGCCGAACACCCCTTGATGGCTCGCACCACGTTGCCGCTACCCTCCTCGTCGCTCACTGCGCGGGCATCGGCGCCCCTCTGCCCTATGCTCGCCTCCTGTTCGATTCAATTCCGCACCCGGACGCCCGCTCCTTCGCCTCCATCCTCCGTATCTGCTCCCGCTCTGGCGCCCATGACGACGTCGTCTTCCTCTTCCGCCGGATGTCCCGCCTCGCCGTCACGCCGCACGCACCCTCCGTGTTCCCCGTTTTGATCAAATCGCTCGGCCCTGCAGCTGCTTGTGCCCACAGCCTCGTTTTGAAGCTGGGTCATCACCGGGATCTGTTCGTCCGAAACGCGGTGATGAGTTCCTACGCTCATCACGGGCCCGTCGAGACCGCGAGAAGACTGTTCGATGAAATGCCGGAGAAAGCGGTTGCGGACTGGAACGTCATGCTATCGGGGTACTGGAAGTGGGGCCGCAAGGAGGAAGCGCTTAGAACGTTCGATTTGATGCCAGAACGTAACGTGGTCTCGTGGACTGCGATGGTTACCGGGCTGTCAAGGCTGAGGGAGCTGGAGGCTGCTCGGAGGTTCTTTGACTGGATGCCGGAGAGGAGCGTTGTCTCGTGGAATGCAATGCTATCGGGTTATGTGCAGAACGATCGGTTGGATGAAGGGTTGAGACTGTTCGACCAAATGGTCAGTGCTGGAGTTCGTCCCAATGAGACCACATGGGTCTCCATCATTGCGGTGTGCTCCGCAAAGGGTGATATAAGGTTTGCCGAATCCATAGCAAGTACAATTATGGAGAGGAAGGTGCCCATGAATTGCTTCCTCAAGACGGCCTTGATCGACATGTATGCTAGTTGTGGAAATTTGGTGAAGGCAAGGATGATCTTCGACGAGATGGAAGATCGGAATTCGGCGTCTTGGAATGCTATGATAGCCGCGTATGCAAAGGAAGGTGATCTAAATGCAGCAAGGGAGCTGTTTGACAGCATGCCAGCTAAGGATGTGATCTCATGGAACACGATGATCTCGGGTTACTCGCAGAATGGTCGATTTGGTCTTGCTATGGAACTCTTTAGGGATATGACGATGGTGAAGGGATTGGTGCCAGACGAAGTTACGATGTCGAGTCTTATCTCTGCTTGCGGGCATTTGGGATCTCTCGAACATGGAAGATGGTTGGTACTCTACATGCAGGAGAACCAAATCAAACTGACTGTTTCTGTATACAATGCACTCATCTTCATGTACTCAAGTTGCGGAAGCTTGGAAGAAGCTAAGAGAGTTTTCGAGGAAATGCCAAAGAGGGATGTGTCGTCTTACAACTCATTGATTTCAGGCTTAGCAGCTAACGGCGATGGGTACGAAGCACTTGCACTGATGAGGCAGATGGAAGAAGGTATAAAACCCAATGCCATCACGTACCTCGGTGTCTTGACTGCTTGTAGCCATGCAGGTCTAACAGAGGAAGGATGCAGGGTGTTTGAGATGATCGAATCCCCTACGGTCGATCATTATGCTTGCAAGGTGGATTTGCTGGGTCGAGCCGGGCGATTAGACGAAGTGAAGAAGGTGATCGATGCTATGCCCGTGAGGCCACATGCTGGCGTCTATGGGGCTCTGCTTCACGCAAGTCGAATCCATAAAAGGGTTGAGCTAGGGGAGTTTGCAGCAGAAGAGCTGTTCAAGCTGGAACGAGAGGATGCAGGCAACTATGTTTTGCTATCTAATATCTATGCATCTGCAAGGAAATGGGAGTTTGTGGAGAAGGTTAGGAGAGAGATTAGAGAAAGAGGTGTTGACAAAGTGAGTGGGTGTAGCCGGATAGAATTGGATGGTAAGTTGCACCTTCAATAAAACATGGGCTCTTCTTGGTAGTCTAGTGTTGGCAAAGGAAGATGAGTGAATTAGGTGAGACCACCATGCATGTACCTTTTTATCGGATGTGAATCATAGAGGAAGAAGAGGACGCTTATAAACATTCTTTCACATCTTATCATCCCGAAAAGGTCTTTTAGTCCTGAGGGGGGAGGAGATCTATTTATCAAGACAGTCTTGCATGATGTTTATGGCTGCTCTGCAAATAATATAAAACCTGAAGAGAGGAAGATTGATTCATGGAAACAGCGCGCCGTTTGATATTCTGAACATATTCCTAATGAGAATACTACACATATTTTCAATAGATTGCACAAAAACAGTGGGGGTAAAAGGGCCAACTACTTACAAAGAAGGAAGAGAAAAAAAAAAAATCATACTTAGCTCATCCATAAAGTAGTTCTTGAGGAAAAACCATTCATTTATCCTAGAGCAGTGGGCAGGAAACGCATCAATTAGAAAAAGGAGCTTATTTCCAGCTTTCGAAACCATATAACATGAAGAAGTTGGGGTGTCAGGAAAACAGAGGGAGGAAAAAACATTAAAACAAAGGTTCTCATCACCACCACACTAATCCTAATTTAGTTTTCATTTTAAAAATACAACACCACTAAATCTGAGCCCCTAACATTAACTACCAAGTTATATTAAGCAAATTAAAGATTCTCTAACACACACACACACACACTCGAGCTCTCGTTCAAAGAGACGACTAACAAAATAGTGAACAAGGACACGAGAAACAAAAGTCTAGAACCTAAACAACTCAGGCTTTGCACGTCTGCTGTTTGGAATTTGTTTTCCAACGTCATTGAAGAATTAGCAAATTACCCAAAATAAACGCTTGTTTCATACTCTTGCCCTCTTATTGCTGCAACTTGGGCACTTGTACTGTTTGATGTGCTCAGCTCGGGCAGGGGTGATCCTGACACACTTCCCATGGAACCATCTTTCACACATGTCACAGCATATCCAAAACTCATCATTGGCATAATTGTCTCCACATGCACCACATAGAGTGTTCTCGTGATCCTCTTCTTCTTCCTCCTCCTCGTCTGCACCACTATCTTCATCTTCTTTTGGAGAATGCATCTTTGAAGCCCGGGTTTGGGACTCAGCCGGTCTTGACTGCTGAAGACATACAGGCAGCAAATATTGCAAATAAACAGACAAAATAAGAAGGAATAAAAACGTGATGTAAGAAGAATTTACCGTCTTTGAGTTGGGCTTGTTCTTGCTGCTGCTATTAGAGGTCTTCTCCTTAGACAGCTTCTTGGCAGTTCCAGTTACAACTTCAAATATGGTGGGGAGATTGTTAATCATATTGAAAAGCCTCCTCCTGTGATAGTTACAACACCACAGGGGAAAATGATATCATGAATTTCCAATTTCCTAACAAGGAATCTTCTAAAAATGCTAAAAAATACAGATAAACAAATTATATCCTATAGTATAACACCATAATTCAGTAACTCCAATAAGGAGAGAGCCACAGTAGAGTTCAAGTTCTTATCAGAAACATATGATAAAATATATGCCATGTATGAATAAAAACACTCTCATAGCAACTGAAAAGCCAGATATCAAAACAACCAGAGTCTGCAACCATGTAAACCCAAGCAATCATAAGTTCTGATAGCTATATGCATATACTCTAAATTCATAAAGCCTAATAGCAACAATTAATTTCAATGTTATAAAGCAAATAAATCCAGGGCCTTACATAGCAGATTGTTGTCCATCTATGTGTGTTTCACAAAATATACAATAGGGCATAATGGTCCAGAATTATTTGCTCTAGTTGACAGGCAAGGTTCTATCAGGATAATTAGTTGTAAAGCCTGGCTTCACTGCACAAAAAATAATGGAAAGAAAACAGAAGAGTTGCTCTAGTCACATTCACCGGCAACAGCCATTTAAAGAACTTGGGCCAACTTTGCAGCAAGTCACGGGTGTCTCAGATGCACTATATATAAACAAAAGCAGAACTGACCCTTTTTTCTTAATACTGTTTCTATTTTTGTGAAAAAGTAATTAATTCATTGAAGTTGAGATGACAAGTTAAAAAGAAAGCAATGAAGGCAAAATTATATGCACTTTTACAGTCCATATCAACACTGCACTGAGACCACAATACACGAATTTTGAAAGTGAACCAACTACATAACATTACCTCCTACAAATTTAGACTTGTTAGCATACCATCTCCATGAACAACATGGTGTAAAAGATGGGGTAGGCTAGAAAGTTGTTTCTTTTGAATCTCTACGTAACTTGAAGCTAGGCTGCATTTGGTTTGGGTTCAAGAGGAATGGGTTATTTTATATCAGGAAAAACAAAAACAGAATACCAAGCGTCGTTTAACCAACCATTTTCTAGGGCTATTATATTCTGCATTATCGAAATGGAACTCATTTTGACAAGGTTCATTTAACCCTTAACTCCAAAGGGTTAATTTAACCCTCAACACTTTTGATAAGGCTAAGACAACCGAAACCACACGAATTTAGGCAATTTTTTCATATATGGGTTTAGCAAACTACAAAGATCAACCACGTAGTACAACTATATAAAAATTCTCAATCTTACAGATGTCAAAGCAAACAAGCAGATGTTCTTGCTTATATGGTTAAAGTATAACATAATTAAGAAAAGCTACTTAGCTTGATGTGCATCTGACTTTGGAAGGAATAGATTAATTACTAAATTCATACTGAACAGATCAACAACATTTGGAACTTGCTAATAAGAACAAAGTAACAGAAAGTGATAAAGGCAACATTGTTAAGTTGACGACAAAGGCATCATTGCTAAGGTGACTTTCCATAGCTCAAACCAGATAAACCTTACCTGGATTCCTTATCAAATCCAAAGCGTGCCCCAAAATAGAAGGCAACAGCAAGTAACCATGCATCACTGTGGACTGCAACTAGGGCAAGCCAGTCCTTTTCTTCCATGCCATCTCTGGCAAAGTTAATTCCCAAGGCTGGCTCAGGAAGTTCTGGAGGTACTTCCTCAGCAGGCAAGGTTACTTCCCAAGTCTCGTTAGGAAGCCCATAAAGACATAAGTTCTCCTTTTCTGCAAATATAATCAAATCATAAGCAGTCACATTTAACACTTTGTTAACTAAACAATACATGCTAAAGTATGTGGTTATCAACATAAGTTCCAGAAAACACCGAGGAATATCCTGACGCAAAGCTCTTCTACATATCTAAAAGGAAAAGCTCACAATAGTATATCATACGGAATGGATTGTAATTGTAGAAGACAACTCAGATATCAAAGGGGTAAATTGTTCTAACGGAAGATTACTTTAAATGTTTGTATTGATACTACAACATGCAGTAATTCAAGATCCATTCGAAAAGAAAAATGGCAGAAGAATCAGAAATTATTGAGAACATATAGTTATACCAAGTATTTGATGCAACTTGGAATTAGTTTAGTTCACATTTGACATAATTGGTTTTACGTTTCAGTAAACTAGTCTACTTTGATTGTTATTCAGTAACTTCAATTGAAATGTATCTGTTGATCAGTTTTCCAATTCTTTCATGTGATTTTCAGTTAATTCTCATTGTTAGCTTTCTGTAATTTATGATAATACTCAATTAATTAATATTGTCCCTTTTCAAGATTTGTGGGATACTTGACGCTTGTTCAAACCAATTCAATAGGACACCCATGGTCATTGAGAAACTCACAACTATCATATCAGCAGTTATGCTACCTCTATCTATGAATTGCATCCTTCCCTTTTGTATACAAAATTGTGCATTACTATTAATTATTGGAAGAAAAAAGAAATGTATCAACATAAACAACCAAAATCTTATAACAATAATGTATATTATATAGTATTTTAACACAGTCCAACTCATATAGTAGTTATTTTGTACATGTTGTCATTTATTACTTGTTTTAACTTGTAATGATTTCTTAAGCTATTTTCCCTGCTTCCAGCTCAGATGTTGTTTCTCAAATCAGATTTGTATCCTGGTACTTGTGGGATCTTATTGGTAACAGCCCTAGACAGACTCTGCTTGTCACACACCTGACAATAAAAGCATATTCTGGTTGAGCTTAAATGGGTTTATGGCATAAACCAATGTAATGTTCTTGACCACAGCAACCTGATTGACCAATTCAATAGTCAGGTTAACATGTTAAATGTGTTGTGATCAGATTTACATATTAATCATGCCGTGTTTGGTTGATAATATGGGTTAAATCATGTCAATATGAGTAAAACATGACTAGGAGTCAGTGATCGGAGTGTGTAATTGATTAAGTTGACTCAAGGATGAGTTAATTATACCCTCCTAGACCCATCTCAATCATGCTTATAAATTTACTCTTTTAAGGAGGTTTGTGGTAAAAATGATTTACTAGATTACCTGATTAATAAGAGGTTGTACTTGGATAGAAATATTGACAATAGTTCCCAAAATTTGGCATTAGTATTGGGATCAGCAAGTTGACAATCCAGCAGGATCAGTAGGATAAATCAAATCAGGTTGGTTGGATCAAATTTGACCAATAAAAATAATTTTAAAATTCAATATCTAAAAAATCGACTACTATTCCGCAAATGTGATGATAAATTCAAACACCACCATTATGCAGCATTTCCAAACATCAAGAATATGTTCCAATTGAATGAGACCAAACAAAAGCAACTTCAATTGCAATCATAGGTACCAAAGGGTAGCACTGCATCTCTAAATGGAACATTCTCAATTAGAATATCATTCTAGCAATACACAAACAAAATGATGAGAAACCACAAAGCCCCTCAAAGTGCCTAAAATTGGCCTAACCATCAACATCCTCAAGAGAGTCTGATTTTAGTCAAAAGCAAGATTAATTACAGGGTATGCACAATAGGTTAATAGATACATTCCACCAAACAGAGCAAGCAGAGATGAAAACAAACAAATTTCAATCATTCAACATCCATTTATCTGAATAATAGATAAAAACAATGAACTGCTTTTAAGTGAAGCAGCAGGACCGTATTAATTATTAATAGAAAATAAGTATGATGAAATGAAACAAATCATATTCAACTAATTCTAGGTATGACCTGATGATTCTTTAGACTGTAAATAATAGTGAAATAGTTGTTGCCATATATGTAAAGAAAGAAAGAAGACTAAATAAGGGAGAAAAACAAGAAATGAAATAGATGGGACGAGGATAACACAGAAGACTAAGCAAATTTGACTATCATAGGTGAGTTTTTCTGTCCACTAGCCAAATCCTGATTATATGCCTTCTGTTTATAGGTCTTGGATAACTCTATATAAACTGAAAAAGATGGGACAAGGGTAACACAGAAGACTAAACAAAACTGGCTATCATAGTTGAGTTTTCCTGTCCACTAGCCAAATCCTTCAAATATGCCTTCTGTTTATGTTTAACTCAAGCAACTATTTTCCTATGCAAGCTAGGCCTTAGTAAACTCTATATAAACTGATCTGGACATCAACTAAGTGATACAATGCGAGTAACTTTGACCAACTACAGGAAATGCATAACAAACTAACGTAATATACCAATTACCACTAGACCGACAAACAAAACAACATGAAATTCCATTAATCATTCATCACCAAATTATCTGATAAATCGAGTGAAGTCACTAGAAATCGAGGACCAAACCATGGATCTAACAAAACCGAGAGGCGTAACCCTAACCAAAGAGTATAAACCAAAGAAAGGGACGACCGTTTCACCTGGATCGCACAGCTGGTAGAACTTCTCCACATCTGCACCACCAGAAGCAGCAATTAAACACATTAATTTCGAGGAAAAGCACCAACAAGTGCAGCACGTCCGTAAAAACGAAACGATAAGAACCGGTTGTGAGCGCCTTGATCATGCCGGCTCTCCGGCCTCTGAAGTCGCGGAAGACCTCCTCCGCGGTGCGAGAACTGTGAGGCCCTCCGCCACCCTCCATGGCTCGAATCGGGTACAAGCCAGCGGCAGAGAAATCGAGGCCACGAAACAATGATTCAAGCGGGATATAGTCCACGAGATGACGGAGAAAGGGCTCGAGCGAGGAGAGAGACTAGGGCTTTGATTTCATCGACGAGAAGATTAGATTAGGGTGGGAGACTTGGAGCGATGGAGAGATTCAACTCCCGGCTCAATTACGAGAGAGAGAGAGAGAGAGAGAGAGAGGGAGAGAGTTTTGTGTTTGGTTGGGGGTTTTGGTATTAACATTAGTTGGGTGCGGTTCGGAGCTCCATTTCTGTTACTATTGTCTTCCAGCGGAAGATATATAATGGTCGCAATCCTTCAATCACCGACACGTTCGATTACCTTTCTTTTGATTGAAGGAAAACCCAGATCGGACTTAATTTGTGGCAGGGAAAACGAATCTGGTTAAGAATGGAGTACTCGAAGCGTTGCTCCGTTACAATGTGCAACGTCGGCCGGTCAAGTTACCGGTTAGGGGAGGTGACCAGTGATCTGGTTTTGAGCTCTCTGTTTAAGTAAGACCAGAGACCCGGTTACCTGGTTTCATATACCCGTCCCATCTACCTCCACTGTAACTTCAACTGGCTGTGGAGCCCGTTGCGTGGCAGCCTGCAATCGCGCCTGCTGGCCGCGTTGCTATCGCACGTGTTGGTTTGCAAGCAGGGAACGAAGCCGCATCTTTCCACGCGAAGCGGGTGACACGAGAGCACCAATCGTTAGCCGGCTCGGTCACGCCATTAGATCCTACGTGGAACTTTACCGACTGAGCCATCCGTCCGTTGCATCACCGGTCACGAATCTTGGAACATTTTTTGGCCCCGACTAATTTCTTTAAGAGAAAATGAGGGAGATAGTGTTTCTATACGACTGATCTTTGTTTTATGACTGTTATTTGCGGCGATCGATATTTGACACATGAAACTTTCATCGGTTAAAAATTGTGGATGTGCTAAATGCATGATATCTAGTGAATATTCTCTCATTAATATACTTAATATTTTATAATCGACAAAGAAATCATATTATATCTATGACTCTTCCTCTCAATGTATTTGCTATATATGTGGGTAAACATTTTATATATATGTGGGTAAACATTACACAACAGCTTATGCATGCTACAAACTCCGTAAAGCCCAGTCTGAGCAAAAAGTAGGAGCAGACTATATATGAGCAGCTTATTAGCTAATAAACAGCAGTTCTTGACAGGGATAAGGGTCAAAATACCATCCCTGAAGTGGGTTGAAATACCAGAACAGGACAAGACAAGGGACATGATTTTTACAGAACTCATATATCGCCGGAAATACAGCTATATATTGATCTACTTTCACATCTCAATTCATCTTAACTGCAAATCTTCCACACCTCTGCTCTAATCCTGCATAAAGGTATTACAGAAAGGTTAGCAACAAATCAGCCAGTCAAACAAGGAGACGATGCATGGACTTGCCGAACTGATGTTTTGGTAAAAGATGCCATCTGTTTCTGTTCATTTTAGAAATTTAGTTGTTCCTTGAGAAAGAAGCCAAGGATCAGAAGCACCATCTGATAATGAATTATCTTCTATGGAAAGCAATCTCTAGCAAGAGGAACATCAGTTGTTGACACAGAAAAGATTTAGTACACAAATAATCTGCATTAGTTGTAAGCCATGAAGTTTGAAGTTTTCTCTGGTTCGCATGATCTTATCTAACAATAAGAATCCATATCCTTGAGCGTTGTAATGTTGGATAAGTATCAGCTAAATACCATCCTCACAAACATTCCACTTGTCTTGAGGACAAATTCTATATAGCCACTTCAAAAAGCTATCATTTTCAGATCTTGGTTGATGCATGTACTAACAAACTAAGGTGTCCCGCAAAACCTAAAATGCTAAATCTGTTATGGTATTTATAGTGAATGTGTCTTAGAGAACAAAAATGAAAGACAAAAAATGCTAGCATTTGATCTCATATCCTTTTTGTCATACCTAGATGAGTATCATTCTTCATTAATTATATATCTCAGTGTTTCATCTTTTTTGGTTGGTCTATCTTTAACAAATAATTTTCAAACCAACAAACACAAGAAGTCAGTTCAGATGTAAAGCTTCTGTAATGTAAGTGTTTTACTCATGTCCTTGAAATCTATTACCAATTATATATGTCATCTTGAAGATATCACGCAAGACGCTTTGGTACACAAGGTTGTAAATTTTCTTACATTAACTGCTAGAATTCTTTCTCTCTTTTTGCCTATGTCAGCTAGTGCACAGACTGCTCTCAACAGGCTTTGCACCAAACAACAAAAAATGTCCAGGAAGAAGCATTCAAAACATGACAACTATTTTCATGTTGACAGTTCACATAAGTACTACTCATCAACAGCTAGTGATATTTTAGCACTAACATGTATATGTCTAACAAAATCAACAAGCAGATGCAGTCCATCGTTGAAATTAGTCACACATACACATATAAGTGTCTTTTAAGGGGAAAAGGATGACAACTAAGCTAACTTACCTCGCCATCATCATCATCTCCCTTCTTAAGGCGAGTGCTTCCACCCTCTTTGCTGATTGGCAACTTCATGTGTCCAAATGGAGTGTTTACATCGATGTTTCCTTTCATAGAATAACCAGTACCCCTTCCTCTAATCATATCCCAAAGAGCAGAGCCGAAGTCTTTTGGCCTAAAAGAGAAAGGAATCTCCATTGTTGTAGTTCCATTCTTTTCAATCGTTGTCGATTTGTTTAGCTCTGCACTTGCAATGCTGATATCAGCGAGCCAAAATTCATAATCCAGTGAATTGAGCCCCAGGTCGAAGTCGTTCTTGTTGTCTAACTTCAGGTGCAGGGATGCCATTGTCTCCTCAAAGGAGAACTTATCGAAGTGTACCTTTTCAACATCAATGTCCGGCTTGTATGGTACTGGAATCTCACCAGTCTTCTCCAGAGGCAGGGTGATCCTCCCAAAAATAGGCACATCCACGATGAGATCAACCTTGACTCTGTAAGGGATGATGCTTCCAGGCTTGATATCATGGTAAGTGCTCTTGATGTCATCGTATATTAACGTCACCGGAATCTTGACGGTCTCAGAGCCATGCGCATGTATCGTACCAGCATCAGGGATCAGTCCAGACACCAGCTTCCTCCCATCACTTTCGATCAAGTAATTGATATCAATGAGGGGAATCGGGATGGGATTAGGGTTCGTGATCAGCACATCAACGACAATCTCTGCCTTCTCCAGATTGATGCATGGTAGATGGACGGCAGCAACATCGGCAGTTGGCTTCCCGAAGCCAATCGCCTCCTCAATTTTCTCACCAACATCCTCAATGAAGTCCTTCACTTTGTCGAAAAAACCCCCTTTTTCTTCATGCCCCTCATCTTTCTCGTGCTTTTTCTCCTTGGCTTCTCTTTCGACAACTCTTGGGTCATCAGAGGATGCCATGCCTAAAACATAAAGAAAAAGATCGTCTAATACAAACTAAATTCAAGACAGATGATTATTAGATCTAAATCATAAAAAGAACATTTATCCTAACGTAAAGAAATAGAGAAACAAAACGATACACTTAAATGAGTTCATTTCTTTTTCAGATCCAAAATCGGTAGGGTAAATCCATCCAAAACAGACGCCAAGAAACACTTGGAAGCTAAAAGCATGACGAGATGAGTAACATCATCCAGAACCTTCAAGATCGGTTCAATACGCCCGACGATCGTCAGTATATTTTACCTAATTACAGAATAACAGATGAAAGAAAGAGATGATCAAAAGATTTGACAGACACCTAGAAGGCAAGTAACGATCACGCACCGAGATCAGGAACAGACGCAAAGCTGGGATCAATCTGTTGCTTTTCTGGCCTCGGATTGGGCAGACTGAGGATGGAGATGGCGAGGATCGACTGGAGAGAAATTAGAGGGAGCAAGGAGAAGAAGATCCGGTGCCAGCAGTACCTGATGATGACCACGCGGAAACGACGCAGAGGTCACGGCGGTGCGACACGCGCGGCGGTGCGATGGGGGGAGCGCGGTTGCTTTCGCTCCACATGTAAGCTCGATCGCGGCACGTGCTCTGCACGTCGTTAGCAACCCCGGCAAGAACGCGGCTCCGTCAAACCCGTTACGACTTAAGTGACGACTAATGCCGTGAGCGAAGACAAAGCTATTGCGGCGTCGAAGAAACGAGTTCATCGTGATTCGTGTCATGAACCATTGATCCCACGAACAGCATGATACTTTACCGGTCGAAAGGTATATGCCCCAATTGGACCGGGTTTTCCCATGTGGATGCAATTACTTATGATCAATTTCTGCAACAGCAAAATAAATAATTTTGGAATTAATCTATAAATCTATGATAAAATATACTTCAGAAAAAAGTGTGGTGTAAGTCTCTTCCTCTTACAGATGAAAGATTTTTATAAGAATAGTGAGATCTGAAAGAAAGAGGCGTAAAAATTCTCTCCAAAGAGTCGTAAGAATAGTTGATATTTATCCGTTAGAAAGAAGATCGATAGTGAAAACCGATGACCTCAAGTGAAGAAAAATCAGGAGTGAACGTAAGTGGAGATGACGGAACCACTATAAAATCTAGTTTATATTTACTTTATACTTTTTATTTACATTATAAATTGATCATTACGTTTTTATTTTTTTAAGTTAAACATATTTTTGATATGATTTTATTGAACCAAAGTTTTCCAATTGATATAAGTTAAACATTTTTAATTTAATTTCTAGCTGCATCAAAGTCCACATGAAACACAGATCAGTGAACAATGTCACTGCCAATAAAGTTCTACTACAGAGAAGACAGCAAAACCGCATCCACAGCAAAGAGCTTTCAGGAAACCAGTGACCAAAACAAAAAAACCATTAGCTCTTCCTGTGGGTGAAATTAAACTACCATATGAAACTAGCATGTCAACTTGTTCCTAGAACTGGATAGCTTTAGTGCCAGGTTCATGTACTCATTGAATTTAGTCAGTACCATCAAGATATCCTTTGAATAAACAAGATCTGTAGCATCTCCAGGTGCAAAATCTACTTTGTTTGCATAATAAACATCCAACTTGCAAATTAACTACAGTTGGAAATTTCCAAGGAGGTTTGATGTCAACCTGATATATCATGAATTCATCAGTTGCTGAATTCACACTGCAAACTGTCTTGACCAGCTTAGATGTAAGCAAATACAAACTAAGATGAAAGACTTGTGACTGGAAGTTTCATCAAGCAGGCTTGAAGGAGGAGATCATTTACTTTGACTGATGCATCTGTTTCAGGTCACTTTGTTTCGACTCACGCTTTTCAGCTTCTTTGACTCGAGTGATAAGGTGGTCAGCTTCTTCCACCTGATGGCTGATTATTCTGTAGAACTGCTACTGTCTGCATTCTATTTTCAGCTGAGCGTGGAAAGAAATCCACATCGGAAAGGATTAGATCACTTTGCTTGACTAATTTATTGCACCTTCCATGGAATTCTAATGTGGAGGCATGGGTCTGAAGAAACAGAGTTGGTGATCAGTGAAGAGTTAGGTGACCAAGGAGGCTTGTTCATGCACGGCTCTGTCCCTTCGGGACCATGGAAACCCGCTACCCCGAGCCGCCAATGATGAGAACAGCAGTGTTGAGACGGCATGAAGCAAGCTTCATCAAGAGGGAGACTCCAAGAGCTCATTTCTCGTCTGGGTGATTATTATACGCCAAGTGATTGACTGTTGCATTGTTTGATCTTCTTCATGATCTTTTCTAATGACAGTGGGTGACAGGAGATTTCCATCTTTATCCTGACAGCAATTTCTTGTTCTGCCAGCGAATGTGGCATGCGGATTAACTCAAGAAGGAACCAAAGTCAACTCAGCTTTCTTCTCCCTCCTTATAAGAGGCTTGGCAGAACCTTCAAACTCTTCCAACCGAGAAAAGAATGGAAGGGCTGATCCCATACATCTACAGGGCGATCAAGAGAAGAAAGGCTCGCAAGTACTACCGGTCCCTCTCGACCGGTTCTTCGCAGTGGTTTGGCGACCCCAACACCCAGAGATTCCTCCGGCCGGCGCCGATCAAGCTCGGGAGTTTCCATGAGGACCAGAATGGCCACAGGAGGCACCGCTCGCTGGAGGACTTCTCGCCCGAGAGGGTTGGCGGCGGACATGGCCGCTTGGCCAAGCAGACGAGGTTTGGGAGCAGCCGCATGTTCTCATGCATTACTGGTGCGAATTAGATTGCATGTGTATGAACGAATGATCGAAGATTTCATGAACTTTGAAGACAAGTTGTGTTTATGTACCTTTCGATGCAAGTCTTCTTATAATGATCTGTTCATGTCATAAAGTCTCCTTAGTAGGAGGAGGAGGAAGAAGAATTCCTTCTGATGTTGCATAAATTATGCAATCTTGTTTGTAAGATATGATCGAATTATGTTGAGTTAAGATTAAGTTGGTTGTTGAAATCACCTGTGCGATGATGAACATTGAACGATGCAAGCAACTCTTGGTTTTGGGAGAAGACCAAGTCAAAATTAGAGATGGAACAAATAGATCTAAATATATAAGCAAAAACAGAAAAAGTCTTGTTTTGTTGCTTGTATTTGTAATTGTAGTCGAAGAAAATTTGATGACTGGGAAAATTCGGACATGAGTTTAAAGAAATAATTAAACCATCTAAATAATAAAACTTATGACATCATACAATCCTTCGGGTCAACGCTTCAATTGGATGATTTAATGCTTATTTATTTGATTAATTTTGGATATATTTATGAAAATATATTATGATTCTGTATAAAAATAAAATCTAATAAAACTAATTCTCTCCGCATATTACCTTTAATGAATATTAAAGGAGAGGAGACTACGTCCACCAATTAGAAAGTCTTATTAATTCTACTAAAATATACTAAGTGCTCAATCGAGCTATCGTGTAACATGCAAAGGATTAAAATTAATATTTTAGTATTGCACCTATGGAGGATCACATTATCGACCCTCAAAAAAAGATAACAGCAAACAATTCAAACACCAATATGCAAGAACTCTCGGTAATTAAATTCTCATAATTTATTATTTCTATGAGAAAACTAAATATCTTTGCAAGACGAAAGTTAGTTGCTAGATTCATTAGCTTATTTGAGATCTTAAATAAGATCAAACCTATAACATACATATTGGCATTACCCCTAGATTTGGATAACATCTGAAGCCACGTCTCTGTGCTCCAAAGATATATTAGAGATATATCCTATGTTATATATTACTAACTTATATAATTAAAAGATGATGTCACCTTTATAGAACAATCAATCCGAATCTTAGAAAGAAAAGAGCATATTCTTAGGAATAAAGTTATATATTTGATAAAGATCAATTGGTAACATAATTCATATCAACTTGGGAAAGAGATAAAGATAGAGTGAATAGTTTCTTTGTATAATTTCTTGAGATAAACTAATTTATTGGACCAAATTTCTTTAAGAGGAGAGAAATATAATCAAATCCCTAATATAGGCATAATTTTTTATTTTTTATTTTTGCTAATAAGATTTAGGAAATAATTATATAACATTTCAAGTAGGGTGATATCTTTTTGTTAGTAAATTAAATAAATATAAATATTAAATAAATATTTATATTAAATAAAATATAAAAATTAAAAAAATTCCTTATATGAATGACTCACCTCCTCCTATTTAAGGGGAATGATTCCTCTTTTTCGATTCTCGATAAGCTAAACCTGAGAAACGATGAGTTACATCCTAAAAGGTAAGTTCCTTTGCTTTTCTTGAAAAATATATTTCTTTTATTTTCTTTAAATGATTAAAATTTTATTATTGAATTAAAATATATGATATGTAGTTCTCAAATATTTTTTATTTCTTTAAATATCAAAAATTTTAGTTTTAGATTAAAACATATTATATGAAGTTTCTAAAATCTTCTTTTATTATTTTAGAGGTTTAGAATTTTATTTTATGATTAAAACATGTTAAAATTATTTATGTCATATGTATTTCTAAAATTTTTAATAGATAAAAATAGTAGAAATACATATGATATGAATGTATAATATTTGATTATTTTCTATTTATACATGATTAAGAATATTATTTTCTGCTTATGCAGTTTAATCATTTAGTTTACTATTATTTATTATATTTCATTAACTTATTGCTAATGAATATATGCTTAATTATAATTTCGTTGTAATTCAAAATTGAAAGAATTGGTTAGAATTTGAGTTGAAATTATTCGGTAGACTAGGCCGATCAATAAGCCAAGCCCAACCAACATGCTAGGCTCAACCCAACACTAGGCCATAGTCCACAGGCCAAGACCAGACAACAGGTCATGCTTATCTCATAAGTCATATCATAACCTATAGGCCAAGCCCAATTAACAAGCTAAGCGTTGCTAATAAGTCAAGCCCCAGCCTATAGGCTTACTCGGTTCAATCTAACACGAGAAATTATATACAGTAAACATAACCAATCCATGGGCTATGAATTGGCTCAGCCCGATGTGGTGCATATGTAGTCATGTGTATTACATATGATCAATGCATGAATTGACCCAACCTAACCCAATATTATGTGGTCTAGCAAATTATTTTTATTTTGTTTGATTTGAGTTTAAACCGTGATTGAATTGGATCAGATTTGAAGATTAGAGATCTATTTATATCGGTTCTAATTAAATTGAGTTTAATTAGATCGATTGAACTATAGTTCAAGTTAATTAAAGATCAATTGAGATTATTTGATATTAATGATATTTAAAAGAAATATTTTAATATATTATTTCATCCACATGATCAGTATTAGATATTGTTTTCCTACGTAAGGTAATTCCCTTTAGGGATTAGTAAGCCGTCAAACGTGACAACAGACAGTTCCTCCGTTCATTGTTGGGAGGAACATAATCATATTTTAATAGACGAGAAACAATATAAGTTTATTCTCATTCGTTGTTAGGAGAACATAAACTAATCTTGTATGATAAAGTTTCTTCATCCAAAATATATTTTTTCGAATATTTAATATACGCTAATGAGATAATTGACTTTTGATTATATTTATTTTACAATTGACAATAGGGGTTTTTAGTGTTATTGTAATTTTTTTTTATTTTTTATTTTTATAATGACCTCACAATGATAATTCCAATAAGAGCATACATTCCTCAATGCTTAAGTAAGATTAGTTGAATTTATTTTTAAGTTAATATCACCATATTTCTTAATAAAACATATGATTATTTATATATAATTTAATAAATAAATTATATATATATATATGTATATATATACATATATATACATATATATATATACCTATATATACATATATATATATATACATATATATATATATATATATATTTGATTCTGAATATACTTCCTAAAGATAGTTGTGGTGCTATAAAAAAAATATTTAGGATGTGACAGTTTCATCTTATTCATGATCTTTTCTAACGACAGTTGGTGACAGGAGATTTCCATCTTTATCCTGACAACAATTTCTTGTTCTGCAAGCGAATGCGGCATAGGGATTCACTCAAGAAGCATCCAAAGTCAACTCAGATTTCTTCTCCCTCTTTATGAGAGGCTTGACAGAACCTTCGACACTTCCACCAGAGAAAAGAATGGAAGGACTGATCCCATACATCTACAGGGCGATCAAGAGAAGAAAGGCTCGCAAGTACTACCGGTCCCTCTCGACCGGTTCTTCGCAGTGGTTTGGTGACACCAACACCCAGAGGTTCCTCCGGCCGCCGCCGATCAAGCTCGGGAGTTTCCATCAGGAGCAGAATCGCCACAGGAGGCACCGCTCACTGGAGGACTTCTCGTCCAAGAGGGTTGGCGGCGGACGTGGCCGCTTGGCCAAGCAGACGAGGTTTGGGTGGTTCAGCCGCATGTTCTCATGCATTACCGGTGCGAATTAGATTGCATGTGTACGAACGAATGATCGAAGGTTTCATGAACTTTAAAGCCAAACAACTTGATAGGGGTAAAAATGGTGATGTGACACGCCATGACAGTATCCCCTTGAGCGACACGATCCCCGAGGCTCGCCATACCCTGCAGTAGCTCGGCCTCCCACACAGCCCCAGTGGCAATGTCAGACGCCACCGAAGGTACAATCCTGCCCTACAGACAGCTACGTCAGGTAACATCCAACCTCCTCTATAAATACCCCTGAATCCTGAGCAGAGGGGGGAAGACACACGGAAGACACGGAGGTTTCTCTTCCTCCAAAACCCTCTCCACATCATCGCTAACTTGATCGTCGGAGGGGTCGGGCCGAGCCCCCGACCCGACCTGTGTGCAGGAACGAAGGCGAGGTGGTCTCTTCCTAGCGCTACTGCGGAGCTGCCAACCCGATCTACCACCCCGAACGACCGATCCCGACCGTAGGGAGACCCCGAGAGACGTCGCCCAAGATCCCCGACATCCGGACCCCAGAACCGAGCCGCGTCGACCCCGAGGCCACGGCTTAAAAAGTTACTTACCGTAACAGATTGGCGCTAGAAGGAGGGCCAGATGTCAGGTGACCAGCGAATCCACCCCGGCGAGTCCTCACCCGCTGGGCTCCCCGCCTCGGGGGAACACCCCCCGCAGGACCGAGCTCGCGACGAACACCCTGCAGCGGTGGCGGAACGCTACTGGCAACTGTTCAATGACCCAGGCTTGACGCCTCCCGACGGCGCACCCGCTCGCCCGCCGTCAGTATCGCCCGAGGCTTTTCACGACCTCGCCCACCAAGTCCAGACCCTGACCAGCATGGTCCAGACCTTTATCCCAATCGTCTCCCAACGGACCCCTCCACACGCGACCCGGCCCTTGCCACAACGGGAGACCCCTGTCCAGACTCACGCACCACTCCCTGAGCTCCCCGTATCACCTCAAAACCCCGCAGCTCGGCCGGGGAGCCGAGAAGCAGAAGACACAGCGAGTCGACCCGAGCCCGACGCTCCGACCGCCGACTCGACTAATGCCCTACGAGCTCAGCTACGCCTTGTCAGTCAAAGGCTTGACGAGGTACAACAGGAAGTCCGCAAGTCAAAGGGAGAGCTCGGGGTGGACGGACGCCAAGGGTCTCCATTCACCCCCGAGATACAAGAGCAGGCGGTCCCTTCGCACTTCCGCCTTCCCTCCCTGGATGCGTATGACGGCGCCACCGACCCGACGGACCACGTGGCCGCCTTTCGCGCCCAGATAGCACTATTCGGGACTTCTGACGCCATGATGTGTAGGGCATTCCCCACGACTCTGCAGGGGCCGGCCCGCACATGGTATAGCGGCTTAAAGCCAGGGACCGTCGCCTCCTTCGACCAGCTCGCCAAAGATTTTCAGCTTAACTTCCTGGCGTACGCCCGACCTAAGCCGTCCATGGCGTTGCTCCTCGGGCTCAATCAGAAGGAGGACGAGCCCCTCTCCCATTTTGTGAACCAATTTATGACCCAAATCCATGGATTGTCGGACGCTCACTCCTCTTTCTTGATGCAGGCATTCATGACATGCCTCTGACCCTCCAGATTCTTCTGGTCGCTCGTGGAGCGACCCCCCGTCGCGGTCCCCGAGATGCACCAGCGTGCTAGTCAGTTTATCGCCGCGGAGACTTGGATGGCTGGAAGGCGGGAGGAACACAAAAAGGTTAAGTCAGAGCCGCCCCGTCAGGAGCAACCCGCCGCCTCTCGGCGAAAGTTGGACAGATCCGACCCAAGGCTTCCTCTTCCCGCCTTGAATTCGTCCCGGATTGAAATATTCCTACACGAGAAGGGGAAAGGGCTGCTCAAGGACCCTCACCCGATGAGGAACCCGCGGGAGCTCGCGGACCGATCAAGATATTGCCGATTTCATCGGCAGCACGGGCACGACACTGAGCAATGCTACGAATTGAAGAAGCAAATCGAGGAGCTTATCCTCAGAGGACACCTTAGCCAGTACCTCTGGCCGAACAAAGAACAGTCTCCCCGCCCAGAGGGCCTCGTCGAGCGGCATATCGATGTGATAGCCGGGGGTCCCACATCAGGAGGAGGCTCTGCGTCAGGCAGGAAGGCGTACGCTCGAGCCGCCCCCGATGAAGCCTCGGGGCACGAGTCGGATCCTGAGATTACCTTCCCAACCGGCGCTGCCGAGCAACCCGACCACGACGACGCCCTGGTGATATCCGCCAGGGTAGCCAACGCACATATGAGGAGGATCATGGTCGACACAGGGAGCTAGGCCGACATACTCTACTTCGACGCCTTTCAGAAGCTAGGCTTGGCCAGGATAAACCTAAGCCCGATGTGTTCGGCGCTTACCGGTTTCACGGGAGATTCAATATCGCCCCTGGGGGCCATTACTTTGCCCTTGACTCTGGGGACCCCGCCGAGGTCGAAGACGGTGATGACCACTTTCCTGGTGATCGACCTCCCTACCGCTTACAATGCCATACTAGGTCGGCCGACCCTCAACAAAGTCAGAGCGGTCGTCTCGACCTACTACCAGACCATTAAATTCCCGACTCACGATGGAGTCGGGGAAGCCACGGGAAGCCCCCGAGAATCCCGACGGTGCTACCTTACCGCCGTATCATTGGGCAAGAAAACCAGGACCAAGTCACCCCTGGCAGATCCGCGGGAAACGAAAAAACTGACTCCTCATCCCCATCCGACAGGGTCCACCGTCGACATTCCTTTGATAGAAGCCCGACTAGACCAGACCGTGAAGATCGGATCGGAACTACCTGAGCAAGAACGGAAGCAACTCGTCGGTCTCCTACGGGAAAATGCCGACGTATTCGCTTGGTCCCCATCGGACATGACGGGCGTCGACCCAGGGATCGCGGCGCACCACCTCAACATCCCACCTGACGCCCGCCCGGTAAAACAAAAGGCCCGGCGCCAAGCTCCTGACCGACAGCGTGCAATACAAGAGGAGGTGGACCGACTCCTAGCCGCGGGCTTCATAGAAGAAACTAAATATCCTCAGTGGCTGTCCAATGTAGTCCTCGTGAAGAAACACAATGGAAACTTGAGAATGTGTGTCGACTACACTAGTCTCAACGATGCATGCCCTAAAGACTGCTACCCCCTCCCGAAGATCGACCAGCTGGTCGACGCAACGGTCGGTCACGCGCGACTCTCTTTTATGGACGCCTACTCAGGGTACAACCAGATCAGGATGGCGCCCGGAGACAGAGAGCACATGGCCTTCCTTACCAATCAAGGCGTGTACTTCTACAAAGTCATGTCGTTCGGGCTGAAAAATGCTGGGGCCACATACCAAAGAACGGTAAACAAGATGTTCTCCTATCAAATAGGGAGAAACATGGAGGTCTACGTGGACGACATGATCGTGAAAAGCCAGGAGGCCGTAACACACCTTGCCGACCTGGCCGAGGCCTTCACCACGCTACGCAAGTACAGCATGCGGCTCAACCCCACAAAGTGCGCTTTCGATGTCACCTCCGGGAAGTTCCTCGGGTTCATCGTGCACGAGAGAGGAATCGACGCTAACCCGGAGAAGGTTCAAGCTATAATCAACATGCAGTCTCCCCGGACGGTTAAAGACCTGCAGCGACTTAACGGAAGACTTGTCGCTCTGTCTCGCTTCCTCGCCCGATCGGGCGATCGCTGCCTCCCATTCTTCAAGGCGCTCAAGAGCCCGAAGAGCTTCCAGTGGACACCAGAATGCGAGGAAGCTTTCAAACAAATAAAACAGCACATGGCCAGCCTCCCCCGGCTCGCCTCCGTCTCTCCGGGCGAGAAGCTGGGCCTCTACCTAGCGGCCTCCCAGCATGCAGTCAGCTCCATCCTGGTCAAGGAAAGCTCCGGCCAACAACTCCCGATCTACTACGTCAGCCACGTCCTAAGTGGACCTGAGGAGCGTTACCCGCCGATAGAGAAACTCGCGCTCGCCCTGGTGCTCTCAGCTCGGAAGTTGCGCCCCTACTTCCAGGCACACCCGGTGGAGGTCATCACCGACCAACCCCTTCGACAGGTCTTAACAAAATTTGATGTTGCAAGACGGCTCCTCAAATGGGCGGTGGAGCTCGGCGAACATGACATAATCTACTCGCCCAGGACCACCATCAAGGCCCAGGTGGTAACCGACTTCATTGCGGAGCTGACACAGCTGGAGACCGCAGATTTCGAACAAGCCCCAGATGCTTGGACCCTGCACGTTGACGGCTCGGCGAACCCAAAGGGCGCCGGCGCAGGGCTGGTCCTCCTCGCCCCCGATGGACGCTCGTTCGAGCGATCCCTTCAGTTCGGATTCAAAGCCATCAACAACGAGGCGGAGTACGAGGCACTCCTGGCAGGGCTGGAGCTGGCCCTCGAGATGCAGGTGGCCGCGATACGCGTCCTCAACGACTTGCAACTTGTGGCCGAGCAGCTCAACGGCGGATACGAAGCTCGGGACACGACCATGGCGAAATACCTGGCACGGGTAAGGGACCTAACCGCCAAGTTTCGCTATTTCACACTATCCAACGTTCCGAGGGAGGAGAACGAGCGAGCCGACGCACTAGCCAAGCTGGCGTCAAAACCGACCTCCGAAACATGGCCAAAGATCGAGTAGCTCCCTGCCCGCGCCGTCGAAATAGCAACTACAGCCCCAGGCGGCGCGCCGACCACATGGGTACAAGAGTTGCTGCGCTTCAAGCGAGATAGAACCCTCCCCCTCGACGAAGTCGCGGCTCGGCGCCTACGTCGCACGCACGCGTGGTACACCGTGGAGTGTGGTCACCTCTACAAACGGTCCTTCACCTACCCCCTCCTGCGATGCTTAGAGCCCGACGAAGCCCAGATGGTCCTAACCGAAACACACGAGGGGGTATGCGGAGAGCATATCGACGGGCGAACCTTGGCGCACAAGATACTCCATCAAGGCTACTACTGGCCGACCATGTCCTAGGACGCCAAAGCCTACGTTCGGCGGTGCAGTTCGTGCCAGCAGCACGCCCGCGCTCCCCGACAGCCCGCGGTCCCGCTCAGTCCCATCGACTGCGCGTGGCCATTCGCGCAGTGGGGTTTGGACCTGCTCGGGCCCTTCCCACTAGCCTCCGGACAGCGGAAGTACATAATTGTGGGGGTGGACTATTTCACGAAGTGGGTCGAGGCCGAACCGCTAGCAACAATCACGGAACACCAAGTAGAGAAATTCGTGTGGAAGAACATTGTAACTCGGTTCGGGTTGCCCAAGGCCATTATCACGGACAATGGACCTCAGTTTGTCGGCAGAAGATTCCGGGAGTTCTGTGTCGATCATGGCATTCAGCTGAAGTTCAGTTCGGTGGCCCATCCTCAGACCAACGGGCTAGCGGAGGTAACCAACCGGTCCATCCTGGATGGACTTAAAAGAAGAGTGACGACGGCCCGATCGACCTGGACAGACGAACTATCCAGCGTGCTGTGGTCGCTACGCACCACCCCCAAAACCGCAACTGGAGAATCCCCATACAGCCTCGCGTTCGGAACTG
Source organism: Musa acuminata AAA Group (assembly GCF_036884655.1). Classification (NCBI taxonomy): domain Eukaryota; kingdom Viridiplantae; phylum Streptophyta; class Magnoliopsida; order Zingiberales; family Musaceae; genus Musa; species Musa acuminata. The sequence continues at coordinate 51,299,547 of NC_088334.1, read as the reverse complement.
AGGCTGTCCTGCCGCCTGAGGTAGCCATCACCACCCTCCGAACACAAAGCTACGACGAGAAGGCTTCGGATGAAGGACTTCGAGTAGCCCTCGATCTGCTAGAAGAAAGGCGCGCCAACGCACATGTGAGAGCCCTTTCGTACAAAAGGGCGGTCGCAAAGATTTACAACCGAAGGGTGCGACCCCGATCCATCAAACTAGGCGACCTGGTCCTGCGAAGGACCGAGGTCAGCAACCCGACCAGGGCAAGAGGCAAGTTAGCTCCAAACTGGGAAGGCCCATACCGGGCGGCCGAAGTCATTAGAATCGGAACATTCCGACTCACCACAGTGGCGGGTCATCCCCTGCCGAGGACTTGGAACGCCCAAAATCTCAAAAAATACTTTCCGTAAGGAAAAAACCTAGCTAAAGACAGAGCCGGACCAAGACGCAAACAATCTGCCTGAGAAGGGAAGGAACATGTTTATTCAAAAAGCGGGTTACAAATAGTACAGAGATCATCACCCCTCAGGGGCATCCGGGCTGTCGTCGAAAGGGACATCGGATGGCATGCCGACGTCCAGGTCCTCGGGGAAGGAACCAAAGGGATCCTCCACAACCTCCGAGCCGGGGTTGCGCACCTTGAAATGAGCAAGGGCGACCCGATACCCATACTCGTAGGAAACCCGCCTGGTCCGAACAAGGCCGAGCTGGAATCCCGGGGAGTCCTTGTAGTCCTCGATCAGCTTCTTGTCCCTCCCCGGCCTCTGGCGGATCTCGGCATCAAGAGCCTCTGAAGCCCCCCGCGCCTCGGCTCGCGACTCCTCAAGGCGTCGGAGCAGCTCGAGGGAGTCCGCCCTCGCCGAACGAGCCTCGGCCACCGACGCTCTCAGACTCGTCTGGAGCTCCGTATTACGCCCCTCCGACATCTCCAGCTGCATCTAGAACTCCGCGGACCACTCCGTGGATGCTTGGAGCTCCGACCGAAGGCGCACTGCCTCCGCCTCCAAGTCCGAGGCACGCCGCTCGGCTGCCGCGACAGCCTCAGGGCCCGCTCCAGCCCGAGCTTCGTCCGCCTGCTTCCGGAGCTCGGCATTGCGACTACTCAGGGCAGCGATGACCCGTCCCGCATCACGGACGCGATCCATCAGCGCGGCGGCGTAATGGTTGCCCTGGGGAAGGAGAGAGGTCAAAACCAGGCGTCCCAAAACGCACAAGCAGAAGGGCGAGACGACACTTACCCACAACAGTGACTTAGCGGACTTACTAAGCAGAGCCTCGGAGGATAAAGTATACAAATCCCGAGCTATGTCGGGATGCAGCCCTCCGCGGACGAACCTGGCCGCGCAATCACCATCGGCCCACACCCGGCTACCCCGGGTGAGACCGTCCCACCGGCCGACTAACGGGTCAGTAGCCGCGCCGCGCGGAAGAGCGCCCACCTCCCGCACCAAGTAAGGCTCGTCCTCTCTCCCGAGCGGAAGACAAAGAAGCTCGCGAATGGAGGGCTGGCGAGGCACCTCCATCGCTGCACGCCCACTCGGGCCAGCCTCACCCTCCGCCTGACTCCCCGCGGCATGGTCCGCCGGCGCCACCACGCCCTCAGCCACCGGTGCTGCGGCAGCCCCCGCCGCCGGTGCCATGACACCTTCCGCTGAGGCCGTGACCACCTCAGGACCGTCGCTCGGAAGCACCCGTGCCTTCTTCCGAGGCCGACCGGCCTCGACGTCCACGGGGGCCTCCCTTGTTCCTGCCCTGACGACAGAAGGCGAACGGTCCGACACAGCCGCAGGAGTTTCTACCCCTCGAAGGGCCTCGAGACGCACCATCTCTGCGAGGAAAAGCCAAAACAACAATCAGTTAGGCGGGCAACCCATGATCGAAAAGAGAACCCCTAAAACCGCCCTGAGGAGCATACCTAGAGGCACCGCGCTGAGACCCGCCTCTGCCAACCACCGCTCGTACATATTCCAGATGGCTCGGGAGGCCGGGAGGATCTCTCTAAACCTCTGGAGCCCTCGGCGCCCCTCGTCGTCCAAAACTGGGACGGTGTTGTCTATCACACGCGCGCCCCAGCGAACCACAAAACCCCAATCTCCCGGGCGACTGACGAAAAAGAAACGCTCCTTCAACCCCTTGTTGCTGGAAGGGGCCTCGCTCACCCAAAAGCCCGCTCGGGCGGACAGATAGTAGCCCCCCGACCCCTTAGTAAGGCGGAAGCAAGAAAGGAAGAGGTCACGGGTCGGGGTTATGCGGGCATAGTGACACTCCCCCAGAAACGCTGCCAGATAGCGCCACGAGTTCGGCGCCATCTGAGACGGGGAGATACGCCACCAGGAAACACATGAAGTTATGACGGGGTGGAAGGGGAGGCGTAGCCCGGCCTCGAAAGCATCTAGGGTGAGGGCGAAGCCCCTAGGGATTGGGTCATATGCCCGTTGACCGGGCTCAGGAGCATGAAGGATGAACTCCTCCGGGATACCATAATGATCCCGGAGGAGGCACAACAACGACTCGCCCACGGTAGAGTCATGGTCGTGCGACCACATCAGGGCCTCAAGGGCCCGGGCTTTCTTCTCGTCGGACGACGAGGCGGGATTCGACGAAGTCGCCGTCTCCACGGTCTTCAAAGAGGACGAAAGGGAGGAGGAAGACACCATTCTCACTGACCTTTAGTAGGGAAAGAGGGAACGACTGATGCGAGACAAGCGTAGGTATACAAAGTAGCGCGATGAAAACGGATGAACGAAACCCCAGCGGCTAACCTCAGGCTACCTATAAGCGGGTCGCGTCCCGCCGAAACACAACCCCTCGTCTCCCAAATACGCTTCGAAAAACAGAGAGCATCACCTCGCCATAAATGCAGTATGACATGGCTGCCAGCAGCAGCGCGGTGCGAAGGCGCCCAATCATGTCAGCCTCGAAAACCGGCAGCCTCAAAAGGGGGAAACCCTTTACTTTCCCCAAAAGAAAGGCGACCCGGCCTCCCGCGCCCGCGCACGTTCGAACAGCCGATCCCCGGCCGCAACCAATCACTGGCCAAAAGCCAAGCACCTCCTCGGCCCTCGGCTCTACGCCATCCCGAGACACCTGCGCGGTCACCCCGCCTGTGTTGTGCTCCTCGGCTCTTTGGCTTTACGCCACCCGAGACCACACCTGCGTGGTCACCCCGCCTGTGTTGTGCTCCTCGGCCCTCGGCTCTACGCCATCCCGAGACACCTGCGCGGTCACCCCGCCTGTGTTGTGCTCCTCGGCCCTCGGCTCTACGCCATCCCGCCACACCTGCGCGGTCACCCCGTCTGTGTTGTGCTCCTCCGCCCTCGGCTCTACGCCATCCCGCCACACCTGCGCGGTCACCCCGCCTGTGTTGTGCTCCTCGGCCCTCGGCCCTACGCAATCCCGAGACACATGCGCGGTCACCCCGCCTGTGTTGTGCTCCTCGGCCCTCGGCTCTACGCATCCCGAGACCACACCTGCGCGGTCACCCCGCCTGTGTTGTGCTCCTCGGCCCTCGGCCCTACGCCATCCCGAGACACCTGCGCGGTCACCCCGCCTGTGTTGTGCTCCTCGGCCCTCGGCTCTATGCCATCCCAAGACCACACCTGCACGGTCACCCCGCTTACGTTGTGCTCCTCGCCCGAGACCACACCTGCACGGTCACCCCGCTTACGTTGTGCTCCTCGGCTCTTCGGCTTTACGCCACCTGAGACACACCCGCGCGGCCAGCCCGCCTGCGCTGCGCTCCTTTGCCCTCATCGGCTCCATTGCCCCCGAGTCCAACCCTGCTCGACTTCCTGACTAGGTTGCGCACCTCGACCTCGTACCGCTCGAGACACGTTCGCACGGCCGGCCCGCCTGCGTCATGCCCCTCGGATCCGCATGAACAGCCCACCTGAAGTAAGAAGCCATGCATCGGGCTCCCCGCATGCAAAAACCGACGCATAGCTCCTTTCGGGGGGGGGGCATATGATAGGGGTAAAAATGGTGATGTGACACGCCATGACAGCATCCCCTTGAGCGACACGATCCCCGAGGCTCGCCATACCCTGCAGCAGCTCGGCCTCCCACGCAGCCCCAGTGGCAATGTCAGACGTCACCGAAGGTACAGTCCTGCCCTACAGACAGCTACGTCAGGTAACATCCAACCTCCTCTATAAATACCCCTGAATCCTGAGCAGAGGGGGGAAGACACACGGAAGACACGGAGGTTTCTCTTCCTCTAAAACCCTCTCTACATCATCGCTAACTTGATCGTCGGAGGGGTCGGGCCGAGCCCCCGACCCGACCTGTGTGCAGGAACGAAGGCGAGGTGGTCTCTTCCTGGCGCTACTGCGGAGCTACCGACCCGATCTACCACCCCGAACGATCGATCCCGACCGTAGGGAGACCCCGAGGGACGTCACCCGAGATCCCCGAGATCCAGACCTCAGAACCGAGCCGCGTCGACCCCGAGGACACAGCTTAAAAAGTTACTTACCGTAACACAACTCTTCTTATGATGATCTGTTCATGTCGTAGAGTCTCCTTAGGAGGAGAAGGAAGAATTCCCTCTGATGCTGCATAAATTACGCAATCTTGTTTGTAAGATATGATCGAATTATGTTGAATTAAGATTAAATATTTAATAATAATTAAACCATCTAAAATAATAGAACTTATGACATCATGCTGTCCCTACGGTCAACGCGCAGCACCGCAGTGAATACGGGAGTCTCCAGAAGCCGCACCTCTCTGCTTCAGACCCCTTCCCATTCCTTTACTTTCCTTTCGTCCTGAAGCTAAACATCGACGGAAGACCGCAAGAGATCCTTTGGGATCGTCCATCGTTTTGTCGGTTTCGATCTTGGTTGGATTGTTTGCGGAATTCCTCATTAAATATCCGATCTTGTGGACGTTTCCGCATCGAAGAAACCATCACTTGGAGTTTTCCCATTAGAAATTCGGGAAAACCGATAAAAATCCGATCTTTCCTGGGGTTCTGTTCGGTCGGGCACCGCTCATGTCGCTTCCGTTCGGTGAGCAGCCGCCGCCGGCGTACGCGGAGCCCTCGGGATCGCACGGCGGGGGCGGCTCGATCGGGCCGGTGATCGGGGTGGTGTTGGGGGTGGTGGCGCTGGCGGTGGTGGCCGGGCTGGTGGGGCGGCTCTGCTCCGGCCTCTCGATACTCGGGTACGGGCACTACGACCTCCACGGGTGGATCGAGCGGAAGTGCGCCGCCTGCGTGGACGGGAGGCCGGAAGCGCCGCAGCCTCAGCCGAGCACCAACGCCGCTCCGGCGGCGGCGGTGACGGTGGAGGAGGCGAAGCGGAAGAGGGAGACTCCGGAGGAGGCGGCATGAGGCTGCGTGCCTGTGAAGCTCTCTTCTTGTCGTGTTCTCCTTCTCACTTCTCTGTATCCATGGACATACTGTAATAAAGGATGAGCACTTCACTCATCCATGGATGAAGCTTTTGTCTGCTCGGTATCAGTAAGACATGGCAGTCTCGACATCGACATGAAAGGCAAAGCCGAGGAATATTGGTCAACTCAGTATTTCTTTGGCACGACATTCTCTCGCTCTCTCTCTCTCTCTCTCTCTCTCTCTTGAAGGAATATAAGAATAATAATTTAAGCCTCAAAAATAATCTTTTTGAGAAAATATAGGAAAGATTGTACCATTTTACATCGACGAAAGTCTCGTTCACTGCATCTCATTTTCTAAATTAAATATCGCACACATGTAGTTGTTGTTATTATTGTGTATAAGCATTTGGACGTATGCATATTAACATTATGAATTATGGAAAGAAAAATAAATAAAGGTAAAAAATTTCACCACTTATCTTTTAAAAAATACAAATAACCTTCGGATTGATTTGGAGATCTAAAATTGGCTACGAATGCAATTAATGAGCAAAGCTAAAGAGATTAGGGAATTTCATGTAATTGCATTGATTTGATTATGATATATATATCCACTTTGGTCGATGGTCCTAACATTTAAAGAAAATATTCATTATGTGTGATTATAAAGAATTTAACATTAGTAATTTATCATTTCTAAATCTGTCCATGTTAGTAGCGACAAAAGTCGGACCCGTAGATATTGTGTCTTTTATTATTAGATCTAATGATATCTCATAAAGAGGAAGGAGGGTCGTGACCTCTTCCGTAACAAATTTGATGGTGTAAGAGAAGAGAGAAAGCAACGACGGAAATAGTGTAATGACGGAAATAGTGTAAGGTGACAACATAGAGCGTAGATAAGTCCGATGAGAAGCTAAGAATAAAATGATAATTTATTAAAAATACTTTATAAAAATCTTTTAAGTTTTTTTTCACTTTTTTTTTTTAAGTATCCATAGACGCAATCTACTTAAGTTAATTTAAAATATCTATTAATCAAGCTTGAAATAGGTAGACATAGAAAAAATAAATCTCCAAATCTGATTTAGTAGAAATTGATTTGTTCCACTTGTTAGTTTGATATGAGACATAATAAAGTGAAATTTAATGATTCTTTTTTTAGAAAATTATAGACTGATTAAGAATGAGAACATCAAATCATTAAGATTATAGTGAGAGTGGGAAGGTATCCGACAAAGTCTCTTTCAATGCTTCAACCAATAATATGATTTAAAAGATTCATGAACTTGGGGGGTTATAAAGTAGAATACTAAACATATGATCATGAGAATCCAAGGAGTGATTTTGAGGATTAGAGCTGAAAGTTTCCATTTGATCGATCATATTAGTAATATTTAGAAATTGATGAGAGAATATTTTTTTAAAATATTTTTTATTCTAAAAATATTACACTCGAAATTTTATAAATATGAATCTCTTATGATTCTAATTCTATTTTTCTTTAACCTTTAGACCTTAAACCGATTTAAGTGTATATAGATATATTTCTCATTTTAGAAGATCGATGCGACTAAAAAAAAAAAAAGAGAGGAGTATATAGATAGATATATTTTCTCATTTCCACTTTGAAATGAATAAATAAAAATGTAAATTTATAATCATATTAGCACATATATTGATTATATTTGTAATATAAAATAAATATTCATATTAAATTATTGAGATGATTTTTTTATATTAAAAAAGGGTATGCTCATAAACAATAAGGCCACAAAAAGAATTTTTTCCGTAAATAAAATTACCTAAATAATCCTGCCGTCATGCTTATAATGTCTTTGTCGTTGGGGGGTATTTCCGTCTTTTAAGTCGCGTCGAACGGCAAACAGAAACCCACCGCCTCATTCTTTCCCGCCCGAGCGATGAAGATCTCGGAGCTCTCGCCGGACCTCCGCCCCTCTCCCGGCGACCCCCAGCCCACCCTCCGCCTCCTCCTGGACGACATCGAGTCCTCCGTCAAGGAAATCGAATCCCTCGCCCCCGATGACCGCTCCTTCTCCCCGTCGAGCCTCGCCGGCCGCCTCCGCCGCTCCATCTCCCGCCTGAGCCTCCCCGCCTCCGCTCCCCTCCCAGAGCCCGCCAAGCTCCACCTATGGAAGCTGAGCTACCGCCTCTGGAACGCCTGCATCGACCTCTCCAACGCCGCCGAGCTCCTCCCCGCCGACGTCCCCCATCGGAAGGCCGAACTATCCGAGCTCCGCCATGTCGCCGCCGACATCCTCTTCGTCGCTGGGGTCCCCATGGGAATCCCATCCGCGGGCTTCAAATCCGCCTCCTTCTTCCACAAGACCGGTCTCCTCTGGCACGAGGTCGGCCGGTTTGATCTCGCCGCCGGGTGCTTCGAGCGCGCCACCGAGCTGGCCTCCACGGCCCAGGTCGACGGTACCCCGCAGATCGGCGGCGAGGAGGAGCGGCGACTCCTCCTCGACCTCAACCTCGCCAGAGCGCGTACGGCGTGGGAGGTCGCCGATCGGAATCTCGCGATCGCTCTCTTGAATCGGTCCAAGAATCTAATCTTCGGATCACCGTTAGGGTTTCGAGACCTGGCGGAGCAGTACCTTCAGTTCGGGAAGCTCGATCTCTCCAAGAAATCCTCGGAGGGGGGATCGGACGCGTCGAAGCTTCTGACCGAGGCGTTGGATCTGTGCGAGAAGGGGATCGCCTCCGCACGAAGCCGCGGCGGCGGTGGAGGCGATAACCTAGGATTGGAGGGCTTGAAGGGACGGTGTCTCCGGTTTCTGGCTGCAGAGCGGCTGCAGGCGGAGGACTACGAGGGGGTGCTGAAGTGCGTCAAGGCTTTGAGGGCCGGTGTGGCGGTAACGCCAGGCACTGAGCACCCGAGCGTAGGGTACGTGGCGATGAAGGCGTGGCTCGGGGCGGGGAGGTTGCGGGAGGCGGAGATGGAGCTGATGGGAATGATGGCGAACAAGGAGGTTCCAGAGGCCGCGTGCGTCTCGGCTGCGGAGGCATACCTGTCGGCGGCAGGACCAGATGCGGCAAGAGCGGTGCTACTAGGCCTGACGGGGCGGTGCCATTCCAGCGCCGCGGCGACGCTAAGGGTGGTGCGAAGGGTGGCCGACGGTGGTGGCGGAGGGAGGGCGAGGGCGGTGGCGGAGCTCACAGCAGACGAGAGGGTGGTGGAGCTCTTCCAGGGTTCTGCAGCAGCAAAGGAACGGAGCGCAATGCACGCGCTCCTCTGGAACTGGTGAGCTCATCCCTTTCTTTCCGTATGCAGTTCCAGTACAAGCTTCCTCTTCTTACTAAATCTCCCTCATTTGTAATGACCAACACAGCGGAGCTGAGCATTTTAGATCCAAGGATTACGAATTAAGCTCCGAGATGTTCGAAAAATCGATGCTCTACGTACCTCGTGACGAGGAGCACCGATCTCGTCGATCAAACTGCTTCAGAGTGCTCTCTCTCTGTCATCTCGCCCTTGCACAGCTTGATCATGCCCAAGAGTTCATCGAACAAGCCGAAAAGGTATGTCTCTCTATCCATACCGTAAATTTTCCAGTCAAATGAATGAAAGTTCCAGTTTTTTTTTTTCCTTCTAATCATGAATCCACTACTGATGATCTAAACACTCCTTCCTCAGCTTGAACCTAACATCAAGTGTGCTTTTCTGAAGGTATCGCCCATAGTCTTACTGACAAAGGCCTTGATTCTTCATGCACTACATTAAAATTTACCGTGCTAATCTTTTCTGAATGCCACACAGTTCAAGATCCATCTCCAGAAGAAGGATGAGAAGGAAGCAATCAATCAGATGCGAGCCATGCTGGATTGCATCGACTTCAACCCGGAATTCCTCACCCTCTGCACCCACGAGGCCATCTCTTGCCAGATCCTCCCTGTTGCCATTGCTTCATTGTCTGTCCTCCTCAACCTCTACTCCCCTGGCAAGAAACTGCCGATGCCTGAAGTTGCAGTGCTTCGAAATCTTATCAGCCTGCTCCATCGAATCCCAAACAGCGAGCCGGAGATCCTCAAATACACCAAGTACGCTCGGGCCAGAATGGTCGACCTTGGAGTGGAGTGTTTCTTTGGCAAGGGCGCCGTTGGTCGGCGTGAGCTGAATTGGTTTGCAGGGATTTCCTGGAACATGGGGCAAAAGTCCGGAAAGGAGAAGAATTATGAATCCTGTGCCAAGTTCTTCGAGTTGGCGTCGGAGTTCTACAGCGCACTTGGTGATGAGGATGGTGGAAACCAAGCCATATCTTGCAAGTCCTTAATCATAAGTGTAGGTGCCATGCTCAACGCCGAGGAGCACAAGAAGGCTCCTATGCCTGATAGTGATGTGAAGAAGGCCATGGAAATGCTTAAGAGAGCTGGAAAGGTACTGCTTCATCATACATTTGAAGGAAGATTAGTCCATTCTTAATGTGCGATTCTTGAATGCCTGCAGATATTACCCCTGATCTCATCAGCCTCAGCTCAAGAGTCCAGAGATCATCAAGCAGAGAACTCGGACATCTTCTTCCTCCACACTTACAGCACATATCAACTCACCGACAGACTCGACGATGCCCGGCCGCAGCAGCTAGAACTGGTGAAGAGCTTCGCTGCTTCTAAAGCGTGCACCGCGCATCACCTTCTCCAGCTAGGCCTTGCCGCCTCTCGGGGCGAGCAGCACAACCCAGAAGTCGCTGAATTCGCGCTCAACGCTTCCCTCTCCGTCCTCCTTGCATCGCCTTCTCCAGATTACAATCTGGTCAGCATCGTCATCCGGAGGCTGGCCTGCCTTGCTGCATCCAGAGGCAACGACGGCGGCAACAATGACGCAGCCTATGACGTCTACAGGCAAGCCTATCAGATAGTTCTCGGGCTCAAGGAAGGCGAGTATCCCGTCGAAGAGGGGAAGTGGCTCGCAATGACGGCATGGAACAAGTCAGGGCTCGCCGTCCGCCTGCGACAGATCGCCACTGCAAGGAAATGGATGAAAATGGGGTTGGACCTGGCGCGGCACTTGAAGGGCATGGACAAGTACGTCGGTGGCATGGAAGAGTGCGTTGCTAACCTTGAGAAGCTCTGTAATCGAAGTGGTGAGGAGGGAGATAGGAATAGCAGATCTTGACCAGTCTTGGTGGATGAAGAGCAAAACTATTCAGTTTAAAGGCAGATTTTAATTTGGAACTGTTCTACACATCCATTCTTCTGTTGTCTGAACGATCATTATATCATATAATGCAACACAAAACAAAAGCCTCGGGAACGGAAGAAGGCAGGCTTAGGGAAGACCGACTACGTGTCCCTTTTTTATTTGCAGGCTTCAACGAAATTTGTGCGGATTTAGCGTTAGTTAACTGTCACCGCGGGTACAGCCAACGCAGAGACGAGCGGCCTTCCCGTGGGCTTCCGATGGAGGGGAAGCAAAAGCAAAATAAACAAATGAATGAATAATAGAATAATGGAGGCCAGAGATGGCCGCTCCAGTTTATTTAGTAGTTTTTCGTGCCCATTCTTTGATTTAGTTTGGTAAGTTCTTTATCTTTTCAAGCCAATTGATGACCCGCTTACCGTTGTTTCTTGATTCGTTTGTTCTTTTGTTCCTTTTGTTTAATAATCTGTTCGTGATGAGGGGGGATGTAAACGTTTAGGACCAATTCCAATTGCTCGAAATACTCCATTAAAGAAAGGTCGATCTGTGCATCGACATGGAGGCAAGGGAGCCCATTTTCTTTGATTCTGGAAGGTTCGGGTAGATTTCTTGTCGGGCTCGATGAGTTCCGTGATTTGCATTTGGCAGTCATACATGGTGTTTGATGAAAATCCTCTGACAGGGTGGTGGTGATCGCCGCGTCAAGTTTGACGCCGTCATGGAGATGGAATCCCCGCGCTTCCGCGCCATCCTCCGCGCAACGAGCGGCCGCCGGAAGCGTTCCCCCACCGACGTCAAGAGCTTCTCCCATGAGTTGAATTCCAAAGGAACCACCCACCAGATCCCCATCCGCAAACTTCAAGGTCTCAGCAGCCCGGAGGTGATGCACCGCTTCATTGTCATCCTACTGCTCTTTGATTTAGCGAAGACGAGGTCTTGACGCCTATTTGTCTTCTTCGATGTTTTTGTGTGTTGTGGTTGTTGTTTCGTAGGAAATAGTGACTGTGATTCGAACGAAATTTAAACGTTTGAAGGAAGAGGTTAACGCAGAGTTGGGTGTATTTGCGGGCGATTTGGTGGACATACTTGAAAATGCCACGGTTCAGCATCCTGACTGGCGGATGCCTTTGGAGGACCTCCTGGTGATATGTCAGGGGTGTGCGGAGATGTCACCAGATGAATTATGGTCTAAATGTGAGGGGATAGTCCAGAATCTGGATGAACACCGCCAGGAACTGCCCATGGGCACGCTCAAGCAAGCACACACCCGGATTCTTTTCATCCTCACGAGATGCACTAGGCTGATTCAGTTCCAAAAAGAGGGGGGTTATGGGGGGAATGAACATGTTCTTGGCCTATACCAGCTCAGTGATCTGGGATTTTATTCTGAATCAGGAGATGGTGGCCTCAAGATCTCATCAAGTGCTAAAGATATGAAAGAAAGGATGATCAGGAAGAGGTTCCAAGAACATATGTATCTTAGCCAAGATTTTACTGGTCACTGCACAGATTCAACTGCCAGTAGAGCTAGGATTTCATCCTGGAAGAAGCTTCCATCATCAACTGAAAAGAATCAGAAGAAGGACCATGATGAAAAGGATGAATTCCCCTCAAAGAAGGTTTTAGATTCATTGCCACCAATTGGTGAACCTACATTGGGTGCTCATGGTGATACTGAAAGCCTCGACACAACTGAGCTTTGTTCTAAAATCCTAGGAAGTTCAACGGGGCAGCTGTCTGAGAGGAAAGATTCTGCTGATTATTCTGGAGATCAACGAATTCCAGCTCATGTGAAGCCAAAAATGATATGTAGGATATGTGATTATGAGATACCAACTATATATGCTGAGGGCCATTTTAGAGCATGCACTGTCGCCGATAAATGTGATTCAAAAGGTTTAACTATCGATGAGCGGTTGGAGAGAGTTGCCGAAATACTTGAGAAGTTATTGGTCTCCTGCACGCTAAAGAGATCAGATATTTCAGAAATCCACCATGGGGTTGTTAAAGTTGGTGCTTCATGTTTAACTGAAGGGTCAGAAGTCCCATCTCAGTGTCAGTATCATTCATCCTGTCCATCTGATGCAGATATCATATATAGGGAATTTGCTGGTAACCTAATTGCAAATAATTTGAATGAACAACCTGCAATGTTGGGCAATTCACGTAGTGCTTTATCATCAGGAAGTATGACCCCACAATCACCACTAATGACACCACGAACTGGCCAGCTAGATTTGTTATTGTCTGGAACCAAAGCATTTGCTGATCATGAAAACTTTCAGCAGGTATCTTAGTTCTTAACCATCTGACTTAACATTAGGCTATTGAGATTTCTGGAAGGTTTGAAAAGTTGATTTGGTAGTTTCTCTGATAAGATATTACAGATGGAACTACGGCTTTTCTTTTTTCATGCACAATAATAATTGGGTGGACCATCACCACAAAAAGAAGGGAAAATATAAAAAAGAAAGTGTAGGAAAATATCATAAATCATTTAAGTAGAATTGGTCCTTTCTTGCAAGCTCAAGTCTTCAATTGTTTGTCTTCTAAAAGACATGTTTTTTTCCGTCTTTCTCATCTTGCCATCTTTTGTTCTTTCTGATCATTGTTGTCTGAAACTCTGAATGAACTAATGTCCCTGTGAGTTTACTGAAGGTTGTGTATGTGATTGTCAGTAATTTTATTTATTTGCTGTTTTTATTGTAAAGAAACATTTAAGAGAACTGCCAATATTTAACTTATAATCTCTTTTTGCAAGATTTTGAAAAAAATATTTCATATGCGGGTCATCTATGAGTAGATGTTTAAAAATTTCAAGAAGCAGATGACTCATGATTTTTTTTTTTAATTTTTTGAAAAGAAAGTGATCTTGTTCAACTAAGAACTGACATCAAAATTACAAAAATCAGCAGTATGATCCCACTAACTCTTGCCATGTTAGCAAGCTTGTGGGCAACAAAATCATCTGATCTAGGGATATGAGAGTGTCTCGAAACATTAGCCTCTTTTTTCGGTTCAGAACAGTCATTACCCCTACTTTCCTTCCTGTCGTGTCCGTTTGCACCTAGGTATCACATATACCTTTCTGTTTTTCTCTCTCCAAAGCTGTTGCACATAGCCCAACATTTGGTTTGTAAAGGGTCTTTGGCATTGTGGGTGTTGGTCCCAGCTGCCACCATCCTTCCTTGCTTATCCCTTGTGATGTACCCAGTCCCTGCATATTCACTGGAGTTAGAAAACAAACCACCACATTCCATCCATATCTCACCTCATCTATAATAGTGGTATTATGCTGATAATTCAAAACCCTGTTTCTTCAAACAATGGTTTTAGAGATCTGTTCAGATGATAAGGCTTGGAATTTTAACCAAAGCATAGATGGTTGGATAGAGTGGTTGCCATGCAGATTATTCTTGATTTTTTTCAAACATCCACAGGGAGTTTGCAATAATATGTTTAAGTTGATCCACTTATGTTGCAATAGCATTTCTTACTCCTGTCAGAATCATACTATATATTGTTTTAAGCTCATTAATGAGGATTTCCTAGAAGTTAATCTTTATCTCAACTATATATTGAGTATCTTCTTTTATTTAACTTCTGTTCTATCATCTGTTTTGGCAGATAGAAAGCCTTCTAGATATAGTGCACTGCATTGCAAGAATAAAAACTTACAATTACAACTCGCTCGAGAAAATGTGCTCCTATCTAGAAGACTTAAATGCTGTTATTGATACTAGAAAAGTTGATGCCCTTGTCGTTGAGACATTTGGAAGACGGATCACAAAACTGCTACAGTGAGTTAATTCAGATGAGATACTTCTTATAATTAATAGAATTAAAATTAAAATTTAAAGTTTTTAACATTGAATTATCAATTTTGTTCTTCAAATTCTATTTATCGATGCAATGTTATGCCAATGGTGGTACTTTGACAGGGAGAAGTTCATTCATCTATGTGGACAGATAGATGATGGGAATAAAGATGTCTCAGATATGATGGTAGATGAAGAAGGTTCGTTAAGAAATGGTATAACCAGTATCTCTGGAACAAACCCCTTGGGTGCAAAGTTTAAGGACCGAACATCTATTGAGGATTTTGAAATTATAAAACCAATAAGTCGGGGGGCATTTGGACGGGTTTTCCTTGCAAAGAAAAGAGTCACAGGTGACATTTTTGCAATTAAGGTAATAAGATTGTTTTCTTTACCTGACTTGACATCATATGAACACTACAGAAATGCAACTTTTCTTTCAATTAGACTATATATATTGTCCAACCTTTACATCTGCAAGTTTTCAGTTTCATCTGGTTATGCCTCTTTAATTATGATTTATAACCTTTTAATAACAGTCCTTGTTAGGGTGGTTCATGAAGCATATTATTCTTTTCAGTTGAGTTGTTTTGTTTATGTTACCATGTTAGGGCTTGAGGGAATACTGAAAGAAGTGATTTGTTTTCTTTCTTTAGATCTGTGGACTTGTTTACTGCAAGTCGTCTCAAATTCCTGTCTCCCACTTAAGAGTGCAGCCCCTAGATTCATTAATATGATGAAGATTGTTGTTACCTCTTACACATCCATGTCTATTCATTGCAAAACATATTTGTCTTGATCCTAGAATCCATCAGATTATCCACAATATTTACTGGTTCTATTAAGTTTTCTTTATGTCATTTGGTATGATGCTGTGATTATAAGTTCTCTTATATCCTTGAGGGCATTCTCTTATATCCAGCAAGTGAAACCTGAATCATTCTAGTATTCTTCAGTTCCCATATATTCTGCCTTAAAATGAACTGAACTGTATTCAGTTCCCATATAAAGGAGGGAAAACAAATATTTTATCTTTGCTTGTAATATCAATATTTTTGTACTGCTAATCCTATGAATGAACTGTTGTAAAGTCTATCATTTGTATCTTTAATGCTAGCTCTTAATACTCAAATGTTTAACCCAGGTTAAGAATAATAAGTCACTGATGTTATATATGAGTCCATTCCTCAAATGTGGGACTATAATAAGATTGTCATAATTTCCTCTCTCAAGCCCCTAATATTCCTATTAGTGAAGACCACATATTGCTCATAGGTTCCTCAAAATTAGTCCAATATAATTTATGATTAACCTAAGTGTAACACACTCATCCAATAACTTGTATGGTGGAATGTTCTGCCAAAAAATTTTTTTAGAAGCTTAAGCCCAAACTTCCAAGTTATTAGCAACAGGTGACCAAATTATGTGTACCATCATCTTTCTTTATTTCTTGTTATGGAACAACTGGAATGCTACATACTTCTTTTTTTCAATTTAGAGAGGAAAAACAAATAGCACTCAACTAGAATATCTCCATAATGACAGTTGCAAGTGTCCTTATTCATTACATCTTACGAAAAAGTATGCTTCCTCTTCTAGAAGATATCCAGTTCTTATGGTGTTCTAATGGTTGAAGCCCTGTTTTGTAGTACAAGAAACTGCATCCTTGATGTACATACTTTTTGTCCATGTATTTTAGGTTCTAAAAAAGGCTGATATGATACGCAAGAATGCAGTCAAAAGTATTTTAGCTGAACGTAACATCTTGATATCAACTCGGAATCCCTTTGTGGTAAGCAGCTTTTTTAAACTTTTAGCATTTTAACTGCTTTAGGATGTGTATCTAATTTTGATTGGTGAACATACAGGTGCGCTTCTATTATTCCTTCACATGTAGGGAAAATCTTTATCTGGTTATGGAGTATATTAATGGGGGGGATTTGTACTCTTTGCTAAGAAATTTGGGTTGTTTGGATGAAGACATGGCACGTACATATGTAGCTGAAGTAGTGAGTAAAGGAATCCCCATGAGACATCTATGATATGATCTATTTTATGCAATCATTTACACCAGAGAGGAGGGCCATATGTGAAGAGAGTTATAACTCTAGCAAATGATGTTTCAGGTTCTTGCATTGGAATACTTGCATTCTATGAATATAATTCATCGAGATCTTAAGCCAGATAACTTGTTGATTGCTTGGGATGGTCACATCAAGGTTAGTATCCTTGGTCTTTTGCTTGCAAGTTGCCATTTCTTGTCAATGTTGTAATTTATGTGTCACATAATTGAAAAGTATGTCTCTTTTTTTTTTTTTTTGCAAATTTAACATGCATCAATGGCTAGTACAATGATACAGACTTTTCGAGCTTCAAGTATAATTCAGATCCCATGTTTGCTTAAAATCATTGATAAAGGAATTTTGAAGAGAATACATTTCATTTATGTGGCTGGTTATGAGAATCACTTTCCAAGTATGTTTTACACATTCGTTTGAGTTTTGCCTCAAAATAGCTGAACAGGGAATGCAGATGATTGGCTACACATCTGTTTCTTGTCCTTTAGAATGCAGCTGATGATTTGGTTTTTATTATTAATACATCATAATTTTGGCTGGTCATCAGCTGACCATAATAGAGGAGGAAACATTTACCCAATTCTATTAGAATTTAGATAAACATGATACATTTTCAAACCATTTCTTTTAGGTTGCACTAAGAAAATTAAAATAAGTCTATCAGGGTATTAAAATTGGTTGCATTATGTAGGTTGAGTTTGTTCGACTTGTCAAGCCTTTTTCTGATCCTAAATTTATGGAAATTCATAATAATCTCACAAATGCTAGTTCAAGATAGTGAAAAAGAATATATTGCTCGAAATATATCAAATAAGTTATATCTCGTCAAATGCTATTGATCTAATGCTCTCACATGGTGGTGGTAGATTCCAAGGATTGAAATTTCATACCGTATCAGAGTTTCGAGCTTTGCTCAATACGGTACTGTGTACCGAGCGGTACGCCCTGATACATCTAATTTGGGCATAAAATCCTCCGAAAATACTTGAAAATAAAAGAAAATTGGGATAAAATTTTTAAGTTATAAATAAATATAATAATGGTATAAGTTTAGCAAAACCAATG
Organism: Musa acuminata AAA Group; assembly: GCF_036884655.1. Lineage (NCBI taxonomy): Eukaryota > Viridiplantae > Streptophyta > Magnoliopsida > Zingiberales > Musaceae > Musa > Musa acuminata. The sequence continues at coordinate 51,282,103 of NC_088334.1, read as the reverse complement.
TAAATTAGGTAAGAATAATATCATATATCGTTTTTGGACTTTGAGGAATAGCCTTGTGCAAGGTTTGCATTTCGGTCCGTTACGGATTGTTCTTCTGTAAATATTAAAATGTCTATAGAAAAATTATTTGAATTGTTAATTCACAAATCATTGTTCTATAGCGTTTAAGAGAGTGTAAATATGAGAAAAAATGAGTTTGTAATTGTTTAAGAGAGTGTGAGAGTGAAATGGGGGAGAAGATGAGTTTAAAAACCCATGATAAAGGGCTACCGTTGGAGCATTGTTACATCTGTGTTGGGGAGTAACGATCGAAATTTCGACCGTTATCATCCCATATACCCCATCATCCGATACGACGTGATATTGAGCGTTCCACCCGGTAACGGGTGGTCTGAATACCGGTAAGTATCGCTCGTACTGGGCGATATTATTCGAAATTAGAAACCCTAGTAGATTCTATTGTCAGAGTGAACTTTTAGATGTTTCCCAATATGGCCTTCATATGCCAGGTTTTGTATGTAAATTGTAAAATATTCTGCATGGTTCTTCTAGTATAGTCAAATCTGATTGTAGTTGAACAATTTCACCTTCTTGCTTCTTTTTCTATTTTGTTTCAAGCTTAGTTAAGTTGATCCACTAATATATTTAATTTATATATAACATTATTTTTAAGCTCACATATCTTTTGATTTTGCTGCAGTTGACTGATTTTGGGCTTTCTAAGGTTGGTCTTATCAACAGCACTGATGATTTAACAGGTCCAGATGTCAGTGGTTCTGTTCTATTGGGTAATGATGAACCACTTCCAGTAGCACAACGAGCACTAAAACGAGAACAAAGGCAGAAACAGTCAGCTGTTGGAACTCCTGATTATTTGGCACCAGAGATACTTCTGGGAATGCCACATGGTTTGTCATGATAAACGTGCATTCTTCCTCATTTTTTCCTTTTTGAAGAAAAAGAGTTGCACAGTTATTTTGTTCTTATATCTAATTTCAGTATGTTCTCTATGTTGATTCACAATGTCTCGAGTGTAGGTCCAACTGCAGATTGGTGGTCAGTGGGGGTTATTCTTTTTGAACTTCTGGTAGGAATCCCCCCATTCAATGCAGAGCATCCACAGGTATGCAACTGTGGAATCCACGGAAATATCAACAACCTTCCTTGAATTGATAAAATATAGCAAGAAATGCTGTATATACAGTACTGAGATGTACAGAGCGATATTTACCAGCGTGCCCAAGTATTAGTAGAGGGTCTTGTGTGGTGCCATAGGTGTGCAGATGTACCCTTAGTAATGTGATTGACTTGAACCACTTGCCTATTAGATCTTCAGGAGCATCCAAATTTACCTTTTCACATAAGTTCATCATATGTACCTGGGAAGAACATACGACTTTTTTGTAATCAAGGAATTTTAATGCTAAGCTTTGAATAGTTATTTTAGATAGCCTAAGGTTATGAGACTTGAGAAACATACCAGAGTAGACTATTTTATATCCTCGTATGACTAGAGTGCACTATAACTTGTTAGCGGTGTTCATGATTGTACCTTTGAGCTGATCATAGGTTTTTCTTGTTCTTTGTGGTCGGATCCTTCTTGGGCATGAATGTCAAAATTTGGCAGGGGAATGTGTCATAAGCCACATTTGATGTGTGCTAAATCCCAAGCAGGACCCAGGAACTAAATAATAACTTTGGTCTAGCCCTTTTAGATGAGGTTCTAGGTCAATCAGTATTGAACATGTCATTCTTGTTACATAACGTTAACAATCTTTTGTATTAGTCCAAAGTTCATGCGTAAATGTCTATGTTAAAGTGCTTTACATTCAGCTGAATGCTCCAGCGGCAATATAAGTTCATGCAATTATGCTTATCCCTGAATTCCTCGTTATCAATTTTACTCCTAGAAAGTGTTGAAGCACAAGTGTCATTTAATTACTGAACTTTTTATAGTAACAAACAATGTGCTTTTGTTTTTTGCAGAAAATTTTTGATAATATTATGAATCGGGATATACCCTGGCCACAAGTGCCAGAAGAGATGAGCTTGGAGGCTTATGATTTGGTTGACAAGTAACATCTGAGAGTCATCTTTTTTCTTTTACTTTCAGTTATTATTGTCTTTTTTATGAATTCTTCTTTGATGTCCTAAATAAGTATTACCTTCGTGCACCTTGTTTAAAATTATCTTCTGCACCAAATGAATTGTCAAACAATGTGAGGAAAAAGAAAATAATAAACTATAGTAGTCGCTTAGCTGGTGGCCATGGCCACGTTCTGCTTCAACAAATTCATAGGAAGGTCAAACAATTATTTTCAGTTTATCAACTTGTTCGTATAGCATTCATATTGTTAGAGCATATAACATTGTTGAATTTTCAAAGCTATGTACAACTTATTATCCAAGAATCACATGGAGTGCAATAAGTGGATTTTATTCAGGAAGCTAGCCATGCAGTTCTTATTTCGTCATTAGAAGTTTCAAATCCAAGAAGATAAGTGCTAGACCAGTTGGATTAGAATGAACAAAAATCTGATCAGCAAGAACTGAAAACCTTGAACAAAGAGACAGTTTCAATTCTGTCTATTAGTCCAGCTCCATCTTCACATGCCCAAGGGTCAGATAAAAGAAATATGTACCTGGCATTGTCAACAATGGTATCTTGATTCTATACCACTATATAGGGTCTACTTCTAGGTAAACATCCTATTCAGTATTTGAGATGTAATAATACATTTAGAAAGAAATATTCAATCATCAAAACATGTCAAGGTGAACATCTTAAACTCCAAATTCAAATATAAGATCTTGAATGAGCAAATGTGGAGCTGTTACCATTGCTACCAAGCACGGTGGGAAATGTATCTGATTTTGTTATTAAAATGCTTACATGGAGGGTGATCATCAGAATCATTTGGCAAATTAAGCAAATAAAAATGTCATTGAAGGCTATCTTATGTCTCATTTGAAGTCATACCTTGATATATAAAAGTATCATACCATAGCTTCCACAAAGGTCAGCATCACAGATGCAACCTTATCTGATGCATGTATACCTGTAGTTACATTAATGACCTTAAGGATGCATATAATGCAACCTTATCTGATGCATGTATACCTGTAGTTACATTAATGACCTTAAGGATGCATATAAACCAAGCGTAGTTCAACCACACTGATGATTGGAGACAATTTTATATTCATCTTCTACCAAAATTTTAAAATGGTTAGTTCCCTGGCATAACTTAGTTCATTCATCTTGTATTCCATATGTGCATGTTGCTATCTCTAAACCAATAAAGCTTATTCCTGCACTTTCACATTTTACTACAATTTCTTGATTTACTGAGCTTTTATCTCTGTAAGATGTCTTTCCACGAATTTGAAGAATTTTAAAACTAAAACTACTATTCAAACTCATTTTTCATTGGATTCAGATTGCTAATTAGGAACCCAGTCCAAAGACTTGGAGCAACTGGGGCTGGTGAGGTAAATCTCATCTAGCTTATGAACAACTTGTGCTAGATCAGTATGGCCTGACACAATTTTGATCCCTAGGACAGGTGAAATCTCATCCTTTCTTCAAAAGCGTCAACTGGGATATGCTTGCTAGGCAGAAGGTTACAGGATTGAGCCTAGTTGTTATTCAAGTTTTCAGCTCTCACAATACAAACAAGCATAATGAAAGAGTGTTTTCTTTGCCACAGGCAGCATTCATTCCATCAACCGAAGGTGATGATGACACAAGCTATTTTGCCAGCCGACTTCCATGGAATGCAGTTGATGAACAACTTTATACGGAGTCTCATGAATATGATGATATGACTGATACAGGCAGTATGAGCTGCTACAGTAGTGCTCACAGCTCTGACCTGGATGAAGATGTAAAGAATCGACATCTTTTCTACTTGATTTCAAGAATGTTGTTATTCTTTGAGCTCTCATCCTTCGTTGAAATTTTCTTTGAACAGGGAGATGAATGTGGCAGTATGGCAGACTTCGGGCCAACGCTCTCGGTGAAGTATTCCTTCAGTAATTTTTCTTTTAAGGTAGAAAATTCATTGAAACAAACTAATTTTGATTATATATAAATTTCGGTTCGAAATATAATCTTACTACGTAACTCTGTAAACCATGACCAGAACTTGTCGCAACTGGCTTCCATCAACTATGATCTTATAACAAAATGTAGCCAAGATTCAGGATACGCTTCTCAACCCTGAGAGCATTATGGAGACAGTAATTTGATTCCGTAGATGGAGACAGTAATTTGCTTCCGTAGCTACCAGTTCAAAAGTTTCAAGAACTGGTAACCCAGTGATAACTATTACATGAACCCTGCGACGTACCTGACCAACAGTCATTCAAGAACTGGCAGCCTAATTAATTTTCGTCTTGCGAACAAGGTGAGATTTCATTACCAATTTAGAGCTCAATATCTGTGTTAAAAGAAATTACTCCATTATTTCAGAGTAGACTGTAATTAGTACATCAGATTCACCAGTTTCCACTGTGGTGTATCAGCGATTCAGCTTCTCTGAGCTCAAGACCTTTGCAGCCCAGGCGTGAGGTTTATAAGCCACTGGAGTGAGGAAGCAGCTCCTCAATCCAACAACAACTTGTACAGTGGAGAGCACCAACGTATGGAACTTGCATTGAGCTTACAGTTGACAAAGATTGATCGGTCACAATCTATGTGATCAAACTTTGAAGTGAAGCTAATAGTCGTAATAAACCGTGTGAATATATGCACAAATGTTTTTGCTCGTCTTTCAAATCGATAAGACAAACCATTTGATGGTGGTTCAATTCTTGTACATTTCTAACATTATTTGCTACATTTCTTAAGAACCAAGAAACATCGAGAATGTTAAACATGCAAAAGTTACTTGTCCCATAATTTTGTCTGACAGTTTTCCTACCTTTGGATCTCCACATCGCTGTTCTTCCTGCGTTCCTGCGTGGACGTTGTTTGCAGGGAACGCGACGCGAGAAGCGACGGGCTTTCCGTTCTGTGGTCACGCAAGTAATCGCAGCTCGGCTTATAAAGCGGGTCGGGTTTGCGTTCCGCGGATCTTGATCCGCCAACAGCTCAAACCCGCTTTAAATCACAACATTTATGATGACGGCTCCTTATCACAAAAACGCCATCACATGATTAGTCCGTATTATGAAAAATACCCAACAGAATTATATAGTATATGATCGAATTTGTTGTATCCAAAAAGTAAATTATAAATTAGATTATCTTTAGAGTCCCACATTATTATTATTATTATTATTATTATTAATGCACTAAAATTAGTAATAATTCTTTTTTGGGGGTTAATTAATGAGGAAAAAAACTAGCACCATAAAAAAAAGGGCACCCGAGAGCCTCGCACCCACCAGTGCCGATCGAGTGGGACCCGCGATGACCGCCCTGTGGACACCAAGAACCACACGAGCCTCCAATCCGCCCTCCGCGACACGCACCTCATCCGCCTCTCCACCGTGTCGATCTCGTATCATTCGATTGGCTAATCCCGCGACGCCGCATCGTCACAAAATCATCCCTCTCCCCCCATCCCCCCGCCGCAGCTCCAAGCCAGATTCTCTAAAGCTACAGAAGCGCCTTTGGGGATTTGGCCAGACCGGAAGAGAGAAGGAAAGGGAAAGAGAAGACTGACTGTGATGCTGTCCATTTGCTCGGCTGCAGCTACTTGTTCTTCTCATGCACAGGTGATCGGTGTTCTTTTCCGTGCTAAATTTCTTTACATTTCTCTGATGCAAACACGTTGAGCGCATGAAGAAAAATCGCAATTTTATCCGTTGTATAAGTCGATCAAAGCCATAAGTATTATGGGACGGCATAAAGATGTTTGCCACTGTCATAAAGCTTCCTTAAGTCCAATGTTTTATGTGTAGGTTTTTCGGGCGATGACAGCATTCATGAAATCTGTAAAATCTGCCTGCTCTTGTGATCATTTTAACCTCGCACTGTGGTATTGATCGATGCACATTCACAAGTCTCTGCAACGTATGAATATTAGCATTTGTCTGATCGCATTCAGTTCCAATGTGGTAATACCCTTTCCACTGATGTGGATTCCACTAAACACACAAATTTTTGTCTTACCATGTAGACCAAGAGTACTTTTTTCATATGCCTGATTAAAAGTTCATACTTCTTATGCTTGATAGCACTTGCTAAAATTGCTTTGGTGCACGTTATATGCAACCAATCAAATTGGATGTACATGTATATGCTCAAATGATTCAATGAACATAAATGTGAGAATGAAGATTTTCTACTTACATTGGATACCATTTGCTCCTAAAGATTTCTATTATAAACTGGTAACTTTTGTGCTATCCAAAAGTAGCGGGCAACAAGCAAACACTTCGGTTTGAAAGTTGAGAAACTTTGTCTGCAGGCATCTCTCCATGCAGGTGTAAAGGCTTTTTTTCCTCTTCGGAAGGTTATAGATGATAGGCACATCTTTAAAGATGAGCTACTTTTCTACATCCAAGATGGTACTTATGCTAGTGATAAGTCACTCAAAACACATGCTACTAAATATATGCATTCACTAGTTGTGGAAAGACCTCAGGGATCAGGCACCTTAGACTCATTCATACTCTCTCCCTATCGGAATGAATCTGATGATATAGTTCACGGATTTCCAAATGACTACTTGGATACTTTGCCTGATAGCAGTTGTTACTCAGAAAGTGAAATATATGGTTTATATCCAGTTGCCGATGATATACCTGGGCCTGAAACTTTGCCCACTGAACTTGGAAGAGGTATTGCAGCAAGTACTCCAATGCCACTTTCTGACACATCTGATGTGACCAATAATGGATTCTCAGATCTTAAAGAAAATGTTGAGAATTTTATAACTGGAATTAATCAATCTGTAGATGCATCACTAGGAAGAGCTGAAGATGCTGTGCAGAGCACTTACAACACACTTAAGATGTCTTTTACGGATGCAATTGAAAGCTTCACACAATCAATCGAAAGTGTGTTCAGTACTTCTCTTTCTTCGGTGTATAACTCCAAAGAACAAGCTGGTGGTAAATTGACAGGATTCTCTAGTATGTTTAAGGAAAATGTGCATGGAGTAGGTGGTCTAGCTATTGACACTCTGAGGCGAGCAATTGTTATGCTGGAGGATTCTTTGGGAAATACAGCATCATTTCTTGTATATTCTTATGGATCAGCAAAGTCATTGCTTCCACCAAATATTAAGGAGTCACTTGACTTGTCTGAGGAGAAAGCTATTCAAATTATAGAGCCGGTTGGAGCTGCTTTTCAGAAGGTATACTGGTGGATCAACATTTTACCACTTTCCAGATTCCTTTCCATAAGTGTGCATGTATAATGTCCAACAGTGTGAACACTGCATGCCATGATGCAGGTGTATGCCATTATTGAAGGGTTCGAGAAAATTCTTGGTTTGGATCCTACTGATCCAATTGTCCAGTTTGTACTTTTCTTTGGCAGCTCGGCTGCTATAGGGTAACTGCAAAATTTCTTTTTATCGTTTTCCTTCCATGGATCTCATATAATTCTTGATCAGTTAAAAAATTTATCTCCAATTTATCTGCAGAACATCTTACTGGTTTTCCAAATACGGTGGATACTCTGGTGATTTGACTCCTGAAACAACTTTTATGCTTCTGAAAGATGAACGGGATGCTGTACTTATTGATGTCCGGCCTGAGGCAAGAGACTGTAAATTTCACAAGCCTTTTCTTTTCTTCTGTTGTTCCTGCTAGACTTAAGCAGTCTATGTTAGTTGTTGTATACTGGATTCTACAATGCTTCTTGTTATTTTTTATTTTATTTTCCCCATGATAGAAAGTGCCGTAAATTTCTCTCCATGGATCAAAATCTGTAAAACCTTTTTCAGACACAATGATTCAGAGGTATATGGAACTTTTGATTTTGTGTGAGGTATAGAAGGAATAATGTAGAGTATATAGCGAATGTATGCCTGGTTACAGTTATATGGTTCATGTAGGATCTAAGGGAGCGAGATGGTGTTCCTGATTTGCGAAGAGGTGCCAGATCTAAATATGCAAGTGTGGTCCTTCCTGAGGTATGTTGGCAGTTATTTCTTTTCATTTTTCTTTAAGGGCAATTAAAGCTTCACTCATTGTTATAGTATGATTTTACTTCTTTCTCAGATTGATGGTTCAGTAAGGAAACTGCTACGGGGTGGGAGAGAAGTCGATTATTCTTTAATTGCAGCTGTCATCCGCAGCTTGAAAATTATAAAAGTACTGTACCTTTTAGTGACAAGTAGTTACAACATCAAATTTTCCTTTCTACGTCATAGGTATTCAGTGTGGTTCTTGTTTTCCTCAAATGTGTAGAATGAGGCAAAGGTCATTGTTATGGATGCTAATGGTGGTCATTCTAAAGCCATTGCTAGATCCTTGAAGAAACTTGGTGTAAAGGCAAGCACTAAACAATTTGTCTCAAAAGTGTTTTCATTGTCCAGTGATTACAATCTAATGCAATGACCTTGTGTAACTGACACACCTGGAAATAGAATCCTTACTTGGTTCAAGGTGGCTTCCAATCTTGGGTCAAGAATGGTCTCCGCATTAAAGAGCTAAAACCCGAGACCGCATTGACATTACTGAATGAGGTATGACAAAATTCATTAGGACTTGCATCATTATTCATCTTTGCACTTCACTAAATCTGGATCTTTCTTAACTCTTTCGTTCTGAAAACTTTCCAAAGAATCAGAATTTTAGTTCTTTAAAAATCTGTATCTTATGGCTTGAGTTAAAATTAATGATCCTACTTATTAATATTGGTGGATGAATTCCCTTTTTATCAACAAATGTTAGACAAAAGTTCTTTTTCCCGAAATAATTATAAATGTGGCATCATTCATAATCATGGAGATAGCTTTGATGAAAACTTAGTTTCTGCATGTACTCACACATTTCATTTAGAATGTGTGCAGGAAGCTGAGGCAATCATTGAAGATATTAAGCCTACCCCAACACTTGTTATTGGATATGTCGTGGTAAGATGGTTGATACCTCTCCTTTTAACGATTAAGCCTTCCAAATTCCTAGCTGTTCTAGTACCAATTTTGCATGATCGATTTTGAGTCAATTTATTTAATATGTATTCAACATGCTCCATCAGACAATTTTACTTTCAAATTAAATGCTTTAGTTTTGGACCACTTAATTAGATTACTGATTTCTTTTTTGTGCGTATATGGCCAGGGCATTTCTGCAGCCATCTACGCTCTGCTAGGTAAGCATCATTTAGAATGAGATAAAAGGTAATTTGTGATAACCACTTTGCTTTCTGATCCCGGAGATAGCTTTAACATGAGCTATGGACAAACCAAGCTGGACTAAGCAAGAGATAGACACATTTTCTACTATCATATCAGATAAACAACCACACTTATTGTCATTAAAACAATAGCCTACTTAATTCACTTCATAACTCCTTGTAAGTTCAAGCCTAATAACTACAATCTTTGAATTTCCTTCACAATCGCAAACTTTTCCATCCTATTAAAGTGCATTCATTCAGTAGCTGTTAACAATAAGTTACAGTCACTGATTGTATACATATTTGTACTTCTTTTTTGTCATAAGAAGTACTTTAATGTGAGTAATGTTGTTGAGACAGTATTGTGATTTTATATGAGCAAATATATCAAGAGTAAAATCTTTGCTTGTTGATCTGTCAGTGCATACAACCATATCTTAAAAGACAGAGGATTGGAAAAAGTAGTCTAGTTAGGCTAATGATTTCTTATCAAGATCACACTCCTTCGGAATACTAAATATGAAATAATCATTATGGCACCAAAACCTCTCATTTTCAGCATGTTTCCAACTAATTTGTACTTTGGTTGCAGAGTGGGAGAAGACACTGCAAGTTATTGGTATTATTGGCCTTGGGCAGGTACCATTCTTCTGTAAATGGGTTTCACACTTATGCAATAATTTTCAATAGGAACTTTATACCCGTTCTGGTAGATGATACTTTCTGGCAACCACATCCACTGCTAGCCACATCTTCTGTAAATGGGTTTCACGCTTCTGCAATAATTTGCAATATGAACTCTATACCCGTTCTGATAGATGATAATTTCTGGCAACCACATCCACTGCTAACTATAATAGGATTCAATTATATATTGGTGTTGTGTGTCTGCCAAAGGACCATTCTTGTTGTTCAATATGTTGCTTGTGGACTTATTCTTGGATATAAATTATAGAATTGAAGATACACCAAAATGGAAATCATTTAATAAAAACAGTTACTAATGATATTACCAGAAGCAGGTTGATTCGGATTTATGCCATATCCACCATAGAACAATAGCTTTAGGAGCATGCAGATATGCTGAATGCCAAAACTAGAAATGCTAGACAGCTAATATAATTAATGTAATATATCTTGCTTCTTCATGTCTTTGTGCCTTCTTGTTCAAGTTACTTCTTATCACTGAAACATTTATCTAATGAGGCTAAAATGGGCCATTTAAAGCATGATAACAAAATGAAGTTGATGTGTTGGAGCACTCTTTACGGTACACTTTTTTATTGTTCAATGAACATAGTTGGTTGTAGGATTACCTTTGCAGAATTATGACTTGTTTTGTTAAAATATTGGAAGCCTTAAAGTGACAGGATTATTTATATTCCTGGTCTTTAATTCTTGTTAATTTTTTGTTCCCTTCAACATTTTTATACTTATTATGCCCCTCTTATTTAGGTTTGCATGATTCTCTTGCATGCCTTTATGATTACCCACCATTACGCAACCACTGGTTATCCACTAACATATGTCATTTCTACTTATTTTGTAGAGTCTCTATCGAAGGGTGGCTTCATATGATGATTCTAAGGATTTGAAGAAAGATGTTGGGTAAACTTAATGTTGTCGCTTGCCTGATATATCTCAATACATGCTAACCCTAATTCTTAGTTACCATCAAGAAAAATTGGGCGCAAAAATATGAACACTATTTTTTTTAACCTAATCAGGACTGGCAGATAATTCATGAAATTCAAATGAAAAATATCAATCTAACTTAGAAAATGATAGACAGGAAACAAATTTGTCTATCAATGAAGAATGCTATACTACGCATACTTTCTCTCTTTCCTTTATGAGAGTTTAGTCTGACAATTAACCAAACCATTTTTTTGAGATTTCTGTTCTCCAGTGCTTAAGTACGATGTAGGCCTATTCTCATTTACTCCATGCTGCTTGCCTTTGTTACCTTACCAAACAATAAAGTACAAGTATTGTGAGCATTACATGGTTTCTAATGCTTGACTTAATCAACAGTTGAACATAGATAGTTATCCAAACTGGTTGTTGTTTCAATCTAGACAGTGTAACTTGAAGTCCTGTATGCTTTTTATTTCAGGTTGTTGCTGTCTCCAGTGCGACTCGGAGCTCAAGCATTCTCATGGGCAGCCACAAGACTAGAGCCGAACAAGTTTGGCCTACCGACATCGCCCTCATCAACCGCTGTGCGCGATCGTGTCGTGCAAGCAGCTGCAAAGCATGAATCCCAACCATCCGATACCAACGAACCGAAAGGGCTGCCACAAGAATCAGTGATTCAGACTAATGAGAATCAAGTGTCGGAAGCATGACACTGTTTTTTTTTTGCTTCTGTATATAGGCAACAACGAGACTTTCCTCAGCTTTTGCAGTCTTAACTTGTTGTATGTCAAGTGCTTAATCCTGATGCTGATACTCACTAGTATGTAAAGTGATTTCCAAAGTGCTTAGACTACTTGAAACCAGGATTCATAAGTTTAAATGTGATCGATTGTTTATGGATCAGTTGATGTCTATTGTTTTGGTTTCCTATCTCTTATCTGCTATAACTTGAAAGGCATGTATCCACAACACCTTATATGTAAAGACAAGATCAAATCAGTGGATCTTTTTCTCCTTTTTTTTCATTTTTTTTTGAGAAAATTCATCAAGATCTAAATTCTAATCCAAAAACATGCTGTCATAAACAAAAGATGTTTTTGTTGTTTTGTTGAGAAGATTAATCAAGACCAGAACTACAAAACAATCCCAAACAAGCAACAAGGCAACATAAATGATAAGGAGATGAACACCAGAAACATGAACAAGGCAGTAGGAAATCACAACAAGAACAGAAGGAAGGAATCACGTAACTCCCAACCAGCAAAACTATATGAAGCTGCTCCTCCTGCCGGCAACAGCTCCCACAGGCAGCGACACAATGGAGTCCACGCTCATGCCGCCCACAGACTGCGTGGACCTGTGCCTCCCTTGTCTTCCCGTGCTCTTTGATCCACAACACCCGCCACCGCTAATGGTTTCCTTGCCGGCAAACAGGGAGCCTATGCTCTGACCCAACCCGAACGAGAACCGCTTCTTCTTCGGCTCCTGCACAGACACGAACGCGCGGTCGTTCCTCACCTTGGCCTTGGCCGAGGCGGTGGGCGCCATGTAGTTGGGCACGGCGAAGGTCGGGCAGCTCGTGAGGCTGGCGTCGTCGGCGTCCGCGGGCCTCAGGCGCGTGTAGTGGCCGCGGTGCGGCCGGCGGGGGCCGGGTGTGGCTCTGGGACGTATGGCGGCCGGCGAGCGCGGCGTTTGAGGACGCGGCGCTCGGACAGGCGGCGCCGGTTCGGGGTTGTCGGAGGAGGGGTGTTGGCTCTCGAGCCATGTCCACCACCAGGGTGCGCTGCCGGAGCGGAGGCCGGTCAGCATGGCCTCGGCCGACCTGGGCGTCACCTTCAGTAGCTGCGCGAAGAGTCCCGTAAAGAGGTCAGAGCTGTGATTCTAACCTGTTATTACTGTTGATGTTGCATGCAATCTGGACGCTGCCACAATTCATTATGAGCTCTTAGATCAATTAGAAACAAGCAAAGCTTCAATTTGCATGATCTTTGTCAGGTAACAAAATTGCCTTGTGGGGATGGTGAATTACTAGAACTCCGCATATTAGAACCAAAATTGATGATTACGTTGATGGATTATTGCAAGCAATGTGTTATAGTAGGAAGTTTGTGACTCCAGCGAGGGAAGAGTACCTGGTGGGTGTAAGCATAGGCCAATGCCCTCTCCCTCTTGATGACTGCCTCCACCTTGTTCCGCATCCTTGCTTCCAGAGCCTCTCTTGTGAGAACGCTATGATCCCATTCTTCACGGGCTTCTTCTTCAGTCTGCAAGACACCCACACACAAAGTCAGCAGACTCTGCTTCTAGATTACCTACTCATGGTGATTTCTCACTTGGTGAGCAGCACTCCACTTGCCGAAGTTGCTCTCCGTGTCCTTCTCACACTTTGGTGAAGTCTTGTGGAGTTGAAGACTTCTGCTCTCCATCATCTGCAGCCTATTAGCTCGTATCTGCAGCTGTATTCGAACAAGCATCTGCATGCATCTCATTGTGTTCATCGTCTGGCGCTTCACATTCTGCCCTCTCATGGCTCTTTGAAGTCTCATTAGCCCCTTCAGTGTGTGGTAGCTCCGCCGAGCCTGCTTCATGGAAGGGAATGTGTTGCTATCTTCTCTTAAGCTCACACGAGGTTATATGCCTAGACTTGGTCAATAAGCTTGTTGTTTAAATTCGTACATGCAAATGGAATTTGGATGCTATAACGAATGACATGAGTTCTTATGATCATACTCTCATTTTTTACAGCAGAGAAATACTACTTTTTGCTTGATTTCTTCTACATCTACGTTCTAATGTTAATTAAATGCTATGATGAGCTTACCTGATGACCTCTATAGGCTGCTTGAATCTTGATTGCTGAAATATGAGCGTAGTTTGGGATCATTGTTTGTTTTCTTGCAGCTGGTATAGATTGTTGAACCTTCTTGGAGGGCCTTGAGTGCACTCCGTCCTGCTGCTGCTGCTCACTCTCAGCATCTTCCAAGATCTTCTCGATGCTGCTTGGTTCTCTCTGCAGGGGAATGAAGGAATTGGTTTCACCATGCTTGGATTTTCCAAAAGGCCACCTTTTCTTCTCCCTTGTGAGTTTCTTATCTGAACCCTACATTGATAAAGACTTCTTTAGATGTATTATCAAGTTCATTACCATGAACTTTCATGATTGAGAGATCAAACAAGATTAACGAATATATTTGCTCGCTGTGGTGGATTGAATAGAATTTCCTTGCAATCCAGTAGTATAGCAAAAATGGCAGCAGAATACCTCGTGCAGCAGATAGAATTATTAATCTAACATCCATTGGAATATACCTGTTCACCTATATCATATATTTTTGAAGTTCTGCCTCATTCTTTATCTATCTTGTGTTACCAAGAGATGTAACAGAGTTCCATATTGTTAATGCATGATATTGTTTTGGTAATTGTTGGATTGAAATTTCTCTACAATCTTGTTGTCCTTGAAGCAATCTTTGGGCTGCCAAGTATTGGATATCACATGCAAGAGATGGATAATCAGCTTCATGTCAAATTGTCAATTATTGGGTCTCTTATAGATGTGGAACTCCCGGAACAGTCATTAAGGTAGTTAATTCTTCCAGACATTCTGGCTGAGGAAACCTTAAGTTCAACTTACTTGGATCTGAACTCTTGCATCAACAAATTTATCCCTGGAGCTTGAAGTGAATGCTCTTTTTATAACAGAAAACCAACTTGATTTCTTGCCCATCTCTTTGTTATTTCGAGTCCGACCATAGAAATACCTGAAATGCATGCGACATGCAAACTTTTAGATGTTTAGGGTGATAGCACTATTCAATATCTTCAGATAATATTATTAATAATTAGAACTTTTTTTTTCTCCAACCTGCAAAGAACACTAAAACTGGCCGCAAAGAAAGTTTATATTAGTATGATAGTCTTCTTGATTGCTTAAAGAAAAATCAAAAGTGAATCATATTTGTAGTTTTTTTTCCTCTCCCAATCAAGCAGTTTTTCTTTTTCTGGAAGAAAGATTTCTTATTCTTATGGTACTGTAATCAATTGCATTACGGAACATCTGTCTGGCCTTAGCATCCTGTTGGCAAACTATGTATTGTACTAAAATTTCATAGATCTTCACCTTTTTTTTTACTTGTTCTTATGGGCTTTTCCTAAGACACTTTCTGCACCATGCAAGTTAATCAAAAGAGCTTCATCTAAAATGAGGAGAACGCAAAGCTGGAATGCTCCTTTTTCCCTTTAAAAATTGTTCCCTCTTAGAACAGATAATGGAGAAATACAATTTCAGACTTGTAACTTTCCAAATCAAAGTCTCTGAAAAAGGGTAAAGGAAACTTTAAGTTTCAATTATTGTCTTGTTCAGACTTTCAAAGAGTGTACGACCATAATTTGTTTATTACTAAACTTCAAAGGAAAACATTGAGAAGTTATAGGTTTACAATCACAAGCAGTCCTTGATTAAGATTATGAATGTAATTCACCTCGTAGTATTTGGCTGTTTCATTATTTATTCCATTATGCAGACAATAACTGAATTGTTTCTTTCCTGTTATAGTCTTTTAAATTTCTACTGCCACTACGAAAGCATTGCCTCTGGAGAAAAGAAATTTTAGTCTGATGAGAACCATTTTTGCACAGTAATGTGTAGCTTATAGAATTCTAGTTAATGTACTACTCCTGAAATTAGATGAAGAAACCCTTGAAGTTGAATGATAGATGACACTAAAAAAACTTGATTACTACATAATGTTGACAGTTTTAAACAAACTTTAAGGCCAATCAGAAAATAAATTTTCTTCCTATTCACATCCTCCTTATAAAAATCTGATGGTTTACAGCCATTATGACAGTTAACTGTCAAGTCCAATTAATTCAACCCATGCACTGAGTAGATTTGCAGATATTATAGAACTGCAATTGAAGTTTCACTCATCAACTGAACTATATCTTCGGAAATTTTTGTAAAAAAGAAAATTAACTTGATGTAGTTTCCATTCTAGTAAGAACTGTAGATCAATATAGGAAGGTTTACATTTCTACCTTGGCACACTCCAGGAACTACTTCACTAGCAAAATCATTCGGCTGCAGAAGAAGATGGAGATATGGCTTGAGCTTGGAATATCACTTCACCATAGAGAAACTGCTCTTCTGCCAAGGAACTATATATATATGTATATATATGCAAGGCTGGCTTGGTTTTTCTCATTCAATGTGCTTGGCATCTGGTTCTTCCTTGCATGGATTAAGGTCCTTTTGACCTCTGTCTCTCTTTCAACTTTTTCTAAGTGCAGGTTGTTCTATAACACTCTTTTGGATTGATGAGGAAGAGAACAATCACTTCATGGCCCCAAACCAACTTTACTTCAATAGAAAGCCTTCTGAAGACAGCTATAGGCACTTGAGAAACTGTTGAGGTTGCTTCCCTTTTTTCAGTAGAATTGAGACACTAGGCAAATAAATGTCAGTGGAGTCCTATAGAAGTTTACTATGTCAAGTTGGTCCAAAGATTCAAAGCCAAGGTGTTTTAGATCCTTCCCTTGTATTTGGAGCATGTGGTGACTCATCTGAATGCCCATTATAATACTTTGCCTGCAATCATTGGTGGGTTTTCAGGTCTTGTATATCTTTAATATGACATGAACACGGTGTGGACAAACTCTGGAAAACTTTAATATGACAAGTTGTATAAGTTGCACACCTGTAGACGAACTCCTGAAGAAAAAGAAGAACAACATAGGATCAGTGTGCTGGACCAACCTAACCAAATAAAATGGCCTCTCTTTGATCAACCATCAATTGTATCATCTGAAACATTATCAAGAGTTTTAGTCACAGAAATCACCTCTCATACCTATAATTCTTTTATTTTTCATTTGCGTTGCAGGTTAGGAAGCAACCTGAGGTGTTCATCTGGATGCCTTAGAGGAGAACACAAGGCAAAATATAGGATGTTTGCTTATAAGCTACTCAAGATAAAGGAAGCATGAATCTTGACAAAGAAGGGTGGATCCCTCATCCAAATGGCCTGTTTAGTTTCCAGGGAAGTTATTAACTATCGTAGGTTCATCATACTCATTGTTACTGTTCTTGAATCATCAGTATGTCTGTCTCTGGAATATCTTTGCAAAAGGATTAGTTCATTGACATGACACATCATTAGGTGCTGATCACCTTGTTTTAACTGATAATCCTCATCAGAGTACGGCATTACATTGTCCTGAACTCCTGATTGCCTTATGTACTAACCGCGGCGTTTCATTTTCATTTCCTTGTCAACTAGATTAACAAAGCATACCTTTTGAGGCATATAATAAACTTTTGTAAGATCCCTATTTTGTCAGCCACCTTTTCTCTCCAAAACAAAGTTTTGAGACTCAGATCAGTTTTGGCATTTATCTCAGCATTATTGGAAACATAAGATTTATGCAAAGTCCAGGGTTCATCATTCTCTAATACGAGGTAATTTATGTCTGAGCTTATCTTACATGCAGCATTAGCTTTGCTGGGTACTCAACTTTTTCGAAGTACAAAGAAAAGGTTATGTTGTTTTGGTCTTCAACATTCTTGAATCAAATACCTTTGTCAGTGTAGATTATACTAAAATTCTCTTGATCTTACATAAATGATCTTTTTTCTGAATCTGAATCTGAATCTGAATCCTACTACTGCTGTTATTATTTATTTTTCCTGAGAAGGAAACTTTGTGGACTAATAAACTAGACATAGGTCGTCAACAAAAGAAAGGCAGATGCTTTTGGAAAAAGAAACAGATGGTGATGACACTGTCAAACACTAATCAAACTAATGCATCTTTTTTTCTTCTTTTAGGTTCATCACTTCCACTGGAGTGTGTGAACTTTGCAGTTCATGTGTATGTAGTGCATTCCATCCTGTTCTAAAGGTATGTAACATCATTGGTTGTAGATTCCTCTTGATCATGGCACTTGTATCATCATCATCATCCTCCTCCATTATGACACCACATAAAACCAGTGCTTCTTTTATCTTACCTGGTAGTATATAGTGCTTCTCTACCTAATGTTTGGATTAATTTGGGCAGTAGAAAGGCAAGGCATTTCAATCAACTACATGATGAAGACTCGTAGCTTTTGGGTCATGGCTGACCAAGTGTAGTGCTCTCATGATGAGGACTTGCCAGAATCCAGCCAGCGAAGGGGATGATGATATGGTTCCTTTGCAATCACAACAACATCTCAGACATGAGGCAGAACCATATGAAATCGGCCCGGTTTCTATTTCATTTTCCCTAGAACCCGTGTTTTCGGAACCGCGATTAGCTCTAACATGAGGTTGTAATAAAAATTACACAAGGAATTTTTTTTTATTTTCATTTATCCTTTTCAGTTAAATCATATTAATGGAAAATTATTAATTTCTCAGTTATTGTTTACTGGAAGGGTACAAATAGAAATTTACTGTTGAATCGGTTAATTTTGGATGTATATTGCAGACAATTTTCTATTTTATATGAACTTATGCACACATGGTATTTGAAACTAACTTATTAAACAATATATAGAGTGCTGAAATTAAACTGAAAAATGGCTTTAGAATTATATATATTTATAGATAAATTTCTCCTTTTTTTTTCTTTTTTGTAAATGATAAGTGAGAAAGACGAGATCCGAACTCTCTGTTTCTAATTCCCTTTCTATCGGTTTATTACGAGATAGATTATGTTTTGTTGCTAATGGACCAAAATAAACTTCCAACACACAACTTTAATCTCCAGCTTTATTCAAACACTTGGTGAGCGAGCTACTACAGCTCCCAAGCTTGGCAGAAATGGTGGCAGCAATCTGCATCGATCTAAAGTTACAGGTGGTCTCAAAAATGGTTCTTCACTTGGACTTCGGGTAATGAGCATTCGTGAACCTGCAGTTACGCCTTATCTCCCCCTTACTTCCGGTCAACACCCCGATGCTGCCCATCCGGCTGATGGCCAGGGCGAAGTAGCGGCTGAAGTCGTCGAACTCGTAAGCGAACTCGCTGGCGATGCGCACGCCATCCTTGGATGCGAGGAACTGCTGATCTATCCCGAGCACGGCTTGGTTGTCGAGCACCCGGGAGTAGTAGGAGCTCTCGAAGGTGAAGTTGCCGCCGGAGTGTGGGTTTAGGAACACGGTCGGATCGGATTGGTCCGGTGCGTACCTGTATGGGCACGTCTTCGATAGTTGTCTTGCGAACCTGCAGTCCATCTGGTCGTCGGGCAGTCCTGTGTCGTTGAAGTTGTAGATCCTGTCGTGGACGTACCGGCAGTGAGTCACTCCCATGGTGTGAGCACCTGCAAATAGAGAAGTTTGGACGACCAACAAGAAGAAGAAGAAGAAGAAGAAAAGGGTGGTGGCAGATCAACCATCGAACCTAGGAGAGTCCCAAGATCGAGCACATCGAGACCGCGAGACTTGAAATATGAGAGGGCATCATCCCAAGAGATGGAGGGTGGTGGCAGGTCAACCATCTTCGCATCCGATTCATACCCGTCCCTTCTTCCGGTGAAGACTGGGTACTTCCATCCTCCTGCCTGCAACAGCCAAAGCTTAGAACAGGGTGCAACATTCACCATATAAATATATCGTATCCATTAAATTAACCCCATATATATATATATATACGTGTCTATGGTAGACGGTATATATACCAATGCCACTGCATCCCTGGTGGCGAGGTGGAGTATGTCGGCGCACGACACAACGCCGGGGCATTTGGACTCCAACTTGTGCTTGATCGCGTCGATGACGTCAAACCCCCTCAATCCCGCGTTCTGTGGTGCCTCCTTCTCCGATCCCTTCCCATCCAATAGAATCGAAGCGTCACAACCCTGCAACAAAAGGCATCGCGTTGGATCGCATGCAGAAGAAGGAAGTCGAGCTGCAGAGTGGGTACCTTAATGAAGCAGTCGGAGTAGACGACGCGGAGGAGAGCGGGAGTAATGGACCGGTCGTTCACCCACGCCTTGCGAACCGCTCTCGTTATCAGCTTCTCTGCCTTGGTGCACTGCGTATTCTTACTGTAGTAATGGAGCACCAGGCCATTCAAAGGCAACTTGGTGCCGCCCTCCGCTACGTGCGAGCACGTCGCCCATAAGCCGAGCACCACGAGCACTAGAAGCCGCTCTCTGCTGCACCACATCGTATCTTCTTGTCCTTCCAAAAAGAACTGATCAAATGTATATATAGACGGCATGGGGAGATGAGATCGAGGAGCTTTGGTGGATCCTAAGAGGGGGGCGATGAATGCAGCAGTAAAAGAGGGTGTAGAGATCCAAGGAGAGTCGCCTCATCTTTTGACTGGGATGAGATCGATTGAAGAGCAGCTTGGGGTGATGTGTAGGAGGGTGCGCCTGCGGGGAAGCCTCTCGTTCATGCCACTGTCATGTTAGGTGGGCGGCGGCGGCGGCACGCCAACGGTGGGAGATGTGCGCGTTTCACGACGACGTTTCACGTGTGGAGATCTTGAAGACTCCTTTGTGAGGGGAATCGAGGAAAACAAGCTGTGTCCACCTATTGCATTGCATGTGAATAGAGATGATGGCAGTGAGTACAATACGTGATTGATATGGCTCCAACCATTTTTTAGGAATATTCCTTTAGCATTTTATAAGTAAAAAAAAATTAAAACTTAATATCTTTAATTGACTTGAGCAACGGAGAAACATTATATGCATACTAATTGCTGACTAGCATAGATATATCTTAAAATATCATTGTGTGCATGAACTGATTGGTGACTTGTTTGTCACAAAAGACCATCCTGTTTATGATGCATTAATGTTAAATTCCTCAAATCAAATATTGAACCAGTTGATCAGATTAGGAAAATCAGGAATCACATACTCAACCATTGTTTGATCCACTAATTAACCCTTTTGAATCTTATGAAATCTAAAATTAATTTTTTTATTTTTATCATAGATATTTGTACTTTTAAGGTTTTTACTACTGTTTATTATTAAAATAAATAATTTTTATTTTTATTTTTTTAAATATTAGTTGATTAAAAAAAACTGTTATTCTTTAATCTGCTTAACGTGTCTTTTTATTAACATTCTTGTCATCTTCTTTTATTATACTATAAAAATATTCATATTTTCAGTGTAATATGTAAAAAAATTTATATTTGTTATTAAAAATTTTAAATCTATGACCCAATTTATTAAACTGTCAATTCAAATAATGGTTGGATGTGTATGACTTGATGGAGGTCTTAGTCGTAATAGTTATATTTTAGTTTGAACTTTGAAATGTTTTACATATGTGGAGATATTTTTAATAATTTTTAAATATTATATATTTTAATCTTATATATTTTAGGTTTTGATAATAAAATATTTATAATTAAACATCAAAATTGATAAGAAAAATATTGTCAACTAATCACTACCTGACATATGGCCATATGATACTCTAGTTGATATAGGAGGACAAGACTTCTTTTGTTCACCCGGATGGACATAAGTCTAAAGGAGATTGTTACAGGTTGTCTCCCACCACTATCTCTCATTATAAGTTGTCATCTCAAGAAATATTTTATGAGATATCCTCTTCTATTTTACTCAATATAAAAAATTATTTTCAACACAAATAAATGAGACCAAATATTTTTTACAATTTTAATCAATCATCTCGGACTAACTTGAGCGTCAGAAAGTCTAAGTTGGACCATTGCTAACACTAATCTTTATATAGATCACCCTTGGAGCCGTGAGCACTGCCACCTCAAACTTAGAAAAGCTCCAAAGACACCTTGGTGGTATCTAATCCTTCTTGCACATATGGACTCAAATTACGTCGGGCTAATTAGGATGTCACAAATTCTTCCCATAACATTTTGACACTAGAAGAAGGGCTTATGTCACAGAAACGTCAGTTCGTCGACCTACTAAATAAGCATTCAAGCCAGGAGGCTCCACCTCCAACCCATAGTATATTCACTCATATGGGACCTTGGCACATCCACCTCAGGGGACAACATATGTTCAATGACCCAAGCCTCTCTCCCTTAGAAATGACCCCGACCTATATGCTCATCTTAACTAAGGTCTTTTTGAACCTCATTCAATAAGTGCGGACATTGATAGGGATAATACTAACCATCACCTCGAACTTAACTTAGTTAGTCCAGTCGATGGTGCCTCCAGCTCCGACGTAGTCCATAGTACCATCGATGTTTAACAAGATTCCTTGACTCAATGTGGCATCGACCCCCAAGAATGCTTGAGGCCCATTGAGCCCTCAGTAGTGGGGGCAACTCGATCATTGAATATGGAGTTCAACGAACCTCACTATCCTTGAGTTCTCTGAGGAGGTTAAGTCATACTTGGCCGACCTACGTACGTCAGGCTCTTTGAGAAGGTCGGATAGGCTTGGCCAACTTATGTATCTTAAGCTCTCTAAGGAGGTCGGGTCAAGCTTAGCCAACCTTAGGCTTTCGAAGGAAGTTAGGTCGAGCTTGGTCCACCTACACACCTTGGGTTCTTTGAGGAGGTCAGGCTTGGTCCACCTATACACCTTGGGTTCTTTAAGGAGGTCGGGCTTGGTCCACCTATACACCTTGGGTTCTTTGAGGAGGTCGGGTCAAGCTTGGCCAACTTATGTATTGTGGGAGTTTAGTAAAATGATGATCTCTCGAGATGTGTCTTGTTATTAAGATGCTCAATGCATCAGGCATATTTTGGATGCTTACCTCCGTAGGGCCACATTGGGTGTCATTGAGATGCTCATTCTCGAGGAAAGAGCATTAGACATTTTTAGACGCTCACCCTATAGGGGTGCATTGGGTAATGTTGAGATGCTCACCCCCAAGAAAGGCACATCGAGCATTTTAAACACTCACTCCCGTAAGGACATGTTAGTGTCGTTGAGATGTTTACCCTCGAGGAGGGTGCATCAAGCTTTTTTGGGTACTCACCCCAATAGGGGTGCCTTGGGTAATGTTGAGATGTTTATCACTTAGGAGGGCATATCAAACATCTTTGAACACTCACCCTTATAGGGACATGTCGATGCCATTGAGATGCCCATCGCCAAAGAGGCAGTGCATCAGTTGTCTTGTTTTTCATGATCATGTCATCCACGTAGGCCTCTACATTTTTTTCTCATTTGATGCTTGAATATTTTATTCACTATCTTTTAGTAGATTGCTTCAGTGTTCTTCAACTCGATCGCAATATATTTATTGACTAGTAATTAATGAGATGTACTCTCGATCTTTCAAGGCCATCTTGACATGGTTGTATCATGAAAAGGTATTCATGAATGTTAATAGCTCATGACTCATGATTGCATTAACCAATTGGTCAATCCAAGGGAGAAGATAACTATCCTTTAGATATGCCTTATGGAAATCAATATAATCAATACACATCTATCGATTTTCAGTAGATTTTTTAATAAGTAGAACCTTGGTAAGCCACTTGGGGTATTGCACCTCAAAAATAAATATAGCACCAACCACTTATCTACTTCATCGTTGATGGCTTGCTAATGATTGAAGGTAAACTTCTCAGACCTCTACTTCATTAGGTGCATCTCGGGTGAGATATTCAGGTGGTGGTCGCTCCTACTTCGTCCTCTTGTGTGACTTCTCATACTTGCTCGGGACCATCGCCGCAGCGGCTATATATTAATTGGCCCTTTGGAGTATCTTGGGTACTATTGTCAGCAGTCTCTTTATCAACGATCATAAGTGTCGGAAGAGTCTAAGTCTCATCATAAAGGTTTGTATGAGGAGCGATAGATGGCCATCAACTATGCCTCGAATTTTATTTGTTAATCGGGAGATAAAATTCGAGAGCGTCTCTTCATCCCCCTTGCCGAAGTCTTAGAAGGGTTGTTTCAGAGTGTCAAAGGCATACATTCCCAATGGCTTGATGTGCTTGACTATGTTGGTATAGCCATCAAATGCCTCTAAGGTTCGGAGTTAGAAGTTGGCAAGTAAAAACTCCTCTTGGATCTTTTGAATGAATGGTGATTGACTTGAGGTGAGGTCGATTAAGTCTTCTCTCTTGGATAGTTGAAACTCTCGACGTATGCCCTCCAAGCGTTAGTCCATCTACTATAATTGAGCCCAAAGGGTATCTTTCGTGGAGTCTATGGATTGTGCCTCGAACTCGAGTATGGCGAACCAAATATAGTGAGGTTTGCAAAACTCCATAGTCGAGGATCGAGTTGCCCCCTTTATTGGGGGCTTGATGGGTCTTAGACATTCTTGGGGGGTCAGTGCCACATCGGGTCAGGGAATCTTATTAGCGTTGGTGATACTACGAATTATGATGGGGCTGGAGGCACCGTCGACTAGACTAGTTGAGGTAAATTCAAGAAGCTAGTTTCAACTAAACTAGTTGAGGTAGATTCGACTAGACTAGTTGAGGTAGATTCAAGAAGTTGGTTTGTATCATCCCCATCAATGTTTGCACTTGTTAAGTAAGGTTAAGAATGACCTCGATTAAGACAAGTATATGTGTCGAGATCATTTTTAAGGGAGAGAAGTCTAGGCTATTGAATAGATGCTAGTATCGTATCAGGATATGCATCAAGATTTAGAAATGTTGACTACTATTTCCCATGAGTGAATGTATTATGGATCGGGGGTGGAGCCTCCTCATTCGAATGCTAGTTGAGTGGGTCGACGGGCTAACTCTCCTACAACATAGACCCTTATTCTAGTGTTAAAATATTAGGGGAAGAATTGATGATATCATAGTCAAGTTGATATGGTTTAGGTTTGTATACATAAGAAGGACGATGTGTCTTTAGAGCTCCCCGAGGTCCAAGGTGGAAGCACTCATGACTCTAGGAGTGACCTACATGAAAATCATGGTCAAGAATGAGTTTCCCACCTCAATCTCTCCGATGCTAAGTTAATCCAAGATGATGGGTAAAAATAATAAAAAAAATATATGATCTCGATTACCATGCTAAAAAATATTTTTTTATACTAAGTAAAATTAGAGAGGATATTCCATAGAATATTCCTCTAGCGGATAGCCTATAACCATATCTTTGAACTATTGTTCATTTAGACAGCAATGAGAGGCAACTTACAATCGTCTCTTTTGGACTTATATTCATGTGGGCAGACAAATGAAGTAGGTCTTATCCCCTATGCTGACAGGACTATCACATGTATATTTATATGTCAGATGATGACTGATTGATAATTTTTTTTATTATTAAATTATTTGATCCTATCTAATTAGGTAAAACATATTATAGATATAATTAAATTTTGATTATGATTATCAATCGATAGAAATGATGCTTAATTATGATAGGATTCCTTATAAGATGGACTTTCCTAATTATTTATCTTATACACCATATTCTTGCTTATAAAAAGATAAAATATTTTAGAGATAAAATAATCGATTATTGAGATATTATAAATCTTTTCTCATCTCCCATTATCCTTAATTTATCATTCATATTTATTCGATGAATGATAGGAAGAGAAGAGAAGACAAGACAAGTATAACTTTTCTTGAGGATCGATATTCCTATGGCTTTCGAATATGATGACAATGCATATATAGATCAGATAAAAATTTTCTAAGTAGCATCGAAAGGTACATATTATAAATTTGATGTATTATTATTTGATTTTAATTTTTAATATTAAAATATTTCAGTCATTTTACACTCATATAAAAAAAATAGTAATGCGCTCAAAATTCAATAATCTACAAATATACACGTTCACAATAATTTACGAAGGCCATACATTCCAAACATTTAGCTAATTCCAGGTCAGCTTGTATCAATAAAAATTATAACGAATAAACTTTTATGATGTTTAATTTCAGCAAATGAAAAAAATATGTCTAGCAACAACTTTTCTTGGTAAATAATTGAATGACATATGTACTACATGTAATAAAGGAAAAAGAATAGTTTGAGAAGAGCCAGAAGTGAGAAGGGAGTGCTAATAGAGCCCGATAACAGAAAAGTCCGACCCGAAATTTGGGTTCGGGTAAAACATGAAGTTCAACTCGAATCTGATCCGAAACGACAAGAATGAATCCTTGATACATAAGCTTGTCGGATTCGGGTCATATTAGTACATGCAACATCAAATCCACAGCACAAATATTAAAGCAGCTTCGTCTTCTCGCCTTATCCCATCATATAATGACTAAACTACCCTCCTCAGCAGCAACCAGTGCTCCCATGGCGTGCATATATCAAACGCTAACACCAAAGGTAGGGGGGCACGATGGACTTTGAACAATTCTCTTCGATTAATGTCTCGGGGTTTCGTTTCCTCCGGTCGGCTCCGCCGGGAGCGCGCAAAGTATGTTCCTTCTTTCCTCCGTTTCGTCTTTTAGCAGACTCTCGTCTTCTCACCGACCGGCGATGCTCGCGAAGGCGTCCTCCTTGATGGCTTCCTTCTCCTGCTCTTCTCCGAGGAGGGTTTGGTCTCTTCCTCCCAATCGCCTCTTTCGTTTTTGCCATTCTTATCTTTAATCATTTATCTTTTTGTGTGGTTTCGGTTGAGATAATCTCTTGCTCCGGGCATCTGAGATATTTCCCTGCAAAGAATCGCGTGATTGATCTCGATTTCTTGTTTCTGTGTATTGTCTGTTTTGGTTCGAAAATTTATGCAGTTGATGTGTTCGGTACTGGTCGGATCTGACGTGTGCTTCTGAATTCGTGGATTTTATGGCGGATCTGTCTAGGTTTTCTTGTTTGAATTTATATGCTGATACAACTATTGGATTATCTATGCTTTTTGGCGATTGAATCCTGTGGGGATGATTCGCAGTAGTAGCAGTGGTCGCTTCGACGAGATTTGCTGATTAGTTGTGATGGAAGTGGATCAGTTAGAAATATTGTGGATGAGACATCAAGTACAAATAATCCACATTGTTAGTGTGTGCGTTCATTTGACTCAAGGATCTCACGCATTCATTGTGTACCATGACTTACAAGGGTCATACGTGAATTTCCTTGCAGCAAGGTTCTCTATGATGTTCAGATGAGTGCTTGAAGGCAAGTATGAGTAGATGGTGACAATTTTAGCAAATTACAAACTTGAGCATCCAAACGCAGAAGGGTTTTAATTTTCAAAGACTAGTGGACCAAATGAACAGAATTCATTCCAGTACTAGTCTTAGTAGCTACCCAAAGGCCATTGCCTTGGCAAATAGTGGTTTAATGGACATACAACATCTCTCTGAAAAAGGGTTCCCATGATAAGAGCAACCATAGTGTCAGGTATGTGAGGTTTTGCAAGTATATCCCCTAGAAAGCTGGCATCTTCAACAATTTTCCTGGTTGTTATTTTGAGCCATAGAAGCTGTACTGAAAGTGACTTGTGGGGGTAAGGTAATGTACACTAAATGTCCCAGAACTCCATGGTGGCAGGAGCCACTTTTTTATTAGATGCTGTGCTGTTAACTGCTATTGTTGTCTTTGCTCGAAGGCTCTTCTGCCATTACTTGAGCTGATTTTTCTTCCCGTTTGCTCATTTATGAAGCACACATGATGTTCACCACATAATGGGTTTTATCATTTTTTGTGTGTCTCGATATCAATGTAACTTCTCTTTCACAGATGAGAGGGCAACCCAGCATATGGACAAATATGAGAAAACAATGGTTTGGGAAAAAAATACTTTATGGCTTTGGAACACTAATTGTCAAACCTGTCAAAGTTTTGCATGGAGCTAATCATTTGTTGGATCTCCCTCCTTCCTTTTGCAATATTACCTCTATGGCATCCTCATTGCAAATTGAATTGGTGAGTGTCTGATGTCTTTAAAATTTTGCTTTCTGTATTTTTGTCATTGTGTTTACTATTGTGTTGCACTAACCTGCCAGCTATGTATTTTGAGTTAATTTGAGATTTCTTCCATATTTACCTTTGCAATCTGCAAGTCATAGATCCCAACTATTGGCTGCCAGCTGCTTAATTTTCTTCACCTTTTAGCTATGGTGAGCATAGTGTCACTAGAGCCATCAAGTCCATTTTATGCGCTCAATTTTATTAGGTGTCTCTACAGTCATGTATCTATGGCATTCTTAAGCTCATTGATAATATGTGAATAATTTTTGTTCCTTAAAGTAACTAACTGTATGATCCTTCATTGTGTGTTGTCCTCGAAGAATGTCAGCATGCTCATCAAGTTTTTTGTTGTTTGTCTTATTATCTAGGACATGCGAAGCCTAGATCTTGCAGGTACTTCTTTAGATGCAAACACCTGTTATTTCTCTGACTAAAGAATATCCAACAGTGATATAAGAAAAAGATTTGCATTCCTAGTCAAAGGTCACAAATTGAAAGGTTTCTTAAATAGGTCGATTTAGACTAACTCAACTAACAATTACATATGGTGAGTATTGGTGCTAAATAGCATGTCATCTTAAGCCAATGAGGTAATGAGCGCTAAGAAAGGGACAAAGCTATAAGTTAGAGGATGATGATCAAGTTTTAGGGATCAGGATGGTAAATGGAACAGTCATTGAAAAAAATTTCAAGATGACAAAATAAGGAACATATGGCCAAGGTCTGCTGTACCGAAGCATACCGCCCGGGTACGGGTGGTACGTACCGGTCCGACAGGTTACCGATACGTGGACCGCCAGGTACCGCTATAGTGCTACAGTACTATACTGTAACACTGCTACAGTATGAAAAATAAAAAATTATTCGGTACACCAGGGCACACCGCTCGGTACGCCCTGATGTACCGCCCGATACACTGGTACCATACCGTACCGAACCCGGGTCAAAATGCCGGTACGGTACGGTACAACAAACCTTGCATATGGCTGGGTTTCGAAAAATATTTTTATTGTTGGGTTTATCTTATTTATTTATTTTATTATTTTATATCTGAATCTCTTTTGAAATTTTCTATTGCCTTGATCATATTTTTGAAATTTTATTCAATTGGTTTAACTGCCATTGCCTATTTTGAACTTCCACTGAGCCTTCAGCATCTTTAACACTTCTTACGTGGAATAAGATCATGTTTGTTTGGTGTATTATCTACATTGGGGGAATATTGATAACTCGATTTATTTTTCTAATACTTTAATACAATTATATGGTTGGTTTGGCTCTCAGAGGAAATGTTGAATTATTCTGCCTTCAAAACAAATTGTAACTTGCTCTAGTTAAGGTCTTACATTAATCTTATTGATCAATATAACAAATACTTGTGGTGTCACACCCTACACTTAGTATTCTGCTTAATCAAAAATCAGAGACCATCATAAACTACACTTGCCATGAGATTTACAGAGTAGTGATGACATCCTAACAATTTCTGGAGTTTTGACCTTATGATGTGCTCATGATGCTTTCTCCAGCAAACATAGTCTTTTAAGATTCATGATTTTCAATGCTTCTAAAAGTATGATCAAGTCAGGTGGAATAAACTTATTTTTTAAGTCCTAATTATTAAAAAATATGGTCGCATAATGGTTGGGATTAAGGCTGTAATCTGCTTTTTGTATTAGTTGCAAACTCATCTTTGGTAAAAGCCACCTTAGTATCCACATTCACATTTAATCTCTACCTCAGCTTCTATCTCTTCCTGTCGTCATTTTGTCACCTATTGGGGTCATATACATTCATGATGTTAATATGTCGCACATTTTTTCAGGTGCAATGCCTTCAAGACAATTACGCTTATCTTTTGCATGACATAGATACAGGAACAGTCGGAGTAGTAGATCCTTCTGAAGCTGTACCTGTTATAAATGCATTGGAACGCAAAAATCAAAGCTTAACTTATATACTTAACACTCATCATCACTATGATCATACTGGTGGAAACATGGAGCTCAAAGCAAGGTATGGTGCAAAGGTATGACAATGACAAATTTCATTTTTTTTCCTATGCTTGAGACTAAAATGGACTCCACCAAAATGCACATTTGCTCTCTCATCTGATTATTGCCTTTTTAACTTCTCTAGGAATCTGTATTATTTTGGCAAGTATCTATTCCTTTGCATACTTTTGTCTTTTGATAGACACTAATTGAAGTTTCAGTGATGTTGGTTTTTGATATAGTCGGAACAAGTCAACAACTACTATAGTTGGGCTTTGCATAACCAAACTGAGGTTTGAGTTTTCAAGAGTTGGATTCTTGGTTGGGTTTATGATGTTTTTGAGGAGATTCATATTGTGTTTGAGCTAATGAAATTTAATTATTAGACATATTCTGCCGAGGGGGAATAACAAAGTTTCTACAAAGAGAATGCAATAAAATACTGAGATCATGCACTATTTGTCACACCACATGATTTTTCATTAATTCTTCTGTTAAATAGTTCATGTTATCTGCCAATTCTAATATGACAGTTTAATCTGAATCAACACTTTGCAGGGTGGATTGATTTTGGTAGATTAGCCTGCCTTACTATTGGCAGTTAAAGTCAGTAAAAAATTTATCAAACTCACCTAGAGTCATCTAAATTTTGTCAATTCTAGCCAATTTGATAGCCTGAAAAGAAGACAATGGGAGACAATGGGAGGAGCAAAAGGACAGATAATAAAAGAACGATGTGGAGGGAAAACTGGTTATAATTAAGAAACAAAGGAATTGTTATTATAGATTTTTGCAATTCACTACAACTCTGAGAGAGAAGAAAAGAAAGTTGCCTATAACATGAATGCCCTTGCATAAAAGATACATTCATAATTTTAAGGATTGTCTGAAATTTACGGACTCTAGGCAATAGGGTTTCCATGGTGATTGCTGATTACTATGATTTTTTTTTTAAAAGTAATATGGAATATATGGAACTACTATAGAATGTGTTAAAAGTCCTAGATAGAAAGTAAAATGTAGCTGTGACAGAATGGGATTTTTTTATTCTGCAAGTTTATTTGGGAACTAGACAGTGGTCCCATTTACTCTTACTGCATGGGTATGCCAGAAATGTAAGATTGCATTAATTATCCTGATAAAGTTTTTCGCAGTCCAATATTCTTGACTCTGATATGCTAAATATAGGTGATTGGTTCTGCCAAAGACAAGGATAGAATTCCTGGCATAGACATAGCCTTGCATGATGGAGAAACATGGATGTTTGCAGGCTACCAGGTTCATGTGTTGGAGACCCCTGGGCATACAAAAGGTCAGATCTATTTGATCATATGAATGTTATGCATTCAATTTCTATGATATATCCCTCTTCTGCAGAATTTTGGCTAGATATGCAGAGTAATTCAATTTACAAAAGATATCTATAGCCAATATACTCCATATCCAATGTGTCATACAGCTTGTCTTCCTAATGGTGATATAAATATAACTATTCTTTTCTTCTTTAATTTAAGCAGGTCACGTGAGCTTTTACTTCCCTGGATGTAAAGCAATATTTACTGGTGACACCTTGTTTAGCTTATCATGCGGCAAACTTTTTGAAGGAGACCCAGATCAGGTTTTCATTTGATATAATAAGTGGTTTTAATTTTGCAAGTATTCTTCCTGTTTTGGTAGCTTCAATCATAAACAAGACAAAAGTGGATCAAGCAACAAACAAGAAAATTTCCATCCATCAAATTTAAAATGGAAAAGAAAAAAACTGATGCATACTTAATCCTGTTTTTCAATGACTACCACTGAAGGATTTCTTGGACTAATGAAGTGTTCGCACTGGATACACTCATAGTTTGAATAGTAAGTGCAAGGTTGATTCCTTTTTATGCCTGTAGTACATCTGTTTAAAAGATTGACTGGTACATTACCATCTGTACAACATGATGATCAGAACACATCCATGTAGCCAAACCCTAAGCAGTTGGGATAGTTTGTTGTTCATACTTCATGGTACAGGTATCTAAGAGACCAGAAGGTTATCTTAGTGGCTGTGGCCTGTCTATATGTCCATGAGAATTGCAAGTAATATGTGCTTGCCAATTAGAATTAAGTGCTCCATGTTGTTATGCTGACTCTAGTTAAATGATCATTGGCAAAGGTTGCTTCTTAGTTTCGTAAAATATGTATCACCGACAATTGTATTTATCCTTGTGCAGATGTTTTCATCACTTCGTAAAATTGTGTCTTTACCGGATGACACAGATGTATACTGTGGTCATGAGTACACTCTGGTATAAAGTCATTTCTTATAGTATTTGAGTGGCCACAATATATGTAGCAGCACTGATGCTAGTGTTGCTCTTGGCAGAGCAATGCTAAGTTTGCCTTGTCCATAGAACCCAACAATGAAGCACTACAGGAGTATGCAGCAGATGTTGCTCGTCTTCGCAGTAAAAAGCTGCCAACGGTAATTATGCACAACCAGTCTAAATTGTTGTCTTAAACAGTGATTAGATTTGTCCTTTTCTACTTAGAGTGCAACAGAAATTAAACTATATTTGTTGGCTCGATAAAGTGCTTTTGCATATTATTGCACGAAGCCTTTCAGTGTGAAATTAGTTTACCTATAATGATAAGCTCAATGTGCCTTTGTGATCTATCTTGAATTTAACAAGTGACATGTTATGATGTCCTAGATTCCAACAACGATAGAGAAGGAAAAACAGTGTAATCCATTTCTGCGCACCTTTAGTCCTGAGATCCGCCAAAAGTTGAATATTCCACTTGCTGCAAGTGATGCACAAGCCTTGGGCATCATTCGCCGAGCAAAGGATAACTTTTAAAGCAGTTCACAGGTATGTATTTCTGGAAAAATTACCTTTTAAGATCTGTTTAATGTTGTCAACTTGCATGTAATACGCTTGTGCTTATACATTCTTGATCTTCTCTTGTATCCTTATATGTTCTTCTTGACATGTAACAACTACAATGTCCTGCTCCTCCTACAGTCATACATATTATTGACATGATTTAAAAATTTGATTCTGTTATAGCTTCATTTCATAAAGCCCAAAATATACTTTGCATTCAATGGTCCAAGACTTTTATTTATGCTTTCTCCCTGCTGCTCCCCCAGCATATCCTCTCTCAAGAGGCTATAGTTTACTTTGATTCTATTATAAATGAATGGGAAAAAATATTAGCATATAACATGCTCTTGTACTGGGGAATAAAAAAAAACCATTGATTCTAATTCCAGATAAACTTGGTTGTTGTAGAGCAGAAATGAATGAACATATAATAATTGTTTTGCATTGCAAGACAAGCTTCAGTCCACTTTGGCAACTATTTATACTTTTTCTTGGTTTTTTTTTTCTCTAGCACCTAAGTGATCATTGCTTCTAATCTTCTGCTGCTTTCAGTTTTCCAAATTGAAATTTGTTTCTGGAACTTTTTCTTTGTGAACAATTTGAATAGTTGGTGAAGTCACTGTAATTTAGTTGGCTTCCCTGTGTCAGTCATATCAGTTGCACAAATATGAGACGTTTCTTCCATGGAAAGATTAAAAGCTGTAATGTTGTATCTTGTGCATACATTAATTCTTGGAAAGACTTGCTATGGTGCCAAAAATTACAGACTACAGACTGGTAGCACCAGCCCCAAAGATTTCCTCTTCAAGCTTTTTGACTGTGATTGTTTCACTTTCAGGTACGAGGAAAGATTTATTGAAAAGCTACCTCCTGGACTGAATTGTTTAAGCAGTTGTTTTATGAGCGTATACCATATTGTACAGGGATAATACTTTTGCAAACTCCCTCAACAAGAAAGCAATAGGAGCTCATGAGGAACATGTTCTACATGTGAATCCCATCCGTGCATGATGTGTTTTCACAAAGAGATACTTGCTAAGTTAGTGTTGCTATAATATCACTCAAGCTGAATTGAAGCAGATCTATTAGCGACTAAGAAGACAGAAGAATGAGGAGATTTCAGGTAAGAACTCGCCTCGTGGATTTGACTTTTATAAATCAAAGTGTGAGAAGACTTGTTAAATCTTTTAGAACCAGCAATCAAACTGTGAGAGTGGATGCAAGTAAGAAGGCCGATTCAGGAACTCTTCCTCCCTAAAATTTAAGCTTTAGGCTCTGATATACTGTTGCACAGTTGATAGACCGTATTTTCCCCACCGCCTCTCCTGTCCCACGTTAACGTTAAGTTCATGATAAGGTCTTCTGGTCTCTCTTTCTTCTCATGGGCGTTTTTATCTCCATCGTCTCTCATTTCGTTTTTTTTACACCCTCACTCGTCGTGCCTACGACATAGTAGTCTAACTCTCCTTGCATTCACCTCCGACCTCTTCTACCTTTGTCTCGTTGTCTTCATCTGTCGCTATGACTTCCATCATTTCGTCTTTCTCGATAAGATAGAGATTTTTTTTTATATACTTAAATTACACATGTCGTTATATTAATGATTTATTGTGAATCAATATATTATATAAATAGACTTTAACGTTTGTCAACTCAGACTTGACGGGAGGGGTTTATATGTTATGTTTTTTAAAATGTATGAGTTACTTTAGATACAAACAAAATCATAAGAACTTAAATGGTCTATAATCAAAATTACAAGGGTTAAAATGAATTTTTTAATTAAAATATATATTATTATATTAATAATATATTATGAGTTAATATATCACTATTTTAAACACAAGTAAATCATAAGATCGGTTCTTGATCAAAGGCTAAAATGAATTTTACCTCTTCGTTTTTTTATCCAAAACAAAGAAATTAAAACTTAACATATGTATAATCTTTATGAACCAACAAATCTAATTTAGAAATAAAGTCTCCCATCAATTATAATTAAAACTCAAATTCCTAATAAAATTTGATAACTAAATTGGTCGGACGATTGCTCTCAGGTCATATACGAGTAAAGGAGCAGATTAATAGTCATTAATTGACATATGGTATCTAATAGGTAAGCTGATTAATCCATGATTAATATTTGGATTCGCGAACTATTAGGATATGTCATTCGTGTCTTGGCTCGAGTCTTGATTGCGATTACCAAATGTAATACGTCAATTATTCCAATTGGAACCTTAAATGGAAGTGGATAGTCTTCATGAATTGCTGCGTGATTTGAACTTGCACCAGATTTTTCGGTTTCGGATTTAAGTGACGGACGCGGAGGCGCCCGAGGATCCTAATAAGTCCGACCCAAGTACCACCCGCACCCAAAAGCGCATCGCCGGCCTGTCGCACCTAAACTCGTGCCCTAGTCGCGTCTAGAAGCGTCCCTCGCGGTCTCGCAGGGCAATGGCTACCTAGTTCCCATAATAAGCCACGGGCGACAAATCCTTCCCTTCGGTCTAGGGTTTCTTCCACCTGCCCCCTCCTCTCTCTTTCCTTTCGATCCACCGCATTAGCGTGGCCGCTCTCGGTATCTCCCCTCGAGAAGGTCGATTCTGGACGAGCCTTTTTTGTAGCCCAAGATCTTGTGGATTCGGTGCAGATCGTCGAGGGTTTGGCGGATCCGTCGATGCCCTTGAACAAGTCGGCTGGCGGGTCTTCGGACCTCCGCCGGCCTCCTCCGTCCAAGGAGCCGGAGAACGATGAAGCCCCCTCGAACACCCTCTGGGTGGGGAACCTTCCGGTTGACATCACCGATCCCGACGTGATGGCCGTCTTCGCCAAGCACGGCGCGTTGGATTGTACGACGATGCGCGGGTCGAGGAGCTACACGTTCGTGTACTTCCGGACTGTCGACGAAGCCAAGGCCGCGAAGGAAGCCTTAAAGGGGTCTATAATCCAAGGGCATGCGATGAGGCTCGAATTTGCCCGACCGGTTTGTATCCCCTTTCGTGGAACCTGAAATTGAATGTTAGCTAATTCGTCGCAAAAGTTGGTATAACTAGTTAAATCTATCATTTTGTTTGGCTATGCACACATTGAGTAGGTTTGTTTGATTTAATCTGTTTTATTAGGTTTCTATCTCAAGGTTGAATCTTCGTTAGTTTTGTGCCTCAAGATGGAATCAATCAATAGGTTACAGATTGTTTTCACACGAATGAAATCTGAATCACCTTCCTACAGTCACTAATAAGACATGGAAACGACGGGATAAACGATATGGCATGCTCCACTATATGGTTTTCGGATATCAGTTTTGACTAACATTCATTAGTTATCTAGGGCATCAGTTAAGTAGTCAGAATTTTATTAATAATGGTTGGAAACCTGTTCATAACACTGGCTCACCCACATGTTTTCAGTGTTATCACAGACTACACATTCATTTTCATGTAGCAACTCCATGACATGATATTTTTAGGATCTGATCAATTGGCCTATTGATTACAAATTGAGTTGCACGACATACACTGCCCTTGATTAACATGTAGTAGAACATATTGGAGAATGCAAGAACAGATTGATGCAAATTCCACCACTCTTAGATTGTTAAATACAACCATGCTCTTGATGTCATGTACTCAGTGGAGTAGCTTCATACAAGTCATGTATGTATTCATATACTGATTAAGATATTCAAAGGAAAGGGTAGAACTAAGGTTGCAGTCACTAACATAACACTTTCTAAACTAAGATGGAGGTCTTGGCCCTTGGGTTTTTCCACAAACTTATCACTTGTATTTTGAAGCAATTTGGAAGGATTTCAAGATGGAATGCTTATTCATTAGATTAACAAAATTCAATTAAATGATCTTTTACTCGGTGTTTGGCTATATCACGAGTCATATCCATGGCATTCAAAATATTTAACGTCGTTGTCTATGTTGGATAGCTGTAGTTCACACCCTGTTGATATTGACATTTCTACCTTACATGTCAAAAAAGTTATAAATATTAGAAGTTGAACTTTCTTTTATTGAAAATGCAATGATTTGTCAAGAAATTTCAGTATAATTCAAAAGGTTGTGTCTTGAGGACCAAAATAATTCAATGATACATTAGAGAACTGTCAAAGTTGTCAAATAATTTAGTAGAATCTTCATTAATAATAATGTACTGACGATCCTGCATCTTCCTATCTAATATCATTTTTATATTTGGACAACTAAAAGAGGTGCCATTTGAGGTTCAAACTGGAGATTGAATGCAATACATGATCATCATGTTTAAATTTGGAATTATCTTGGAAGAATTCTTAAGTGACTGACATATTGAAGCCAATTCTTTTATGGCAATTTTTTGACGACTCAGAAATTAAACTATTTCATTTTTCAGGGTGGTTTTGTGGTAATGAAATCAACCAAAAAAATATTAAACTCATAAAGATTATAAAACAAGAGATGACAGCAAACTGTAGTTATATTTCACTAATTTGCTTCCCAAATATGCGCATATGTATATGCCTTTTTTGAAGGCAAAGTTTAGGCTATGGGTTGGTATAAAGAATGGGAAAGATAACTTTGTTTTATTATTTTGTAAAAACACTTGAAGGTCCATTCATATTTTTGCTGAATACAATTGATTGCTCATTGTATAATGCCACTAGTTAATTTTTGTTTCATGATTTCTAAAATATATTGTTTAAAGGTCTATATTATATAACTTGAGTTGTTGTGTCTCCAATTGTTGCAATTGAAGATAAGAGAAACTTTTACAAATTTTCTCAATTTGATTATACCATTGATAAATAGGACGCTTAAACTTTGACATGCTTTCGCTATCACAAATTGAGTTAATTATTTTCCTGCAAATGGTCAACAGTGTATTATTCAAATAGTTATTATTTTCTCAAGCTTAATAGCATAGCCAAAGTAGTATGAAGGGGATGCCTGTCATGATGCAATGTGAAATGCTGGAAAAATGTGTAGCAAATTGAAAAATAAGTTTGATGCGCTTCATGGTGCCATGTGAATATGTGGAAAACTGTGAAGCAACTTGAAATGAATAGTTTTAGTGATCCCATAAGAGTTCAAAAATGGTTAATTACATAAAGCTGGACATTCTTTACATGACATGGGCCCTACTTCCTTTATCATGCCAATTTAGTATGAAAGAATCTTGGCTGTGCAAAATCGAAATTCCTGTTAGTAAGTACAACTAATGGGAAGTATTATCTATGGTGATACTCAGAGAAAAACAATCATGGACTAGCCCAAAAAGTATGCCCTCTGTGCCTAGGTGAGTGACTCAATTTAGGCTCTGGGCTTCCCAAGTGCTTGTAGGATGACCCAGGGGTCCTATACCCTTGGTGCCTCAAGGCATACCAAGTGCTCACCTAGGCTGGTCTTGGCGACCTAATCCCCTGGGAATTTCTGGATGTTCCAAGCACTCACCTTGGTTGGCTTGGGCGACCTAAACCCTCAATCCGGCCCAAACACAATTCTCTCTTCCTTTTGGCTGGCACCAAACTTAACCCCACATCCAGTGTTGGTGCTGTTCCCTAGCATTTTTGTCATTAATGTTGCACTGCTGGTTACGTCTCTCCCAGTTTGATAAGTCTCCTCGTTTCTTCCTCTCTTTTCTCTGTCTTCCCTGTTTCTTCCTCTTCTTTCTCCCCTCTCTTCGTGAGTGCTCTGCCATTGCCCTCTTTTATCTCTTCTCTCTTTCCCCTTCTTTTCTTCCCTTCCACTGTGCAAAGTTGGCATCCCCTTTGCTGTAGTCTTTTCTTCCCTCTTCTTTCACATCACATTTCTCTCTCTTTTTTTCTCTCCATTCCTTGCTCTCGGCCAACACCCACTACTACCACACTCTCCCCTCCTCTTCTCTTCCCCCTCTTCTACTCTCCTCTCTCTATAGCCAACAATCAACCATCACAGTCACACTCCCTTCCCTCTTTTCATGTTTGCTCCCTTTACTCCTTCCTTTTCCTTCCCTATTATTTTCTTTCTCTGTGCTCTCCATTGTTGCCCTTTCACTAATATCTCCGCTTCCGTCTTTTTCTCTCCCCTCTATCCATGGTTTAATTGATCAATCTCATATGGTAATCAAAATTACATTGAGGTATAAAGACAATTGAAGGTACAGCAGAAGAAAAGGAATCATGGATGGAAGAACCATTATTTAAGGAATGCAAAAGACACTAAAGTTGTCACTTTATGTTTTATGACACAACAACTAAAGGTGAAACCTTTGGAAAACGCAACATCAAGTTGGGGAAGGTCAAAAGTGGTGCTTTAGAAGGAAAGCAAAGGGTTATATGAATGAGAGCAAAACACAAAAGATTGAATCTTTTGACCATTTATTTGATATTAAGTTCGATCGGTAGATGTATCATTTTCTATTGCTTTGTTATTTAGATATGAATGAATTTAATTTTTATTTTGTTAGAGGTGTGTAATTTGGTGTTTTGGTAATAAACATCTTGCATATTCAACAAAATAAAACTCATGTATGGATTGAAGTTCTTATTTGATGATATAATTAACAATAAAGGTAAACACATTGCATTACTTGGATGAATGCCCAGGTAACTAAGTGCATAGCATGACACCTGGTGTTTTTGACTATAATGCCGTAAAACAAAAAGTACTTCTCATCTTAAATGCATTAATTCACTGTTAGTCAAATGCTCTAATTTTTAAACATCAAATTTTGTACTTCCAAAAAGCCATGCAACAACTTCATAAAACTGATTTTTACGTCCAACATTTGCTACTGATAGATTATTGGATAATGACAATTTCCATATGTGAAAATACTTTTATTTTAAATGCTTCATATAAATGTCTGAATATTTTCTTTCTACTTATAAAAAATTTCATTTGCTGATCATGTTGACA
The DNA here is from genome assembly GCF_036884655.1 of Musa acuminata AAA Group. Lineage (NCBI taxonomy): Eukaryota > Viridiplantae > Streptophyta > Magnoliopsida > Zingiberales > Musaceae > Musa > Musa acuminata. The sequence goes on along the minus strand of NC_088334.1, from coordinate 51,242,604 downwards.
TATTGATAATAGATGAACTTATTAGTCACTTACATAATAACATCCCTGGTGTATGTTATTTATTGATACTGGTCTTGGTTGATGAGAGCTTGAGTGAAATTAATTATAAACATAAGCCTTAGAAACTAAAGGTTTTAGATTAAGTAGGACTAAGACTGAATATAGAAAATGTAAGTTTAGTGATTTTAAAAATAAACAAGAGAATATAGTTAAATTGGATGGACAAGAAGTCTCTTTAAATAAAAGCCTTAGGTATCTTAGATTAATTATTCAACAAGATGGAGAGAATGATGAATATATTATTCATGGAGTAAAAACGGGATGGTTAAGATGACGATGACATCAGGAGTCTTGTGTGATCATCGAATGCCTTTGAGATTAAAAAGAAAATTTTATAAAACAGTTATGAGACTAACAATGTTTTATGAATCTGAGTGTTGGACAGTTAAGACATAACATATATAAAAAGTTTTTGTTATCGAGATGAGAATGTTGAGATAGATGTATAAAGTTATTAGGAAAGATAGGAAAATAAATATTTTTATTCGTGAATAACTATGTATCACTTCGATAGAGGATTAGATGAAAGAAAATCGTTTAAGATAGTATGAGCATATGCTAAGGAGACCTCCAGATACAATAGTTAGAAGATGTGAAATTATTAATGTTAGTGGTATGAGGAGAGGTAAAGGAAGACCTAAAAAGACCTTAATAGAAACCATAAACAAATATTTAAGTATTCTGAACTTAACTAAACTTATGACTCTTTACAGATATTAATAGAGGCAACAGATGCATGTAGCCGACCCCAGATAGTTGGGACTATACATGCCATGTGATCCTAGCATGTTGTAGTCTTTTAGTAGCTTCAGATGGCTAGTTAAACTTGTTAGAATCTTTAAATAATGTATTTTCTACAAGTACCATCTTGGATGTAGGTTGACATTGCATACGTTGGGATCTTAAATTGTTTACAAGCTTAATAGGCTAATATTAATTACACATATCTTCAATTTTTAAGCTCCTCTCTGAATCTGGGCATCCTTTAGCTTATTATTTTTTTTGCTGCAAAAGTCGCACTGAAATTTTATCAGTACTATGAAATTATATTCTTTGATGTATATACTTTGATGCATGTTAACAGCCTCTTTAAATATTTAAAGGTAAGGCTGCGTATATTGACCCTTCTCTGACCCCGCATTGGCGGGAGTCTCGTGCACCCTATATACTTTGATGCACTAGCAATTTTGTTTGCTTCGTGACTGAGGAAGTATCAACTGTTGTTAAGTTTATAGACTAAACATGGCTTTCGATCGTAGCTGATGGCTCACAATGTTATTGCTTTAACTTGAAGTCTTGAAGAACTTTGATTTTCAAGCCAGAGTCCTTTAACATCCTATTTCTATTAAAAAGGGACATACTAGGCTCTTGCCAATGTGGCGTCTGGGAAGGATTGCATATTTTTGTTGATAATTATGTAGTTGTTTGCTTTATTTGTATGTTATAGGCCAGAGAAGCAACATATGTGTTATTTAAATCTTTAATGACATCTGGTTCATTTGGTTAAGTACAATACGTTACTTGTTTTGAAGTTTATTGGAGTTTCATTCTATTGTTACTTATGCTATGTATGCATTTCACTGTATTGTCGCATTTCATCATCAAAATCAAAATATTCCTTCCTTTCTTGATGTATTATGGATGGAACCCTTTTAATGCTTGGTAACTGGTACTGTAGATTGCTCTGAAGGTAGTTGTCCATGTTATTACCTATTGTTAACAATGGCTTGTATTTGTTATTTAATCAAGAGCAAAGCGTCAAGATACCTGCTTGTCTGATCAAGATAAGTGAGTTCAAATGGCACTGTTCTTTTAGCAAAAAAAAGTACGGAATGATAATTTGATGAAAGCATATTCTTTTCATATTCTGATGCATCGATTTGTTGAATCGCAACAGTTACAAAAACTGCTGCATGTCATTATGCTTGTGGTTTTCTTCTTTTTTCTCTTTTTTTGTTCTCACTGGTTTTCTGCTTATTTGCAGTCAGAGAAAGCTGACATATTAGAACTGAATGCTAGAAAATATAATCAAGTATCTGTGTATTTAGTGAGCTTTGTGTTTAATTTTCTGGTGCAGCCAAAAGCAGCTAAACAGATTTGGGTTGGTGGGTTTAATTCATCTATATCAAAGGAACAACTTGAAGACGAATTTTTGAAGTTTGGTAAGATTGAAGACTACAAGTTCTTCAGGGATCGAAACTCAGCTGTAATTGAATATTACAAATTGGAAGATGCCATTGCTGCTCACAAAAGCATGAACGGGAAGCGGTTAGCTGGTGAACAAATACGTGTAGATTTTCTGAGATCCCAACCTCCTAGAAGGGTCTGTAGCCTGGTGGTAGCATTACTTTCTTGCTTCTCAGTTATCTTGATCAAGGATTGACTAGCCATATCATGGGTTATGACACCAGTATGGCTGCATGCCTAGTGTAGGCATTGTGCTTGAATGGAAAGTACCATAGGGCATGGATGGCATGTGCAATCCTTTATCTTGATGACTTTGCATTTGATATACATCCTTACGATATTTTATTTATGTTTTTTCCTCATATTAATCCTGTCATTAAATAGGATTGGTCTGACCGCTATGATTCAAGGAACGGATACTTGAGCAACCGAACATTGGAACCAGTAGAACGATCTCTGCCTCCAGATGACTTGAGAAACTTCCATAATTCTTCGTCCCTTGGGTCTAAGAGGGATATGGTACATTTGAACAAAAAACCTGAATTATGCTGAATATTTTGCTGACTTTAGTTGCTACATACTTTTTTTTTAGGATACTGATTTCATTTTGTCATTTTTTTTTTGTCTAAAATTTCAGCCTCATGGAGTGCGGAAAGATGGCCATCCAAGCAACATTCTGTGGGTAGGATATCCACCTTCTGTTCAGATTGATGAGCAGATGCTTCATAATGCTATGATTCTTTTTGGTGAAATTGAAAGGATAAAGTGTTATCCATCGAGGCATTATTCTTTCGTAGAGTTTAGAAGTGTGGATGAAGCTAGGCGTGCTAAAGAAGGTCTTCAAGGTCGTCTTTTCAATGACCCTAGGATACAGATCTTTTTTTCAAACAGTGAATTTGCACCTGGTAAGGATAATCTGCCAATGGTCCCTTCATTTAGAGCACATAGACCTGAGATGTTTTCAGATGAAGGGCCTTTTGGACCTCTGGAAGTGTTGGGTGCTGGACGTTCAGTCACCTCAAGTAAATTTTCTGGCTCACTACATTCTAATGTTATGCCTGGAACAAATATCTTCACAAGGTCATTTGGACCACAAGGATTTGATCTTCGCCATGTGGAACCTGAGTTCCATGAATTTGGTGCTCTTGCACCAAATTCTCTTGATGTTGATGCAAGCAAATCCATGCCGCCTAGTTGGAGACGTCGGTCTCCTTCAGCACCGGGCATTCTGCCTTCTCCTTCAAGTGTATTTCAAGCTGCCCGTCCCATGCCTGATGGATGGGATGGGGTTGACGTGAGAGATCCAAAAAGGTTACGGGTGGATGCTTCTCCCACCAATGATGGTTTTCTTCTGGCAAGGAGGGTTGATGGCAGCAGCGTTGGAGATCATCCCTTTGTGTTTTCTCATCCTGATAGAGGTGCTTCAAGCCGAAGTCAACTTGGTTCTGTTCTTCACAGTCGTCCTAATGTGCTTTTTTCTGATAAAGACTACTGCTGGCGTGGTGTTATTGCTAAAGGTGGAACTCATGTTTGTTATGCTCGTTGTATACCGATAGGAAAGGGCATCGACCTTTCTTTGTAAGTCTGAGCTTCTCATTACATGAGTGAATTGATATTTACTGTGACTATTGTGATATGACATTTTTTTGGCAGGTCTGATGTTGTCAACTGCTCAGCCAGAACTGGATTAGATATGCTTGCAAAACATTATGATGAGGCGATTGGTTTCGACATTGTCTTCTTTCTGCCAGACAGTGAAGATGATTTCGCCTCTTATACAGATTTTCTACGGTACTTGGGCTTAAAAAATCGTGCGGGGGTTGCAAAGCTTGAGGATGGTACTACACTATTTTTAGTGCCTCCATCTGATTTCTTGACCAAGGTATTGGGTGTCAAGGGTCCTGAACGTCTCTATGGTGTTGTTCTGAAAATGCCGCAACAATCAACCAGTACAGTTGTGCAACAATCACAACTAGCCATTCCTCCCTTAACATCCCATCACATTGATCAGCAGGAGGCACCTAATTTGCAGAAGTTTATTTCCCGCAATGAGGATCAAGCATCGAGAGTTGATTTTAACCAGTCCTTGCATGAGGAGGTGGCACGTCATGCAGCAACTGAAAAATTCCAGTTGGCACATGGGGATGAACAACGCCTATCACAATCAGCTGCAGTGGACCAGGAAAGCAATGCTCCTGCTTCCCAGTCGAAGGTTTCCTTGACTCCTGATCTGATAGCTACTTTAGCTTCTCTTATCCCTGGCAACATTCAATCATCAGCTTCTGGTGCTGTTCAATTGCCATCTAGCTCCACTGTGCGATCAGCTTCATCTTTTACCTCTACGGTCCCTGATGGATCTGTGCCATTTCAGAATCGAAGGCAAGATAACCAAATTACTCTTTCTGTTACTTCCATGGAGCAATATAGTATGCCACCTCATCTAGGACAAAATTTCAGTCACCAGGCACCATCGCTCCCTCAGTTCCCACCATATATTAATACTTCAAATGGGGCTGACCCCCCTACACAGCCATTACTTGGTATGCTGCAGATTCAAAATCCTGCTACTAACATGCCACCAGCTCCTCCTGTTTCGACTAGCCTGTTGAATAGTTATGCAATATCACAACATGGACAATTTGCTGCCACCCAAAGCAATCAAATTTATCAGCTTGATACTCCTCTTACATCTCGTGACAACTACGGAAGCTTACCAACAACAAATGTTGGTGATGTGTTTGGTTCGATTGTCCAGCAGCAATCGAGACTTGGTTCTTCATCTGCTCATGATCTCATTGGCAATATACCTCAGCATCAACTTGCCATGCCTGCAACAAATGATAAAGGGAATATGGAGATCTCTAACCAAGGGCAACAATTACAACCTGTTCTAGCTGGTTCTAGCCAAGGAACATCCCAAGGTGATGCTGACAAGAACCAGCGATATCAGTCAACACTTCAATTTGCTGCTAACTTGCTTCTACAAATTCAACAACAGCAGCAAGCAAGTGCTCACACTGTCCAAGGATCTGGAAATCAGCAGTGAGAAGTAATTCTTGGTGTCAGGTAATATTTTCCTTTGGTTGTGTGATTAAAGGATATGCTGAAGTTTTATTGCTTACTTTAGTATATCACTTTCTTCTGCTATTTAGAATTAACTGAACTAAAATGCATAGTTTTCTCTTTTGATTTTCATGTTTGTATTTGTTACAGTCCATGATTTGCTGATTAGCTATCATTTTGGTTTGACCTTGTTGCAAATTTGAACTAATGAATATTACTTAATTGAAGTTTGAACAAAGATTTTAGGCTTTATTTTAGATTTCACAGGTATCACCATTTTATTGGGGAATGAATATAGTTCCTTTGTAAAACCTGATCGCACCAGTGTTATTCAATGCAAAAATTGCGTTAACCATGTCTGAAAGTTAGACCAGAATTGCTATAAGGTTCCATGTAATATAGTAATCATTATATCAATGTAAAGCTTGATTTTGGAGAACAAGTATGGTAACTGATGTCAATTGGATGTTTTTGATGTCATTTAAATGTATGCTAGTGCTATCTCAACTTCATAAGAAGCGATATATCATTTTGTAGATTCAGGTCGTTTATAATAGTATCTTGTGGACATGGTGAAGATTAATTAAGGTGCATGTTTCTTGTTGAATTATTTGACTGGTTGAATATTCTTGGTTTTAGTCACATGCTTTAGTTTATCATCTCCATCTAGAGAATGTGATTTATGACTTCCATGTTATTGCTTTTTTATTGCTATTTGCTAGTTATTTCCTTTGTATTTTTGGAAAAGAGATTAGATCAATTTGCATTTATTCTAGTTGTTCAGTCCAAAATTATTTATTTTTATATGCTTGGTCACATAGCCTGCGAGGTTTGATATCCATTAGAAATCTGCAAATTTTGCATACAAGTTGGGATATTTATAGATTTTTGTTATTGTTAAAAAAACTCAAATTTATTATATAGGGATTAAGTTTGATGCCATGGACTGCAGTAATTTTTTATATAGCACAAGTTTTTTCTTTATTTTTTACACAGTTGAGTAAAGAATTAGGATGATTTATGAAAGCTGGTAAGGCTTGTTTTGCTTTTTGTACAAGTCGAAGATTAGTGCTTAGAATAACTAACTATTCAGGCTAGTTGAGGAGCGTATAACACCAAGAGTCCATGACTGCAATCTATCTTGTCAATTGCCACAGTACAAAGTAAGTTTTGAGGTCACTTATCTTGGATGTTGTCTCCCACATATCATTGCATAGCTAAGACCAGGCTAATTGGCTTACTATCAGCAGACCAGCCAAAATCATCAAGAAATGCTGATGGGCTTGTTTAGACAGCTTGCATTATGTTGCTCAAAACATCTATTTAGGATGGTTGAACAGTTATTGTGCCATGAGCGAACCACTAATGTAGCTAGTTTTCCACTTTTTGGCCCAATTACTATAGACATATGTTCTACAAGTTCTAATAGGTTTGTGGGCAAGTTTAGCTCTGGATATTTAATTACTATTTAATCCCCCATATCTCCTATGGATGTATATAGTTGATTCTTATGTCATAGAAGTTACAAATGGAGTCATGGCATGCATGGTCTATTTGGGTTGACTCCTAGTAGTCATCTTTAGACATTTTGATTGTGTGGAGATGGAATTATGGAATTTAAATTCAAGTCAAAGCCTTTCCAGTAGTTAGGCCTTTCAAAATCTCCTTTGAATTTGCTGTCCGGTCCGTAGTTAATCCTTTCGGGGGTTGTGATTGTGCATTGGCTCCTTTAGGTGCAAAAGGAAAATTGTCTAGCAGTTTTACCTATTTGCTATTTGTTGCGACTTGCTTCCACTTAGCTCCCAAGTGGAAACAAATGTCTGTAGGAGGAATTAGGATAATCTCACCAGATTTGTTGATATGCTTATCTTAATTTTCTGGTAAGAGCTCATGTCTGTGCAGTTACGTTACTTTGTTGTCTTAGTGTTCGACTTCGTGCATTTATAAATAAAAATGTTCGTCGGGACTTGTTTGTGTTTGCTGTAAATAGGTCAGCAGTTTTTTGTACAACATTGTCTGTTTCTGTTCCTTGTTAGATGTGGGAATTTATATTCTTTAGATCATGTATGTTAGTAATTGTAGAATACTCTGTTATCATTTACTTACAATAGGTTATGGCAAAATGAAGGGTTAGAAAGTTCGAGGTCAAATTAAATAGTTCTTGCATAATTATAGTAGCATTCACTACTTTATAGTTAACTGATTTTTAATTAAAAGTTTCTCAAGTGCTCATTTCATACTTTGTAATTTGAGTTGCAAATTTTTATTCAGTAACAATTAGGGACTCTCTAACAGCCTTAAGGTAGTTGGTATTTTGTTATTACCACAAGGATATTGCTCATGGCATGATTTGAAAATTGTACTTAATGATGTTATTGCTTATCTTGCTTGTTATATTCACGAGTTCTTCATAGTGTGTTCTCAAACCAAGCGGTTGCTTGGGACACCTCATTCTAAGCCAATCGACCATTCATTCGTGCTTCACGATTTCGAATTTCCAAGTATGGGAAAGATGTTGACATCTTGAATCAGAGTTAGTTTGTTGGTTGGCTAGTGATGGTTTTGACGTTCCCAGCGGTTAGGTTTTCGTTCCACGATTTCACGTAAATTTTCACCGTCTGCCAAACTCATGGTAAGCCATCATCCAACCCGCTAAAGGTGTTCTGTTGTTGTTTTCAAATTCCTAGTAGAAGTTTACATCATGTGTGACGGGCGCTAAGAATTCGGATTTCATATTCGTATCCCTCTATCGAGACGTTCATATTTCGGTCTTCCCGAAATCTTACACTTTTTACAGAAATATTGCGTATAACCTGCAGTGCAATGCAGCAACAAGCTAATGCATGCTGCCCGAATTGTGATTGTAGGAATACTACTGACATGGTAGGATCCATGTTGCTCTCCATCTATCTTAGAAGCTAACTTGCTTAGGTTGTTTTGTGCGTACTGGTAACATTGTCCCTCGTAACAGTCATCGTCATGTTTGCACACCCACAACTAGTATTCAAGGCTTTGCTTGGTTCATGTTATTGTAGTCACGACTTGTACAACCTAAGCCTAATGATGCTTCGAAGCTGCTGTTTCCGTCTCACTACTTTAGCCTCAACTAGTAAAATGCAGCTTTTCTTTGTTCTCTCTCTCTCTTTCTCTCTCTCTCACACACACTCTCTCTCTCTCTCACGTGCATGGTTAGTACAAATCTAGTAATGCATGGTAATATTTATGTTGAATATATCGTTAATAATCATATATAGACTTGGGCAAAAGCTACAAGAGGTCGGCCGTGGGGGTCTTAAAATCTCATTGTATCATTCATTCGCTGGTTCTGCCTCGTGGTGCGGATGTCAACGTCAAGTTCACCGACTCGCGTTCAGATCCATTTGTTGGAACTCAATTAACTATTTCTTATTTACTATGCTGTAGGGAATCATCGTCGCTATCCCACCACCATCCATCTGCAGTGGAGGGAACTCTTTTTGTTGAAGCCTTGCCGTGGCAACCTTGTGAACGGAAGTGGACAATGTCAGTCTCTTTCTCTCTCTTGTTGTTTCACTGTAAGAATAGGGAAAAATCTTTCGCTAGCTTGACGATGACGACGAGGATGAGCTATCTGCTGTTGAGTTTACTGGATATGGCGCTTGCCCGAACCAGAGGATGTCTTTACCATTTTATCGACGATTTTGTTTCTGTTCATATCTCGCTTACCACATCGACGTTACTTTGTTCAGATTTCGTTGGCATCCGCTTCAAATTATTCACATTTAACTTTGGACAATAACTTGGTGACGTCCAGGTGTCTTCCATGCGTATCTCATGTGCTCCATCAGGCACTCTCCGAACCGAGGGTTCCCGTCTCAAATGCATTAAGAATTAATTGGTCGACACAACAAACATGTTTCCAGGGACGCCTCTTTTCCTTTCGTGTGTTTAGGGTGCGACGTGTGTTTACTTTAGTAAACATAGCGTAAAACAAAAAAAGCATCAATGATACAAGCATAGCATCTGTAGTTAGATGAATCGATCATATATCGTATGCAAGCAGCAGTAGTTTGATGAATCAGTCATATATCGTCGACGAGACATTTGTGGGCCTCAAGGGCGAGGAAATAACGATGCGAAATCACAGTGTGCATGGTCGAGATATCAGAAATCTTGACTCATTCATACCTTCGTACGGTATGTAATGTCTTAATGCAAGGAGTAATTTTGTATAAAATATTAAAATCATATCAAAGGAGCCTTTAAAATTTTTCATATAGCCATAATTTTTCTGCTTCTTATCTAGAATGCGGATGTAATTTAAAAAAGTCTTTTGTGTTTAGCTTTTATTGAAAAGTGTATTTTGTAGATCATCTTCCTAGTCTAATTATAAATTACCTCTATAGTGAAACATCAAAATTCATTTACCATAACGTTGTCGATTTTACCAACGAAAACATAAAATCAAAGATAGAAAGAAAATTTTAACGTTTTGGTTGGTGGTGGGGGCCGACGTTGATAGTGGCAGACAACGACACTATTAGGGGCTGTGAGTAGCTATTGAGAGCGACGGCGAGAGGTGATGGTCGCTTGGCAACTACGTCGACGATAGGTACAACGGCATCCTCAGCATCAAATTTCAAGACTCACATTTTTCTATCGTCGTCGGGTGCTCAACAATCACTCGTCTATTGGCTTTCTAAAGCTTATATTCCCAATCGATGACAACCATAACCAATAGAGCTCCTCCTTCGATGAGCCCCCCATCTCCTCTTTTTCTTGCTTATGTTGGAATTGACACGATAGCGAGGAGAGCAATAGGAGCCCTGACAATCCTAGCTTTGGATCGAGCGATTTACCCAACAGGTCAACTATGAAGTAGCTACCATCTTTGTTATAGACGGCATTATGTCTCCCACCATTTGCATTCAACATTAATGCAATTGCCTAATGGTGTCACTGGCATCGACATTGACACAGATGATGGTGGTCGTCGCAATTAACCCATTAGGCCGATCAATTGATCCAAAGCTAGGGTTGTCGGAGCTCCTACCACTCCTCCCGCTACTGCGTCAGTTCCAACATGGGCAAAAAAAAGGAGAGATGAGGAGCTCATCGGAAGAGGAGTTTTATTCATCGTAATTGTCATCGATCGAGAAGAGAAGCTTTGGAAAGTTGGTATGTGAGTGATTGTCGAGCTCCCGAAAGATGTATCCAACGATGGTAGCAAAATGTGAGTCCAAGAATTCAGTGCTGAGTACGTTATTGTACTTGTCGTCGACGCAATTATCGAATAGCTCTCACATCTCGTCGTTACTTTCTTCATTTACAATAGCCACCCACAGTCCCTAGCGACATCATCGTCTACCACTATCGATGCATGTAGTTAACTAGAAGGGGCAATATGTAATTAGCCCTCATCTTCTTTTCTTTTTTTTTTCAAATGCCCAAAATATAATTTAAAACTGAAATTTTCTTTGTATTTGGATCGGCAATTCCTAGTTTTTTTTTCCTTAAATCTTGCGTTGATGGTTATCGATAGTGATGATGTCTAGATCTATCCAATTCGATTTGGGTCTGCCTATAAAGAAAGATGAAAGACTCAATATCCATCGGATGAGTAATTTATATGAAGATCGAGATCAGATAAAATTCCTGACGTAATACTTTGGATGCTCTAATTAGTTTCGAGACAGAAGGCGATAGTTTCTTGTAAACATAACATAGCTTAATTAAAATGTTTTATAGTAAACTTAACTTAGAAAAATACTTTACAACATGAACGGAATAATCTTTCAAAATCAAAGGTAAATTTAAAGTAATTCTTTAAAAATAAAACGTCGCATGATAAATACCAGTAAAGGATTTCTTGCGACAAATTTTCCAAATAAATATACATCAACCGGCGGAAGAAGAAAGCAGGCTTTTTTAGAGAGGCTACTATTTGCTCCGTCGACGTGCGAAGCGCCTTAAAAGATCCATCCCGACGCTTGAAGAGGGCAACCGGAGAGGGGGGAAATCCGAACCCTAACCCTAACCCGAGAGAGAGAGAGAGAGAGAGAGAGAGAGAGAGAGAGAGAGTGAGAGAGAATGGACGCCATTAGGAAGCAGCTCGACGTGCTCATGGGGGCCAACCGCAACGGGGACGTGAGGGAGGTGAGCCACAAGTACTACGACCGTGACGTCTGCCGCCTCTTCTTGGCCGGCCTCTGCCCGCACGACCTCTTCCAGCTCACGGTGGCTCGTCTCGCCTTCTCAGAGGCCTACTCCCCTTGAAACGTATTTTGATAACTGGATTTACAATGTTGATAGATATTAGGGTTTTGTTAGCTTCTGTTTGGTGCTGTTGGTGAGACATTAAAAATGAAATTCCCATGTTCTTGTATACTGTAAGTTGTCGGATGAATTTTGGGTGTCGATATCTGTTTTTTGTTTCCACTTTTTTCTTGGGCTTATGTGGTGTTTGGCTCTGGAGAAGTTTTGAGCTTTTGAACTATTTTTTAATGTAATTTCATGTTTATGCCAGGCCATGTGTGTCCCAAACTTTTTTGCACTAGTAGCTTGGTTTTTAGGTTTCCTATTTGCTTGTCGTGTTATCATATTTCCAGTTGCATGTAATCTTACTGCTGTAAAATATACTCTGTTCTGGAAGGGAGATATATGTAGCTCATTAGTTCATTAAACTTTGTTGTATAATTTTCTGGTTTTCTGAAATTCCATGTTTTGCATTCAGATCCCAAGTCTTGTTCACAATAGCAGTGGGCTTCCATCTCATCTACTCTGTTTAACTTGGCTTGGGACTGCACTGCTCATAGTTATATCTGCAGTTAAATTCTTAGAATTTGAGACTATTTTTCTCTTTTCATGTGTACTCATACCATGTACCGATTTGCACCAGAAAATGGATATGGGTCCTTGTCCGAAGATTCACTCCTTGCAGCTGAGAAAGGAGTATCCTTTCTGCTTAAAGAATATGCATAACATTCTGGAGTATATAATTGATAATTTCCAGCAAACAAACAATTGTTGCAGCAGCATGACATATGCAGTTTATTATAAAAGCCTTTTTTATTATAAAGCATAATTTGATAGCACATATTTCGTTAGAGATGTAGGTTTCCTTGGATAATTTTTTTTTGGTCTTCATGCATGCTTTAATGTGCCTATATTGAAGTTCAAACTTGTGCTTTTGTTGTTAATTCATGTTTTGCTAGCTGTTTATCATCTGCCAACCAATAATAACTAAGCATCATGCTGTAGAAATGATACTTGATAATTGTTTTGGAGATATTTATGTGTCCTATTTTGGTCTTTCAGCTATAGGTCTTATTGCAGATTATTTTTCTTCTTGTAATTTTATTTACCAAATTATTCACTATCAGGTATTTGCTCCCAGATATTTATATATCATTTCTGGTCAGTTATTTAAGAAATTCTAATTAGGCTTGATAAAAAAAAAAGTGTTTCTAGATTGGATTTTTAGGTTTCAGCATCTTAACACTTACCTTTGCTGGCCTCTTCCAATGACTATGTGTATGCAGAAAAGGAAATCTCAAGTTCCCTGATATGATTGGATGCTTTTTAGTTAGTTGGTAGGATGTAGTCATTTACTAGGCAGATAATACTGAAATATAAGGGCTTGTTGGATATGTTCATGTTTATGTACTGTAGTATCTTGGTGAATGACATTAATGCAATCTCAACCATGAATGGGGGAAAAAAAATGCCCGTAGGACCATTTATGATGGTTGTTATTAGCAGAGTTGTGATATTAATTGATTGCTGATTTGTTTAGTCTAGTAGAATCACATCAAGGAGACGGATTCTGAAGTCTTCTAGACATTTGGAGTAGTTCTTGGAGTTTTGTTTGTTCTTTTACAAGTAGAATTGCATAGTATGCATTTTTTGACCTGTATAAACATATAACACTACTGTACACATGCGCATACTACAGGGTGTACATGCATATTGTTGTTCTAAATACATGATGATACTATGTTCATGGGATGCTGGGACTGCTCCTAATTTAAAGCTTCAGTTAGTTGATTTTCTCTGCTGTTGCTACAAAGCACAGAAGTACATGTTTGTCGTCTTCCTAAACTCTTCATAGATATGAAGAGGCAAAAGTAAAAGGTGATCATAATTTTCATAGGGAACTTGAGGATATGATAGAAAGACTTATTGTTGAGTGTGAAAGGAAAATTCAAAGGGCTCTAAAGCGACTTGAGGATGAGGATGCTACTGCTGCTGTAGCAATATCCGTATCTAAGGTTACTCAGGTAGTTGCTTCATACTTATATCTTGTAATATTCAATCATTTAACAGCCTGCATAAGCCTATTTAATGGTTTCTGATTCTTCTGATTGAAGACACCTGAAGTCATGGAACTGTCGAAACAGATAAAGGAGAAACTAAAAGAAGCTGATGTTTTTGGTAATTTCTTCTTTGTGGAATTTGAGGAATTTGTGTTTTAAACTAACTTTGTACTGGAAATCAAAATGCTGTATTTGAAAACTACATTGATTATCATGCTTATTTAGTACAGTGAGAGAAGTTGTAGTAACCTATTCTCTATGTTTTCTATATGTTGGTTTTATTTTATTTGTGAAGTGTTTTTATGCACCATTTGAACAGGGATATTGGTTGTTATTGATGTTGAAATATTGTCAACATGAAGTTATGAAAAGATGACACTGACAATAGCTTCACATCTTTTTGTTTAATGGCAACTGTGTTAGAAGACAAAGGCCCAAGCTGTTAGAGGTTGAAAAACATGACAGGATGAGAGAAACTTGATTATAATGATTTGGATTGACTCATATCAGGTTGGTGTTCGCTGATCTGTCGATCTAATACCACCTCTAGGATGAAAGTTTTGGCAAAGGAGATTGCTGTTGCTAGAAGATCAAGTGTAAAACCGAAAGAGAACAACCTCTATTGCTTGTAAGCTAAAGTGATAACTGCAAGGCTTAAAAGTAACAGAATAAAGATGCAATAAGAGACTAATAGGTTCATGAGAATGCATATTGTCTTTAGACAACACCTGGGTCTCTCGACCGATTGCTTATCATTGTTGGTTTCGTTCTCCTCTTTCTCCCTCGTTGGAACCTCCTCCTGAGGTTTTGACAGCAGGAAACAGACATTGGGGACTTCTCACAGCTGGGCAGAGTTTGATGTAAAGCTTAAGCTGTTGGAACTCAAGGAAGAAGACTGCAGTTGGAGGGCAGAACCTTTTTTTGAACTCCTCTACTATTGGGTGCTTTGTTCAGTTTTGGAGCTAGTAGTTTTTTCAACAGTTTCAATTCTTTGATTCTACCTTATGTGCCCTGTACCTTGTCCACAGTGCATTTTATCATGTCTTAAATGTCTTACTGCTGTCTCTGTTCAAACAGTATAGTAACTGATAATTATTGTTTTCTGATTTAAAGTATAGTGATCGTGTCTTAAATTTTCAGATTTCGAAGGAAAAACTGATAGTAAAATGCAGGTTTTAGAATTGGTGGAAGACCTCAAAGGCCAAAGAGCTGACAAGCAGGTGCCATTCTGCATGGTCATTGTGTAGGAAATTCATGTGGTACTATTTAACATGGTTAACTATGGTGCTCCGGAGTTCTCCTTAGGTTGCACTAACTTTTTGTTTCCTGATGCAGTCGGTGCTTCTTCTCGATGCCTTCAACAAAGACAGGGCTTCTTTGCCATTGCCAAATCAGAATCCTTCTCAACCAGCATCCTTGCCTGTTGTCAATCCTCCAGATCGTCATACACAGGAAATGATCAATGAAAAACTTAAGAAAGCAGAGGATCTTGGTACATGACTCTCTTCTTTCGGGTGATAAATATTTATTTCTCAACATGTGGTTCTTATTCTTAAGTCTGCGGTATACAATGTCTAGTCTTCATATCTCCATTAGCTGCTTTCCATCTGCAGTTCTCTCCGAATGAAGAGGTTTTAGAGGGAATGCCATTGTGCTATTGCAAGTCATTTGGGTTTCAACATTGCTCTCTATTTTAGATTCCTCGTATCGTATTTTAATTTTATTTCAATTACTCTGATTTTCTGTGCATGTTGGTACAAATTTAGCTCTTGGCATTTTGACCTGGAGAAAGTTTTGCATCTCTAGCAGTCATAATTCTGGTATTAAAATAGACAACTTTGAGAATTTGATTGACAACCTATCATCATTGTTTGGTTTGGTATCCTAACAATACCAGTCTCATCCAATTGTTTATACTTAGATGGGAAACCACTTTTATGGATGCATCTTTAGATCCTGGCTCCGTGTACCCATTTAAATTGGTTTCATGTTTTTAATGATGATAATTGTGGCTTTAACTCAGATATCATAACTTCTCACCTACCATCTTAAGCAGCAAGTAAACAGTTTCAGAATCTTGTTATTGTCATCCATTTTTCCTTTCATGGAGATTGCAGCTTATGGCCTTATGGTATGGTCCATTTTCAACTTGCCTAACTAAATCTTAAAAATTATCTAGCAATTTCAGTTTTGCTCTACTAATTAAGAAAGTTTTCTTTCATACCTTACATTAGCAATAACAGGTTTGACTTGAAAAATGTGGTGGTAGCACTGTGATGATATGGCACCCTTTGCCACTGATTTGTGCCAGTGGCATTTGTGTAGGGCTCATTAACCCGTTTGTCCGTTTTAGTACTGAGGATGGTAATGCGGTACTGATAGGGTGCATCTTGGTAATGACATGGCACCATGTGTAGGTCCATAGATTTCTCAATGCTTTGGTGTAGGCATGGCATCAATGTGGGACCCATGTGCCCTTTTTCAACCATTAATTATACCAACACCATTTTGGTGTCATACGGGCACCATTGCATTAGTGAAATTAGTTTATTGTTCTACATGTATATCTTTAATATTACCATACCCTCTCTTGATATAAGTTAAAGTTCAGTTAACAAAAACATCTCTGTCATAATCTCATTAGGTGAGTGATGGCAAACGCCTAATGTGTGGTGGAGCAAATTACGTGAAATGTGTTAAGTGTCACATGTAAGACACATGAGCAAGTCAAAAGTGGCACAAAACAGAGAGATACAAATGTTATTTTCTCTCGTTTTCTAAAAATATTTTTTCCTTTAAATCAACAGGTGAGAGGGGACTGATAGATGAAGCCCAGAAAGCTCTAGAAGAAGCAGAAACTCTGAAAAAGGTTTATTCCTCTTTTGTTTTTGACTTTGTTATGCATCAATTCATGGTAAGTTTGTTTTGTATTGTTTGCATGGTAAACTATATATATATATATATATATATATATATAACATGAGACCTTGTTTCATTACAATTATGAAACATTTTTTCAGCTGGGTGCACGGCAAGAGCCAATCCTAGAATCATCAAAGTATAGTGTTGCTGACGTACGAATAGTAAGTTCAAAACTGGGAAGTTTGTTCTGTCTATATTGTAACATTATATTGTAACATGAGTTGCTCTTTGGATTTTGTTAAATTTAGTATTATTTTGGGTGTATGGATATTTTGTTGTTGTATTAAGCTATAAACAGGCCTTATCATATATATGATTGTTTGAATTTTAATGATCTTGGCTGTAGGGACCCATTCCAACATTTGTGTTTGTCTTTGACAATTAATATTGTAATCATATGAATTACACCTTATCCTAGAGAAATTTTTGTGAAGTATAAACAAGCACCAGCATTTGTATTGTCTTTCTGTCCCTTTAACATTGTCATTGAAACCTGTTTTGGATAAGTAAATGTAAGTTGACTGTGGCCTGTAATATATATTGAAAGAGCTTGTTGGGTAGATTGTGTGATTCTTTTGTTTAATGATTATTAATGTAATGTTAGCCTTCTGAGATTGGGTTTTGAGCTAAAAGTTACCATATATTTCGAAACTTCATGAATGGGAAGTAGATCATAGACTTTTGAAGTTGGTAATTGAGGATCTAGAAATTGCAGGTTGGAGCTTGGATTCTCTTGTAGTGGAGCAACAAGAAATATGCTATGCGGTCCTATATTTTTTACTAAACAATATCGATTTAGTGCTGTTATGCCAACCTATTCAATTTGTGTGTGTGTATATATATATATATATATATATATATATATATATATATATATATATATATATATATATATATATATAGTCTTGTCTGAATAAATTACCTTTTTTGTGTTAGGAAAGTTGCTTATGGTATTAGATAGCTCAAGAAACCTTCTATTGATGATGATAATAACAAGCATGATATTGCAATTATGTGGGTTTATGGTAGCCACCTTTTGCTTGTTATGGCATTTAGGTGGTGGAGATGCTATGCATCATGTTTTGGGTGACAACACAGACTCTTAGGTGTAATTAGTAAATTTGTGTATTTACATAAGATTTAATAAAACTTTGTGATAGCCTTCAGCAACTAATGTAATCACTTGTAAAATTATGCTGCAGTAGGTGGATAACATGATTGTAGAAGTCTGTGCTTGTTATGATAGCATTACTAACCTGATGAATTGGATCAGCCCAGTGATTTCAATAGGCGCTCGGGCGCTTGCCTAGGCGCTTGGGCGAGGCGAGGCCCGAGCGCCTCGCTTCACTTCCAGGCGGCATGCTTCAAAGAGGCATCGCCTGGGCGCTCACCCGAGCCCAGGCGCCGGGCGCTTCGGGCGAGCGCCTGGGTTAAAACCAGGTGACCGAACCAGCGTTTTAGGTCTGGTTCGGTCTCCGGTACTTTAGTTGGTTCAATCGAACCAACTAAAGCATTGATATCAGCTGCCGCTGCCCAACCCTAACCTTGCTCGCGTTCACGCTACCGCTGTTGCTGCTCGCTGCCGCTGTTGCCGCTCCCGCTCCCGCCGCTCCCGTTGCCGCTGCTCGCCGCTCCCGTTGCTGCTGCTCGCCGCTACCACTGCTCGCTGCCGCTGTTGCCACTCGCCGCTACCGCTGTCGCCACTCGCCGCTACCGCTGTCATCGCTCGCCGCTACCGCTGTCATCGCTCGCCGCTGCCGCTGCCGCTACCGCTATCATCGCTTGTCGCTCCCGCTCCTGCTGCCGCTGTCGTCGCTTGCCGCTCCCGCTGCCGCTGTCGTTGCCACTGTCGCCGCTCTCGCTACCGCTGCTCACTTTTACCGCTATCGCTGCACCCTCGGTCTTTCCTTACACTCCTCTTCCTTTTCCTCTTTCAAAAGTATACTGTTAACAGTATACTAGTAACAGTAATGTATTTGTATTTATTAGATTAATAATATATTATTTTGATTTTAATACTGTTAAATAATTATATTTATTAATTATATTATATATTTTAATATTTTTGCGTCTCGCTTCGCTCGAGCGAGTGCCTGGGCAAGCGCCTAACGCCTCGGCCGTTTTTGGACCTTGGTGCCTAGCGCTTTTTAAATCACTAGATTAGCCATAAACGAGTGATAACCTGTTGTTGAGATGCATAGCCCCATAGAGAATTTTCTGCTGTAGTATGATATCTAGCAAGAAAACAAAGAAAAGTGATTGTATGTCTCCTTCCATTGAGAGGCTACTTCTCTCTGAGGGGAATATGCACCTCCAAGAACACGAGGGAGGGAGGGGAGAGGGAGATGGGGGGAAGAAAACGAAAGAATATACTATTGAAATATAATTTCAACCTAGTGCCAAGACATCACATCAACTAGTAATTGTGGACTCTTATACAATAAAGTCTCAAATAATTCTAAATACATAATCTTACTGATTAAAATCCTTTAATTTTCTTGATTGCTGCTGTTGTCATTTTGTAATTTTCTCTGGCTAACCATCTGCCAGGTCCTCAGCCAAAGTCCACTATGGATGAGAAGCCAAATAGAGAGGTGGCTGATTACTCTTAGTTTGGGGTAGGCTACTTTACCTGGCCAGGCAAAAGTATCACTCTCTTATTTAAAATGGCAGGCTAGATCCAAAACAGTGATGATCCCCTTATGTAAAGTTTATATGTGCTAGAAATGTTTTTTTTCCCTCTTTTGAATGTGACACGGACCCTACACCGTAAACACTCTTAAAGTCATCATTGATCATATCAAAAGTACACGACCCATTTAAACTAGTTTAAGTCCACATAGTCCGCCAAGGGTTAACGATGGGAAAATACATAGTTTTTGTATATGATGAGGATCAAACCCAACCTCTTTTGAAGGGGAGAGATGCTCTACCATTCAAGAATTTGATCTTGGTCCACTGTGGATTTTGGTAATCTCTTGGATTAGTATGATATCCAAATATCAGATGGTATATCAACCTGTACGACTTGGTGTCACTGAATATAATAAAAAATAAAATGAGCGATATTTGTATCAGTATCGGACTATATTTTGATACCGGTACTTGGTTGGATTGGGAAATATCAGTCTGTACTGATGTTTACTGTTGGGATTTGAAACTTTGCCCCCATCTAATAGGCGGATTGGTACTAGAAGTGGCAAAATTTTTTACAACTGGCTGAACTGCTGTAGGTTGGACATCATCTCCTAATTAAAATGGGGCTATTATTTGACTTCTATATATAAAAAATATAAGCTGCCCTCTTCAGGTACTGTCAATTCCCAGTCAAAATAGGCTTCAAAATTTTCTGATAAGACTAGCCTGGTCTCAAAGCCTATACAAGACTATGGTGTAGCTAGCTCCATGGTTGCTGATGTCAGCCCAAGACAGATGGTCTGAGCTTGCCAATTAGTCCAATAAGACTTTGCCACCATGTGGATAGATCCATAATTGAGTTGGTTAACTTGTACCACTGGATTCAATCTGAGGTCAAAGATGAAGATGAAGTAGTCATCATATCCGTTGTGTTGTTGCTCGGACCATTTAGTAGCTGGCGTGGCTCAACTTGGACTTCCAAAATATCCAATCAAATTGGTTTTGACTTGAAAAGGTTGAGTTTCAGGCTTATCTGACCTGGGTTGGGCAAAGGGCACAGTGTATCAAAGAGATGAGTTGTCTTATTCGAATTGAGGGAGATCGAGTAGAGGAAGATAGGAAGCAGTGAGAAAGAGGAAAGAGAGATGCTTAAGAGAGGTATAGGACCCACTGAATTTTGTTTAATCTCAATTGTAGATCATCCACCCCCTAACAAGACAGCAAACTTTATTATTGTATACATAAAAATGAGAGTCCTATTCTGATAAGGATTTTAAGAAAAATTAAACATCACTATGAGGTCTACCTAATCTAGATCTATCTAGTATAAACTAAACTCCTTCCCAAACTACAACTAGTCTAAAATTCATCACATCTTATGTTTTTAGAATTAACAATGATAATAGTTGATCTGGAAATTTGAAATAAAAGTCGTCATAGTACTATAGTTGTCAAATCAACTTGATTTTATTACTCAAAACCAAAATCCCAACCTAAACATACTATAAATCCAACTTTGTTGGCTATGTCATGCAAACACTTCTTTATCCTGGTTTGTGATGAGCTGTGAAGAGGAACTAACAATATCCATACACATATATTTGCTTGGTGGGTTCATGTGCAGAATATAATAATGAAACTCTCTTGGGCTAATGCATAGTTCCACTTGGAATTAGGCCAGATATCATGTGAGGTGTTGGAGTTTGCATTTAGTGAGTGTTACAGGAGAGAATTTCTTTTTTTTCTTATGCTGAGTGGGTGGGAACAGAGGTTGCATTTTTTTCAGATATCACAAAGAACAGCATTGTGTAAAAGGCCTGTTGATGGTAGTAACCCTCACAAGTGGTTTTGTTCTGACCGTTTCATCCTTCCATTTTGGCTCCATGCCTCCACCAATCTTTATCCCTGATAAATGTTCAATTGGCAAAGATGCATTTTAGACCTAAAATTTATGAATTGTTGCTTTTATGACTCTTAGTTCAGGGTTAATTTCATTTAGTCACCTGTTTTACGGTATTATTGTTGGACGATCCAGCGCAATAATCTTTTAGCAGGTAATCCTGATTTAAGTCTATTGAATCTAAATATATGAATGATGATACAATCTGGTATTGTTTTGCAGACAGATCAGAAGTTGCGTGTATGTGATATATGTGGAGCATTCTTGAGCGTCTATGACAAGTAATTCTCTCTTTTTATCATATGTTATAAGAATGTCCCTTAGAATCGGGTGCATTTAGTCCTTGTTACAGACTTGCCTTCTGCATAGTTTTATGGGAACAATCTTTCTAGTTAAAAGAATGTAAGTTTTGCTTCCTATGTTTATCTGGATCTAAGGACACAACTGCCAACCAAGTTATTAAGAGCTATCAGTATTTATGGTTTTCTAATGATTCAGCAATCTGTTCCTGTGGTGTCCAGTGATCGTCGCTTGGCTGATCATTTTGGAGGAAAACTTCACCTTGGCTATATGCTAATCCGTGAAAAACTAGCAGAACTCCAGGTAATCTTTGCAAATCATCTCCTTGTACAATTTTTAAAATTTTCTTGTATTAATACTTTGCCCTCTTTTGGGTACATGATGCAGATGTACATTTGAATTTCTAACAGGGTTTTGTTACAGTTTTAGTTTTTACAGTCTGTGTGGATTGAGTTTGTATTCTTACTAGATTCCTTTGAAGTTCAAACTTTGAACATGTTGGTCAGGTGCTGGTATAATGTTTCGCATTCTCCAGTAAAGAGTTACGATTATTTTTGGCATCAGTGAGTTTTCTTCCCTCAATTGAAAAATCACCACCATGTAGTTATGTTGAGTTTCTGTCTTCACTTCTTTTACTTGGCTAGTACATTGTCATGTGGGAGGGTCCCTTTGAAGTAGTGGACATATATGGACTCAGAGAACTTCATTCCTGTCCCCCGTCACGACAACTGCAATCACTTAAGTCAAAGAAACTGTAAGCAGATAAACAGTATGTAGAGCATATTAAAATTGGCAGCATAGCATTGTGTTTTTTCATTTTGATGTAACTGCTCACTTATTCCTGACCTTGGTTCTTATTTGTGATTTTGGGTTGGAAACTAAGCAACATTGCAACAGTTGTTTGGTAAATTATGAGCAATTTTAACAATAACTGTTTATATGATTTGAATGTTGTTTTTAAGCAACTAATTTGCCTAGTTAGCAAAGGTTTTGGAATTTACAATGTCATAATGTGATCATCTCATGCAAAGGAATTCTGGAATAGTTATCCCTTAATGTTATATGTTCTTCCCCAGTGGAGTTTGTAGATCATTAATTCACTGCTTCTCATTCATATATTACATGACATGACATGGACATGGTATTCGTTTGCATGCATTACTAATGATTTTATATATGAATACATGTTTTGTAAAAGTCATGATCATCATTCTTGTACTACATGTAAATTGTAAAGGATTAAAATCATTCACTAAGTACCTCGTATTCATATACCAAACATTAAGGAGATATTCACAGTAATAGTAAGATCCAAGCAAATAATCCATATTGATATAACTCCTGCAACAATAACATGTCATTAATAAATCTAGATGATGCATATGCTGGTGTTAGACTGGTGTCGGACATGAATGCTCCAAGCATTTGATGTGGTTGTGATGCATTATTTCTCATTTCTGATTGCATCCTGAATTTCTCGTCAAATGTGTCCAAGGTTATCTTAGATGATGGTGTTATTATGTGACTAGGAGAAATTAATTGTTTACTACTATGTTATCAATTATGTGCTGTAACCTTTGGTCATTCTACTATTCTTCCGAGAATTCTTAATTGTAGCTGAAAGTAAATATAAAGTGACACTCCCTGAAAGTGGTCAATGTCAAATTATTTAGTTTATGAATGCCATCCCAGAAGTCATTTTCATAGAAATGGTTAGATAAACTTCTATAACTTATTTGCACTTTGATGACTTTGGAACATGGAGAATTGAACTCTGTGGAGTGGACTATAACCATAGCTGTTTGTAGCCTGTGAATTATGTGATATGGCTACAGCTGCTTGTTTATTTTTGAGATTGGTGCATCTTCACAATCTATTTTGCCAGGAAGAGAGGAACAAAAAACGAAAAGTTGATCGATTTGAAGATGATAGGAGGTAGCATTCTCTTTGTTTGTGATGATTTGAAGAATCAAAGCATAGCCATCAATTAACAATAATATTTCACAATTTCCTGCTTCAGGGCAAAAGATCAAAGTAGGGATCGTGATAGGGCTGGAAGCAGGGATCAAGGTGTAGGTAAAGAGGTTCATGTTGATAATCGAATTAGAGGCAGAGAATTTGATCGACGAAATAAAGACCATGATCCACATTATGATAGAGATCTTAGAGACCAAAATAGAGATTCTGATCAATCCCGCAGTTATGACTCAAGGAGCAGAAGGCCACGTTCTCGCTCAAGGGATCATGGTAGAGATTATGACCGTCATAGGTGAGTACCTACATGTTCTTTTTAAAACTATTTTAGGTATTATTCCTTCTGTACTTTCAGCAACTGCTGCATCCAGTTACTAAAATTTTCTCTTTGTTCTTCATGGTGTGCACAACTGTGTTTGTCATGAGTTGTCTAGCTAAATACTGCAGATATTAATTAGTGTTGGAAGAACATTTGCATAATGCATGTCTTATTTTTCAAAGAAAACATGATTAATATGAAAATTGATTTGAACTTTTTCTTATTAGTAGTGGTTAAGAGAGAGAATGGATAGATCTTTAGCTAGTTGTAATCAAAGCTTCAGTCAGCTCAGCAGATATCATGAAGTCTTTTGGTTACTCTTGCTTCTTTTCAAGTTCTGACCCATTCTTTTGTCTTCTGATTTTATTTTCTAAGTCTGAGCGAAGCGAGTAATTGCATTCTGTGATCAGGATCTTTGGGAATGCATCTAGTGATATTTCTGATTCATCAGTCACAAGATATTGTCATCTTTGATAATAGTTTTTCAAGCTCTTGGAAGGAATATAATGTTTGTTTCTCATTACATTATCGTTGATAAAGTTTGGTTCTTTGCTGTAAAATTTGAACATAATTCGGTGTCCATATTGTAAGTGTTGTCTCTGGATTCCTGATTTATAACTGTTGATTGAGAATTATTTTTATACTAATGAAACATTAATTTATAGTTAATTAAAAAAAAAATCACCAACCTTTCTTTATCATATTCAACTCAGTTTTTTTAAATCTATTTGTATCTGCTCTTGTTGCATAACATTGCATTATCTCCAAACCTCGCCTTGCTTTAATCAAATAGTGTTCTGTTTTTACAATGCTGCTAGCCCAGTTTAACATGTGTTGGATCATTCTTGCTGCAGGCGTCATGGCAGGTGCTGATATATTTCCATCTGGATTACTACGGGCATCTGTCATGGACCGAGAAGGTTATAATAAATGTATGTATCAACTTTGTTCTTGTGGTGATCTGTCGTGTGTGTTTTTTTCTGATATCTGGAGCCACTGGTTGCAATATTTGGTGTCAGTGCTGCCTGACTAGGGCAGGCAATACTGGTGAAAATTCTTCTGGCTTTTGTGATACCTTGTTAGAACTGGCAAGAAAGGTCTTAGGGTGTGAATAGATTAGGAAATTGTGATCTTAAGAGTTCCCAGCTTGCTTATTCGTGGATTTTATTCTCTATCTGTCCCACACAGAAACAAAAACATCTGAACCTTTTCCAGGGATGCTTACTCGTCTTTTGTAACTTCACTTGGTATATTTGGTTCAAGAAAACACAAATCCCTATTCTGTACTTTGTTGCTGACATTTAAGTAACGCACAATTATGTGTGAATAGTTCTTGACCTTTGCTTGCAGCAGCTTAAATTACTCGATTGCTTTGGAGGCGTTTGGAAGGAGGTTGTGAGTGGCTATCTGTGGAAGGGAATACATTGGTGATATGATACGAGAATATGTCTCTAAGCGACACTGTAGAGAGAGAAATGGCGTCTCCAAGCTAAAGATCCTTTTCTATTCCTTTTCCACTTCATCATCTTAAAGAACTATATTCACTAGACTTAGCTTGGTTTGGCTTGAATCAATTTGTTTGATGATTTATCAATTCTAAATCAAATCAGAATTACAAAACTATAAATAGGATACCTGATGTAATATTTATGTATGTCTATGTTTTTTAGTTATATTCATGTTTTGTATAGTATGTAGAGGGTCTATAATATGTTTGATAGCTTTAGTGTGGTTGGTTTTTATGATCGTTTTAGGCTTGTAAATCCATATTCTATATAATCGTTGTACAAAGGTAAAATTACTTAGAAGCAAGTTATTCGATTAATCGTTTCGACGGTTTTTTAACTTCATAAAGTGATGTGTGTTGGTTAGTACAACATCCAGGCAGCTAACCAGGTGGCACATGGTTGGATCGGCTTTTGGGGTAATGTCTAAGGTTGGTTTGTTGTCTTGTTTCGCAGTAATGTTATATGAGTACTCGTGGAGAGTTTTAACCATAGTGGACCACGTTAGATTCTTTATTGTATAATTGTTCAGAGCTTATGAATTATATGTTTGTAACTTATATTATCTATCAAGCATTTGTTGAACTAGTTGTTTATTGTTCCTGAGTTAAATATTTTTTCTAATCTATCTTTTTTTTTTTAGGTCCTTAAGAGACCATAAGAGATTTCGGAGAGATTGATCTTTTATAGACGGATACATAAGGGTGTCACACGACTTAGGAAAAATTAGTTAAGTCTATAACATATTGTATTAGAGTGAGACAAATACACATAGAAATACTTGATATGCAAATGTGAATGACATATCAGGGCTATGTTGAGGATAGCTAATATGCATGATCGTTTGAGAGGGAAACTGGTGTTAAGATGTATGGAAAGGAGTTACTCAGAGAAGTGAGTATTTGAGATTGATATTCAGAGGAATAATCAACCATTCGTGTGAGAGGCATCACAAGGACAAGCGAGCTAGGATGTATGTATAACACACAGAGGTTATGATGGTTAAGTTTGAGTTACGACTCAACGTTGGTAACCAAAACTTGATGATGCTCAAGGCAAGCAGGGTGCTTGGAAAAGGATAAGATCGTGCAAGGTAAAATAGGTTGCTCAGCAACCAAAAGAGTTGCGCAAAGCTCACAAAGGTGAGAGAAATTAATGCAAGGGTTTGAATACAGACGATGGATTGTCTGTGGCCATCCCAAAGCGATCAAAACTCGACGTCATAGAGCATTAAAACTCTCTTTGGCATGGAAAGAATACATCTGTAAGAGGTTAAAGTGTGTAGGAGTTTAGCATGTTGTTAAGCCTTAAGAGGCATAGCGGGAGCTATATTGGCGAAGAGTCGTAATCTAGCAAGTGCATTCATGGGGATAGAACAATGTACAATTTGTTCAACAAGTCGAAGTAGTCCAAGGGGATGGTGGTATCCGAAACTTCTAAAGAGAAGGATGTGAAGAGAGAAGTTGATCCATCAAAGCAGATATCCAGGAGGAATAAGTCTCAATTCTCTAGAGGGAGAATTATGTGCAATGAACTGCACATGTTGAGGAGGGGTACTTCAAGACAACAACTCCACAAAGCTCAACAGATCAAGTAAGCATGAGGAGTCACCGCATGATCTCACATGAGGTAAGGCATTAGTGCACACATTGCGAGATCAAGTGGGGAAATGACCCAATACATCACCAAACGAAAACATACTTAGAATCAATGTGAAAATTAGATTTAACGTAGGGCTAACCCGTGGAATGATATACACGAGGGCTACAAACTCAATGCAAATCGAGGAGTGGAGCAACTTGGTAAAGTGCCCAAGCTGCATGAAGGGAGTTAACATAAAAGATGAAACATGAAGTGGAGGCACGAAGCTTTCCTTGGATAGAGGTCAATAACATGAACTCTCGTAGAAGTAAGAGCGAGATCATGTTGTTGCATGGGTCTCTCATTCTGATAGAGCGAACTCAACCTGCATGATGCCAAAGTTGAAGGGAGTTTCAAGACACATGCACCTTACCTCGAGAAAGCATTTGATGGAGGAACTAACATAACTCAACTTACAAACATGAAGTTCGAGTCAGAAGGCCTTAGCATTGGGTAAGAGGATGCGAAGATGGATACTTTTGAAAAATATGTCATAGTGTTGCCATTTGAATTATCGTGAAGGAAACAATGCGTTATAGAGATTGTGTTGGTGGGGCAAAGGCTTAGGATACAAATAATGGTGCACCAACTTCAACAAAGTCGATGGACTTCAGGAGCTGTTAGGCGACGGATTATCCTAGAGCTATGTTTCCTCTGGGTGTGACCTGAGATCGGGTGGATGAAGATCGATTACCAAAGGAGAGAACACAATCGAGGTGGCAGAGGCCTTGTAATGTGCTAGCAGAGGCCACACATGGAGAGATTGCAGTCCAAGTTCATCCCACAAAGATCAGAATGTAATGATAATGTCACCAGGAGGCGACATGATGCAGTGGATCATAGTGCTTCTTTGGTAGTAACGTTCGCTTACTCAGCTTTATCCTCTGACTTTTCAGACTCCCTTAAGCAAATATAAGCTCTAAAGCAATCTAACTCTCCAACTACTTTGATCATACTTTTGTATAATCAAGCCCCCCTTATGAGACTCATTGGTACTTGCACTCGGAATTCCTCCTCAAATGTACACAGCCCCCATATGCTGATAACTATGGCTTTCATCCGATGCAAAACTCGATACACGCATGAAAAACCCGCCTTTGTGGTACCATAGCATTCACTCCTTGAATCCATAGCCTTATTTGTCGTCATGTTGTTCATCGAAGTAGAGCTCCCAATAGCTTCCGATTATACATTCGTATGATTAAGTCCCTCGTAGGACTTCTCACGTATGTGTCACAGAGGTGTTGAAGCAAGTGGAATTGCTCAAGGGTAATTGCTCGAAGAACACAGAGGTGTTGATTAAGTTCAATCGACCAAGGGGAATTGCTCGAAGAACACAGAGGTATTGAAGCAAGTGGTCGAAAGGGGCGAGGAAGTGACGACGAGTCCAAAGGGACTTAGCTACCTAAAGTCAAGCGTTAGTTAGAATTGAGGTGGACTCAGTGGAGTGCCACAGTACCGTAGAGGTGGATCTACCGATCATGAAGAAAGGGATGTAGATACGAGGAAATAGATAGTAGGGCCATGAGCATGACAACGCCATGGTATTATAGAGGCAAGACTTCCGTGAAGTCATCGATCCCCTACTCTCATGAAGGAAGAGCACTTGGTTATAAAATGGGTTGAGGAGGTGGAAAATGCAGAGGCAGACTTTAAATACTAAGACAAGGCTGAAGGGTAAAGGCTATGGAACTTCGTAAGACCGGTGTCAACGAATTTGTCATCAAAAGCCAAAAGTGAAGGACTTCAGATCGATGTACGAGTGCTCGACCAAGGAACGAAGTAGGTAGTATGCGATGTCGTACCTTTTCTACTCAGAGGAATAGGCGACAAAGATGATGGAGAAGATAATACAGTCCCAAAGGCGATCAAAATTATTGAAGACTTGCTCAAAGTCGAGACAAATGTTTACTCTTTTGGGACAAAACTTATTGTATTTGAGAAGTTTGATGGCAATAAGAAGGTGAATCGCAGTAGCTAACTTAATGCAAGGAGTGCAAACACTTCAAATGCTTCGGAAGTATAAGCAAAGAGTAGGCGAAGGCTAGTAACCGGCTCAATGTATAGAGTACAACCCTCGAGGAGGTGAGTGAAGCCGAGTAACTTTTCTCTTCTCAACTCTTAAGAGAATGGGTGAAATCGAGTGCCCCGATCCTCTTATTTATCCAACAGAAGAGCTTTATACAAGTTCAAAGGCCCTTCAAAGATACTTAGTAGAAGACAATAGTTATCAAATTTTGATCGATGGTGATCAATACTATCGAGAGTAGACTATCTACTTCATTTCTCAATAGAATACCAATCGAAAACGAAAGTGACGCAAACCAACTTGGAGGCGACAATTAAGTAGAAGAGGAATCGATGGACAAATTTTGTGTCGGAAAGATTCCAAAAACTTCAAAATCTATGTGGCGATGCTCATTAAAGCTACAATAGACATCCATCCAGTTTAAGCGACATGAGACATTTGAAAGAATGACGTATAACAACAAAGTTCTTTTCTTTCATCTTAAGGATCCGTGAGAATCAACACAACTCGATTAACCTCACACTAGAGTCAGAATTATTGGCAAGTTGAAGCAACGTGACAGATCAAAGTTCGACTACTCAACAATAGTGGTGGAGTGCAACTGGGAGCCAAGAGACATGTTGTAAGTGAAGTAGAAGATTGGAGATTTAACAAAAGCGAGAAGATGCAGCATTCATAAAGGCTTCGATGAGGACATCAAATTAATAAGTATGAGAGAAAATCACGGACAAAGCTATAAACTGGATGTTCGATGTAATGCTTATATATGTCCATGTCTTTTGATTTTATTTATGCTTTGTATAGCATATAAAGGGCTTGTAATAAGTTTGGTAGCCCCAATTTAATTGGCTTTTATAGTCGTTTTAGGCTTGTAAACGTAGGTAGTGTACAATCATCATGTAGAGGTAAAACTAATTAGAAATAGTCCATCCAAACAATCATTTTGGGGGTTTTCTAACTCCACAAAGTGATGAGGTATATCAGCCAGTACAACACCCAAGAGCTATCCATGCAGCACATAACTAGATGAGCCTTTGGGGTAGTATTTAGTGCTGGTTTGATGTCTTATTTCGTAGCTATGTGGGCACTTGTGATGTCTTTTAGTCACCGCAAACTATCTTGGACCCTTTGTTATACGATCGTTCAGAGCTTGCGTCAAGTGTTTATTGAAATAATTGCTTGTGGTTCCCTAGTTAAGCTCTTTCTTTGTCTTCTTTTTTATAGACCCTTATGGGATCATAAGAGATTTCAAGAAAGCTGATCCTTTACGAATGGACACGTAAGGGTATCACGTGACTTAGGCATTACCAACTAAATATGTGACATATGGGTGGTTTGATTTTGGTTCTTGGCTTTGGGAAATTAAAATTAATAGTTTTAGTTTTGAATTCAATTCAAACCAATGATTTTAGATTTTTTCAAAGAAAAAAAATTATTAAGTGAGCAAGAGTAGTAGAATTAGTAAGAAAAAAATTACTATTGCAAAGACAAAATAAATCAATGGGATTGTTAGGTTCGAACTTCCAGTTTTAAATTTATCTAATTATTATTATTTTGGTTGGGTGACAATATTGTACGTATATAATTTTAAATTTTCGAATGATGGACATGATATGTAATAATCTTTTCAATTTTAACGATGATTGTAAAACATACTAGCAATTCTCAGGTCAATGATAGTTGGGGACTTATCAAAGCTCAAGCATACATTGATGATTGGACTAAGGAGAAGAAACGAAAATACTGTCGACGTATCGACTGAAGGAACGATTGATAATTTTATAATTATATTAATTTTTATGTCCATTATACTCATTACATAGAAATACATCCATTTTGCGAAGTAAAATTATGATAAGGCAGAACATCTTACAGCTCATGTGGCCAAATTCATCTGTGCATCTTTTGAGCTTTCCTTTGTTGTCCACCTAAAGATTATTCCATCAGGCAACATTTTTAACTCGTAATTTCTCGGCAAATTCAAAATCATTAACACGATTGTAACCAATATAGAGATCAGCCCTAAGATTATTTGAAGATGAAAATAACATCATGCCACAAGTCTTGTGCATAAAGATGGCATGTAGTGCTGCTGTCTCTGTCTAATTGCACCTAAAACCCAACAAGAATGTCCACCTTGCCTAATTGTTTACTTGATGTTCTCTAATAGAGGAAAATATGAACAAATAGCAACAAAGGGAGAGGGAAAGATAATCCTATTGGACAAACACACTGATGATTCTGTTTTCTCAAAAGAAGTGCAAATTGATATACAACATAAAAGTGCAGTAAGAATGAACCTTATTTTAAACCTGCACAATGGTCATACAAGAATTAATTAAGAAATTGAGATGCAGATTAAATGGAAGAAAAATGAAAATGGCAATGGGCTAACCCCCAGTACTGCTCTTTAACTTGGACAAGAAACAGGAGATTTCCATTATTTTCAAGAAGAGAAAGGAGAAGACATGAAACTATATCTAAATGTGTAACCTGTTACATGGTAGCAGAAATAAGAATATTATGTCAATGATTCAGCCTAAGAAAAATTTCATTGGATGAATCAAATTTCTTTGGAGTTGGGAATATGCTTCAAGCACAAAGGTGGAGGTATTTGGAAGCATAAAAGTCAAAATCACTGTTTTCTTTCTTTTTGGAATTATAGATACTACAAAAGAAGAATTCACTAGATTATGTGTCATTTTTCCATGTATGAGACATCCTAGTCCTGTGACTGCAGATCTTGAAATTGCATGTCCAATTTGCTAAGGTATACCAGTAAGATCATATGCAATTTGGGTTGCATGCTTAGCCTGCAAATCCATCATATGATTCTCCAATTGACAACAAAATCAATATATTTTTATAAATTTGTAATTTCAAGCTCATTTGCATCAATAGTTTGAGATGAATATCTCTCATCCTTTATTATCTTAAAGAGTTCTTCCAATCTCTCATAGATTAATGCAAATTTAGGATGAGACTTATCTCTTGCAACAAAAGCATGTACCTCATTGTTAATCTGGATCCAACTCCATCCTGCTGCTTTCTGGACTTCATTCTCATCCATTTTTCTCCTTACTCTCTCTGCCTCCTGCCATTCACCATGCAAAGCATGCAAGTTTGAGAGAAGCACATAGCTTGCGCTGTCTGTTGGGGTCAGCTCGAAAATCTTCTCTGCAGCAAGTTTTCCTAGTTCTAGATTCCTGTGCAATGTACAAGATCCTAATAGCGCCTTCCACATAGTAATATCTGGCTCAAATGGCATCTGCTCAATTATATGATGTGCCTCTTCGAGTCTTCCAGCTCGACCCATCATGTCAATCATGCATGCATAATGTGAGGCAGAGGGTATAATGCCATAGTGATCATTCATCATCTTCAAATATCTAACTGCTTCCTCAACACAACCTGCATGATTACACCCAACCAAAATCCCTAGAAATGTAGAGTCATCTGGAATGCTACAGCTGCTCTCTAACATCTTATCAATTACTTCGAGGGCCTCTACCCCATGCCCATTATATGAATAGCCATGAATTAATGAGTTCCATGACAATATATCATGAGTATGCATGTTGTCAAATACCAGTTCTGAATCCTTGATGCAGCCGCACTTGGCATACATAGTGATCAGTGAATTCCCCATGCAAACATCGTGGTCACACCCTAACTTTAGTGAAAGAGAATGAAGTTGCCTTCCTTGATCGAGTAAGGCAAGATTTGCACAAGAACTTATGGCACTAGATAATCCGTACTCATTAGGTTTGTGTCCTTCCCTATGCATGTGGCGAAGTAATTCAATGGACCTGTCATCGCATCCATTCTGGAAATTACCAGAGATAGCAGCAGTCCAGGAGACAGTATCAGGTGCCTCAATTTTCACAAACACCTTCTCTAGCTCTTCAATCTTACCACATCTAGCATACATGGTCAGCAAAGCATTAGACACTCGGATATCAGAGGTTAACTTACGCTTGATCGCCAAGCAGTGGAGCTGCAATCCCAACTTAGCTAACTCTAGAGGTAATCCACAAGCTCCAATAATAGTTGAAAAAGTGAACTCATTAGGTTGTATGCCTGCACTAACCATGTCATTGAATACTCTCAAGGCATCCTCTGGTTGCTCATTCCGAAGACAGCATGAGATCATTGAGCTCCAAGTGACAACATTCTTAGGTTCCAATTGTTGAAACACCAATTTAGCCCGAGTAAACTCAAAATTCCTCGAGTAAAAATCAATCAAAGCACTCGCAGAATAAACACTGTTGATGATCATGGTTTTGATCATGAAAGCATGGATCTGTTCACCAAGAAGTGGTCCGCATGCTGTTAAGATACTTGTAAGAGTATGCTCATTTGGCTCGATCCCTTGTCTCACCATTTGATCAAACACTCCAACCGCAGATTCTAACACATTATTCCTACAATATCCTGAAATTAGTGAAGTATAACTCACCACATCAGGATCTGTAATCCCATCAAAGACTGACTTAGCTTTGTCAATCAACCCACATCTCGAATAGAACTCGATCAGACAACTGGCAGTCCAGCGATCATCCCCAAGACCAGAGCGGGCGATCAGCGAATGCAGCTGCTCTCCAGGCTCAGCAGCTGCCGTATCAGTGCAGGCCTGGAGGGCAGCATTGACTGCAAAATCATTGGGAAGCACACCAGAGTCGAGCATATCGACGAAAAGGTGAAGCCCCAATTCTCCATAACCATTTCGGACGCACCCAGAAATCATCGAAGTCCACGTGACAACGTTCCTCTCAGGCATTTCGTCGAACACCAGAAAAGCATCATCTACGCGTTCAACTTTCATAAACAAATCGATCAGCCTGGACTCGAGAACAACCCCCAGTTCGATTCCTTGACGTTTGATTTGGAGATACAGATCCAGAGCCTCGGAATGCGTCTTCGATGCTACTGCTTGCTTCAATCTCTCGACAGAGGTTGGCGAGACGGTCGGGCGGGTCTTCTGCGGGAGTGGGGCAGTGGGAATGCAATTTTTTGGTGACAGAGAAGTGGGGTTTGAAGGGAGTTTGGTCCATTTTGGATGAGGATGGAGAGGCTGATGCGAAGCTCGGAGCTTAACGGGATTTAAGGATTCGGAAGAGGACAGAGGAGATAAGCTAATCATGGTTGTGCTACTCGTGGCGGGAACGAAAAGGTCCATTTATGGTCTATTTGGAGGGAACGGCATAGGATTGCTAAGAAGTTATATATATATATATATATATATATAGGAAATTCATATAATAATAATAATAATAATAATAAGTCAAACGGGCAGATTGATCGCTGGCTTCTAACCATTACACCAATCTTTTTGTTTTAGGATGAAGTCACTAAGAAATTTACAATGCTGACTTGGATAGTTTCTAGAACAGAAGAAAATGTTTTTGGTCAACGCCACTGAACTATTCAACATTGCACCTTCCCATTAATTAGGGATAAATGAAGTCTCAATTCATGAACAATGATGGATGAAACAAGTTTCTCGAGTTGGTGCATATGCAACTAATATTACAGTTTCTATCCCATCACATAGGCAATATGGAGGCATAACATATGGCACAAATACCTGCTCACATAAAATGAGGGTGCAAAACAAAAGGGAACTCTCCGGTGACAAAAACATATCAGCAACCTGCACGGGAATTGGAAAGCAAAAACGTAAAATTCAAAATGAGGATAAGAATAGATCGAGGATAACTCAGAGAGACCTACC
Source organism: Musa acuminata AAA Group (assembly GCF_036884655.1). Taxonomy (NCBI): domain Eukaryota; kingdom Viridiplantae; phylum Streptophyta; class Magnoliopsida; order Zingiberales; family Musaceae; genus Musa; species Musa acuminata. Next base: position 51,208,039 of record NC_088334.1, on the reverse strand, counting down.
AAACTTCCGAACGTAGGTATCATTGCATCCTCAGGGATCCGAGGATGGGGCAGCAGCAGTCGTTGGGTTAGGAACCTGTTTATTTACAAGAGCAGATAGTGCTTTGACCACAATGCTCATATTTGGCCTGAACTCAGCTTCATATTGCACACACAGAGCTGCCACAGCAGCAAGCTGCATGAATGGAACAAATTCCTCACTAGAGTCCAGCAAAATTGATCTATGCCACATGGAATGATCCTTAGATGACACATGAACATGCAGAAATAGTAACAAAGGGGAGGAGAGACCTTTGCAACTGCCTTTGGTGCATAATCTCCCTTCAGTCTTGGATCCACACACTGTTTGACCTTGTCCTCGCTCAATCTAGGAGATGCCTGTATCGAGCGAGGTGAAAAGGAAACAGTACAAGGCTGGTTATCTTACCACATATAATTTGCAGTTGATGCTGGTGTTACATCAGCATTGGTGTTAAAAAAGAGCATCTTGTGGAGAAGTTCTCCATATATGGATTACAGCATCAATCTATAACCCAAAGAGTAGGCTAGACTAGACATATATGGGAATCAAAGTGACAAGTTACAATTAATCCACATACATTAATCAAAGTGTCATCTAACAAAGCACTAAATAGCCAAAACAAATTTGGATGTTACTGCTGTTGTATTAAAATGACCTCATCTTTCTGTCTGTGGTGAGAGCATTTTGTTTCCAAACACTAGCTTCCATATTGCTGTGTAAAAAGGGTTGTTCAGAAAGTTTTATCACCAATCATGGTGAAGCAGTTAGCAATGTGTCACTTTTACATGTTCCTAATTCAAAATTTCCAATGCTGAGCTTGTAGACATTTTTCCTAATTTAAAACATCCAAGGAGAGGCTATATCTGTACCAATGTGTATCCACATATATGCTCTTTAAGACTTGTACATTCTCGCTGAGCTTGTAGTGTCCTCTCACAAACAGAATACCACTGTTGATGAGCATAATTGATCACAATACAACCTATGTTGCTCGGAGTTGGATATCAGCATCAGACAGTTATCCTCCTTAAGAATACAGGAATTTTCAAACTTGAGTATGGAAATAATACCAATATATATTTAAATTGTTTTGTCGAGTACTTCAATACTATTTTCTTTTCTCCTCTTCTGTTCTCTTTATCACTTATTTTATCATTTCCCTGTTACTTTTAATTCTCTTCTCTTCTCCCATCTTCTGCTCTCTCTCTTCTTCTTTTTTTCTCCTGTTGCCAGATATTAAATCCCATTTCACAAAATCAATTCTTTCCTCAAGTCTCAACCTCCCTACTCAAGCAGATTCCTGTCCTTAAAAGTCCCGCCTCCCTCTCGAGCAGCAGAGGCAAGCCCTTTAGATCAGAGATTTTGGTGGCAGGAATGTACTACATGGACACCTCCCCTCTCTCTTCATCTTATTTGCCTTCATCTCTTGGTCTGTGGTCACTGCTTATTCTTCGCCTCAGGCAAAGGATCAACAGGAAACAACCAGACAGCCAAGTCCAGCTCAGAGTACAGATGCCACACCCACACTCGTATCGAGTGTGTTGTTCACAATACAGTAGGAGAAACACAGTTCGATTCATCAACTTAGCGAGACCCACACTACAATGTGCCCGAATACTTGTAGTGGCAGTCTTAACTTGATGGTGTACATGCGAAGAGGATCTTCCTCAGTTATATCAGATGTGGGACAATATAACCATGAAAGTGATGTTTGTTTCCGGTAATACGCTGGCCATGTTGCCAACACAACATGGCATAAAGTATTTCCGAGAAATGAGAAGGTTACAGAGCTCAAATTCTTTATGCATATAGACACATATATGTATGAACATAAATATGTATACAAGAAATGTATACGAATATATGTGTGTATATTCCTCATCATAGACTTCTACTTAGGACTGCACGAACGAAATTATAGAGATGCGATAAAGTAATAGTTCCCTTCGAAATTAATACTAACCCAAGTAACCAGACTTTGCTGCCCTCTGGGCATTGTGTGGTCAACCGGTTTCCTGCCAGTCAGCAGCTCCAGAAGCACAACACCAAAGCTATAGACATCACTTTTCTGTGTCAGCTGGCCTGTCATAGCATACCTGCATAAGTTTTGACATCATTCATTAGTACCAGAAACCTGCATTATACTTGAGAATTCGAAATTAAGTCTATCTCAAACTAAACTAATGTCTCTATGTTCCAGGATAAGATTTATCTGGTTCCTCACGAGGAACAGATTCAACTAATGATGGATGATTGATAAATGATGATAGTTCAATTGCTTCCATTGTGTTGGTTCTACACCTCAATGTTCTTTCACACTAGCTATGTCTTCCAAAACTAAAACAGTAAGTTATGTAGGGTTCTGTTGCAACAAAACATTCAGTAAAACAAATTTGGACAAGGAACTACCTTCAATAAGTGATCAGCTATTCAGTAAAACACATGCTACAAAAAGTAACTTTTATGTGCAGGTGAAGACAGAACATTTCCCCAATTATTAGTAACTTTGTTTGTCTTGATCCTTTGTCCATAAATTATCTAAAATTCTCCAGTAGAGAAGTAAAGATAAGCAGCATAATATGAGGAGTTAAAAGATTAAGCTGTCCAATTAGCCTTCTGAAAGCTTCTGTTGGAAGCCACTAACAAACTCTCATTTGATTTCCAGTGTTGTTCAAGAAATTCCAAATAAAGATTGATTGCCCTGTTAAACTTTACAAGTATTTTAGCAATCATAACATTCAAAAGAATAAAGATTTCAGGATTTCTTGGTACTGGGTTCAAAATCAAATTCAAAAACATCAAAGTGAATTACATCCATAGGATAAAGTACTCCCAAAACTTGCAGTCAGAAAGAATACTTCATATCCCATAACTGATAACTAAAAACTGCTAATCCTTACAAACAGTGTTTGATTTATTTTTTTTTTTTTTGCAAATAAAATTATGTCGGATGACATTTCGAACTCTCAACCTTTCGATGAGTGGGTCTGGTACAAAATTTGCCTTATATGATAGCTAAATCTACTGAGTCAAGACTTACCAGTGGTCTTTCTGATCTCTCCTTTCTCTATCCTACAAGTACTGGTGGCATAAAGGCTTCTATTCTAACATTCAGTATGATTTTGAAGCAACCCCTACAAGTAGAACCACATAAAATTTGCAACAAAAAAATTCTATGATGATCACATCAGTCTGTATCCTTATTAGTGTATTAGAGTAATCAAACAGCTCAGAGCCTTCTTAAATTTATATATTCACAGTTAGGCTTCTAGTTTCTTTGTAGTTTCCCCCTCAACTCCAACTCAAGATAGCCAGTCTCAAATCCTTGAAGACTCGGCCTGTCTCCACAAGCATAAGAAGTTACTATCAAGTTTCAACCTTTCTAAACCGCATCATTCCTTTCTCATGTTTATCCATCTTTCTACTTGTTTCTCCCCTATATATATATATATATATATATATATATATATATATAGACACACACACACAAGCAATATGGACACACACATTATGACCATAAGATCCTGGGTTCACCTTATTGAGTAATTGGATAGCAATCATTGTCACAACCTTTAATAAGTAAAGCATAGTCAAACAAAGAACATAAAATAAGATTGAACATATGAACATTAGAATGTATATAAACAATTTGAGTCTCCATGTTGTAATTACTCTGGCGCATGATAACCAAAAGTTCCAAGAACACGAGTTGAATGAAGACGAGCAGCCATGTCAGGTGCTTGATTTAAGAGGTTAAAGTCTGCAATTTTTGCTTTGAAGTCCTCAAATAAAAGGACATTGCTTGATCTGATGTCACGATGTATAATAGAAGGCTGAACCTTCTCATGAAGATACTCTAGCCCCCTTGCAGCATCAACCGCAATCCTCACTCGCTGCATCCAGTCAAGTGGGGGACCAGGTTGTGCACCTTGAACTCCCTTTCTGCCTAAAGTTCCAAGAAAGCATAATAGTATCTCATACAATAGAAATATTTCGAATTTATTGAAAGAATGTGAAAAGTGAAATATATAGCAATGCCACATGTCATACCATGAAGGATGTCATGCAAAGAACCCATTGTTGCAAATTCATAAGCCAGCAATCGAAGATTTCCTTCAACACAATACCCCAACATTTCCACAACATTTTCATGCTTCAACCTAGACACTATAGATACCTAATGTTCAAAGAAGGTGAAGTCAGGTTTTCAAGAATATGTACCGAGATGACAGTATATAGAACCAAGGCTTATGTATTGACCTGCAAAGTCCATCTGTAAAAATGAAAAAGGCAGACAAATTATTATCAGCACTACTATAATAGAAAACATACCTGAACCAAAAATTCAGTACTGGCCTCAGAGTCTGATGAAGAATCAAATTTTTTCAGGGCCACTTGATTTCCATTGTTCAGAACTGCTAGATACACTCTTCCGTATGATCCCTCGCCCACCAAAGCCTTTGTTCCAAAATTATCAGTCTTCTCTTTTAATTCATCTAATGAGAGTGCAGGCACTTCTATAGAAGGTGTTGCCTTTGGGGGTTCATTTATGGGAAAAGTGCAATAATTTGAACCATTGGGCATATCTGCCAAAAAGAAAAGAAAATATCAGCTAATGCAACAGCAAAAGCACAGGCAACAGCATAAGATTAAAAAGATGCACAGAAGAATAAAATAATTTTTCAAAGCCTCTTGCAAGAGATTATAGAAGAAAGCTTTGACATGCTAGACATTTAATAATAAATAAAAGATTTTGTATACTATCTTTTTCAAAAATACATGTGCTGCTCTGATTCATTGAAGAGTGAATCAATACTAATGTAATTGAGGAGTTCTCCAAGGAATACATAGACAGTTTTGCCATAACTTTCATACATAAATAAACTGACAGCAATTGCTAGTGTGGCCTTGACTCAAATAATCGAGATGATGTCATAAACAGCAAGCAATTTATGTGTTTACTACCAAAAATGCAAAAAAAAAATCACAAATCAAGATTTGATGACCAACATAGTAGAGCCACCAAGGCAGGTTCATAAGACAAATATCTCATCCCTAATATCAGCAAATGTTTGTATTTCATCCAAGATTCTTGTATAAATTCCAAAGCAGTGGATGAAAAATATTAAAGTTTCAGATGCTGATCCCTCAATATCGATCAATTTGGTACACTGAGCTAATAACTTCACTAACCTACTGTAAGGTATTACATGTTAAAATAAGAATGATACAGTGACACCAAACTCATAAGTTCCAACACCACATTTTATTATTATATGTATAACTGTTTTGGATTTCTAGTTTATCGGCAACAAGCTCACAAAGATCTACCTGGAATAGATCTAACCCAGTCAAATCCTAATTGTAAGATGAAGTAGAGGCTTTACTAAGGTAAACTCATATATTTCAGAATATCCGAGCTCCAATAATTAGCAACAGTCTCAAGAAAATCTAGCTAGGGTAGCACTAACACAATAAAACCATAAAATCAGGCAGACACTCACTTAGGAGGAAGTCTAATAATTCAGAACCTCGAACCTCCAGCATTATCTCAAGTGCAGGCTTTCATAGATGAACTTAATTCAGCCATTCTTGACTAAAAGGGCATGAGCAAAGCATAAAGTATCATAAATAATACTATCACATGTCAACTGTAAACGTGTAGCAAAGTAATGCTTCAGTTAAACTTCGTTAAGAGACGAATATCGTTTAAAGAAATGATGCAGGCACCCACCTAGACTGAGGTGGCATATTTGACCACTGTAGGTGTTGAAGCAGACAGACGGACACTAGAAAGCCATTCAATTGGCTCATTAGCAATCTATTGGTCCATTAAAACAAGCACTTCAATGTTAAAAATTAATATAGTGATTTGGTAATGGGTTTTAACACATGTTATCTCATGACCATATAATTTTGAACATTTGTTGACTTCTCTCCATACACCTTCCATCGATGCCTAACAACGATCAGATAACTAAAACAGATGGTGGTGTTCCTCATCACCCATAAGCTGAGATTTTTCTTTTTATGTATTTTCAAAATTCCTATGCATACTTCTTCTTCTTCTTTTTTTTCCAATCTTCTTCAGTGCCAGCAGCTGTTGTTGACCCCATCAAAGTTGGCAAAGCAAGATCTGCTGCTATGGTGAATCACCAGTGTCCTGACAGTTGCAAAGGCACCTCTTTTGCTGCTGTCAATGTAGGTTTTAGCTCTTTATGCTACTTCCATGGCAGCCAAATAGCGCCTAAATACTCATTGGCACCTAAGATGCTATTTTTTTTACATCAACTAATTTCTAAACATTGCAAATGACATCACAGGTAACCAAAAAAATAGAACTTTAGCTTTTGTAAGTAGTCATCAAGATAAAATCAGAAGTTTATCTCATTCCAACAATAATCATCATCATTTATAACATCAATCAAGAATTGAAACTTCTAAGTTTAATCTTCAGTTAGAAGGTTTACAATCATAGTTGGTGAAAGAAAAAGTAAAAAAGGGGCCAGAAAGGGAATATTGCATGTCTTAACACAAAAAGCACCATTGATCTTCAAGGGACAAACGATCAAAGTAGCCAATAGACTACATATCCAATATCATCAAGTAAAAGTGAGACCATATAAATATACTTTAAAATAGTTTCAGGCTTGGGGAAATTGGACATGCCCTATAATAAGATTTAAATAATATACAAGTGTAGATCAAGTTATTAGATTGTGAAGGAAGCAAAACCATAGGTTTATGAGAGTGGAGCACAAGCTAGAAACTCAAACAGGAAAACCATATGTTAAAACAATACAAATAAAAATATTCTATGCATGATAAGCGTGAGAGATAATAGAATCAAATCATCGGACATAATGAGTACGCATATGTAAGTTAGAAAGTGTCAAATATTAAAAAGATACCATATTAGTGCAATGATCCAAGTTGATGATCTCAAGAAACCAAAACAAGCCACAAGGATAAAGAAGATAGGACTAAAACAAATAGAAAATACACTTCTAATGACATTTTTTTTCAAGTCTAGTTTCAACAACAACAGATACCTTCACTAGGTATCTTCTTTATCTGTTTAGAAACTCAGTGCACAAGGTGCATTTTACAGAGTGCAAATATTAGAGGAAAACATCAGGACACTTCAGAGAAACTAATTCATGTACAGTAATTCAACAGGAAAAACAACATACCATATGCGTCATGCATTGAGCTTGTCAGGTATTCATTTTCATGAACATGGAAAGAACCATCCAAATGTCGAGAACAGCAAAACCAGCGCCGCATCTTACTCTTTCTTCTTTATCTTATTTTACGTGGTGAATGTACCTTCTGAGATGAGTGGCACAATGAATTGTGTTAAAACACGATTATAGGAACTCAAACTCCAGACATTTAATTTCGTAATGTGAGAATGCAAATAAGTTCGTGATGTACAACAGAAAACTAAATGATAAATATTAAAAACAAAACAAAACAGCACAGGAGAATCACACATAATAAAGATGCCCAAATTGAAGTACGAAACCATTTAATGTCATCATAGACGACAACGCTAAGCAGCTGAACTATGAGGACGTCAACCGATTTCACCCCCAGGCGGGTGGGAACCAGAGACAGGTCCTTTTCGCAATCTTGATACGCACTGTCATTTGAGATCAAGGCGCAGCATTCTACTATCGAGTATGAATCATTGCATATGGCATTGCACAGACCAATTTTAATCAAAACAAAGCCATATAAGAAATAGAAGTTCAAAGAAAATCATAACCTCTCTTCTGTTTTGCTGCTTCAGAATCATATATGTAACATTAAAAACAATGTTTGACACGGAGGAACCCAACAAAATGATGCCCAATCGACAAAATAAGATAACTTGTCTCCAGCTAACACTCTCAAAATCCAAAGCAATCACGAGTCAGACAAATCGACGAAACTCGTTTAAACGTAAACCAAGTGCCACCAAGCATCGAAATCGGGACGAACAACAGCGATCGGAGAGTGGATCACGAATAAAATGTAGAAAAAGTCAGAAGAACCAAAGACAATGGAGAGGGAGATCGGGGAGAACGTAAGGGGAGTGCCTCACCTGGTCGCTGGAACCAAGGGGGCCCTTCACTCTCTCCAGCCACCGACCTCCGCGGTTGGGGTTGGGGATAGCGTTAGAGTTAGGATTTGGAAAGGGGAGGAACGAGAAGAGAAACGCGAGGAAGAGGGAGAGACAAGGAGGAGGAGGAGGAGGAAGAGACCGACCACTCGCTCGCCGCTCGCGACGCCAGCGGAGCTCCTCCTTTACGCATTCAAAAGTATTTTGCCGTGCGCCCCTCTCCCTCGTTCCGTTTCTTTCCAGGTTGGCTACCGGTGGTTAATAATAAATGTTCTACCACTCGGACACGAGGTACTCAACTTCTTAACCTCTCATAATTGGAGACACTAATGGGGCCCGCGCTAGTATACAGTCCAAATGTACAGTCTCACGTCCCCATGGTGTGCTGTAACGGAATAAACATACTTGTTCTTGTCGCCGACCACGCGTCTCCTCTCCGGACTAGGATGTGGCCCACCAAATGGGCCCCGCGAAGATATCCATCAACAACGGAGGTGTCGGAAGCGGTTAAGTAAATAGTATTACTCCACGAAAACGTGGGCCAGCTAAAGCTGCCGACTCAGAAGTCGGACCCACCATCCTGGACGCGTGGCTTGTCGCGGCCCCAGACATATCCTGGAACTTGTCTTGTCGCCAACATATTATACAATGACTGTTAATATATTTTTATTTGAGGATAACTAAAGGAACAAAAAATATTGTTTTATAGGACAATATATATATATATATATATATATATAATTTAAATAACACTGTTTTGCCAACTTATTGATTAATTAAGAATTAAACGCTGTACAAATTGTGTGTGTGTGTGTGTGTGTGTGTGTGTGTGTGTGTGTGTGTGTGTGTGTGTGTGTGTGTGTGTGTGTAAATTTAATTTAGATAAGTAAAAAATAATAATAAAATAATTATTATTATCAATATCATCCTATTCGATTCAAATGCTTAAGGCATTATCCAATAAATTTTGATGATATCAGCTACTAATCCCATCCTTATAGCTTACCATTTGTCAAAAACAAATAAAAAGAAAGTTAAAGATTTGCACACCTTTGAGAGAGAAAGAAATGAATATTAGTTGAGAACTTCCTTTTTAGAGAGTAGTATGTGATGTTTGAGGGAGGCCAAACAAGAATGTGATTCGGAGTATGACCGATTGGATTCCAAAGGCGAAGTGAAAGCACGCACGGGCGGAAATGGGAGGAGCACTGATGTGTACATGAAGAAGAAGAAGAAGAAGAAGAAGAAGAAGCCAATGGCGAGCAAAAGGTTGGGCAAGATAAAAGAATGGCCGACATCCAACAACAACTAAGACTCAGTTTGATGCGACAACTACAAGTTGGTCAGGTCAACTTACTTAGATAAAGCTTAGAAGGACATGGAGGTGGTGATGAGCTCGGCATACGAAGTCACCTTGAGAAGATAACGTGGGACAGATTACGAGGCACGCCATCCCTTCCCTTTGGGCTAATGCTTCTAAAGAAAGAGATAAGCTGGATAATATGATCGATTTTGATCTATAGGGTGAGAGTCGCCTTTATTTATTGAGTTCATCAACTGTTACATATGCTGAAATAAATAATAAAAAAGTATGTTAAAACAGGATGGTGCAGAAACCAATCGTGCAATGATGATGACGATGAATCACTTGAAGCAGTGCATCAAGTACATGTTCTTTTACGACGTTCCTATTTACATTTTTTTTTCTTTTTACTATTTATAATATTTTTTAAAAAATAATAAAGTAATAATATACTATTCACAATTTCTTTATTTTTCTTTTTACTCTCACTTTTTTTTCCCTGAGTTTTTTAATATTTTATGAATGCTGATATCTTTGTAGGGAAGGAGTGAAAAGGATTTTATTAGCATTGAATTATAAAATAAGAGTATATATCTATTTACAAAATGATAATTTAAAAATATTTAAAATTCATAAGACGAAAAATGACACTCTAAATAATATGCCCATTCTCTTCTCTTAAGGAAGATGTAAAAACATATCAACTTGAAAATATTTTAAAAATAAGTAAATTACTGAAGAAAAAAAATTATAACTTTAAATATTTCTCATAGATCGTCTCAAATTTTTAACTTCTCACAGACTCCATCGATCCTACTTCTACATGATTTGTTCATGACTCTCGCATAAGGAAAGAGGGAGCACAAGAGTCATCGTCACTCGTAACTCTCGTGCAGGAACTGTGGTACATGACCAAGATGAGTCGAATGAAGATAAATATAAAATAAGGAGCACTCTTGAAATTTTTTTTAAAATCAATGTGCTATATATGAAAAATTTTCAAAGTAAAGGGATTTTTTTTTTACAAAAACTCACCCTTAATATTATATATTTTTTATTATTTAAAATTATATTTTTGGATTCTGTTGGTTGAGTGCATGCTTAAACAAGCAGCTAAGAGAAAAAGTGGGTTTTCCTAGCTCAGAAAAATAAAGAATATATATATATATATATATATATATATGTTTGACCGAATTTTAAATAGAGTTCGCTTAACTCAATACTGAGTGCATCGGCCTCCAACGCAAGATTCGTGCGCACGCCACGAGCCACCACATGGGAAAGCCATTCATAATATGACGGATGCCAACTCTGCCTTATTCCTCTCGCTATTCCCTCCACTGTAGTCGCACTCGTCCACTGACCTTATCGCTTGGCTCGGGCCCCACTCACGGCATTCGATCCCGATCGTTGATTCCTTCTTTTCCCCTTTTATCGACGCATAAAGCCACTTAACCCCTCGCCCTTCCTCACTCGTTCGCGCACGTTTCCGCGCGGGGCTGCCATGAACCAGTCCCCATCCGGCGGGAACAAATCGGGCTCGATGGGGCCTCCAGAGGGGCTCTCCCGGTACGGATCGGCGCCGGGCTCGTTCCTCTCCGGGCTTGCCGACTCGGCCATCGCAGGGGGGGGAGGAGGAGGGGAGCCGTCTGCTGTCGGCGCCGGGTCGGAGGGGATGGTGGGTCGGTTCTTCGCGGGCGAATCGTCCTGCCCCACGTCCGAGTCTGGTTGCCGGGACTCCGCTGACGGCGTTGGGGGATGCCTGCAAGGGTCGTACCGCCCCGGGGATCTCCACCTTTCGGCGGGCGGGTCCCTCTTGGTCCGCCACAGCAGCTCGCCCGCGGGGTTCTTCTCCCATCCCCTAACGGATCACGGTTAGTCTCTCTGGCTCCTGTGATCTCGAGTAGAATAGATCATGTGACGGCCTATTGCTGGCCCTCGATTCTGTATTGGCACGCTCGAGTACAGTGTACGAGTCTGTCGGCGTCCGTGGTTGTGGATCTGCACGACGAGGTAGACACAAAGAAGGCTTGGGATGCATGTGCTGGGTGGCATGAACTCGAATAGGAGCCCACGAGGGGATATGGCTGGCTAGGCTCATGTGTCATGTGGACTATGATTGCTTCATTCATTTTATGGTTGGTGCTGCAAGAAAGAGAAAATTATTGCGACCAGGAGTAGTTGGCATCAGAACTATGACTCATGGATCAAATGACTAGGAAAGAGATAATTAGACTTATCCAAGCCCAGAATTATTATTCACTTACTATACACTTGTTTATCTAGCATAGCTGACACAATGGTAACATCTCCAGTTATTGATGAAGGATCGTCGTACAGAACGCAAGTAAAGATTGTTCTTATGTTAGGTTGGTTATTAGATTTCATCTGCTGAATCATTATCAGGTGATTAATGTGTGCAAACCTGATGCCAATGAGATCAACATCACAATGGAACGCTTGTGTCCTGGTAATATCTGACGTTGATTAATTGACCAAAGCCTTTGGTGGACTTTGAACTTTTAAATATAAAAACAGATAATGGAAGGTTGCATGTGTAGTTGCACAAGTGATTATTTTAATGTTTAAACTTTGAATATTCATGCTTTAGCTTTTATGTCTATTCAAAACACTTTTTCTTTCACAAGTACATATCATACAACAACATCAGAGACAACATTAAACAAAAAGTCTTGGGAGATTGGAAACCCATATCTTGGGTGCTGTCCAAGTTTGAGCAAATTAGCCAAGTAATGACCAGCCTGATTAACACCTCGAGATATGTGTGTCCTCTTAACTACATTTGTTATTTGAGGGAGATAGAGACAATCCCAAGGGACGTTCTGTGGGGGCATGGAGGGCCCATCGATTTGTTGAGGATCTTGGTAAACTGAGAAGAGTCTAATTTCACTCACACATTGCAGTAGTCATTTTACTGTCTAACTATTAACTCACCTGATTTGTTTAACTATAATTCATGGTTCAAGGAGCGATGAAATTCGTTTAGTTGCATAATGAAAACATTTGTTATGGGGCTCCTTGAGACAACAGAGGTTCTCTCTCTCTCTCTCTCTCTTTCTCTTCTGGAACATTTTTTCTCGATACTTTCCTTTTCGGTTCTGATATTTGGTTGAGAGATGCAGCTTTCCTGATTATTATTAGTAACCAATTGATATTTTGGACTGACCTATTAGAACTGTGAAGATCAATGTCAACTGTGAATGCCATATATTTTGATCTGTAATTTAGATCAGCTTGTGTGGAAGAGATATACAATCACAAAATCTTTTGCAAACTGGCACTTACCATGTGCCAGTTTTTTGTGGGTCCTTTAGGTGCATAGAACTTGCCACTTACCATGCACTAAAAATACATAATAATTTACTGCACTGGTGCCATGAGTCCAGTTGCATAGCATGCCAGCGCCTTCGTGCTTAGATTTTCCCTTCTTTTGTTATTTGCTCTTTCAAACACTTTATAGTTAATGCAATACAAAGTTACAAACTACTAAATTTTATCTGGCCTTTGTAATAATACAATATGAACAGCTAAATTTTCTGATCACTGTCACATAAAATAAAAGATAGCCCACACTGCCCAAATGTTATGCTGGATCACATCATATGGCTAATGATTTAAATTTTCGTTCTGTTTAGTGAGCTGAGTAAAATTTTCTTGGTATAATTTTTAGATCAGCTCCTAAACAACAAGGCATTGCATGTCTGTGACATGATTGTAATTAATTTTTTTATTGTATTTTCTTCATCTTCATCATATAGAACATTCTATGTTGTTGTTATAACTAAAAGCTATGAAGACATTGTTCAATTATAATATGTCACGCTTGATTGCAATAACATAATAAGCTTCTGCTTATTGTTTGATGATCTTGTTCTACAAAGTTTTTCTTTTTGATAAAACAGCTTCTGAATGACAAATTGAAATACAAAGTCATGAAGAATCAACTGTTGGATTAATTTTTAGCTTTCTTGTTGTCCTGGAATGTCAAGATCCAATCTGTAAAAGGACATATATTAATTTATTTTTTGTTCTACTCAAAGTGCTAATAGTTCAAGGAATAATTATCATACACAATGTTGTTAATAAATGCCAAATAATTCTATCAAATGACTTGATCTGCATTTTGAATCTGTTTATTTGTCTTGGAAGCCCTGATCTCCTGCTAATAATGATTAACTCTTTTATTAACTCTTTCATTATTGATTAAATTTCTGTTACTAAAAATAGGTGTTTCCACTACAAGGGTGTCTGCTAATTACTCTCAAACAGGCACTGACAGTATTCATGCATCTGCAAATAGAAGGTTGAGGTCCCAATGGAGTTTTTCAAGAGATTCACTGTCACAAATCTCAGAATTGAGCATTCCAGAAATAGGAGAGAATGATACATGCTGCAACAGTTCGGATGAGGCTGCTGGGCATGCTGGCCAATCCTACATTTCTGGCAATTTTCAGTTGGGCTCTTGGGAGGATAACAATTCAATTGCGTTTTCTGCTCCACCTAATAAACAGGCCAAAGATAATGCTGATGATATGGTCACTGGTCTCAGGAACATTGCCTCTCAGGTATGTTGTGGAGAATGGAACAGAGTCACAAATTAGAGATGTCTATGAATGTTAAGAATTGCTGATTAGCAATTTGGACATAATATCTTTATTGGACCTTGGTTGTTGCTTAAGTTGGTCACTCACCTTTCTTAATAAATAGCCAGATTCTTGAATACATCTCAGTATCTTGGATCTTGTTTTGCCTTTGACTTCATATCAATTTGTTCTTAAATCGACATGAGTTCTGTTAATCAGGGGATTTTCTTGAATGATTACAGTTTAGCTTTCCAAGAACTTCATCAGAAATGTCTGCTTTAGAGAAGTACCTTCAAGTCCAACAAGATTCAGTGCCTTGCAGAGTCCGAGCAAAGCGTGGTTGTGCCACACATCCCCGGAGTATTGCTGAGAGGGTTAGCTCAGCCTCAGACTGATCTCTTATTTTCTCTCTTTTAAGCATTCTCTGTGACGTTGTATTTCTTATATATGAATCTTGAAAGTGAAAAACACAAGCACTTATGTGGATCCTGCATCTGTTATCCGTCATATATTTTTCCATTGGCTCTGCAAGGCACTTATGTGCCTTGCAGAGTCCAAAGCGTGGTTGTGCCACACTCCTTAGCTCAGCCTCAGACTGATCTCTTGTTTTCTCTCTTTTAAGCATTCTCTGTGATTTTGTACTTCTTATACATGAATCTTGTAAGTGAAAAATACAAGCTCTGCAGTTGTTTCTTGCACCAGCTTTATGTTGTATGTGCTATTTATACTTGATATTTGTCTCTAGTTGTTACAAGCACAACATAACTTATTCTGAACTTACTCTTATTGTCTTTGTAAGGAGAGGAGAACTCGAATTAGTAAAAGGTTGCGGAAATTGCAAGATATTGTGCCTAATATGGACAAGGTAAAATGACACATGTAAAACACTTTGTTTAGAAGGTGATGAATGTTATATCCTTCCATCATAATATAGATGAATAAAGATTATCTGGTAAATAGATTTTGCACAAATCTTAGTCTCATCTGATTACTCACTGCTTATACTTCTTACATAAGTGATGATTTTATTTGTCAAATTCATTGAAGCAAACGAGCACCTCAGATATGTTGGAGCTGGCAATTCAGCACATCAAAGAGCTTCAGAGCCAAGTTCAGGTGCATACTGAAAACATTTACTTTTCTGAAAAATGCAGTTATAGCATCATACCAGGCAAAGGCTGTGTCTAGATGTTACCAGTTGGGGTAAAATAACTTAATATTTGTAGAAAATTGTGTGTCCATCAGTTGTCTTATCTTGCTAGATTTCAACTTAATCATACTAACAGATACATAAACATTGTCAATGTTCCTTCACATTGTTGCTCTTCTGTGTTTTTTTCCTTCACCTTAGCTGTACATGTTGTACCTGTGAAGCTGTGATGTATAATTTTAAAATTAGTTGTGATTTTCCAACAATACAAATGTTATGTTTAAATCACGAGATCTCTTGGTCATAAACTGTAACAAAAACTTGCCTATTCACGCATGTTGTGCTTCTCTGCAGTATCAATGGTTCCACTAAAATATGACATTGTTGGTGAGAGCAAACTAGGCTCAGGAATAAATAGTTGCTGATGGTTATATCTTCTATTGAGAATAAAGACTGAAGCCCAAATCCGAACAGCAATTTAGAAAAACTTTCAAACACTGTATCTGTACTTAAAAGGACATCAATGCAGTTCAATTATTTGCATTTTACACCCGTTTAAGACAGGATATATACACTTCCATTCTTGTATCTATTGTCCAGCACAGTCTTTACCTGGAACTGACAACTTAGCTCACAGAAAAGGGTCTTCTTGCTTGTTTCATGATTGACTAGTATATCAGATATAATGACTCAAGGTTATCCTATGTTTTGTTTCTTCAGAAGCTTAAGCAAGAGCAAGCAAATTGCACTTGTCCAGGGAAGCAAGAAAAAGCTGGAGAGTAATACTAGTATTATGAACATTCTGTGCCATATTGTTGTTGTATTGGTATGTGTATTAAATAACAAAGTCATCATCATTTGTACGTTATGTTTTTTTGTTTTCCCTCCCTGCAATCTTTGGGTTATTTTGCAGATTGTAGGTGATAATAATGAGTCATTGCAAACTTTCTTCTGTTGTAGTTTCATATAACATTTGCACTTTTTTACCTTTGTATGGATCTGTTGTAGTCTTTTCCGCACTCGTATTAGCAGGAGCCTCGTGCACTCGTACAGTCCATGACAGTTAAGTTGTGGTGAGCGCGGCCCAAACTAACAGATGGAGGCCATCATCTCATCATCTATGGATGGTTGAGATGTTTTATGGGGGAGATGAATGTATGCCAAGGGGAGAATAGGAGGGACTGAATTCTCTCTGACTTCACATGGAGTTTTACTGTAAGTTTCTGAGTTTGAGTTATATGATATAAGCATGACTTTTAAATTTTCTCCATTATCATACATCTTTTATATGTTTTTTTCTTGTTACATATAAGAAGTATGACTTACCTTATTATCTCTAAGGCCATACATACTACATAATTAAGATAGCATTAAACAGCTCATACTACATAATTATCTCTAAGGCCATTATTATCTTTAATGGAAGGAGGTTTGGTGTATTCGGGAAATATCTTCAAGTATTAGTTGTTTTAATGCTTCATTTAGGTATGCATGATGTACAGCTATTACCATAAAGAGCTCTAACTTATTTAGTGTGTATAGCTGTAACTTATCTCGAAGGCATAAAATGCTTATGTGTTGTGTTACTGTTCCTTGCAATGGAAGCACTAATTTACTCTTCTTTTGAATCAATGGTTCTTGCATTCCTCTATAATATTTTCACTGTGTTCCTTTTTATGATCTGCTCTCCTTTTCCTTACCATGAAATCGAGACAACTATCCCCAATATTTGTTGCTTGAGAACAATATCAAAAATGATTATTATTATTATTTTTCAGAACATAACTCCTAAGGTTTTTCTTTTTCTCATAAAAAACAACTTCTCATTGTATTTTTCATCTAAGAAAAATACATTAATTATTTTCGTATTATGTTCCTCTAAGTAGTATTGTAACATAAATAAATACTAGTCTAAGATTCATGCTTAGTTTATAATTGACATTATCACTCTTAAAATTATTATGAAGATAAAGTAAGTAAGAACAACATGATGGATGGTTATGGAATATTTTAATGCTTAAAGAACACGTATGTGATGATAATATCGGTAGGGGTAGAAACGACATTTCATAAATACGTAAATAAACCCCAATAATCTCTTTCCCCACTTCGCCGCGTTCGTTGGAGACCACCAAACCCTCTCTCTCTCTCTCTCTCCGCGTACTTGCCAGCTTCCACCTCTCCTCGCATTATGCCGTCTCCAACTGTGACGCGATGCGACGCGGCCTCACTCACCGAATCGACCTACCTGCTTTCTTTCTTCCCCCTCCGCCGCGATCGTTTGCCTTCCCGAGATCTTTGGGCCGTCCCACCTTCTCGGAAGAAGAGACGCCGATACCGTAGGGTTGCGCCTCCCCCCTGATTCGCCCCTTCGATAAATCCCGATCGTCGTCATCTTCTGCGCACCGAGGCGTGGCGAAGCGTCGTGATAAGGATGTCATGGAGCGTCGTCAACGATGGCGATGGGTTGCCCAGGATCATCCTGACGGAGCCTGCCGGCTCTTCCGCAGTGGTTCGCTACTTGAACCCCAAACCCCTCTTCTTCTTCTGGTTGATTGCGCTGGTGATGTTGATTTTGATGCTAATGTCGGATGTCACGTAATTCCTTTTGCGACAAAAACCACGTTGTCGATATATCATCATCATCATCGTCATTATCGTTATCGTCATCCACGTCATGTCATCTGATTGTTGCAAACGATGTTTTATATCTTAGATTCATCTTTATGGAGGACAAGTTCTGTCCTGGAAGAACGAAAAGCGAGAGGAGCTTCTTTTTGTGAGCACAAAGGTACTTGATACTTCTGTACACTTGATCACGGAGGTCTATTATTTACCTTAAGGCAAAGACTTCCCTTCTTTATTGGTCCAAACAGGGCCTTTGAGATTTATTCTACTGCCTTACTTCCTTTTTTAGCTCAAGAACACAGTAGACGATCGCCAAGTACCTTTAGTTTTGTTTCTTAACCTTAACATCTGTCATTGTCTAAACCTAAAAATGCTTGAACTTTGATCTGTGGGCTTAACATGCTCCAAGATTTGAACTCGATGTTGTTTCTCTGTCTTTTAGGCGAGCACAAAGTCACCTAAGCCAATCAGAGGAGGAATACCAATCTGCTTCCCGCAGGTAGGTTTTTTGCTTGATTGATATTTTATGTTTTTGTTCTCTCTGTAGGGGACATTTAATTGATCCCAAGCCACAGTTTGACAATTTAGGTTATCCGGAGCGGCATGGATTTGCTAGAAACAGATTATGGGAATTGGACACATGCCCATCCCCGCTGCCACGATCTAACAATCATTCTTCGGTGGACCTGATTTTGAAGTCAACAGATGAGGATCTGAAGACATGGCCGCATAGGTACTATTTGAGAAGTGAATTTATCCATATGATCTCTGATAAGCAGATGACCATCCTAACTTACAAATGGTTACCTTTTGTTTGCTGTTTATGCAGCTTTGAATTGCGACTTCGTGTTATTCTGCATCCTAGTAAGCTGACTTTGATTCCTCGTGTGAGAAATACTGGTAGCAAGGACTTCTCATTCACTTTTGCAATCCAAAATTACCTGTCTATGTCAGATGTCAGGTATGCATACACTTACAGTTTCTTCTTTCTTAAAATTTGGTGGCTTCATAAATTCGACATCTTCATCATATCATTGTTAGCGTTTTTTTTCTTTTCCCACCCTTACCATATACTTATCAGTATGATCATTTGGTGGCACAAATATCTTCTTTTTCATTTTTATTCTTAAATGATTTTTTTGTTTACAGTGAAATTCGTGTTGAGGGATTGGAAACGCTTGACTATTTTGATAATCTTGAAAATGGAGAGAGGTTTACGGAGCAGGGCGATGCACTTACGTTTGATGGAGAGGTACCCCTAGGTGTCTCCTCAAGTCATTTGCATTTATGCACAATGTGATACACATGTTTGATTTCGCATTAATCTGTACAATGGGGCCTTTTAGATGCTGATATTTTATACACAAACAACATTCAGCATGACAGCGTTTAAGTTAAGAAGCATAATCCACATCATAGTACTTAAATGTTGTTAGCAGTGTATAGATAATTTCCCTTAATTGATGGAAAAATCCAGTGACAGTTAATTAGTGGTATCTTACCATTAATCTTTACTAATCAAATAGGGCAATGATGAACAGGTGACATGATTTGTCTTGATGTGATCCTTGTTCATTTAAGTAGCAGTTAAGTGCTTAAGGTTGTCAGACCTTCTGTCTTAAGAACTCATGCATCATCCTTGACAAGTTCAGCAGCGTGGTAGGTGGTATTCTAGAATTAGTGGTAGTTTTTCTTGGCATGATTCTTTGTGAGGGATATGGCACCAAACCTGAGTTTGTCTTAAGTTTGAACCCACTAAGTTTTCTGAACAATCGATGAGGTTTCCTCAACATGTTTATTCTAGCTAGTAAGAGTGCCAAACCACCATATTTCATATTGATCTGTAAATATTTCTAAACTGATGAGTGTTTTTCCTCTGGATGATAATGGCCATCCCGCCACCTGCTTATCTCCAAACTTCGAGTTCTCGTCTGGGCTCTTCTTCATTCCAGCTCTATCACTTCCTAGATTAATTCACCATTTCATGGAATATTACCACATGATAAATCATGTTGCTCGTGATCATTCTTCTCAGTTATAGAAGATCATACATAACATGTCTATAATATTGAATAATTGTGTTCCATCTGGCAGGTGGACAGGGTGTACCTAAGGACCCCAGCCAAGATTGCCATCATAGATCACGAGAAGAAACGAACTTTGGTGCTGAGAAAAGAGTGCCTACCTGATGCTGGTAAGCTGGTGGCTTGGCTCTTCACCATTTTTTTCGGTTGACAAGAGGTCAAGGTTGGTGTTTCCTGTAGGATCAATCTTTACTTGATGGTTCCTCTATCTGATGCAGGAGTATGGAACCCCTGGAATAAGAAAGCCAAGGCTTTGCCAGATTTTGGCGATGAGGATTACAAAGCCATGCTGTGCATCGATTCGGCTGTTGCGGAAACCCCTGTGGTTCTGAAGCCTCTCGAGGAGTGGAGAGGATGCCAGGAGCTTAGTGTTGTCTCGTCAAGCTACTGCAGTGGGCAACTGGATCCCAGAATAGTTCTCCATGGATGAACTCCACTCCCCTCTCCTACTCTTACCCAATAACACCTGGCCATGCAACATTGCAGGGAAGCTTGTGTATAACAATGAGTAGTACTGTAGTGATCGAGGCCTTTTTTTGTTTCTTAATTTATTTTCTTGATTAAATATAAGATCAGATTTGGTCGAGTCATGACTTGAAGATTTCATCAGTTGTGTGTGTATATGTATAAAATATGTGGAAGAATTACATCATGTGGAAGAATTAAAAAAGCATAATTTATGCCGCATTACAGGGAACCTTTCTTTTAAAGTAATGTATAAAAAACAAAAAAGATAAGAGGGTGTTTTTGCAAGATTGCAGGGAACGTTGTGCCATCGAAAGCAAAAATGTGTATATAAAAAAAAATTATTTTCTGATGATTCATTACAATGTCTTATGCCCACACATATGAAATAAGGGAACATATATAATTTATTAAATCAAATAAATCGTTTCTTGGATCCTTCTTTAAAGAAGATGACGGTCCACTTTTAACTTGAAAATAATTTTTTTAATGATAAACTATAAGATTAGAAAATGACTAATAAAGGAAGCTTTTTTGTAATAATAAAACAATGAAAAGAGAGAGAAAAGAAAACTAGTAATTAAAAGATAACAAGATATCTATTTTAATCTATCTAACTCAATAAGTAATTTAATAAACAGTGTGTTTAATGCACCAATTTAGAGTTATTTTAGCCATTTTTAGTGTTTGAGGGTCTTCCGATAGAGGACGGATAGTTATTTTCCTGTAAAAACAAATTAGTGAAGACATTTTTCTGTAAATTTCCGAAACAAATGTAACACAAAAGCATCTTATTAATGTCATAACAAGTGAATGCAACAACCTTCATAAATCGAAAGATGAAAATAAAGATCATGCCACCAAGATGAAATTCCTTGCCATCTCGTTTTCTCTTTCTTTCTTTCT
This sequence comes from Musa acuminata AAA Group, assembly GCF_036884655.1. Classification (NCBI taxonomy): domain Eukaryota; kingdom Viridiplantae; phylum Streptophyta; class Magnoliopsida; order Zingiberales; family Musaceae; genus Musa; species Musa acuminata. The sequence continues at coordinate 51,186,771 of NC_088334.1, read as the reverse complement.
TTGTTTTCAGAGGGAACATTTCTTGTTACAAGAAAGTCAAAAGAAAAAAAAAAACACTTTTCTTGAAGAATAACATTGATGTTTCACTGACATTGTAAAGAAGAATCACTATTGTTTGTGGTATGAATAGTTTTTGGGCAATTTTGTATCATAGATCACTTTGGCTGTTCCACTCAAATAAAACCATGGAGTAAGCCAATCAGTCTGCAAACATACTGGAAGTCGTATCAATATGCGAAAGCATCAGCCTGTCTCCTAACCAACCGTGCATACAAGCCATCCCTTTGAATGAGCTCCATATGTTTTCCCATCTGTATAGATGCACAAAGATAAATAATTTTCATGTTGGAAACACAGATGGAGAAAGGGGATCTTTATTTCATAGAGCAGAATTGTTTATTGTCCGACAGGCATGACCAGCAGAGGTGGGTCTTTGGCTGACGAGATGATGCAAAGATGGCCATCTAAACCTTGATAAACAAGATGCTCTTTTTGCAGTTTGAAAATTACTGATGCTAAGTATTTTTTAGCATCGAAAACAACAATATAACTATATATCTATCATGGGACAATTTACGTAAAAATTATGCTGAAGAACAGAGGAAATACCTCGACAATTCTGCCACCATCCATTACTATTATTCTGTCAGCAGCTTGTATCGTAGATAGCCTGCAAAAATTGATGGTAAGATGAGAACGATAACACAGTATTGCAATTTGAAATCTCCGGATTTACCTATGCGCTATTACAAAAATGGTTCTCTTTATACTGGAACTGTTCTGCATTGTACGAAGTACCTCCTGTACCAAACCAAGAATAGAACAAAGCATTCAGTATAAATATCTAAACTTTTTAATGTCCGTCAAGTACATTTTGTATCTGGTAGAAAATACCTTTACATAATATTCACTTTCTGCATCGAGAGCGCTAGTGGCTTCATCAAGAATCAAAATAGTTGGATCTCTGAGAATAGCCCTGGCAATAGCAATCCGCTGCTTTTGTCCTCCACTAAGAAGAGTGTCATCGACGAGTGTGCCATAGCCATTGGGAAGAGCTGATATAAATTCGTGAGCATATGCTTGTTTAGCAGCCCATTCCACCTCTTCACGACCGACTTCCCTTGGGCATCCATACCTTATGTTTGAACTAATATCCATACGGAAAAGTCGTGGTTCCTGCCAGTTCCATACAAACAAAAAGCAAACATATATACTTCTCACATGCCACTATATTGTGATGCCTACAAAAGTGTAAAGTTTCAGAACCACATTACTTGTCCCACATATCCAATATTTTGCCGCAGCCATTTGATATCCAGATCACTAAGAGGGACGCCATCAACTAATATCTGCAGTGAAAAACACATTTCCCCTCGATACATAGTAAGCAAGTTTGCTCAAGAGGCAATAATGACCTTATTGACAATTTGACATAATAATATAATTTATCAAGCAATATTGAGAACGATCTTCAAATATTTGGTTGATTTTGGCAGATTCCATCATGAAATCCTATCATCCAACATTGTGGGGTCACACCATGTGTTGGATTTGGAAAAGAGAATAAAATGGAAATGAGGAGGCAAGAGAGAAGAAACAGTGCACATGTCAGCTTGTGGTTGAATTATTATGAATTTGCAATCCTTGTCACATGCTGCCTTGTCAGTGTCTGCACAGTGCAGCTTGCCTTGCATGAGGACTGAACAAGGTTTTGCTACCTTGTCATGTGTTTTTCTTTTTAACTTAATTAGAAGAGGATAAAGTTTATAATAATTACCATGGGGGCTCAAAATCTAGCCGCCGATAGAAGGATTACAAGTTAAGATTCCAGTCTCAATTGGGACCCCTGTGGCAGCTAGGAGGTGAAGAAATTCTTTTCCAGTGGGATGACTGCAACCCACTAGAAGTTGGAAAATGAATTGGAGTCCTATCTCAATTAATATTGATCCAAAATAGGACACCATTATATGGAAGCAATAGCTAGTTATGGAAGCCAAATATAGAGATAATTTTAAAACAGTATGGAATATCACTATCTTCTGCCAGACCAAACATTGGTCCAGTTAAATCTCGAGTCAATGGTTTATTAGTTGAACTAGTGGGTCAACTTGTCCAGAACATAGGTTTAATATTTTTTAAAAACAAAGATATAATTGAATATTATGTTAAAATATATATAGATAACACTATAAAGATATTCTTAATGCATAAATAAATAAGAGAATAATAGTCAAACAGGATGGTAGAGTGACACAAGAGAGCAGACATATTAAAAATTTAAGATGGTAGAGTGATGACAAGAGAGCAGACATATTAATTACTCAAACAGAACTAATTAGACCATTTGAATCTTAAAAAGACTGAAATTATCTCAATAGCTATTTATTGTCCATTTTTTACATAGAAATTTAAGAGGAGAGTAATGAATATAATAACATTTTCTTCTCTTTTCTTTTATATGAAAAGACTTAAATTTCTATGAAAAAAATGGACAATAAATAACAATTGAGATAATTTCAGTCTTTTTAAGATTCAAATGATCTCATTAGTTAATTGAACCAGTCAAAGGTCTGGTTCCTGAATTTTCTAGTCTGACTAGCCTACCTTGTTGGTTTCTTAAATATAACCAAGGAAGTGTCTTTACAAACTTTTATTGATAAAAATTCACATTGTGACGTGAAGGTTTTAAATACCGATCGAACTAACAAATAATGATAGGTCCTTACTGGTCCAACAACATATCATTATTATATCATTTATTTTTTCTATTATTTTATTCAATAGCATTGGACAGTACAAGTCATTCTACTATCCGCTACACCAAGATCATACTATTCCAATATGTTAACCAAAACTAGTACTAAATTAAGATTTAAAATCTTAAGATATATTAATTAGTTGAACCACATCATTATCGTTCTATGCCTAGTAATACATACAGTTAAAGGAACAAATTACGAGTCTGCTGTAAGAGTTGATTTTTACCTGGCCGTTGGTTGGTTCAAATAAACGAAGAAGAAGATTAAGAAGGGTGCTTTTACCACTTCCACTAAGACCAACCTGTAAAGGAGAAGAAAAGGTGACACCAACAATAGCATATAAGCCATGCTGCAGCTTATATTTGTGTGTCAACAAAGAATTCTCGCACCAATATTGACACGAGTACATATAAGTCAAGTTTCATAATAAATTAAGTATACTTACAATTGCAACTACTTCATTAGGGTGTACTGACAGATTTACTTGTTTCAGCACTGGTACCTGTTTAAATATAAAATGTAATAATAAGTACATAAACATTTCCATCTAAATATTTACTCCCTGTTTATTAAAGAAAAGGTTGAATTAAATATTATGTGCATGTAGAAAACATAATACAGCGGCAACACTGTTTCTACAATGGTGGTGTCTTGTATTTACTTCCTCGAGATATGTGCCTAAACAGAGCTGGGTCCTCTACGAGTAGATAACCATTACGAAAACCATAATGATGTTAGGTGTGATCAAACAATCACTTAACAACTCCAATTTTTATATTAAATGTCATCTCCACTGTGGATCTCGAGTAGATACTGATATAATCTAGTCTATTTTCTTTTCCTCAAGTTGTATTAGTACTGAAATGTTTGCTCCTATTTATTGAAGAATGGATAATCTTGTATCCACTGACAATTCACAACTAATAAGGTCAAACCTGGTGAAATTATAATTTCTAGTACTACCAATCATAAATGAACAGGCTATCCTGTTATATTTGCAGTCAAGTGCTTTTGTGCTGCAACTGTAGCTGATCCACTCTAAAAGACACCTCAGTCACAAACAATAGGTCACTGATCCACCGTGTAAATAATTTTTTTTGGAACAACTGAGTTGTTAGGCCATGCTTTCTCGTAGCACTTTGTAGACTTGTAACTGGTACTTTTTTCTACTTAATTACTTTATAAGATCTTCTTGGTCACTGGAGTAATTTTACTCTTGAACTGTAAATGGACCAGCTTGGTAAAAATAATTGGCAATTCTAGGAATCACCACTGAAGTGACAATTGAATTTCCCTGAATATGTTGTGACTTGTGACTTGTGAGAATGAAAATTTTCCTTATTATTAAAATATGATGAGGTGAAAATATTTGGAAATTAAAACCTGTCAGAACTTTTTTTCTCTGTTACATTCATAAAAGTTCCATGACAGATTATATCCATCTGAAAGATGAGCAAACAGAGAGACAAGTACTTGGATATGCATGTGTTGTTGCTATATTAATAGTTTCTGAAAAACTCAGACAATAATCTTTAGGCATACCATTGATCTCGAAGGATAACTAAATGATACATCCACAAAATCAATATGTCCCACAAGCTTTTGCAATTTCAGTCCTGTCATACCACAGTTCAGAAAAATTGGAAAATATGTGATTAAATTGAATAAGTCAAAAAAAAAAAAACAAAGCAGTAAGATTGAACAAGTGAAAACTGAATATAGAAACCAAATAAAAAAATAAAAATAAATGAAATTTTCCACTGTAACAACATTACTTGTGAAATGATCAGATTTATAATTGTTTATGAAAAAATCTTTAGAAGATGGTAGTTGTACTCCATTGCCTGGGAAAAAAAATCTCCATAGTGATTAACTTAATTGGAACAGACATTTTTTTTAGCTACATTTCAACTAAAGATGATTTACCATCACCTTTTCTGATATTTTGGTCTAGATGAGAAACACTGTTTTTATGACAAATTTCTGGGTGTCAGAAGATATTTTTTTTTCTATTCCTATTCAAAACTATGTCAATCTCTAGCGACATGATGAAATTTTTGTATAAGCATACATATTCTAATGATCATTGCCGCCACACTGGAAACCCAGGAATTAAAAATGAACAATAAGGAAGATACGCTAATAGATGTCAAAATTTTAAAGAAATTGTCATTTAAAATTTTGCCTTGGACATTCGGAATTTAACAAGCTGAGTTCACAAAATCAATCTTCAATGTCCTACATTTGATTGTGTACTTTAGAACTCCAATATTTTGTACAGATTATGGTATTTGACAAGGCATTTCAAAATATATTGGATTCAACATTACATTGGTGCCTTTGAAGTTATGATAATAATTATACAGCAAGTGTATTAATTTGCAGCACTTTCATAATAATTATACAACAAGAATATTAATCTTCATAAAATGTCTCTGTTAATCCAACATTAGTAATGGCAAGAACATTATTTTTCATAGCATTGGAAAAATGATTTATGTTGGATGTTTGGTAACTTTGGTTACCTCTATGTCCAGAAAAACAACACATGATTATTATTTAAAGGGAGAAATGCAGATTCCAACATGGATGCTTATTGAAGAACCATGATGAGATAAAAAATACCAAGATTTTCTGAGATACTAGTTTCCAAGGAAAGCTCAAAATCATGACATTAGTAAAAAACAGAAGGCCACCACAGTGTGAGAGCAATATATAGTGCTTGCCTTCAGATAGGAACTGGTTGCTTGGCAACAAATCCATCAGCTCAAAAACCTTTTCACTTGCTCCGATGGACTGCATTAGTGAAGACCAGTTGTCTCCCACCCACCAAGTTGAATAAATCATCCATTCAGAGTATAGGATAAACTTGGTTAGTTGCTCTGCTGTCATCTGACCAGAAAGAATAGATATTCCTCCTACCAGAACTGCAATAACCTATAAATATTAATTGTCAGATAAAACTAAATAGTGCAAAAGATTAATCAAATTCAACTGTCAAGTAACAATCAATTGATTGTTTTCCTTTCCAAAAATGCAGAGCATACACAATTAATTTGCATGTGTTAAAACTAAATCATATATACAAAGGTACATATCCATTCAAATAGTAAAAATAAACTATTCACATTAAGAACATTCACAACAGGAAAGGCTGGACTTCTTCCAGCGGATGTAGATTTTGCCAGAACAACTTGGAAGATGCTGATCACCTGCTGATGATATTCTTCTTCACTTCACAATTGCGGAATGCTTTGTGCAGTGGTAGATGCTATCAAATTTCTCTAACTATATTTCTACACTATGGACGAATTGGTCCTATCTTAATGTCGATAAAGAATTGAGATTTAGCTATTTTTCTTTAGTTATGGTGCTCTGGCTAAGCATTTGAAATAGAAAACTACAGGTCTATTGATGACAAGGAGAAGAAAAAAATAGAGATTATGCAAGATGCTATTATTTGCTTGTAAAAATGGATGATGGGTGGGAAACAAAGTAAATTTCTGCTTATTTATGTGCACTAAAACTTATGAATTAAATCGTGCCATTCTTAAATAATGTATGAGGAACTTAAGTTTCATTTGTTATGGATTATGTAATGCTAGCAGACTTGATTTTGGTTTATGTGGTCCGTTTTGTGGTTGTTTGTTAATATTAATGGTCTCTTATTGAATTTTCTTTAGCTGTTATTTTCCTTTCAACCTATGGGAATGTCCTCTCTTCTCTACTTGAGACAAATTGTGAAGAATTAGCTCTTCTGTTTCCCTCTATTTGTTATAAATTGATGAGACAATTACCCCATTCTTTTCATAAAAGATTGATTCCAACAAACTAGAAACAAATTATGCAATCTTATAGAAACCTTATAAGAATATGCAATCTAAGAACAGTGAACAATAATAATATGCCCTCTAAAAACTGTTAAATAATAATAACAAAGCAGTAAAATACTAAAATGTGTCATCCTTCAGACGGCTGCTTTTCTTGATGTATAGGACTGTTGCTTAATTTGCAAATACAATACAAGCTGTCACCTTCTATTCGTTGCTTAATTTGCAAATACAATACAAGCTGTCACCTTCTATTCTTAGTTACTTTACAAGCTCAATCCTTTTTGATGAATCTTTGCATGGCAAGCATCAAGGCATCCTTGTTAAGCTCCTTGCCATGTACCAAAATAACTGTTCAGTTACAAAGATGTAATTGTTGGCACATTGTATCTGTGGCCGCAACATACCAGGCAAAGGAATCAGACTTGTTGCATCTCCATTTAAATCAGGAATGTGGCAATAAAGAACTAATTGCTCATATAATCATATGAGCAAATGAACTAGTTGGATTCATACCCCATGACTGTTACAGTCTGACCAAAGACTGATACTGGACCATTTAGGTTGGTGCAGTTAGTACGTAATTTTTTATTTTTAATGATATTGGATGGTAGAGGTCAGTATACCACCAAGTGTACAAGTACAATACAGGTCCAGGTCCAATCGTTTTGCCGAAACTGGTATTTTACCAATAATTGAAACCTTCAATTTGACTATAGTAGCATAAGAGGGCTTTTTTCCGAGTAAATAACCAAGGCGGTGTTTTTGCCTTCATTCAAGGCCTTGTCTTTCTCACTTTTCTCAGGAATTCATTTCTTTTTGCACCTTTAAAACCATCCTACCCTCAAATCTAAGGCTATTTCACTCCCTCAAATGGCTTCAATAAGTAGATTATGAAAATTTACTCCTAAAGAATGATCCTTGAAAGAATTTTCTCATAAAATTCCATGTTGAGATTGGAAAAAACATGAGTAGCAGGCCGGAGAATATCTATTCACATTGCAGTAACAAGGGAGTGACATGCCACAACTGGATGAAAGCAATTACAGGAAGTGAGAGTGACAATGATAACAAGGGGACCAGCACATGCTTGCAGCAGATCAGTTAGGTCTTTTTGAAAACAAGGCCTGTCTGACCTCTTCAAAAGCTTCCTCATCTATGAATTTAGTTTCCTGATTTTCTTGCACCACCTTCAACATTCTTTGCTATCCCCAGAAGTTTTAAATATCTTTGACAGAAAACATATATTCTTGTAGCATCATCTTCATCTAGCCAAGATTGACTCCAACATAGCCATCTTTTATGGAGCATCACCTTCCTTGTCAACACCTATGCTCTCACATCATCGTCCTGTACTGTAACTATGTCTCACACATGTATGAGCTGTCCGACATCATCCCACATTGTCTCCACCTTGAAATCCATCATGATCTTCAGGCATTAACACACTCGGAATATGCTGCTTTCTCACTGTGTTCCAAGATAAGTCATGTTTAAGCTTCTCATCTGTCCACCCAGTTCACACAAACCCAGCCATGATATTCCCAAACCAGTAACTACTCCGCATCCTTAGACACTCAACAAGGGGTGACCAACCAGCCCAACCCTATTGGATCATGGAAAGGAGCCCCATAACAGTAAGAAACAGTTGGAACTTAACATCTACACAATTTGTTGGGTAAATTAGAACAGTAAAAGCCAATAAGGGAGTTTGTAAGGCTAGAAAAACATGAAAACAATAGGGTCTTATAGTAAAATAAGGTCTATTATGTTTAGGATGCTTGTAACTAAGAGTCTGTGAGTCCTAATGCCATGCTCGACTACTTTTAATATTTTCAACTATTTTTAAGTATATTCCAAGAAATAAATATTCTAGATTTTATGAGATCAATTCCTTAGGAGGTTTTGTTCTTCCTCAAATAGGAACTCCAAATTAGGAGGATCAGTTCCCGAAAGGCCATGTTCCAATAGGATCACTCCCTCTGCTTGATTTTTTTATCATCTTTTAAAGTTTAAACCCACAAACACATGCAAAGCCTTCTCTCTGAGTGTCCACCATTTCTTGGCTCTACCTTCTACTACAAAGTCAAACCTAGATAACGTTGGTGATCCATTGAGGAGTCGTGTCAGGTTCTGGCCAGACTCAGATAGTATTTGATTAATACAATAATTAGCACTATTAAAAAGACATGTGTACACTTTGTTGAAACTTATGCAATGAATAATACAAAATGTGCCCAACAAATATAACACCATGACCATAATAAACTGTCTGAATTATACAGTTTAATACCAACTTATTCTATAGTTAAGGACATAAGAATTATCAACCAAACATAGATTTTGAGTATATAAAATGTAAAGAATGGACCTGTGTTGAATGATAGAGAAAATTGAAGCTTAAACTACAATATCCATAAGCCACACTCTGTCGCAAGCTTACTTCGGACAATCTTTCAAGCCAGTTCACATACCTGTCCCAAAAGAGTTTTAAATTTAAGAATTATGGCTGCAAGATATCAAGCAAGTGACATGGATCAACATGGGATGGTTTTGTCAAATGATGTATACATGCATATCAATCAAATGATGTGTACTTGTAAACAAAGAGAAAAAGGAGATATTACCTTCCAAATTCTTGTTTCTCTGTTCCATAAACACGGACTGTCCTGAACAGAGATAATGCCTCTTGTGCAACCTAGATTGAAAAATGAACAAGATTCAAGAAGAAGATTCACATATTAAAAATTGAAGTTATCTTACTTCATTAGCACTTGCAGTGAGCTCCTGAGTTAACTTTGCTGCTTTCTTCTGGTACCTATATCATTAGGATCATGTCAAGTCACCACAAGATTTAATATTGTTCATAAGGGCAGGAGCTACAAGATTGAGACTCATTGTATGAAAAAGTGGGATGAAAGGATTTCTACTTAGAAGGTGTGAGTACATTTCAACTAGTAACCGAGTTCATCTACTATCAATAAATGGTTTTTTAAAGTGTCTTGAGTATCAGAATCAGCTTTAAATTGGTATATGATCCAAGAAATGAATAAGATTTTTAAATGAAAAAAGCATCATATGAAAATGAGACTAGAACAAATATGAACTTCTATCAACTAATTTAACTGGTAATAATAGATCATCTTGACCTCACCATTCAATATTCACATCTCTTTCAAATAATAGATCACTGACTTTATTCCATCAAGTTATGCATCAAAGCTCTCTTCATTCAACATCATATATAGAGATCCATTAAATAGATACTAAAACAGTAACTGCTTTCCCAAAACTCTCTTCATTAAGAAAAGCAATCAACAACAGTAACAATAGGCAAGGGGTGCACTCGCTAGCTCATGCAAAATTGAGATGCAGTACTAACTAGTTATAACCATTATAACGAGGGGTGTACTCACTAGCTCATGCAAAATTGAGATGCACATTCGATAGAGCAAACATTCGAATGTGAAGTTCTATGTGGTACTTCTATCAAATCTTGCCCTATCCTCTTCTATACTGATTCTAAGCATAGTTCAATCATCAATGTCGTACGTCCATCAAATCTTGCCCTATCCTCCTCTTTTATACTGATACTAAGTGTAGTTCTATGTGGTGCTTCTATCGTCGAATCAACATTTAGGGTTGCTTAAACCTATCTTATCTGTCACTTTCCTAGACTCAACTTGGAAGTTCCGTGCTAGCTCTGAAGTGTTGAAAACAGGATGATATCCGGTCATAAAAACAAATTCCCATGGAGTCTTCTCAACATAATTCAGCCACTTTAGTCACTTCCACATTATTGGGCAGAAACATAGGTGTACTAAAGAGAAGTCTAATTTTTCAGTAATTATTACATAGTCAAAGACTCAAAGAAACATGCACCATTTACACTGTATACTATTTGAAACTAAAAGACTAGAAATTTGCAAGGGTGGAACATGACATTCAGAGGCATGTAAACTAACTAGATAGAAATAGCTGTACCGGCCATAGAAGAGCACAATTGTTAACAGGGCAGTACATATCAGCAATGTAGACAACGTAAGACGCCAGGATAAGATAAACAAATATATCAGTGCACCTGTCGCCTGTAAAAAGATGACCGGAGTGAATGACATCCCAGATGGTTATATATTATTAAAAGTGTAAAAAACCAAAAAATACCTGAAGTAGATTCCGTGATATTAGATTAAGATCATTCCCAATGACACGAGATACTTGCTGACAGTCCGAACCAAGTCTGCTAGTTAAATCACCAACCGTTTCATTGTCCAAGAAGGACACATCCTGAAAGCAACATGGCACAAAACTGGATTCAGGGTGAGAAATGATGTCAAAGAAAAAAGTCACAAAGGATGTCTCTTGCATTAGTGGACAATTTCAAATTAAATTTATCGATGAAGATTTGACCTGGAAAAGTAGAGAATCATAAAGCATTTCTCTCATACGCCTAACCTAGGAAATATTGCAAAAAACAGCTTATATGAGATTTTCTACTACACAGACTTATCTAATATATGTGAACAAAGAGTTAAGAAAGAGCTTATTTTTCTTGAAATAAGGCCAATCACAAATCCATTAGATTTTACCAACATCATGTTTGCAATGCCAAAACAGCAACCTCGTAAACCACTGTACATAACATCAACATTCAAATTGTCAGAATTGTGCTATACTCATTCTTTACCAAATATTACATCATATTAACATTGTTAAATAAAATTCAGCATCAATGTATATGAATCTTATGTGAAAAACTAAGTATCAATATGCAAAGCAATATTTTTAATTTTGTATCTATGATGGTTTTGTATTCATCAACACAAGTCAAACATCTAACAGATTAATGATGGAAGGGCCTTTTGTATGTATGTTATATTAAGGAATTAAATCTTACAGACCAAACCCATATCTTAGAAAACAGTCAAACCCCATACCACCAACAACAACAGCTCTGCTTTGATCAGCCCTACTAAGGGCTGGACTGACCGCTTCAAAGCTATAACAAGGTAAGATAAAGCCATGCATTACAATAGACTCTTATTTGGTTTTTGACACCGGAGAGTTAATTTTGGAACACATACAAGCTCATCTTCTGGTCCAGAAGGTATTTCTAATTAAAGTAGAAGTACAGGCTAGCATGTTTCCTAAATTAGAATGGACATCTTTAGCAGGTTTTTTAGAAATAAAGGTTCTCTACAACAATCCTAAAAAATCCATGATTTGGTGAGAAAAAGATCTATCAAAAAAGAAATTCCCCTCCAAACTAGGATAGGAAGTTAATAAAATTATATATTTTTCCACAGTATTTGGACTATTTTTCACAGGTATTTATAATAGTTTCTCTTAAGGAGTCTATAGAGATCTTTATTAGGTTTGTTGGTGTCTTAAGTGCCCCGATATGGGTCTAGTATAGATCAACTATGCTTTTTTACTATTACAATTCATGCTGTGAGAATTCTAGAAACCTCTTCTGATAGGATTGTCAGGGTGATGAGATTACCTTTCACACAATTCCCATAATTCAAAGAAGCTCAAGTGGCCATGCTACGTGATATTAGTGTTTTTTTATTAATTTAGTAATAGTTTAGTAGCAATTTCTCTTTCTTCTCTTGTTGTGTTTTTGGAAGGACCTTTATCATCCTCAAATTAGAGAAAATCTCATTTGCAGGATTGCTTATAGAAGCCACAAGAAGGAAGATTGCTAATGCCCTATTCAAAACCCAATACAGATAAAGTAAGAAGCTATGTCATTTGCTGTCTAACTATTCATCATAAATATATGTAGTTCCAATAAGCAGCTAGAGGTTGAAAACTTTATAAGCACATGTTAACTACCACATGAGACTAATGTAAATAATGTTATCAAATGGTTCACAGTGGACTAGGTAGATTTTAGAATTTATATGAAGATATTATAAAATTATGTGAAGCATTCTCCAAAAAGACTAAGTGTACAGAGTCATCTTTTTAATCACCATTTGAGCAAACTAGAAAATGAGCAAACAAGGACACATGAGTACCTAAATAGATAATTTTCTTAGCTAGAAAGTTGTGTTATATTGAATATAGCTGATGTATAACAATCAACAGCAGATAGGTGATTGTGATAAATTAATGTGCTTGAAGAATTTGAAGGACTTATAATTATACAAGCAACACAAACAAGGTAAATTTGAACTTCAACTTGGTGCAGGTCATGCAATGGTCACTAAGAAAAAGTAAAAAAAATAAAGAATAATACTAAGAACCATCAGATCATAGCCTGACCAGAAATACAACTGATACAACAACTTACAAGGTGCTGCTTAGTAATTAGCAAGAAAATTCTACTTAGGGTCCCAAACCCACAGAAGAATCTTCTCATTGCAGCATCAGCTTCCTAGTTATCTTCTTTCACATATTTAAACCGGAATATGATCTTATAGATATACCAGTTCCATGTAACCATGTAACTGTGGTGCTAGGCAACACCAAGATGAAAGAACGGAAGCTCCCAGCAAGATAATATTCAGCACCAACACAAAGAGTATCATTTCATGTATGCTACCAGAAATCAGTGAAATTTAGTAATTGTTAACCAGAGTATATGCCCTACCCTATGTGGTTGCAAATGGAGGCATATGATGAAAACACAAGAACAAAAGAAATGTGAGATAATGGTCATGGACTGTTTAAGCCAGGGTTCTCAATTTCAATGTGTACTGTCTGGTACGGGCGGTATGTACCGGTACGTGGACCATCCTCTACCGGGTAGTTCCAGTGTTTTGACCGATACCGAGGCGTACCGACCGGTACCACCTCGGATTTCGATCATTACTGAGGCATACCGATCAGTACATCCTAGCATGGTAGGTGAAGGTATTTTTAAGATTTTAGGGTGTACCATCGGTACGCCCTAGTGTACCGATGGTATATACCGGTACGTATCGTACCGAGCACAACTCAGTACGCCGATACGGACTGGTATTCAAAACCCTGGTTTAAGCTGTATAATCTCGAGAGTGTATATAAAGAAAACTATTTATCCCAAAAAATAATTTCAAGATCTACATTGGAAAAGCTTTCCATGTCCATCTGAGACATTGAGCAGCAAACATGAGCCCATGGGTTGTGTTCGAAAGGACAGACTTTGTTCATTGAAGTTGATATCTGAAGTGCTAATACTTAAAGTAGCACATTGGAGCGGAAAAACTGGACATCAGAAATTTGTGTAGAGAGTAAAGTGTTAAATAGCACTGTAAATCCACAAGAAATACCAGATACAGCATTCAGAAGAGGTATATTTTGAAAACAGATTATTGTAGAATGCATACAAGAAAATCATCCACCTATCTTGTTGAACAACAACTGTGGAAGAATGCTCATGTGATCAATATTATCTCAATAAGATGGCTAAAAAGCTATTTATAACATCAATGCAGTCAGCCAATAATATTTTCATAGCATCATGAACTTGATGTAAAGTCTAAAAATGTTTTTAGGTTATACACTTATGAAATAAGTATCAAATATTAGGCAAAATAGTTAGGACAGAAACCATATGAGAGATCAACTTGGGTTGTGGAAGAATGCTTATATGATCAGTTTAATTCGATAGGATGGCTAAATAGCTACTTATAAGTTATAACATCAATGCAGTCAGCAGATAATATTTTATAGTGTTGGAGCTTGACGTAAAGTTACTTGAGTTTAAAGTTTCTTTTAGGATATACACTAACAAAATAGTATCAAATGTTAGACAAAACATATAGGATGGAAACCATACAAGACATCAACCTGCATATGCCAGATATGAAACACAGCAGAACGAGCAGCCTCGCATTTCTGTAGAACATCATGCTTTCATGAGTTTGGGCAGAAAAAATAGATGCCGTCAAGAAATGAGGTATTGATACTTCTGATAGCTGCACCAAATAAAAGGAATTAAGTCCAATGACTAAGTAAAATGAACATGAATATGCCTGATACATAGCTTCAAATTGTTTGTTGAACTGTGGTATCAGAATATCAATCTATTTCATGCTTTCAATAGTTTCCCATACTATCTTTTACTAGTTCGGTTATCAGCATGTACTTATAATGACTGTGGCTCCCGTAAGTCCATTTCGCTCTTGGGATCAGTTGGACACTATTTCCCCTACTTCCCTAGCATATACCAAAAGTGCAGTTGTGATTCGAAATACATCCATTAAGATGGAGCAGGAAAATAATAATTAGTCAACTAAACAAAGTCGCAATGATCATTGAAGACATCGTACCGCTGCAAAGAGAAGGGAAGCAAAGGCCAGGAAGATGACCAATCTATCTTTAGCAACGAGCTCCCACATGCGACGGAGTGCAGTGATCACGGACAAGCCCTTCTTCCCACGATCCTGTTCTTCAGCGTTCACCTTCATTCCTTCTTCTTGCTCGAGCTTCCACCAACTTCCGCCAGGAAAGACGTATCGAAGGAGAAGGAGACCAGATCGCAGTCGACCAAGAAACCCCACGTTGCCGTTGTTCTCTACATCGGGAACCCCAATTCTGCGCCCAAGATTAGCTCCAAGAGGAAAAGAGGAGGAGGAGGAGGGGGAAGAGGCTGCCCTGAGAGGAGGAGCGAATCGGCGGCGGCATCGATTGGAGTTGAGGAGGAGAAGGAAGGGGGAGGAGGGAAGCTTCAAGGCCGGGGTGAGGGGAGGACATGATATATTGTTCGATCGGAGGATGGATGAGCAGCGGCGGGAATGGATTCTTCTGTGGCGATTGATGATGGAATTGGAATCGGAATCGGTAGGAGAGGCAGCGGCAGCGGCAGCGGCAGCCGCTGCTGCAGTAGCCATAACCGGGAAATGGGGAGATCCAGTTTCCGGTTGGCGTTAGGAAATGGATATCCGAAACGAATTTTTGTGCTGTAAGTTTGGCTCACATTTTTGTTGACCAAAAGAAAATGATTCTATGAAATACCGAAAATGTCCCCGAAAATATTAGCTTAATATTTCTTCATTTTTTATCTATATTTTTTTTATAAGTGATATTACATAGTTTTTATTAGTCTACTCTAGAATCATCTTATATTATTAATTAATATTTTATAATATTATATTTAACAGGGTTTTCAAATTATAACTTTATTATAATTTTTCGTGCATAGTAATTATTAAGAGAGTTAAAACACTTTGAGAAAAAGATTCAATTCTGCTATATATATATATATATATATATATATATATATATATATATATATATATATATATATATATATAAAGAAAGAAAGAAAGAGAAAAATATGTTCTAGGTATTAGGTAAAAAAAATTATTTTAGAATATTGAAAATGAAAGACACTTTTTCAAGCTTTTGGTATGATTTGCTTTCATGTCCTTATTCTAAAATATTACTGGCCAGAAAAGTGCCACGTTGGAATCTTTCCCAAGTCAACCAGGTGCCACATCAGTGGCAGGTGAGTGCCACAGTGCAAATGGAATGTTCAACAGCGTTTAGAACCAGTTGAACCACACATGTTTTATCCTCGACAGAAAGAGCTCACACAAGTCTTAATGGATGGGACATTTACCTGTCGCCTCTGAGAAGCTGTTGGCTTGAAGAAAACCTGTAAGCTAGCGTTGGCATTCTTCCAGGAACTCCTGCTGACTTGCAAAAGCACCAAGTGGGATATACCGAAGTGCCATTTCATAAGACTACTAATCATAGAACAAGCAGCCAATTCTATCTACGGAGGAGAATCACAAAACTCATGCGGTGCCATGAGTATCTAATAAGAGAAGCACAATCTGCGGAATACACATATTATTATACGCATTTATCAACCTCACATTAACATGAGTTCCTTTTGATTTTGACCGAGTCCCCCACTCGAGGCTTTATAAGCTATGTAAATGGCTCATCACCAGGATCCTTTCGTCAAAATCATATTTACTTCGCAACCAGCAAGTCAGTTGTTGTGCAGTTGTGCTGCTTTACTTGTCAGCGGAACATAGCGTACAGGTGTTTCACTTCGGATACTCACTGAGCCGTCCATCTTCTTGTCAACCACCTGCAGATCCTGGAAAATGGTTCCTACCGGGATCACCATTCGGCCACCAGGTTTCAATTGATCGATCAGCGGCTGAGGGATCTCAGGGGCAGCAGCCCCGACATGAATGACATCATAGGGTGCCAGATCCGGCCACCCTAGTCTTCCATCTGGAGACAGTGGATGAACCAGTGAAATGCTTAG
This sequence comes from Musa acuminata AAA Group, assembly GCF_036884655.1. NCBI lineage: Eukaryota > Viridiplantae > Streptophyta > Magnoliopsida > Zingiberales > Musaceae > Musa > Musa acuminata. The sequence continues at coordinate 51,169,966 of NC_088334.1, read as the reverse complement.
ATAGGAGATAAATCTGAGGAGGCAATCTAACAGTGCAAACTGCAAATTATCAATCACGTTACTGAACTTGTGAAAAAAGTTGAAATATCAACAGCATCATTATCGAGTGCACTTAATTGATTTTTGACAAAAATTGGCCCCTTGAAAAAATAATAGCCATCCTTTGAGATGTGTGTATGAAGAGAACATTCCTGTTTGATGGGAGTTTTAATGTACCAGGAGGAGAAAGGCTGACTTTGGGTGCAACAAAGAAACAGCTACTGTCGATGAAGCAGAAAGTCTGAGCACAGTGTATTTGATTAGATTAACCATGTGGAATGAAGGAAGCACATCATAATAAAAATTAAATGAGGATGATCTATCTCCTACGATTCTGTTGATCAATGAGGCAAAGAAGCTAATGGTAACGTTCAGAATCTACAACCATAAACCACATTTGAGAAGAGAGCAACAGTGTCGCACATTCTCAGTGAATTCGTCTTTACTTACATATGATGCTCCTTTTACTCTGGCCCTTGAAGGTTTGCATCATGAAACAGTGACGATATTATGATATTTGGGACCATTGGATTCCTAAGGTCTTATGCCAAAAAATGGATTCCTTCGATCCAAAAGTTCCTGTTTGTACATATTGTTTCCTGGTATTCCAACACTCTGATCTAGAAAAAGAAACATGACTAAAAATATTGCTTTGGTATAAATAATTTGAAAACACTAAGAGGGGAGAATAAGTTTCTCCGCTAAGTTGAACAAATCTTCATTAACACAACCACCTTGAATGATCACCATTTGATGGTCCTTTCCCCTGAAACAAAGTAATCTATTACTAAGAACTTAAAAGGAAAGGAAAAGAAAAGAGAGATTCATGTTTCTTTTCTTCAATAGAGCTTCATTTTAGATTGCTTATCAGGCCTTTGCATACAAGAATCCAAGAAACTGCCATTGGCATGGGTGTTCCATGGTTAATTCAGTTAATATGTAAGGGTATCTACCCAAATAAGACAGCACAATTCCATCTTGATTGTCCAACTAAGTACTAACACGATCCTAGCTTGTGGAGTAGATTATCCAAAAACCACCAACAAGCCACTCCAATCGACTGCATAAATAGATCTTAAAAGCCTGAACACACACATGATATTCATGTGAATGTCATCATCTAGGAATCTTTGAACAAGTTTTTGAACAACTTCAAATTTCCATCTAATGCTTACCTATTGAAAAAATATATGATTTGTAACCTAAATAATTAAGCTGACAATTCCATTTGTGCTTGGGAACCACATACACGTTGGATACTCTGGTGACATGGGTATCGAGTATGTGCATCTATGTGATTGACATATTCACTTAGTAGGGAGACCATGATGTTCAATTAAGTCTAAACTGTCATGTCCGTTACATGTCATTCATACTTTTGTAAATAAAAGTACATTCAATATCATCGTATCTATGTTGTGTTGTGTCCCATGTCCGATGTCCCATGTTCATGCCTCATAATTAGCTACTTCACAAAATTGCTCTATGAAGGTCCCCTTAATTTTCAAGCAAAACAGTCACATTTTGTGTCTTTAGACATCTGGATATGCCAAAAAAGGTATTCATCACTTTGTTTTCTTGTTTTTTCTTTACACCAAAGATAAACAGTATTACATCATATAAGCTGTATGAAAATTCTACTGAAAATACTCAAGTTATACATGTTTTAAATATTTCAATATCATCATATGCGGCTGCAGCTTCTTCAGGAAGTTTATTCATGAGTAGGCATATTTGACTCACAACCAAAACTCACTGATAACTTAATTGATTTCAATCATATAAGACGGAAACACAGAAAGCGAGAAACACAAATCATTTATGCTGGAGTTTTTGCCAATATATATGTTGGTATGGTCTAGAAGAAAAATGCTTCCATAAATAAGTCTTGTTCAGTTTTCACCATTAAGTGGGTTGGGTCGAGTAGAACATACCGGTAACGTGGACAGACAATGAACCTTCCTTCAAAAGTGTTGATGCTGCACTATTCTTGATGTTGTTGATTGAAAAATCAACTAGTTCAGGAATGTGTTCAACCCCTACAGCACGACCTTGTGGTCCAACCATCATCACAAAGCATGCTGTTAAGTAGCCAGTCCCTAAATAAAGGAAAAATGACAACATAATCAACAAAAAAAGAGGAAAAGCACCACTTTTAGATCCTTTAACTAAGGAATCAAGCAACACAGAGTGAAAGATAATGACAGCTACCAACAAATTTACCAGCATAATAGCTCTTAATCCCAAGGAACCTAGTGGGAGCTGGAATTCTATGCAAAATAATTTCAACCAGCAAGCATCATAAATGCAGAGTGTAGACATAAACATAGTCAACTGAAGTGTCTGTTGACTAAAGATAGTTTCAATAATTGTAAGAACAAGCATGCAAAAAAACAACAATAATTTAACTGATACAATCAAAATTGGACAGAATAGGTAAAGACAGATTCTCTGGATACAACAAATGGCTATGTTTTTGAGTTTTGACAATGTTGCAGGCTCGTCATACAATACTAACAGTGATATTATGTCAGACAATTATTTAAGTTAAAACCAATTATCCATATATTTGCATCAAATGATTTTTCCATGCAGTGACAAAGAATGTCGCACATTGACAGGGAAAAAAAGAGAACAAAATAAGGGTGACAAAATCATGACAAACACACGTAGATGGACCTGATCCAACATCCAGAGCTTTCATTCCTGGCTGCAGATGCTCCTCCAAAAGCTCTAGACAAGCTGCATGCATATGAGGAGCAGAAATAGTTGCATTATAACCTATTGGCACAGGAGAATCAACATAAGGTGCACTGCCAGGTGGTACGAAAACCCCCCTGTCAATTGCCTCCATTACTTCTGCCACTTTCTTTGACTTGATAATTCCATACAGCTGCAAGCGTTCTACCAGTTCTTTGTTTTTACCATGTGATCCACTAGTCCAAAGCCTCTGTAATACCAAAGGTGAGAGCATTCATGCAGATAATCATCAAGAAATACAAGCTCAATTCTATTAGATCTTTTAGAATAACATGTATGACTGTATTAAACCTCGAATAGGGATCTCATACCTAGAAAATTATTAGACGCTTAAAACTCACAACTCATAGAAGAAAAAAGAACCAGATAGTAAGCGATCTGATATACTTTTACATACAACTAGTAGAGATCAAGACAAGTAGTACATATACCAGATAGGGCATATTCTGAAGAAGATGACTCAGGACGATCTGATATACTTTTACTACAATTTCGCTATTCAGTGAACCAACAGCGAGAGGACAAACAAGAAAATTGAACTTTATTGTCCACCATAGATGAATCGATCACCCGAATTCGCTCGCAAGAATCCAAGATTTTTCTAGAGCCCCTTTATTTGTCTCTCGAAGCAGACACACCAGATTCCAATCAGCACAACAAGACCGATCATCCAAAATTTAACACATTAAAATATAAAACGAGAAAGAAAAGAACGAGATTACCCCCCAAAACACAATAAAGAGAAGAAGGATGAAAAAGGGAAAAGATAAAAGAATCGGACTTCCGCGAAAGAAATTCTAAGCTTTCTCGTTTATTCAATGAACCAACAGCTAGAGGAGAAACAAGAAATCAAACTTTATCGTCCACCATACGTGAACCGATCGCCCGTATTCACTCGCAAGAATCCAAGAGTCTCTGAGACTTGCTTCTTTATTCGTTTCTTGAAGCGGACACACCAAATTCCGATCATCCATGTCACGAGCACAACAAAACCGATGGTCCAAATCGTCCAAAATTTAACACATTAAGGTACAAATAGAGAAGAAAAGAACGGAATTCACGAAAAGGCAAAAAAAAAAGAAAAAGGGAAAAGCAAAATGAAAATCGAACTTACGCGAAGGGAAGGAGGGAGAAGTGAACGAAGTACCTCCATTCGTCCAAGAATCGGCTTGGGGCAGCAAACCACGAAGGGATTCTCCGGAAGAGAGGGAGCAGCGGCGGCGAGGAGGGCGAGGGGGAGAGGAGTAGGAGACGGAGGACGTCGCCGTCAACAACCGCACCGGATTCCGTCGCGGGACGCCAAAAAGGAAAAGTGGCAGCGGAGACTACACGCAAGCCCGCAGCATCTCTTTTGTTAAAAGAAATTAATATTTTCTATGATTATTGGGTTGAATATGTGAATTTAACTAATATTAATTGATTTATTAATTTGTTATAAAATCAAATTATAAATAGAGATCAAATAATTACTATCAATAATGTGAGAAAAGAATTTTTTTTTCTTTAATATTTATAAATAAATTATAATTATGATACTAAATTAATTAATTAATATTTTATAATATTTTTAATTAAAAAGGTTATTTAGATGATATTTCTTTGTGTTTTCGTTAATAATATTATGAAATTCTTTTCTTTTCCGTACCAACATCCTTCTCCGCCGGAAGTCACTCTAAAGGGCCCCGCCATGGTTTCCAATCATGAGGCAGGTGGGTTGTGGGGAGGGGATGGCAATCGGATAAAGACGTATCACAATTCGTTCACGACGGTAACGTACCCACGAATCTTACCGCCAATCACGAGGTAGGATTGCACTGTAGACGTGGAATTTGCTTCATTTTCTTTTGATTTTTAAGGATAAGATCAAAAGCAAGAAATGAATGTGTTTTGATGGGTGACGTGAAAGTTGAGAGAGACTGTGATCATCGATGGGACTTCTTTACCCCACCCTCCCCCACCCAAAAAAAACAGTGAATGCCCTATTGATCGAACGTGACCTTTTGGGGAAGACGATACACGGTTGGTTTGATGGCGTACCGAATCGATGAGGGGTGATTGACACGAAGAAATAAAGGTTTGTATCTCTATGTGTTGGAGGGACGAGGGTGTGTGTGTGCGCGCGCGTGGATCCAACTTAGAATAAACGACGGCGCCTATTTGTTAGAATTTGACTTTTGTGGGTCCCTTTTGGAACAAAATAAGGAAAATGTGCTCTATTTTTCTAGTCAATTAATTCCATATTTTTTATGAAAAAATTATAATTTACTTTAGTACAGAAGGTAGAAGAGATAGAAGATAAAAGAGATATTTTTATGTTCTCCCTGTTTATACGATTTAGGAGGAAGAATTTCTTTCAATTAACAGTCCGATTTCCTCGTACAGTTGAAAAAATTTCTAATACGCATGTAAGATGTTGTTTCTGTTAAATGTTGTTTCTGTTAAGAATTTCGATCATGGATCGATGTAATTAAAATAGTTTATGGGTGATAGGTTTCATGAGTAAGTATGTTAGTTGATCAGTCGTGTATATATATATATATATATATATATATATATGAAAAATACATAGTTGATGTTAAACAATTTGATCTTGTACAAAATAGAAGTCGATGACAATATATTTTATACGAGAGTGGAACATTGGATTGATGCATAGGTTGATTGACAATGATGATGTCTCTTTATTCTTTCGTTCTGCCTTTTGTTTTCATTATCCGCCCCTCAAAAACAGGGAATGCCCCTAATAACTATAGTACGGAATAATTTTTTAAAAAATAATTTTTATTACTCATTCAAGTTTAGAATATATATTAAAATTTTTACGGGATAAACTAATTGATTGCTTATTCATGAGATGCGGTGGAGGTGAATATTTTTGTCGCAAAAGAATTAATGGGCATCTGAAAAGGTGAAAGTGATGGGCTTAATGCGGTGGCCGTATGTACTGTTGTGACTTAGTTGAAAGCTACAGGAGATGGGATTAAACCCTTTTAAGGGCACTCAAATTATTGAGGAACCAAAGAGTGGCAGCCTCTCATAGTACACTTCACCTGAATCCAAGACAAAATGCCCTTGAGGAGTATGAGAATCAAAGACTCATAAATCCATGAGGTCTCTCTTTTTCTTTAAAATATTTTTTGAAACTTATATGTTCCAAAAGCTGGAGTAAGAACTAAGATCTACACCTCGATGAAGCAAACTTGCTTCCGAATTTGTATGTGTTGTGTCATAGCGATGCCAATCTCTACTCTCTCAATCTTAATGTAATATTGTTGTAATTACATTAAGTCCAAATAAGATCACTATCTCTACTCTTTAGCTTACACTTTGTTATTATTTTATTTTACGCTAATCTTCTTCTTATTTAGGTTGGTGACGGTACAATATTTATTTTGTAATTTTAATATATATATATATATATTATTTAAAAAAATTAAGTAATTTTATATATTTTAAGAACGAAGTAATTGATTGGATGACCGAATGACTTGAGGTTCTGATCGAATTATTTTCCAATATCACCTATAATTTAATAATTATGAATAAATACATATCAAAATGATAAGAGGGATTTAATATAAATAAAATAATATTTATGATTTATTATGTGTTGTGTTGGGGGGAACAAAGGGGTAGTGGGGGCGAATCACATTGGCTTCCAAAGGGGATTGGGCGGTGGTCCAAGCTGTGTTGGGTGGTGGTGGTGGTGGTGGTGGTGGAGGGGTACGGAGACGGTCAACGGGCGACGACCGAGCGCAGGTGGAAGGGGGGACACGTCATGGGGGAAATCGTCCTACGTGGTCTGCCTGCCTACCTGTCAGGCACTTAGTCTCTGACACACCCTCGATGTCCGATCCCTCCCTGTCTCCTTCTCTCTCGTCTTCTCCTCCCATTTATTATTTCCCTGCCTCTGTGCCTTCGTCCCACGCTCTCCCCTTTTGCATGAACGACATCCCAATACCCGGGCAATTCGACGCACTCTCATCTCCACCCCACTCTCTCTTTCTCTCTCTCCAGAAACAACGGTATTCGTTCGGATCAGGGCGATGGAGGGGCGCCATAGTACAGCCACGAGGAAGCTAAGCCGGTGGATTAACGCTGCCACTGACCCTCATCAGGTAGGCTTGAGGTCCCCAACAGCGTTGATGAAGCTTGGTGTCATGTCTTTTCCTTGTTCGCATTTGGAAGGATGGGTTTCGCCTCTGTTCTGCCATCCACTGCATGATCAAACTCGTTGGTACAGACAGTCTTCTTCTGCTGCCTCCTGCAGTCAATTTTTTTTGGATGCGCAGATGCTCGCGCAGCAGGAGGAGGAGGAGGAGGATGAGCAGGAGGACCACAAGTGTAGTGTTCCATGATCGATGTGTTACCGCATTGTTATCGGCGTGGGTTTGGAGGGTCTCGGAATTCCAAGGACCGACGCGTTGCCCGGTGCGGGTTGGGGAGCATCGGGCGGATCCACTTCCTTAATCCGAGCACAGAGTGGAGGAGAGAATCCTACTACCGATACCACTCGATGAATGGTTTCTCTGCGTGAACAGTAGCCAGTCAAAGCACCGCCACGGGAATGCCTCCGCCGCTCGCGTTCGTAGCAGACGGGTGTGGGCGCCACCAGCGTGCGCCCTGTGGCGTCCCTGCACTTGGCCTCCCTCCCCTTCTTTTCCTTCGTTGATGAGCATAAAATAATGGCATGGTGAGGGGATATATGTGACAGGGACAAGCAAACACAGACAGGCATGTGGAGAAGAGAAAGATCACGTACGCCAGTTGAGAAGAGATGCTTAACTGTAATAAATGAGAAGTAACAACAACAACCACAACAACAACAGCATCATCATCATCATCAATGTCTCGAATACACTCAGATATATGCGCTACCATCCCAAGCTTAATCTCAAAGGTATCAGAGAGAGAGAGAGAGAGAGAGAATACATGGCTGCAAGACTCGGGATGGGATTGGCCGACTCGACCGGTATGGTTTTCTGGAGTCTTCTTTCTAGTTGCAGGATAGGTGCAGCACAGATTGGCTCAGTTGAAGGCCAGTCTCGTCGCCGCCGCTACCGTCGTCCCCTCGGCGGCCCATGCCTAGGCCAACCTCCTCGTCATCATTACTGTCGTCGTCGTCGTCGTCGTCGTCTCCGCCGTCGGGGTTGTCGGATGGCGCGTGGGTGGAGGTGGTGGTGGAGGACGCCCCGCCGCTGTCCGCTGCCTGCTGCGACGCAGTCTCGTCGGTGAGGCTGGTGCACCCGGACTGCGCCCGGGCGAGGTCCACCATACGCTGCTCGCGCCCGACCACGACCGGGACGGGCTCCGTGAGCCGCCGACCGTCGCGGGGCGGCGAGAAGACCACCGGCATGTACTCGTCGTTGTCGCACGCGAACTTGGAGTTCCTGAAGTGCTCCTTGAGCGCCTCCAATCCCTTGAAAGAGAAATCAACCAAGTCAGGCAAAGAATTCCAGGCCAAATCCATGAAGAAACGTCGAGAGCTGCCACCACCTGCAACCGAGCGTAGGTAACCTGGCAGATCTTGCGCGAGTTGAAGACTTCCCACGGCTGCAGGTGGAAGGCCTTGTAGAGCCTGAACGCGGCCTCCGGCGACGTCAGGTTCACGAATCCATAGCCAACATTGCACTTGTTGCTTCACAACGTCAACCAAAGACGAACTCATGAGCTAATGCTACTACAACGTCTACATTACAAGAAGATGCAATAGAACTAGACAAAGCAGCTCAAATCAAAGAATCAGTCATGTCATGTTCCTATGTTCTCGCTTGCAATGCAACTTTTCATTATTTTTTGTGTCCAAAGCTGCTTTCCCCCTCCCCACCCCGTTGATATCCGATGTGAGAGGAAAAGCGAACCAGTTGACAGGATGATCATGGAAACACAAACATCTGTGGATCTTTGGGTGTATAATACTAATAAAGAAATCATATAATGCTTCTGCTGTCGTAGTCCTTAATTATCAATGTCTCTGAAGGCCTCCTGCCAACATGAGCTCTGATGGGTCTTTTCCAACCTACTTGCTGTGAAATCACAAATGAGCAGTAGGGTTCGCTGCCCATATTCTATGCCTTGGAAAGTTTCCTTTCTGATTAGGGTTTGATGGGGTTCATTCTCCTTTCACGGTTGTGGTGGGCAAAGGATTTCCTGGCGTTCTTCTTCTTTATTCTATCTTTCCCCGGCCTCGCTACAGCGGGGAAGGGAAGGGAAGGGAGGGAGAGAGAAAGGATCCGTCTTTATGTGCCAGGCAGCGACTTCATTGCCATTTGGGCTCTCTACAGCCATTTGCTGAGCAGCCAAAGGTGCAGGGTACGGAAGGTAGGAGAAGCACAGCTCATGAAGCAGCTGCAGCGGCCGGCAGGGATCCCTCCCTTTTTTTTTTTCTCTCTCCCCCTCCTCCCCCGTCCTCCTTCCTCCGCCGCCTCCTATTACTACCCTTCTCGGGCTTGTTTCTGTGAATCTCCCATGTATGTTACCACTCTCGGCAAAAACATCTGCTACCATCTCATTTGTGGTGCTGCTTCTTTCACTCGAAGGTGAAAGAAACAAACAACTTTATCATCAAGGTCTCTACAGAATCCACTATCTCTGAGTTTTCTCAAGGTTGGATGTCTTACTTGAAGTCGATAGGCAGGTAGACGAAGTCGTAGGCGGAGTAGGGCTCGTCTGCTCCCTCGCCGAGCTGCTCATTGCACTGAATGCAGTGGTTGTCCAACATGTTCAACAGCAGCTTCTGACTGCACCACCAAGAGATAGAGAGAGAAAGAGAGGGATTGAAGCAAGTAAAGGAGACGAATGCATCCAATTAACCGACGGAGAGATCATATGTATCAAGAGACACCGACATCTGGATAAGATACTTTGAAGAGGGGGGGGGGGGGGGGGCGCGGGGGAGAAGAGTGGGGGACCTGTACTTGTTTGGGATGTTCTTAATCATGACTGTGGTTCTGGAATCCCTACATGAGGATTCGGATGATTCCTCCGATTCCGCTTCTTTGAAGAGAAACCTCGACTCGCCGCTACTCTTGCTTCGGTTCTTCCAACTCCGCCTGCCGCTGCCGCTGCCCCCGCCACCGCTCGACTGCCGCTGCTGTTGCTGCTGCTTCGATGACGACGATGACGCTGCCGGGTAGTTGGAGCTGCTGCTGTTCTTATTTCTCCTCCCACTGGTACTACCACTTCTGGCAACGGCGGCAGGAGTTGTAGTCGCATTGGTCCTCTTCAGCACCACCACGGATCCCGGGCTTGACTCCCCGCGGAGCGAGGACGAGGAAGATCTCGGCGAAGCTCCACTTGCCTGTGCCCACCTGCTGGGCTGGGGACTACCGCGAAGAAACCTCGGCGGCAAAGGGGAACCGTGGTGGCCATGGGCGTGCCCGGGACTGCTCCTTGTATGGCTGCCGGTGGCATACGAACCCAAAACCATCAGCAGCAGACTCTTCTAACATAGAAACAGCGAAATAGTAGTCTCAACTACAAGCGAACAGTGTAACCTCCTGGTGTGGCTGCTGCCGTGTCTGCTAAATTCCAGCAGCAGACGCCTTCCGTTGATCTCCTTCCCGTTGAGCTCCGCGATGGCGCGAGCTGCATCCCTCGTGTCGAAGAACTCCACTACCCTGTGCTGCGGCTTCGACGGCATCTCCCTCGCCTCCTTCACCGCCCCTGTCACATCATCACAAGGTATAAGAATTGAACAAGAACGACACGGACAGAAGATGAGGAACTCACCAAGTAAGCCTAAGAAAGAACGAGAATGGTAACGATAATAAGACGAACCCGACAGATGCAATTATAACACAAATCTTTGGAAATCTTTGTCTCTCTTGCTTGACGACATCGAGACAAAGCAAAGCAGATGCAATAGTCATTTATTGCTGCTGCTCGCTTCGATCTATTCTCGCAAAAGAGAGATAGAAGGGGGGCCGCTGAAGCAAAAGAAGACTGAAGAGGCTGACAGGCTATAACGAGTTGCTGTTCCATACCCAAGGGTTCGAAGATTTCTCTGAGTGCGAGCAAGGGGATGGTGGTATCCGAATTGAGGACGACGAGGGAACCCTGGTTGGGGTCGTCGAGGCCGACGGCGGCGAACTGGGCCCAGACGGGGTGCCCAGCTATCGTCCCCCGGCCGCCGCCGGGCTGCTGAGGGCACCACATCCACGGCGCCGCCCAATTCCCCGCTGCGGCGGAGCCGGCCGGGGCGCCGAACCCGATCCCGCCGTGCTGCCGCGCGTGCTGTTCCCGAACCTCCGCCACCGCCGCCTCCGCGCTCCGCAGGTCGAAGAAGTGGACGATGACGACCCCCTCCGCCGCCAGCGCGCCCATCTCCACCGCCCGAACCCCGCCGAAGGCCTCCATCCCCGCCCTCACCTCCGCCTCCCCCACGTGCCGGGGCACCATGCTCAGCGCCACCGCCCTCGTCGCGGCGGCCACCTCCACCTGCTGCGGCTGCTGGAGGTGGAACACCGGGACCGCCACAACCGGCGGATGCGGCGGCGGCGGCGGAGGAGGAGCGTAGGCGTAGTAAATTTGCGGGTGTCCAAGGGCGAGCTGGCCCGCCGTTGCCGCTGTCGGGTGGAACTCCGCCGCCGCCGGATCTAGAAGATTCCCCCGGCCGCCCCCCTCCATCCTCGCAACCCCAAGAGATCCTAAACCCCTCTCTCCGCTCCTCCTCTCTCTTTAAACCCTGCACACAAAACCGCTACAAGCTAAAAAAACCGGTACGGAAGACCGCTACGCCGGAGGGCGAGGAAGGACAGCGACAGCCAGAGCAAGAGCGAGACGAGAGAGCGAAAGGGAGTGAGCGAGAGAGACAGAGAGAGAGAGAGAGAGAGAGAGCGGAGCGCAATCAATCAAAAGAAGGCGAAGAAGGAAATAAAGCGAGCGAGTGCGGTTTTAATGCGGTGGCGATATGCCGGCGCTCCCACGTAACGGGGGGGAGGGCTCCCGTAGATTCACCCCGTAATTTCGACGACCGCACGCCCTCTGTCCCACGTGGCTCGCCGAAACGTAAGGTGGAAAGTGGGAAAAGCGGGGGTGGTTCTATCAGTTATCGGTTTTGCCCAGACGGGGGGTTTTGAACGGCGACTACCATAACGGGAAGCCACCCGCCAAGAGAGTAAATGACGAAGGTGCCCCTGGGGCTTCCCCCCTGGTCCGTGAGCGGAGGCTTTGCTTGCACCGAAATGGGGACTGGCCTGGGGTTTCCCCTGGGACGCTGTGCCTGCCTTCTATAAAGAGGTGCTGGGGAAGAGGGGCGGGGAGAGGAAGGGGGAGGGGGGAGGGGGTGGCGGAAGGAGAAGGGAGAAGCAGTGAGAATGTGTCTTCCTGGGGCTGCTGCCCCCTGCTGTTGCTGCCGCTGCTCCTGCTCCTGCTGCTACTGCTGCTGCTGCTACTGCTCTTCCTGGTGCAGCTTATCATCTCCTAGGAGAAAGATCTGTTTTTGCTACATATGGCCTGGAGAAAGTTGCGAAGGGGCTCGCTTTGACCATTGGATATTGCAAAGTTGGCAGGGGTGTAAAAGAGCTCTCCCACTTTGCCTTCCTTGTCTGGGTTTGCTGCAAGCACCGCATCACCATCTCTCTCTCCCCCGTGCATTAATAAATGTGCTATTTCTTCCTTTCAGTGTTATTGGCCTATGCCTTAATTAGGTACTCTCACCACGACCGCGGTCAAAATTAGTCAAACCTGATCGAGCCAGACCGATGGACACACCATGAGCTCAATCTCAAATCATCATCCTCGGTTTGACTCAGTTGCCATTGACTAGATGCTATATTGGTTCAAATCTTTATGACATGAACAGCACGTTAATCCAAGTGTTTTCATTTGCTGAGGTGGAGATTTACGTAGGGATGCATTCCACGTTACATCTGGTGGCGCGTGGACTGTATTCCAGGGTTCCGATGCAGCAAGGACCCCTGAGACATGGACGACGTATACGTGGTCTCCAACTCCCAGGTTCTACCAAAAATGTGGGTTGCAGTGTGCTTCTGCCTCCAAACTAATATACTAACATCCATCCGTTCCATGACTGACATGGTAGAATCGAGTTCATGCAAGAAGCGATTAAGATTGCTAAAGCTTTTGAGAGAGAGAGAGAGAGATGACTATGGCTCAAGTCGAAAAATAATAGAGGAGGGGGGGAGAGAGAGAGTACGGGCGCGTGCAAACGGCAGCTGGTGGCCGTGCGCACTCCCGGCTTCCAACGCCACCCCGCCGGTTCTCGCCATGCATGCATACAATATCCGACCGTCTTCCCCGACACGTGATTCCCGAGACCACGTCAATCTACGTGTTCTCTTCGTTACTTGCACGCCCCTGTCTCCTCCTCCTCCCTATTATATTACATTCCCATCCTTTCTCTCTCCTCTCTCTCATCCCAATACTCGTGCATGTATCTTTTAATCGAATGGTGCAATGGCCCGGCAAGGCAAATCGAACCGGACGAGGCTTTAAACCGGGGTTTAAAGATATGATGTACGCATTCTCCATTACTAAACCGGTCGATCTCATCGATTTTGGTTCAAAACCGGTGTCGATTTTTCCGGTCCAGCTGGTTCGGATTCAATCGCTCGACGCGCAGTAGGCAACGCCTGATGGGAGATGGCTTAAGTTATTTGTGCCCCACGCTCGGGTGGGTTTCCATCATGGCCACGTATCGATCACTTTTCCCTCCCATCAATGCATCCATTTCTTCTCACTCCTCCCGAAAGATCATATACAAAAGGCACGTCTCTTTCTTCCATTCCTCGGTGCCCGGTTTAGGGCTCCCCCCACTCTAGTCTTGATTAAAGGGGTCCCATTATATTACATGTATTCGCATGGGCATACGCTCCCTCATGTCACCCCATACTGTTTCTTTTCTTGAATGGTCTCATATATCAAGATTCAGCAAAGAAATTGTACTCTTGGTTGTTATAATTAATTGCTTTGGTTACTCAAAATCGAGTGGATTGTGGAACATAATACTTTCTCGGAGAGAGAGATTCTCCGTCGCACATTGTTCTCAAACGGGAATTATGCGAATTTTGATGATTAATCTTCACCTCAAAATTGCAAGTTTAATTTCCCACCACCAAGTATTATTTGTACACATCAATGGCAAGCTAAAATGCAGCAGGAAACATTCCATCCAAGTGTACTGAGGTGGTGGGGTGGACTTTGTGAAGCGAGAGAGAGAGAGAGAGAGAGAGAGAGAGACCCCATCGCCATCGCTATCACCATCACCGTCGCCATCGCCATCTCCATCCCCTTTTCATGGTGCTTAACTAGCTTGTGCCGTTTGACAAGAAGCAAGCAGGGAGGCAGTGCCACCTTTTGCTTGCTTTCTCCTCTTTCAGGGGACCTGCTTTTGTCATCGAAACAGGGGGTTGTCACTGCTGAGGCCGTCTCCCATCATGCATCACATTGCACATCGCACATCGCACATCGCACATCGCACATCGCACATCGCACATTGCAGTGCTTGGGAGTTTGGAAGGATGCGAGTGGGGTCCCGAGGATTGCTCTGCCTCTGCCCCATGGCTCCCACTTTTGCCTCATTCCCCCCTCCCAGCTGCTGGTGCTGCTGCTGCTGCTGCTCCTCCTCTAGTCTTTTGCCTGCCCAACGGAAGGGGAATGAAATGAATGGGGTTAGCGCCGTGCCTTGACTTTCCTGCCCCCAGTTCCTTGGGTGTTCTTGCCTCCCTAGATTTGGAGATGGGGAAGACCTCTCTCTATGGAGACTACCAGTCGTATATTGTAGCTACAATTTTGTTTACACATGATCACGTGATCTTGTGCATACTATCATGAAAGTCTTTAGAGGACCAAAGATGGCTAGAAATCCTTGTCATTAGTAATGAACTTAAGAGGACCAAAGATGGCTAGAATTCCTTGTCATTAGTAATGAACTTACAAAGATTTGATGACTAACAATGTGGTAAATAGTAGCCTCACGTTCTCCACATGCTGCTGGGCAATTAAAAGACATGACTTTATTGGTAGGGATAGCAACTTTGTTCCATGCCCATATGTTTCACCAATATCTGAACCCTGACCAACCACATTGGGTCTAAACCCTAATCTAAACCCGACTAAAGTACCTGTTTTTCTATCTAACCCCGGTTTAAGTGGCTCGTACAACATCTGAATGACGACAAGTAGGATACTCGTGAATTTTCTTCTACTAGTGTTGTGAAAATTCCGAGAGGATAAACTGAGCCTCGACAAGCCCCTATCCATCCCGACGAATGTGACCCCTCCAATGGTAATAGAGAAGGAGAGAAGATCGAGAGAGAATGAGATAGGGTCTAACCCTACTACTCCAAGAGGACAAGAGTCCTAAAGCACTTAGGATCAAGGAAATATTCTCTAAATCATTTTTTATCTAAAAAATATCTTTCGTTACGATCGGTGCTAACATGATCGTTCTGATATTTTGTCGTCATCTTGCATCGAATTCCACATGTCAAGATTACGTGGGATGAACAATTTTGTCTCTATCAGCCAGAAACCAAATATGTCTAACTACATAGTACCTCGATTCAAACCTGAATCAGGTACCTACTTTTCTACTCAATTTGCCTGTCTCAAACCAAATTAAAGAGTACTGAAACCAATTTAAATGGTTGGAGATACTTCAGTAGCTGTAAAGACAATGCTGCTGCCATCCCTATCTATAGCATTTGCTCTAGTAAAGTAACAAAACAAGAAATACATATTTTTACGATAGAATATTAACCGGAAGGGCTTAGGTCGAACTCGATGCATGCAAAAACAATCATAGGTCTTCTCTCTTATAGAGGATCTCAAATGGTTTTCATCCATGGCAGTTGAACACATCTGAAGTTAAAGGCAAATAAATTCAGTACCAAAACTCTTAATTATCAAGTTTTTCTTGGTTTCTTCCAAGGGAACAGGGAACATAGCATTGGCATGGCACACTATACAAATGAGATTAAGTTTCATCTGAAATTACTGAAAAGGATAATATTTAAATAAAGAAAACAGAATAGACAGCAAATAATGGGTTGAATTTTAAATGCTTTCTAGAGTTAAAACTAATATGCAAACTTTCATAGTAAGTACTTAACAAAATACTACATGAAAGTATAATTTATGAGATAGAAGGGATCCTTGATGTAGGTAACTAGCCAATCAGAGCTAATCAAGAACAATGCCAAACATATAAAGAGCAACAAGTACTGTACAATGTGGATCCAACTAAATAGATTAATTTTATAGGAGACAATAATAGGAAAGCATGGAGAACACATAACAAGAAGAGATGTATGGTTGGCTGGTCATGTTGATGAAAGATTGATATAGAAAAAGAACGCTTAGAACAAGTTTAACTGCTCGAAAGAACAGGTGCTTCATCTGTTGATGGACCAAAGCATCCAATTGGAAGTCCTATATGTAAATACAAAAATGCTGGGTACATCTGTTGATGCATGGTGAGGTTCATATCATCAACCAATGCTAGCCTTTGCATTTAGTAACATAAAAGTACACAATGCATATCCAAAAGCAAATCAGTTAGATTTTCAAAAGAAATTGAATTCAGCACAATTATAGTGCAGTATACTAATTCTAATGACTGTCATTGAATCAAAATCTTGTCCTTAGATGTTTATCCTTAGATTCTAATACAGTATTCTTAGGTCTCTCTCTCTCTCTCTCTCCTAATGTCACTAATGCTAATTCTTTCATCCTTCTAGTCTCTGTCTTTGAATATATAAATGATAAAATGGAGTCCTAAATGAAGTCAAAACTATCTTGAAGGAGCCTTCAGCTAGTTACCGTGAAATCTTCTCAATTGTAGTTCTTAAGAAGAGCACAAAAATGCAAAGGATGATGATCCCATGGTTCTAAGGCACTACAAGAGACTGTACAAACAATGCTAAAGGAATTATATCATGTGCAGTGACTTATATTAATAAATAAACCCTACACAAGTTATCATCTTATTCATCTATTATAGTATGCCATTTGAAACACAAACCCTAGAAATTTGACATTCAATTCATCTTTTCAATGACCAGATAAGTACGGGATAAAGATCAATCAAATGTCGCAAAGGATTCCTAGAAATCGTTGAGTGTTAATCGCCAAAGAGAAGAAAAGATACGATTATGGCAAACGAGAGGTTCTACAAGGCAGCCATCAAGCCCTAACCTTACCATTGGTTTCCGGAAGCGGCAAAGAAGTCCGGGGTCTCCCCTCATCAGCCCACTCTGCTCGTCCGTCAAGAACCCCTCTTTCTCGCCGACGCAACCTTCCCAAACAAATCTTAAACGAGGAACAGGTGGAAAACGCACCTCAAATCCATACCCCGACCGGCCAATGGATTGGGAGTCCATGCCTCAAACAAGATCCGCCGTCCATGAAAAGAACAAGATAGGAGGCGAGGAAAGACGCGTTCGTCTCTTCGCTGTTGCTCGAAACGGGGAGTCGAGGTTTGATAGGGAGTTGCTTCGGGAATGGGAGTACACGTCAGCGCAAGCAGTGGACCCGTAGAGAATGATGCAGTAGCCGACTCACACGTGGCACACTTATTTTAATTTCTTAAAATTAATTCCTTAGGAAAATCCCTATTATTTTAAAAAATAAAATAATCTGCGAGAAATTTGAAATACAAAATATTTTGCAAAAAATAAAAATAAAAAAGAACATAAATTTTTTTTTCCAAGAATTCATTATTATCATATCATCACAATATTTGAATTAATATTATTAAGGGATTAGGAGGCGCAATAGGCCAACATGACTAGGCACAGTGATAAGCAAGAAGCAACGGGCCAGCACGATTAGGCGCGATAGCAAGTAAGTCACAAAGAGCAAACATGATCAGGAGTGGGCACATGCCATGCACAGCTCCTCCTTTGATAGGCAGGAGAATCCTAGCAGGCCTAGCTTGATCTGTCAACCGATCATGTATAATACTTGCCTATCATGAGATTGACGTGACACAATTGTCATGTGTCATGTGCCTTTGGTGTAGACCATGACAAATTTGATGCGATCTTCCCAACGATACGAATGGCCATCACATCACGTGGATCGCGTCATGTGTCCTTGAGCTCTCTAATTGATGTCGCATGTCCCACCCTCTTTGAGACACTAGGGAGCTAAATGAGCATATGGGTAGCGGAATCACCACCCTCGACCCTGGTAAATAGGAACCCTTAGTCATTGTTACTCGTCACTCCTAATTATAGCTCAAGCATCATTGGGCAACCAACTCGAACCTCCTCTTCTAGTAAACTCAAGGTCTTTAATATCCTCTTCCTCCTCTTTGAGTGTCTCAAATTCGGATAGGTAATCGAATTTATCACCACCTTTGATGTTAGTGGTTGAAAATTTGGACTCAGAGAAAGACGAGTTGGTCACTCCAATAAAGACTACCCCTTCGAAGACAAATCCATTATACAGTGCGGCTCCACTTTTGATGGTGGAGTCCTTCGACTCTAATTTAGTGGTATTGACCTTCAACCTGGAGATTTTTCGAGGGTCTAACATATATCAATCGAGTTTGAGCCAATGCTTGCTTGGCTAGGTGACTGACCTTTTGTATCATATCATATATGTTTTGTACAAGTATTAATATAATGAAGGCAAGACTTCACTCCTCTTTATCTTTTTTTTATTTAGGCTTTTAGTTTTAAGAAGTTTTCACCTATGGTGCCAAATTCTTAATGCTTTCTTATGACATTTGTAAAAAAATGTTAAGGATATGCATTTCCCCGATGCTAACCATCCTACTATCC
Source organism: Musa acuminata AAA Group (assembly GCF_036884655.1). NCBI lineage: Eukaryota > Viridiplantae > Streptophyta > Magnoliopsida > Zingiberales > Musaceae > Musa > Musa acuminata. The sequence continues at coordinate 51,151,415 of NC_088334.1, read as the reverse complement.
TAATATAGAATGTGATTTAGGGGCTTGGTTTACTTTCTCTTTGTCTAACTCGATTCTAGGGTCGCTAATGCTCTAACTTTTGTAATGGTTGAAAGAAGATGTTCTTTTTGTTTCTTCTAGGAATGGTTGGTCAATGGACTTGGATTGATCCATTCGTAAATTTTCCAATGTGACCTTGAAATTGCATGAGTCAAAAAATGATCAATTTTGTCAATTGTCTCTAGCCCCATTCGAGTCCACCATCATCCTCCAAATGAGCGAGCAGTAGCTCGTTAATGCAAGACTAAGCCTAGTTCCTCAAGGTAAGCAGATGTAGTTTTGCTTTCAAGGCTTTGTTTGAGCTGTCAAACCTTCAACTTACTTTTGTATATATGAATATTCAAGAGGACATCATAGCAATAACTTCTCGTTGTTGGGGAGGGCGCATGAAGGTAGTAGTCAGGGTTTGAATCACAAAAGTATCCTCTTTAAATATTTAAATGTAAGGTTGTACATATTGACCCTCCCAAAATCTCGCATTGGCAAGAGCCTTGTGACCTAGGTATGTCATTTATTTGGTTTTCAAGGGAGGAGATACCTACAAGATTAATTTCTATCAAATTTGCATGAATACCTCCGTATGGGAGGTATTGAGTGATGTGAAGTCCTATCAAGGAGGCATTTGGTCACTCCTTTGTCTATCATTTTGTGGTCTTTCCATTGGGGTTTGTCGTTGAAACATTTCTTTCTTTACCCTTTTTTTTGGCTTGACATTTATTTATCTAACAATCACGTACTCTGGCCACAATGTAGCAGTTTGCCTTTTGCAGAAGCTCTAAGAAGGCTGAAGGCTAACTGATAACTTTGTAAAATAATCACGAGGGCTAAAGTCTACTGATGTATGTATTAATATGGACAGATGGAGTTGGGTCGGTAACTAGGCTAATTCATCATTAAACCTCCTTGTATATCTCTTCAAGAATTTCTTTTCCTCCTATCTAATAATAGCAAGGAGGGCAGTAGTGAGCTTGTTCGAGAGTCGATAACTAATAAAGTTAAGCTCGAACTCTATGACTAATTGCCTAAAGGAAAAATTGACTCTAGAGAGAGCTTAGTAAACCATTCACATGCAGCTACCCTTAAGGTAGTTAGGAAAGTTTAGCACATGAGTAAGTTAGTAGTTTTATATAATATCATTGAGATATAAAGGTTATGATGTGCTTTGAAGGCTCAAACTTTCCATCATACACATGAGTTGGATACCTTGAGGGATTGGTTCATAGTTGATGTCTCTTGTAAAAGGAGATCATAAGTATGACTCTATTAATAACTACTTTCTCTTCTTTATTTCCTTCCAGATATCTTGGGACTACTGGTTCATCTTATTAAGATAGTCTTGGAATTTGGCTGGGAGGCCGGTCAATTGGACGATCGGCTCATTGGGAATATCTGGCATTGGTGTCGGAATAGGAATTTGAGTCGAGAGAGAGGAGAATGCACTTCTTGCAACACTGGAGCATGAGTTGGGTGAGACTCAGCTACCAAGCTTAGGATTGGATTGGGTGGTGGAATAGGTATGGGGAATGGTGGAGTGAATGAGGCAGGTGGTGCTTGTCAAAAACTTAGGTGAGTTGAGGAAGATAAGGAGCAACGAATTAGAATATCTCGGTTAGCATTTGTACTTGAAAGCTTAAGTGGGGATAGTCATTATAGATTGAGACGGTGGTTGGTACGGAGATACTTAAAGGAAAGTTAAAACCTAAAAGAGTTGACACAAAATGTTCAATTATGATATTTGAGATGGTGGATTTAGGTCGGTCGACACCCCTGATTGACTCTTTATTTAAGATCGAGGGATTCAACAAATGGGCATTCGGAACCATTAGACTCGGTTCATTTAAGAGTTTCTACTAATTAGGATTTGATCAATTCGGACTCATAAAATTTTCATAAAACATGATTGGCCTCCGAGCACCAATGTAATAGAGCAAATTTTGATTGTCCAACTTGGAAGCCGAATAAGATTCGGCCTAGTTAATCTCCAAATTGATCTCTAGTAAAAATCTTACCGTATCGGATATCCAAACAAAATTATGTTGGGATGCTCTCGATAAATATCCCTCCAAAACTTAAGTCGATGATTAGTTGAATTAGTTAAACTAGTCAAATTGAGCGTGTATTGAAATATGTACCTGCGGCTCGTATTTATAGTCATTATTTTGGAACTCTTATTTCCGACCATTACTCGATTCGTTCATGGATGTAAAGTTCAGTAGTAACTGTCGTCATCATATGCTGAGCTTAGGATTACGTGTTTCTATCCACATTACACTCATTAAGTAATTGGTCATTTCAATCAAGTAGTAGCAAGTGGCGGCTGATCGAGTACTGGCCACGCAGGCTAGTCAGCTACGTGGAGCTAACGTGTTCTCCACATGGAATAGGGGTGTCAACTGATCGACCATGTGATCGGGTGGAGCCACGTGTAGAGCTGATGTGTTGGCCATGTCACTTGTGCCATGTAATCACAGGATCTCATTGGAGCAATACTCGGCTGTTCATATTCCTTTTCGTGAAGGTATTTTAAGTTGATTGTGACAACAGATGTGTTGGGAGGAAAGAATCTGATGGTAAAAGAATCAGCAGTCTTTCAAACCTGCCTTCCACTTGTTCCTTCCATTTCATGGTTCACTCTCACTGGAATCACAAGCCCAGTCAAACTGTGCTGTAATGGATTTATCCTGGAGAGCAGGAGGGTGCTGTCTTCTTGCCCAACTTTCTTTTGTGCATATTCTGCTGGAGTTTTGAACCTGTTCTGTTCTATGAGCCTCACCAGTATATCAAGCTCTTTGATCTTAGAGGAAAAAGCTTTGTCAGGTTTGTTCTATGAAGACTGAGATCCAGTAAATCAAGTCCCTAACATTGATTTCAGAAGACAATTGTCAGTAACCAAAGAAGAAAGAGGATCACAAATTTCTAGATTGAGCCATTTAATATAGACTTCCAACCTTTCTAGCCTATCTTTCCAAGCCATTGTCATCACAAATTTAGATGGCATCCATATATCCATCCCCATCCTCAAAACTAATGAGAGAAGGCTTTGGTATTGCTTATGGTTTGGCAAAGGAATAAACCATTCAATCACTTCCTCACCACTTCCAAAAGTTGTGCATTCCCATGTGGAAGTACCAAATGAGCAAAGTGAAGTATTCCAGCTTTGGATTATTTAAAACCATCTATGCCTTTCAGATAAGAAACATGATTTCTCCTCCTCAGTCCCATTTGCCAAACATCTCTTTACAGCCCCCCTCTATTTTAATCAAAGAATACTGGTAGTGGACATTTCCTTTCTCCTCCCACATTCAAAGGGTTACAACTTTAGCACCTTGAGGATTGAACACATCATGCTGCAAACCTTTTATCTGATTGCTCATTAGATTAGAATGGAATAATGCTGCAATCCTTTTTATCTGATTGCTCATAGAATCAATCTTAGTGTGGATAGTTAATTGTTGCAATGCTTAATGGCTGAACATCTAATTCTGTATTTGACATGACTCCACAGAGAAGGGAAAAGGATTGAAGCAGCAAATCCATGCTCAAGTGGCTCAAAGAAAAGATGGTCGAGGATGATTGAGATTAACAGGAGGAGATAAATTGGAATCCACTCATCTCATTGGCTACAAAGCTTGGTGGATTTTGTACTCCTTTGTTGGCCTCTTACTGTCTGATTTGTCTCTCCACCTACATGCATAAACAATCATCAGATAAAAGCTCTGCCCCTAACTTCATCCATCAATCAAATGCAGTGAATTATGAGAGAATCCATCAACTAATGGTTGTAAGTGCTGATTTAACAAATGTGCATTCTTTTCTCCCCACTTCAAGTTTTCTATTTGAAGGTCTTCAATAGGAACACTCTCCAAGTGGGTTCCAAATTCTCTGCAAGTCTTTCTGATCTTTGGAGAAGTATTTTATAAGGAGCACAAGTCATTTGTAGAAGTATGATATCTTCCTTTCAAATACTTTATACTTTCAACCGAGTTCTAGACAAGAAGATTTATAATAGTGGCAATAGGATTTGAATAATTAGAGTCTTTTTGATCAATTAATAGAAGAATAAACTCAATAGTTCCTATCGATACGAGGTTTGGGAAGGAACCACGTATGTCATATTAGAAGGCGGGCTGTAAATTTTATATGAAAGTTTACAAATAAAAGTATGATAAACGCTTCCTCGATAGTCATTCATCAAAATTTCAGATTTAAAATTCTAATCTCTCACCTATATTTTAATTTATAAAACTATTAAGTCATATATATATATATATATATATATATATATATATATATATATAATGATCATTACTACCCTAAGTTAATGAGGCTTGTAATTTAATTCAAGTTTGATCTTAAGATTAACTATTGATTAATCTAGTTAATTTTAATCAACTCTATGGAATTTAATTTTGGTTCAAAAGAAGCTGACAACCAAAATCCATATGAATGACCATCAAGACTTTCCCTCAATGACAAGCTTTTAAGCTTTGCATCATGGAAATGATAATGGACATGCTTTATGTCCCCACCCAGAGAAGGAATTAGAATGGAAAGAAGTGCCACCCACAATGATAAGATGTGCAGCATCAACTCACAGCATCCAACACTGAGCATAGGCTGCTTTGCTAGGGTTGTAGCTACTAATATTTGTCCACAGGAGATTTGCCACCATAACTTGCTTATCATTTGATGCATGACATTATACACCCTATTCATTATAGTACACTTTAGCTTATACCTCTCAAGAATTTTTATCATCCCTATTATGGTTTCTGAAAGAAATATACACTAAAGTCAATGACACCTTCTCACTCTAAAGAAGAAAAAAAAAAAGTTTTCTTGCACATCTTTAATCATAAGAACAAATATAAATCTCTAATCATCTTTTGAGCACAATATCCTATAAGTTGTTTGTCATATACAAGTACATATTTTTTTTATCAGTTTGATGTAGCAAAATACAACTGTGTCTGTTTCTTTCTTTTTTTTTTCTTTTCACATATGAATTTATGTAAATGAAGAATACCATATTTGTCATTATAAATTTTAATATCCAAATATTAAGATCATTCACTTCTAACCTTGTTTAGCATTAGTTTGTTTGGGTTAACTAAACAAATAGATATATATATAGTATTAGATACCTAAAATGCCCTCAATATCTTAGCATCATAATGTTTTTAGAACTAATGCATGCTGCAATTTCAACTAATAGCTCATTTGTTGTATCTATTTACGATGACTTCTATGCTATATCTATATATATATATATACACTTAGAGGGATAAGATGGTATATATTCATTAGAAAATTCTATGCTAAGACTTGGAACAATCCTTACTTAAAAAGGAAGTCGAAAAATCCACATCATTCGATGCGTTTTATTTTCTTATTGATCTTAAGCTAATCAAATAAAAATAAAAGGACAAATGCAATATGGTGTTGACATTGTTGTCTTACCCAATAATTATCCACTTAATCAAAGGTTCCCCCCCTCTCCTATGAGCCAATATATAATGATGCAAAAGGGGGAAAAAGAACCAAAAGTGGTGTAGTGGGCATTATAAATGTTAACACTTGCAGTGAGTGGCAGTTAACTGACGAGGCGCCAATATTCGTTACAAAAGGCTTCCCCCCTTTTGAGCCCTCTTTGACACCGAACTCTGCCCCCACCCTCCCTCTTCCCAACCCGAGAATGGGGAACCCATTGCCCTCCTCCAGAGCAGCCGAAGCCTTCCCGGCCGGCCTTCGGGTTCTGATCGTCGATGATGATCCCACCTGGTTGAAGATCCTGGAGAAGATGCTCAGGAAGTGCTCCTACCAAGGTCGTTTGCTGTTTGCCCCGATCGGTTGCGAGGGGAGGGGCCGTTCTTCTTCTTCTCCGTGTTTCCTCTCTGCTTTATTGTGCTCGATAGAGATTTTGGTGTGCAGCTATGGTGTTTGTAGTTAGTTCTCTTTGGTAGCGCCGCAAACTAGCTCCTCGGCTTGATTTGCTAGACCAACAGATTTGAGCGGCTTGTCACTCTTGCTAGCTTATCTAACAAGAGATACAAAATTTGTGTGATAATGTGATCGAGTGTTAATTTAGTTTTGTTCTTTGTGGTGAGATCGCGATTAGGTATCCAAAGTGTTGGGGTTGGCAAGTATTTTAGGATTTCTGGAGTCAAATGTTCTACGAGGATAAGGAATCATAGTATGAAAAACTCCTCGATACGAGGAAATCCTAAAAATCAGGATTCGACTTTCTATAAACCCTAAAAATCAGGTTTCTCTTTAGGGTGTCTCGAGGGTCGAGGGAAAATGTGTGAATTCTTCAAGATCTATGTGAGAGGATGTACATAGACAATTGTGCTTAGGGGGAGATAACTCAATGACGTTGTAGTGAAAATTTTGATTTCTCTGTTGATTTAGGTAAAAAAAAGTGTCGAATTACGTAAATCTTCTTTCTAGTATGTTTTTGGTCATTGATCTCTAAAATTTTTCTTTTCATTTCGAGTTATTCTCTCCCTCTTTTAACAGGAAGGAGGCTGCTAAATATCTGTGATTTACTTACGTTAAGTTTCATATTGATATATAGATACATATAAGGAGCTTCTTCTTTCACTTCCAAGCGATTAACGTGATCATTTGGGAAAGCATTTTGCTTCTAATTGTTTTTCATTAGATTTTGTGTTTAGTGGGTTTAGTTTATTTGGTAACATGAAAGAAAAGCTTTTACTGTTCCATATACTACCGTAATTACACACACATATATGTCTGCAGGTTCCATGCTTGCTGGAGATTTTTTGATCCCAAAGGTTTTGTGGAGGAGTTGAAGCATCTCACTAAAACTAAAATAATATAAGCTTGTACTTGATTTGGACCATGATATGTTCCCTTTCCACAAAGCTTGTTACAGTGATCTCCATGTCACTAGGCCTCTTCACTTGAAGTTTCTTCAGGAGCTTCTTAGCTCTGAAGTCACTCCATGGCAACCATATGATTTATCATTTTCGTCAGAAATGGAAAATTATGGTCAGCGTTACATAGCGATTTAAGGTCTGTCATCATAATACCAAATCATGACATTTTATAAACAAGACAAAAGAATATGTTAATTTTGTTCTGCATCTTACTTTCCCCATGAACAGATTTGGTCATGCATTACTGAGGCTGCTTACAAGCTGCAATCATTTTTGTTGACATGATTAAGGGTAATGGTAAAAATATATATATATTAATTTTGAGTACCCTCTGAATCATGATACTTTTGACTTTTGAGAAGGTATAATGATTTTCTCCATTGAATTTTTTCTTGTAAGCTAAATTCATTCTGCAAAACCTTTAAACCATGGTAAAAAGTATTCATCATGAGACTCCTAAGAAAGCATACTGACTTTTTGTTATTGAGCTTCTGCTGTGAGCTAAATTTATCTTGCAAAACCACCAAAATCATGATGTGCCAGTTGTGATGGCTTTTTATTATTGTGTTCATTATAGATATAATAAGAGCAATTGGTTTAACATATCATCCGGTATGAATTTGCAAATTCACTAGATTACTAAGTTAGAAATTACAACCATTTTTAGGAGACAGTTTCTTGCTTGACATAGAAATAACATCTCCTGCAAAAAATCATTGGATCTAAACCTGATGTGCCGTTTGTGTCTGAAACATGTTCCTAGTTTATACTTAAATCTCTACCTTGTCTTCATTAAAAAGTGTTGATGCTTCATTTCTTTTATGATATTTTCTTTATTGCCTATGTAAATGCAGTATATTCTTAAATGGTGACAATGCTTAAAATGAATGGTGCAATTTTTACAGTTACCACATGCAGTTTAGCAACAGATGCTCTGCACATACTTCGTGAAAGGAAAGCTAGATTTGACATTGTAATTAGTGATGTCAACATGCCCGATATGGATGGTTTCAAGCTTCTTGAGCATGTTGGACTTGAAATGGATCTGCCTGTCATAAGTTAGCTATCCATATCCAAATCCTTTATCATTCTAACATTAACAAATGAAATCCCATACCATCAATTTTTCCTTTTTCTCGCATAAGCCATAAGCATTGCTTATATGTCCATGTTCTATAATTTTTGCAGTGATGTCCATAGATGGGGAGACAAGCAGGGTAATGAAAGGTGTTCAACATGGTGCTTGTGATTACCTTCTTAAACCCGTGAGAATGAAGGAGCTAAGGAATATATGGCAGCATGTTTACAGAAAGAAAATGCAGGAGTTGAAAGAAGTAGAAACTCACAGTATCGATGAGGTCATCAACATCTTAAGAAATGGATCTGAAGATATTGAAGACAGACATCTGATAGATGAAACTGAGATGAGCTCCATGAGGAAACGGAAGGATGTTGACAACAAAGAGTTTGTTGACCAAGAGCTCAATGATCCTTCCACAGTAAAGAAGGCAAGAGTGGTTTGGTCCGTGGATCTTCATCAGAAGTTTGTAAATGCTGTAGATCAGATTGGATTCGACAGTGAGTATCAGCTACTAACTGCAGCCATTCTGTATAATCTTTTATTTGCTCATACTATAAAATTATTTTCTCTAGAATTTTAAGATGCTAATGCCTCTTTCTTCCATGATAATTTTTCTTTTTGAGCTATAACTATGATGGTGCTTTCAATTCCATAATTGTCATGTGTTCTGGCAGAAGTTGGTCCAAAGAAAATACTTGACTTGATGAGTGTTCCTGGCCTCACAAGAGAGAATGTCGCAAGCCATCTTCAGGTATGATCTTACTCCATTAGTTTTACTATTCCGAGAGGAGCATAACTAGTTAGCCACAATCAACATTCTTTTAATCTCTGTTTCAATGGCTACATGCTGTGATTACTCGAGGCTTGTAATAAAATGCAATCGACGAAGATAAGGAAGATTGAAAAGGTTGTTGAGAATATTCTTATGTTCTTTGTAGCAGAAAGAACCAGAACTATAACAATCACAAATAATTTGTATAGGTTTATGAACAGAAAGATAGGCTAAAAAAAAATTCTTGAGGAATTTAAATGTATAACGTAACATTAAGAGAGAGTTGGTGGTGGTGTGAAGAAGCTCAAAAGATTGCCATAATCATTAGTGAGGAGAAATTCAAAAAGTATACAACAGCTAAAGAAGTGGTAAAAAGAGTTGTGCGTCTGATAAGATACAAGACTTGCGATAGCTTTCATAATAAATTATATATTAAGGATGGTGAAAAGGATTAAGGAAAATATTAGGAACAGCTTTCAAGCATCAGAACTAAAAAGGGGTTGGAAATAGAATGCAGAAAACTTTAAACTAACTAGGTATTTGGTATGTCTTATATGGCTTACATGAGATTTTCAGATTCAGTGCTCACATTACTTTCTCTTTTGAACCGTATTGGATTTCTGATATTTATAGGTCTAGTAGTATGACCATCATTTTCTAAATTACATCATTATCTTCACTAAATACAGTTGGTTTTAAATTCTTTCATTATCTTAAGTTCTATTGTTTATCAGAAGACATGTAGAAGTTCTATTGTTGCATCATTTATGCAGAAGTATCGCCTTTACTTGAGTAGACTACAAAAGCAGAATGGAGGGACTTGTGGTGGAAATATGCAATCTGACCACATAAATAAAACCATCAAAGGAAAATTTGGACTAAAAAGCTCAACAAATGTGCAACAAGATTGGGAGCTTACCAAATATGCATGCACAACTGAGAATTTCCAGACTCATGGGATTGTTGCCAATGCAGCTCACATGAGTGAAATGAACAGAGTGGCACCTGCGCAAGTAATAGCAAGTAAGAAAGCTTTAGTGAATGATGCTCAGTTAGGTCTATTTCTTTCTTTCAAGGGCATGCTGCCAAGCATTAGGGAGAAGGCATGCAAGCCTTTGCATGATGAAAGGCCAGTGATGCAGCTCATGCAGTATCCAGAACAAGAAAACTACAGCGTATTGGAAGGCTACTCATGTTTGGCAAATCCTGATCGAGATCATGAGCCCTGTTTTGATCATTTTCCGTCTTCACAACCCTTAGTCACATCAGCCACTTGCACAAATGGTAAGGATATGAAAGATCTCTATGAAGTGAAACCTCTCCAGCCTGCTATGCCTCCAATGGCATGCATGATTGACTCGGTATCTATTCAAGTTAAACATGGACTAGTTAACTTACAAGACACTGGAGCAATTTGTAAACTAGAGGGATCACCAAGCATAGAAGATTGTTACCTTGATGAGACATGCAACCAAGGGTGTTTTCCTCTAACATGTGAGGTCAGTCTTAAAAGTAAGAGCGACACGGATTCTATGCTTGAGGATTTACATCTGTATTCTGTTCAGAAGCTCAGCTACTTGGAGAATGTGAGTTGTACTGGCACAGAAATATATCAGTACATTGATTCAGTGCCGATTTCTGAAGTCCAACGTATTAACTTGTGCGAGGATTCTGAACCCAGTGGTGAGTACTTATATGATCCGGTGGATTACTCAATTGATGAATACCTTTTTTCATAGTCACTCCCTGCACTTCTCTTCAAACATCTTTACTTGTCAGGAAGGATACTGCCCTTGTATCCATATTTAGTGCCTGTAATGGTGCATTTGCATTGTGGGAATCAGCATGATGGACACTATGGGGACATTGATGTTCATCCACTTATTTTAAGGATGTACTCTGGGCAGAAGTATAATAATTTATATTTGAGAAACATGTAAAGGAGGTTAAGTAAACTGATGTTAGACTGTAGCTAAATAATCTTTTCTTATCGCTCAAGCCCCTGACATTGATAATAAGTCCATCATCATTCTGCATGTTTGGCATTATGATACACATAAACTGAGTCAAAAAACAATCTCAGCTGCAGAAAAGAGGGGTTGCACATCTTTACATTTACTTTTAGTCCGTTCTGTTCTCCGGCATGTCTAGTTGTGAAACATTTTTTCTCAACTTAGTACCATATATTTCCAGGAAAATACGGCGATTGTCTTCTTCTTCACTACTTTGAGTTTGGCTCCTTTTTGTCATCTTAGGTCTGTGACATTTCATTTCATGCATGGATGCAATTACTGAAACAGCTACTAACATAAAAGAAACATAAGAAGCTCGATTCTGCATGGTTTCAGTTTTGCAGGTGTCATCTTATTATCTCTGTGTGTACTACTTTTGTAGGTCTTCATGAAATCTGTGTTTTATGTTAAGTATGTGAAATTTTTTTTATTTTTTGAAAATGATAACTGCGATTAAAGTCAAACTGGGTTTACAAATGGACCATATGAGGATCATCCGAAGACCAAAAAAATGGAGAACTTAAAGTTCTCCCAAAATTGGCAAGCCTGTGAGCTACCCCATTTGTGACCCGAGAAATATAGACCACATCGACAACATGAAGAAGTAAGCAAAGGTGCGAAATATCCACCAAAATTGTTCCTAATTGACTAACTCAAAAGAGTCAGTTTTGACACATATATTGTATGGTTGGAGTTCTGCAGCTTTCTTAGCAAACATGTTTGATTCTGCTGATATGGAGACTTGTTGCTTGGTTTATCTTCTTAGGTTTTATTGATCAGATATCTGCTCGCAATGCAGAAACAAATTCTTCTTTCTAAGATACTTTGGTGACAAAAAATGTACGGACATCACAATGTTACATAAGAGACTAATCGATGTTGTAGGAAAGAAATCTTATTAGCTGACTGTTAATGTCATCAGGATGTGAGATACGGACTGTTGATTCAGACCACTAATAGATTAAGATGTGAATTGGTCAATCTGTCCCAAAGCCTTGCTTTTATAGAGCAGCAGAATGTTCCTATACAATTATTAGAGTAACGTAGATAGTCTCTCATATATGATACGTGTGTCACGCAAAAATAATTTCCTTCGTATTGTAGAAGAAAACGCTCCTACAACTTCAAGGAAAGCTCTGTTGTCCGTGAGTTCTCAATATACCTTCGTTACAGAACAAACACGATAGTGCTTGTCAAAATGTTCACGCGCACGGAACATTCCAAACGTCTAATAAATTCGCAGACAAAGCTTTCGGCATGTGAGACAGTGTCCACAGCTCAGCCAAGTTGTCCAAACGTCAGGCTCTTCCCCACCCCATCCCTCCCTTGTCGAAGTCCTTAAAGCCATCTCAACCGGATGGGCACCTACCTCCTTGTGTTGCTGATATCTTATATCTTTTATCATCTGTTATCTAATAACATCAAGCAGCAGATGACAGATGATCAAAGAAGATCTAAGAAACCTCCCTTCATTGTAGAGTAAGAAAGGAGATGCAGTTTGACAGCAGGTGTCAACCTAACATTACCAGTTTTCTGAACCGTGCTGGTAGTGTTTATTGGCTTTGAATACACACTGGTGGAAAAGAAGATTCAACAAAACCCCTCTTCTGAACCATGGTGGTAGTGTGTATTAATTAGCATGTAGACCAGAATAATAATCATGGAGAAAATGTAAAGGTAAAAAGAGAGGCTGATAAGGTTGACTTTGGCAAAAGGAATATTTCTTAAAGGGAAAACAGTGATCTTTAGCTTCCACTGAAGCACCTACCTACCTCTCTCTCTCTCTCTCTTCAATATTCTTGCTGGACCACATCAAGAAAGGTGAAACATCCTTATCTAGATCACAAGTTAGACTGAATTACGACATCCTTATCTAGATCACAAGTTAGACTGAATTACGCAAACAATAGATCCTAATAAGCATGGATGCAAGTGTGTTCTGAAACCATAACAAATAGAGCTCAAACTGACGAGAGAGTAAGAAGATAAACAAATAGTTAAAAGGAACTGACCGCTAAGCTTCCATTCGATTCATCCCTTGTATCATTGCAAGGCGCTGTATTGTCTCCATCTACAAAAGAATAATTGTCTCATCTATAGTTAGAACTAGGAAGAAAAAACAAATTAAGACTCACCTTCAACAATTTTGCCAAAAGCCTCTTTTCCCCCTTGTTTCTCATCATCTACCTTCTCTGCATCAAAGCGAAGAATCGAATCAAATTCTTCCCCCTTCTGCCATGGGAGAAGACTCATCAACCTTCGACAATTGGCCAAAACCCTCTTTTCCCCCTTGTTTCTCATCATCTACCTTCTATGTATCAAAGTGATGAATCAAATCAAATTCTTCCCCCTTCTGCCATGGGAGAAGGCCAGTTCGTGGATTGGCGAAAGCCACAGAAACCCAATCCTTGAGCCCTGTGTCATGAACCTCACAAAATCTGCTTGGCCAATCCGATGGCTCTACTGCCTTTGTTCCCAAACCCGGTGCCCGGTCCTTCGATCCCACATTCTCCTCGATCTGCCAATCCACAACGTAGGTGGCCACCCTCCGATAAAACTTCTCCTTGAACACTTGCCACACTTGGTACTTATAGTGGTTGATCACTATAAGTCCCTTCTCCATGTTCACGTATCTCATCCCATCTTTCAAATGGAAATGGTGCACAACATTGATCAGAGAAGGATTCAGTACCTCCGGACGAACAATCGACTTGTGCCGCTCAGGCGCACTCAGCCTGCATGTGTAGCCCGCCATGACGCCTTCCGATGGCACAGTTCTTCTCCCTGAAGGTCCAAAACTGTGGCATGTTATCCGGAGCTCTCCGATCCGAGGCTTTCTCGAGTAGTTCCGAAGAACATCATGCAGTGTGACGTTCGTAGGAAGGTACAAGAATTCATCTACGTCGATGAATCCGACCCACCGGCAGTGACCTCTGGCACGAAGAGCACAGTGTGCAAAGCCTGCTTCCTGAGTCTTTACCCAGGGCCACAAATGGCGGGTGACATTGTAATCGGAAGACGTGTCCATGGACTCGAGCACCTGCTCTGTGTCATCATCGCTGTCGTTATCGTAGATGAACCACCGTTCGACGCCGAGGCGTGAGTGGTAAATGATCCACTCCGGGAGGAACCTGGCTTGGTTGCGCACCATCGTGCACACGCACATGGTGTGCCGGCCCTGCCTTCTGCTCGGCGAGAGGATCTCATGGTGGGCAACAGAGGGGAGGGTGACGGCACCGCGGCCCTTGGTCTTGACTGACACCAAGGGAGGATTCAGGACGGCATGGCTGCGGAGGCGGAGGAGGATGCTGTGTGGGGTGGGGCAACGGATGATTTCCTGAGCTGCTGTGACGACAGGAGAGGTCATGAAGTAGTTGGGCTTCACGAAGTTCCAGCCGTATACACACTCATAGCGAGAGGGGTCGGCGAGGCGGGCGGGACGGAGGTTGAAGCCTTTGGCAAAGACAATGGAGGAGTTGTCATGAGGATCGAGAATGGCGGCGTAGACGAGATGGTCCCATGGCCGTGGTTGGAACAGGGGGAGGTCAGGGGATAGGGAAACGAAGAAGCCACGGGGCGCAAGGGGGCAGCGGACGAAAGAAGGCAGGGGAGACGGGATGGTGGCGGGGAGATGGAATTGGGCAACAGGGGAAGAGGAGGAGGAGGAGGAGGAGGAGGATATGGTGGTGGTGGGATTGCTTGGGGGATAGTACAGGCAAGCAAGGTCCGATCTAGGGAGGGAGCCGGGAAATTGGAGGAAGAGGAGGACTTGATCCGGGAAGGAGATGGCTTCTTCGATACGGACGGAAGGAGGGTTGTCACTGCGATTCTTGGTGGCGGCGAAGGTGAAGAAGGAGTGGTCGGTGGCCATGGCATTGATGGCCGAGTTCTGCCATGTTGGGAGCATCAGCACCGGGCGGAATGACACTGTCCAAATTGAGATCAGAGTTTGAGACTGCTATATGCATAAATTATTTGCGCATTCGCATTCAAATCATGACGTTATGTTGGGTTGGAACGATCTGAGAGTATCAAGATAACCTAATCCAAGAAATCACACACGGTTCTTCCACACGCTTAGAGAAGGAAGGAGGTAAGGAAGAGAAACAATGGAGAACCGATGCAGAGATCATGGATCACAAACCATGATCGTTAGCAAATCAACGAAAGAACGAGTTCCATAAGGGTTACCTCCGAAGATTCGGAAGGTGGAGAAGGCGACAGCGGCGAAGAGGGCGCAGCAGAGGAAGGCGAACAGGAGGAACCACGAGGGCGACGCGGAGGAGCCCCTCGCCCAAGACCGCCCTCCGCCGGCTCTCCTTCGGTGCTTCATGGATGGCCTCATCATTTCCGGCAGGTGCGGCGGAGCTCCAGATCCAAGCCTCCTCCTCCTCTCCTCCCGTTCGCAAAGTGGCTCATGAGAAGACAGCCCGATCGCCACAGGACACCGTTGCAAGTGTCGGCTCCGGAAGCGCTGGTTATGACGAAGAGACGAATCACCCTCGCACGAGAGAGAGAGAGAGAGAGAGAGAGAGCGAGCTAACACTGTTTTCGGGCTGTCCTGATTAGCTTATGATTAGAGAGAGAGACGTATCACTGTCTTCGGGCTCCTCCTGCTTTCCTTATGATTAGAGAGATGAGGCATTTTACGTATTTGAAGAGACATGAGCAATGATGGAGGCTGGCTTTCGACATATTACCTCTTATATTTAAAAAAAATAAGATGGTTAGAATTTTTATATTTTAAAAAATAATATTAATTTTTTTATATAAAAAATATTTAATCTTAATTCTTCTCACACGTAACTTCATTGATAAAAAAAATTGTATACTTACTATCACGTATAAAAGAACACGAATAAAAAAATATATAATTTTACTTTTTAAAATTATTAAATTTTCACTCGCAAACCGATGCTTTCACATAAACCGTTTTCCTCCCCTCCCGTTCTCTCCCCTCCGACTACACTACAAATGATATAAGTGGCGATGTTGGTGGCTCGTAAGGTCGGTTCTTCGATAGAAGGTAACTCCATGATATTATGAACTAAGAGACCTCGATCCTCTTATGCTTTTCTTCACCTACTGCCTTTGTCATCATTACAGTTGCAGTTTGGCCTCCGACTCCACCAAACCATTTGTCATTGTAGAGAATTGAGCAATATCATATGCGTTAGCAGAAGAACAGAAAACAAAATTCCTTAAATTTTTCATAAATTATGTTCGTCGTCATATAAAGATTTATGTGTAAAATTCGTAAAACTGAAAACCACGCGTGAGATGGTTGTGTTATCTAGGGAGATCGTATATCTATGAATCCCTATAGAACTATAGGAGATGATGAAGGAAGTCAAACGTCTTCCTCTCTAGAGGTGATCCACACAATAGGGCTACGATGATACTCCTCAAATTTTCAAGTCTACTATCTGAGAAGGAGAAGGGGAGAGGAGAATAGGAGGTGACAATCAAGAGAAGCTCTAGCCTATGAACCTTTGGTTCCCTCATATTTATAGAGGCCCCCTATCAACTTAACCCTAATGGATCATGCCCTATTGAGTATTGGATCTCCATTCAATTACCCAAACCTCTTAGATTAATGGATCTCTATCCAATAATCTTTCATTGGCTCATATTAGATCTCATTCATACGATCCAATAATTTAGTGGCTTATTGGATATCCAATAAGATAGGGGCTCCGATCGATATCTCATATCTGAACCTCTGCTTGTCGCAATGCATACCATATATGTGTGACCCTCTAGGCCCAATATCGAGCTGGATTATTATCTCCATAATAATTCACTTGACTCGATTGCGGACGTACTAGGCCACTACGCTGCAATCCCCAAACGATACAGGAGAATCCAATCCATTGGACATATCTATCCTCAATTACCATGTACCTATAGTCTCTCATTTATCTAATACCCCAGAGATCGTATAGCGAGCATGATACTATTAGGCCCATACGGTTTCTCCTCGAGTCTCACTCTAATCGGATTCTCCTGGAGAACTATTTCTCTCTCAATTCGAATGACCATGGCTAGGAATTTGTCTAAACAAGAACATATGTGATATTCCTCTCATGACACTGAGAGCGGATGATCCTCTATCAACACTCAATAATCCTCGTAAGGTTAGCTACCACTCCCGATGACCGATTATACTAAATATGAAACTTTCATGCCTATAAGTTCGGTATCAAAGAATAGAGTACTCATATAGGACATCCTTAGTATCTCAAGTCTAAGGACCAGAAACACCACTAAGACGACGAAATCATTATCTGACAATAAGGCATCATCAACTATTCAGCATTCCGTGAGCGAATCAATCAATGAACTCATTCTCCAATGAGCACCTGCATTGTATCCCTAGTGTCCCCACATGAGCTTGTATAAGACCAGCTGCATCCATCATATGGATGGATATACAACACACTAGTCTGTCCGATTATCTCGATATCCCTCTTAAGTAACCTATGACCGGGATTATTTAGGATCTGTGTTTAAAGATGAATCGATCTCATTATCGTGGTCTCATCATGATCTGATTCCTTTGTACAGATCTATAGACATCACAATATATTCATACAACAAGCAATATAAAGTGATAAAATATCAAATAATAATAATAAACAAAAAGACTATGTATTAAGTCACATGTCATCACTTATGTGATTGGCTTACAAAGCACCTATGACCAGCAGTTATTCCCTTCCAGAAGCTAACAACGGCAAAACTTAAAAGAAAACAAGAGGACGAGTCCATAGCTACATGAGGTTGCATCGCAGCAACCTCTACAGCCAAAGGGAATAGCTGCTGCGTGGCGATGCTCAACACTAACGAGACACATCCCTCCTCAGCCTTATCTTTATCAATAACCAACTAGCCGAGATGATCAAGGACATCAGAATAGAAGACGAAGGCAGCACCATTAGAGGAGCATGCGTCCTCGTCTCCGGTGATGACGATGACGATGTCATTGCTCGATAACTCAAAGGAGTACGACATCATAGCAAGAGAGTCGCCACCACTAGTCTTCCGATTTTCCGTTGGCTTTTTTGCCTTCTTTGTTGGGGAAGACTTCACATGCCAACAACCGCAGGGTGTCTCCTATGCGAGCACACTTCACAGGTGACAAAACCTTCCTCTGACCACTTCCTTCCTTACAGCAATCAATCGCCCTCCCCCAGCCTCCCCTGACCACATCTATGCTGCCATCCATCTCAATGCCCTGCATTGGGTTGACACTGACGTGCTAGTCATCAATGCCGACCACTGATGGAACGATTAAAAAGACGATCACTGCGTAAGTAGGGTTCTGCTTCTATAAACAGGATGGCGGGTGAGCAAGTGCGGTAAACAAGCAGGATCAATAAAGGTGCAACGGGCGAGTAGGTTAGAAAGAGGAGGGAAGGAGAAAATCGATCATTGTCAAAGGTTTTATTCGGATCTCCTCTGTAATGCCAATAGCATCGTGCTCCACTGACATCATCATTGGTCTGATATCCGCAATGTAGCCGAAGGGGAGGAAACCGGAGGGAAGGAAAGTAGTTTCTCTGAAAGCCTCCATGCTATGAGTGACAAGTTTATATAAGATTAATAATTTAAAAGATAATAAAATTATCTTTTTATCTTTTTCATTCGTACCTTTTTTTACATGTGATATGTAAGTATTTCACAAAGTTACGGATAGAAGAATTGAGATTAAATATTTCACCTTTATAAGTGTATAGATCTCAATGATATTTTTTAAGGTATAAGGATCAAGATACCAATCATAGATCATAGTTAACCCATGCACCAATGTTCCATAAAACATCCATCCCAATTTTTAGGCCTTTTGCCTTTGTCTTTTGCCGTTAGGCCTTTGAATGCTTACAGTAGCCGGTTAAAAAAAAAAAAAAAAGCCATTATATGATATATGATTATAAACACGACAATAATGAGATGAGTAATATATTAATTACTCAAGAACTAATAAAACGTATCATTAAAACATTATGCAAATAGTATGATTACCCGAAAGTATAATGATAAATATGAGAAAAAAAATCAGCATACAATGTAAAATCTTTATTCATTTATCCCATAGTTTCACAGTTTATGTTTTGGTAAAACATTATGCATGATTGCAATCTTGATCTGTTTCTTTTACCTTTACTAATAACAAAATAATATAGTAAATTGGATGAAGGAAATCAACTCAAGACAGAACATAACAAATAAACCTGATGACAGTCTTTGCAGAATTTATTATGTTATCAAGAAGAGGTCATGTTTTTGCCAACCTTACCAAATGAAAAATAAGAAACAAGAACAGCAAGTCATATTAGACATGACTCCAAAGCTCTACGCTTATGCTTCAAACCAACGTCATAACAATAACAAGTCATAATGTCAGCCCTATGGAGACATTACTAAACAACTAGCTATGCTTGAGGTCATCAGAGCAATACTTACTTGTGCCTGACCAGCCCAATGACAAACAAAAGCATTTCCCTGCTTGTTTCCAGAAACTTAGAACTCATGGAGGCTCCACCAAGGCCGAGAAATAGCCGAGAAGCTTAATTATCAGATGAAAAAGGAGTGAGAAAAGGGCTTTGAAGAATTTTTTTACCATCATACTGGTTGATGTACAGTATTAATAACTAAATATGTTACAGAAAACACAAAGGAATAAAAGAATGATATCAAAGGGGAACAAAGTGACAATTACCGACCCAACCGCTTGCATGTTCCAACATACAAGAAAACAAAGACAGCAAAAGCATTTAAACTCATCAAACCTGATCATCTGATTCATCTAAAAGCATACAGCCTGGTGAAGCAAAACGCAAAAATGCCCTTCCCATTTAACTACTATACAAACTGCTGTATCTCTAGTATGAGAATTCATGTCCGCGGATCGATATATACTTCTTCACCCATATGGCAATATCGTCGGCACAGGCCTGTGCTTGAGGTGTCTTGAGGAGCATGTCAAGTGTGGCAAACTCATGAACTGAATCCTTGTATTCCAGGACTGGTGCATCAACATTCACCTTCCGCAGCTCCTCGGAATATGCAATTGCTTGGTCCCGCATCCAGTCATGTTCCGCAACTACTGTAAGGGTTGGCGGCATGCATTTCAGTGGTGGTCCCCTGCCAGGCACAAGGGGGTTTGCAGCTGGATGATCTAAACTAAATTCCCTCTCAGGTAAGAACAGCTTCCAAGCAAGTACGCACAGCGACTTGTCGTAGAAATAAGTATTTGCTAGTTTGATTTCTGAATGGGTAGCGATGCTTCCAGTGAAGAAAGGATACATCAGAACCTGGGCAACAACCTTAACAGGATCTATAAGTTTTCCAGCCTCGACTGCCTTTCGAGCCACAAAATCAGCAATATTAGCACCACAGCTCACACCAAGAAGAACACATCTGTTACAACAAAGTAGCCAACGGGTAATGCCAAGTAGTTCAAATATATGTTTTAATCCTAGCAGAACATGGATGGAGTACCGGGTAACATGGAATAGAATGACTGATAAAATATAACTTGTAGCAAGGTAGGCAATATCGAATGATACCATCCGGTACCGGCGATACGTACTGGTCCGACGGCATACCGATACGTGGACCGCTCGCTACCGGACGAAACAAAAAATAATAATAAAATAATATATATATATTTTAGAAAAAGGCGACGTTCGACGACGTCGCCTTTTTCGGATTTTATATATATATATATATATAAACGAGACGACGTCGCCCCACCTGGGAGAAGAGAGAGGCGACGTCGCCGAGTTATATATATATACCGAGCAGTATACCGAACGGTATACCGCTCGATATATAGTTTCGTACTGTACCGAGCGAACGTCGAAACTCCGGTACAGTACAAAATTGCAGACCTTGACTTGTAGCACCTCTCTACAGTAAGATTGAGTCATCATATCAGTTGAGGTGGACTCACCAGTTCAATAATTAATTTAGAGAAAAGTTTGTATGCATTAGATGCAGGTGCTTGCACTATACAAAGTCTACGGTCAAAGAAGTATGCTGTGACAAAGTGGTATCAAAAATATCAAAATAATTGGAGCAAACATGCTACAAAAGACTTCGTTGACACTTATTCCAAATGAATTTCACATTCTTCTGTGTCAAACTGGTAAAAAATGCTGTTATTTTTTAAAAGTCTTCTAGAAGTCTTCTATAATATCTAGCCAAACCCAAGAAACTTTTGATCTTCGAAACATTAGAAAGTCACTTCCAATTCATTGCAGCTTCAATCTTTTGGGGGTTAACATATATACCAACACTAGAAATTACATGACCGAGAAACATAACTTTATTGAGCCAAAAATTGCAGTTACTCAATTTGGCATACAGTGTCTTGTCATAAGATGGTGTTCATGTTCCGCGCCTCTTTTGGAATAGATCAGAATGTCATCATTGAACATGATTACAAATTTATCAAGATAAGAATGGAACATTCTATTCATGAGATCCATGAAAGCAGTTGGTGTATTCGTGAGAAGTGATTTAAAAAGGCGCTCGGGCGTTCGCTTGCCTTGCTCGAGCACCTCGTTTGAGGGCCAAGCGACGCACTTCAATGAGACACCGCCTAGGCACTCGCCCAGGCCAAGCATCGAGCGCTTCGGGCGAGCGCCTTATTGATATTAGGCAACCGAACTAGACTTTTTACGTCTGGTTTAGTTAAATTTACATTAGTTGGTTCAATTGAACCAACTAACACACGCAATTATATCAAAACCTACGCGCGACCCGACTCCCAACCCTATGCTTTCTCCCTCTGCGTTCGCCGACAACAATTTCTCCCTATACCTACGCAGTCGACAATTTCTCCTGTTGCCTCCGAGTCTTCCTCTGTCGCTGATCGAGTCTCCTCAGCTTCCGCTGTTTGTCTACTGTCGTTGCTACTATCCACTGCCTACTACTGTCCACGACGCGACTCCGCTGCCTCCTGCTGTCCGCAACTCCGCTGCCGCTGCTACTGTCTGCTGTTGTGACTGTTGTCCACTGACTTCTCACTGTCAGTTTTTACTCTTCCCTTCTAAGTGTTGTTAACAGTAAATTATTAATTAATGTACAAAAATAACTTTATTTATTAGATTAATAATATTATATATATTTATATTTTTAATATTTTAGAGCACCTCAGGTGTTTTAGGTCCTTGGCGCCTAGTGCATTTTAAATCACTGTTTGTAAGTCCAAAAGACATTGCTAAGAATTCGTAATGATCATATCATGTTCTAAATGCAATTTTCTATACATCTCCTTCACTAATCTTTAGTTGATCATACTCAGACCTCGAATCAATCTTTGAGTATACCCGAGTACCTTGAAATTGATCAAATAGGTCATCTATCCAAATAAAGGAATACTTAATTCTTTATGGTCCCCTGGTTAAGTTACCTATAATCGATACATAACGACATGGATCCATCTTTCTTCTTCACAAACAGGACAAGGGCACCCTAGGGTGATGATACATTGCGTTGAATAATAAGTCGGTATCCTACCTTTCAACAACTCCTTTCTAACTAAAGTAGTCCAATTTACAACAAATTTGGATATACTTATAGCCTAAAAATCCCTATAAAAGTTACGAAAAATAAGGAAAAACCTAATCCATACCTACTTAGACCCTAGATAATACTCCTAGCTATATGATGATATAACAAGAGGAACCAATTTCATCATAGAATACCAAGTTTTTAAAAAAAGATGATAAAATTTTTTTTCCCCAAACTAAAGCACTTATAAGATCTGGTCTAAAGAATTTTGTTTCCAAACTCTGAATCCTTTGTTTTATAAAAAAAAAAAGAATTTGTGGCGTGATTTCATTATGTTTGTCTAAAAATGTGGTCAAGGGGTATGATTCAGTGTGGGCATTGTAACTGAAGCAAATTTCACAAGTTTCAGGGATGCTATTGGTGATTATGTAGAGGTTATTCATTGTCAATATAGGCTATCATTTATGGTGGCATAAACCTGGAATATAGCAGGATATTATTGAGTAGTGCTGATGAATAGTTCAGGTCTACAGGAGGACATTTTATATGATTAGTAATAATAACAGCATTGCTTGGTTGTGGATTGACTCTAGGTCTGAAATGCTCATGATTGGGCAAGAAACAGATGTGGAAGGGGATAAAAAGAAACTCTTGGTGATGACTTCTTGTGTCGCATGGAAAGATTCAGGGTATCTCTGCAGGTGGTTTGTGTGAGATAAAAGCCAAAAAGGAGACAAATAGGAAAAGAAAGACACAGATCAGTATAGATAGAGGTACATAATAAAAAGATCCGGCGAATATAAAGATAAATCCTTATCTACCACCATCTGTAGGACACCTAGGAACATATGTGTGCTAATTAGATCCTTAGCCAATTCTCATAAGATAGCAGCCAACTTGAAAAGCTTTCCACCACTTTAACTAAGTCCTGTCTAACTACTTCACTTGGAATTAAGATATGCACCTTTGTCCTTTCGGTAGCCATCTCTGGACTATCTCCACACTGTCTCAAGAAAATTTCCTTTGATCCTTCACTAATCCCAAAGTTTCATGTCATGTCCTTAGGCTAAATCAACGTGTCTATGTCATGTCTAATTATCCTTCTTCACAATATTATAAAAATATTTCATATAATATTATTCATATATTTTTTTATATTTTTAATATAATATATAATTATGTTTTATTTTCAAAAAATATTAAACCTGTAGCCAGACCAGTTGACCCATGGTTCAACCAATAGCCCAATGATTTGAGACTTGACCAGGTCAGTATATAGTCCGGTTCTCATAATTATGGTTTAGACCTACTGATCATCATACCATCATTAACAAACAGCTTGTACACAATCTACTTATTCTAACCCACAAGATATGATATTATGTGCAATTACCTAACCACAAAATGATGTTCAATTGACAAATATATAGTCTAGAAGTTTTTTGATGATCAATATAATGTGTCACCTGTAAATGCATCTTAACACAAATAACAAAAAACACTTGCTAAAGCAATTTTACCACAGAAACCTACCGTAGAGACCGTCAAGGTGTAACTTTGAAGAGGGTGATAAAATACTTGAGAAACTAAAAGCTTCTAGAGTTCAGTGAACAGACTGTCATATGTTGCATTCAATTCTAACCAAATATGCAGTAGTCGTGCATATATATCCTTGTGGTATATTTCCAACCAAGAAAAAGCATACTAACATCCCAAAACACCAATAATTCAAGGTGACTACAATTTGGCATTTAACAGAATGGTTACGACTTATTCTACATAGACTCTAATAGATCTGCAAAACTTTAATCCCAAACAAATTAACCAAGCAAAAAATTCCAAAATTTATATTCACCAAAAGAAAACAATCACCTGGAAGGATCACCATGAGCTGCTAACCAAGGCTCGACGGAAGATGCACCGAAAGAATCGACAATCTGTGACCTGCTCGCATCCCCAAGGCCACCAGCCTTCGTGCTCTCCATCGACTTGCTGCACTCCGCCAGATTCGCCTGCTTCCCCAACCAATTCAGCACCTTGAATCCATCCTCAAAAGCGGCAGGGTACCGGCTCTCCGGCGCCAACCGATACCCCACAGCGATCACGATCGCATCCAACAGCTTGGCGATCCTCCTGCAGAAGAAATCGTTGGCCGTGGACGTATTGCTCCCGCCGACGAACGCGCCCCCGTGGAACTGCAGGATCACAGGCAACTTCCGAGGAGACCCGGCGTGGGACCCGCGGCAGGCGTCCGGCGGCGACACGGGCGGCAGATAGCCCCCGTAGGCCCCGCCGTTTTCGACGTGGCCATTGCAGGGGGCGAGGGAGGAGTCGGGGAGGAAGAGGCGGAGGGAGAGGGAGCTGAGGGGGTCGACGTGGATGTCCTTGGTGGCAACCCCGTCGGGGCCGAAGGAAGGGTTAGAGGGGGCGGCAGACTCGTCCGGGCGGGAAGCGACGCCGAAGGAGGCCTCCGTGCCACCCGTCGCCGACTGCTGCAGGAGGGTTTGGAGCTTGTGCTTGAGCAGTAGCTTGAAGAAGACGCTGTAGACCTTCACCGACACGCTCGGCATCGCTACCCACCGATCTCCGACGCTGGAATCCGCTCTCTACAGAGCATGTATTATTTGGTTGTTGGACAAGGAATTAGGGATACCAATGATTAGGTAGCGCGTCGGATAGATCTGAGAGAGAGCGAGAGAGAGAGAGGAGGTGGGTGGATTTGGATCAGGTTTGCTTCGATCCCTCGTTGTTCGTTATGGGTGGGTTTTGAGGCTGCCGATGGCCGAATTTTGAGAGAGAGAGAGAGAGAGAGAGAGAGAGAGAGAGGAAAGGGGAAGAGAGATTGCGGAGGAATTGGGGCTGGTAATCGGAAATGGATGTCAATGGGAGGGAGTTTTAAATATTATATAGTTTGATTAAAAAAACAAAAATCTCAAGATATAGTGGAGAGAAGAAAAGAACTCTTTAGAAAATAAATAAATAAATAAATATTGTTATTGATAGGTAACCCCTTATTTTATATAATTATTTTTAATATAATTTTACTAAATATAATCTCTTATTTCTTATGTTTTCTAATTATCATTATTTTATACAACTCATTTCATCGGTCGATCAATCATCACACAAACATCGATGTTATATGTCTATGATTGATATCGTAATGATATATATATAACACGATAAAAAGGGAAGTAGAAAAAATATATACAATAGTAAAAAGGAACAAAGATTGTATAGGAAGAGTTGGAAGAGGGTAAAAATTAAGTGATAAGTTAATGACATTTAGAGATATTTTAGAAATATTAAAAATTATTAAAATATCATTGTAAATAGAAAATGGTTACAAATAAAAATATCCATAAAAAATATTAATTTTATTAAGGATCCTATTGAGAAAAGATTTAAAATTATGATTTTGTTAATGTGTTATGCAGAAATATCTGTAAAATACACCATTAAAAACATTAGATTTATCTCTTGTGCATTATTTATTTTATTTCATTTTTATTATTTGTTTGATTATTATAAAATTTTGGTTTTAAGTTAAAATAGGAAAAGATATTTGGATATAAATTTATAAATTGGAATTATTAGAGAAAATATCACTGTTGGCAAAAAGAATATATTTTATCATGTATCATTATTTTTTTTTTCCTTTGATGATTTTTTTTATGATCTTTCGCTCAGCTTATATTTTGAAGTAAAATATCGAATATTAAATTTTGACACATTTGGGATTTTATTATTATACACTAATGCATAGTATAGCTATCTCATTTCCTCTGACATGGGTAATAATAATAATAATAATAATAATAATACAGAAAATTTTCCTTTTTTAATTCACCAATATGTATTAAGACATCTCACATCAGATCTTTGATGAAAACATTCCATAAGCCTACTTCAATTGCATTACTGCAACTCTACATGCAGGCAAATACTAATTGAATTCTTTTTCTTTCTTTTCTACATCAGATGTTGTGTTCATGGGATTTTGTGTTAGTTTTGGGACAGCATAAAAAGTTGAATCAATTTGACATTATAGATCCAGAATCATTCAACCAGTCTGAATGAAGAGGAGGTTGAAAACTTTCAGGTCTTCTACACAGAAAGAGGCCAATGTGGCCAGCTTGACCTCTTTGCTCATCTTGCACTCAGCCAACTCAGAGCAGAAGCTGTCATCATTGCCAGCACAAGTTTTAATGGCAAGTCATTTTCTTGCACACTGAGTACCCAGGTTTGTGATATTTATCTGTCTGGTTTTATTATTTATTTATTTATTTCAAAAAATTTTCTAATTCAGCATATATCGATACTCGGAACAGTAATATCGGCACATATCGGTATGTCGACACATGAGTACTTATCTGAAACACTATTGGTATATGAAGTTGCAAACCTTAGTGCACCTATTTTGCCTCTTTTATCTTCATAAACAAGCTCACTGGCTACAACATTCAACAAGAAGCATAGGCTTGTTCCTTTGTAATAGGAAATGATTGACTGAAATTTTGTAGGAAGAATGTTGATATTGGACAGGAAAGAGAAATTAACAGAATACTAAGATGAACATAAGGCAAGACCATCTTCAAGAGTGATGCAAGTTACCTGAGATATGGTCCAATAAGTCAGTAGTAGAAGACAGACTTTGCCAACCACTTTGAAATCAGACCCACATTAGCAATTGCACATTTTAGTGACCTGATAAACCTTAAAATCATACAAATTAGGGCTTGGAGAAAAAGATGGAACATAAAGAATTGAGTGTTTCAAAATTTAACCATGGAAAACATGAATGGACAAAGCAAATCACCTGAAATTTCAAATGCATCATCCTTTATCATGTCAAGCATCAACTTAATGAAACATTTGCTCCTACTTTGCACTGTGTTTGTAGAACACTAACCTATGAACTCCCATATTATCATATTTTACACATGGATATAGTAGTTCTTTAAGATTCTTAAAAACCCTCTTAAACCTGTACAATTTTCCTAAATACTCAAAAGAACCTGACATGCAGACAATCCAGATGCATTACATTGGGTGTAATCTATATGCATTCATGTTACCCATATCAACGTCAATAACCTCATAATATAACAAAAAGGTTGAGCTACCACACATGTAGCTTTAAACTGGACTGCGTATGATGTGTGGAATAAGCACAGGTTCATTGCTCGCAGCTTTTGTAGCGGCAATTTCTTCAAGGCGTTTCCATGTCACTTCTCGTTTTGATTGGATCTCTTTGCCTTTAACTTCATCTTCCTCGAACTTCTTCAAGCACTTGGCAAAAAGCTCAGGATCATTATCAGAGAAAAACTTGCTCACATTTAATGTCAAGCTCTGGACAGCTTGATTCCAGTGGCTTTTTGCATTTCTTTCGAGCGCAGGAAAGATTATGGGTAATAGTACCTTGACATTTTGTTTGATCAAGTTTTCGATATGATCATTATTCCATAGGAACAATGCCCTCTCAGCCACCTGCATAGAGAGATTGATTCAAGGATAATCTAATTACAGAACAACAAAGTAATAGGTATTTGTACATAATTCAAGTCTTCATTTTAGGTTCAGATAGTTTCAGAACAATTTATTTTATTATGGTGCAAACTACAGAATTCTTCAATTCAATGACGTCTAAGGTGGCTAAGCAACCAATACATGGTAAAAGACACCTAACTGCCCAAGAAGCATCTCAGGGTACCGCTATGAGGTATTAGATCCATTTAAAAAAAGCAAATAGGTAAATAACATATATCATGGTGTTCTATCCTGCATAAGATAGTAAGATCACCAATCATCAAGAAAAAGAAAAAAAGATCACCAATAATCAATGTGAAGATAAGAACTCAAGATTGATCTTAATGTAATCCTCTAGTTACAAAAAGCTCGTTAGGCACATTCTCTATAATTCTAAAACCAGTGACTACTTTGTCATACTGATCTTTTATAGCATCCTTTTTTTTTACAAATTAGCAAAACCTAAAATTTGTATGTTGCAACACTTTCAGTAGAATGTACTTACTAAGGCTTTTTTTTGTCCTATAACAGTTTGAATTTTGAACCATTTTGACACATGCAAAAGATGACAATGAATGTTAGGAAAGTAAGAAAAAAAATTTAACTGCACCAGATAATCAACTGCAGCAGCTTAGAAAGGTGATAAATTTTGAACCATTTTGACATGTGCGAAAGATGACAACGAATGCTAGGAAAGTAAGAAAAAAATTTAACTGCACCAGCTAATCAACTACAGCAGCTTAGAAGGGTAATAAATGAAATGCAGGAATAACTTAAAAGTAAAATGCTAGCCACGCTAAATAAAACAAAAAGGAGGCAAATGCTAAATGACACCTTTCTAATGACACAAAGCAAGGAAGATTAAAAAGTTTCTACATGGCAATTTAAACGATGTATACACATGAGGACAATATTTGAAATAGAACCATCACGATTTTTTATTGATTGAAAATTTATGGCTACAAGTTGCAATAGCATAAGAGAGTGCCAACTGGCCATCAAATAGTTTGTGAACATGTCATGCTATATTGTGCCAACACCCGACAAGACAATGTATGCTGCCAAAACATATAATATAGGGACCGTCTTATGGATTCTCTTTTCCTAGGACAACACTAACATCACCAACACTCCCTGACGTCTCCTCCCCTAAGACCAATTCAATTAAGAGGTCAAGTCCCTTGGGTCCTTCAAGAACCCAACCAAATTCAGTTTGATCCTAATCAGTGATCACAATGCTTATCATCATCCAGTATCGGGTCTGAAGAAGATCAATATACTCGGTCTTAAACTCTACAAATAAAGAGATTTTTTCCATGTTACAAACCTTGATCATCTACGTCGCAAGGGAACAACCTTAGAAACAGATTTGGAACTTATCAAAAGGTAAAAGTCATCAATTTCTTTCCTAGAAGAACTATGTCTAAATAATTAATGGTTTCTTTTACCATTAGAAACCCTGATCAACCTAACATAGAAAATTTTGGGTTTTAATGGTTCGATCAGGATTCTAATTCGATTTACCTGTAGACTATGAAGAATCAATAACATCATTTACCTATGAAATGTGAGAATGACCAATCAATTACCGTGGTGCCGTAGTTGCCTCCCACTTTGACCAAAAAACAAGACCTTGATTCCGACCAATCTTGTAGAAATGTCATCCTTAGTCCAAACCACTCGAAATAAGATGGCATTGGATTAGTCAGGTCAGGTTCAAATGACAAAAATCAAACCCAAACAAACTAGAAAAGGATTTGCCTCCTTGGTGGATTAAAATTGAATACAAATTGGTGTTATTCAACTTGTGCAAAAACGACCTTCAGGATACTTCCTCTGAGATCGACTCAACTGTTATGTACGTGCTATTTGTATGTTTTTACATATGAATTACACATATAGATGATTGCATAACCAGGATGGATCAATTCATGAGCAGATATGTAAAGACATATACATATATAACATCGTAGCAGAGACATACCTGCATCAGGTTTATTTTACAATAGTTAATTTGTGTGCAAACTTATGCATGGATGCAACCTAATCTAAACCATAAGTTAAAGTTAAATTTATCTTAGGGCAAGTGTCCTCCTTGAAATAGATGTTAGTGCTCAATAAAGCTAAAACCTCATTTGTGCAATCTTAGTACATCTTACCAAAAAGCAAAATCTTGATTTTCCCCTATACACAAATAGAACCTAGACCGAGAGACAAAAATGCCATATCTGAAACTTCAAGGTTAAATTTGACAGAATAAATAAAATATAAGATCAATTAAACTAACTGCCACCAAGCATCTTCTCAACAACTTGCAAGATATAATTTGAGAAGAGATCCTAAAAAACAGTGGTAAAAAAATTGTTCAAATAGTCTTCCTGAAGAAAGCAGTCACAAAAGAATGAGAGGAACACTTGAATTTGAACAGTGCTCTAAAGAATACTTGTCAAACTTTAATTTAAAATAGTCCAATGTACAAAGAGAGGACTGAAAATTGCACCTACTACCTAGATATGGAACACCATGGTTTGCTTATGCATATGCAAAACCACTAGGAGCACTGATGCAAGAAAATGTGCTCAAAAGGCTTTATCCTAATGAAGTAATGGAAATACTCCTTCACTTGAGTATGCATCAACGCCATGAGTCAAGCATGACTTGGAGAGTGTTGGTATTATCTGGTAAATTGTTTATCTGTCGATGAACCAGAGAAGGATACCATAGTGCAGGGTGGACAGTGCTTATGACAAAACATGCATCTATAAGTTAAAACAAAAGATATGAAAAAGGTAAAATGTCCTCAAAGTGAAGGTTGAAAGTAAACCAGCTGACCTAATATTCTAAAGTTATAACTGCAAATACCTGAAAATGAGAACTATTCAAGCAGCGGGCTATCTGATGGAATAGTGGTATCATACATCGCTGGAACTCTGCAGGCTGAGTTGCATCCAATATCTCTTCTAATTCTCCCAAAAACATTACTTCCTTCGAACTATTTGTAATTGGCCAAAATTTCAGCAAGCCCCGTATGACGGTATCTGCAAGCTTGCAATCTTTTTCAATAAATTGAGTGATGCAGTATGATAACTGCTGATGGTACATGCCCATGCATTTTGGTTTATGAAGTGGGATTAACGCTCGGACAAGAAATAATTTATGCTCTTCTTTTAAAGGTAATGCAAAACCATTAATGATACTTCCAAGCACCTCCAGCAGCTCTGCAATGCCATTGTGTTTCTCAGTTTCAAAGATAAACTGGTAAAAAATGTTATTAATAGATTTCCTTATGAATGGCCGGTGAACCATAAATTTTCCATAGATACGGTGAAGAATTGTCTTTAAGTATTCCCTCTCTCTAACATCTTCTGAGTCAAAGAGATCGAGCAGCTTAAGAACAAAGGAATGATCAATATATCTTTTTGCCAGCTTAGCATCCGTCTCAGGAGATTGAAGGAATCTTAAAAACAAGTCATAAACAAGATGCAAGTGTGGCCATGCAGGGTCCATTACAGGTTCGTCTTCCTCCAAATCAAGGGATTGCAAAACTTTGTACTCACGAGGCGGGGAAGTGAAAGTCCTAAACAAGTTTATGGATATCATCTTTATGATTTCTTGCATAACACTCTCCGAAAACTTTGCATTGGATGATGCCACATAGTCAACAAGATCTTGCAGAGTCTGCCGTTTGATGTCCTTCTCTTTCAAGTTCTTTGTTGCATCCGTGAAGTCAAACACAGCACAACACAAGTTCAATTTTTTTATGAATAAGCTCTGCCTCTCGGAGCTTGGGACATCTTTGAAGCTCGGCAATGCTTCATAGGCCAGGACGACTGAACCACCATTTGGCTCTGACATAACAGCAGGGATTTGATTGGCTGGATGGTCTAACCCAGGATCCAAACCAGGAGGGAGAACTGTGACTCTGCTGCTTGGCAAGTCCCCATCTCTTGAACTGGTTGAAGAAGTCGATGATGGCGGACTCACTCCAGCAAGTGAATCCCGTTTATCGCCTGACTTTGACTGCTTGCGGGGAAGCCGACTCAAAAACTGCTTAATCATGCTTCGAGGCATGCATGCATGCAAAAGGAAAAACAGGAGAAAAACACAAATTGAAGGCCCTAGCTATGTACCGTCCAAGGTAAAACTTCAGCAAAAAAGGGATCTCATTGCCGCCACCCGCTGTTCCTCACTCCAAAATCCTTCCTTTGTTAAAGCACTTTTTTTACCATCACCTGAAGATGTTCCAGATCGAGAACAAAGATATATCTTCTCCCACATGAAGTCAGCCCTTTCTCCGTTGCAAAGACCCGATAACAATAGCAGATCAAGAAAGAACTCAAGATTCTACCATTTTAAGGAGGCCCGGACCAATGACAGATGCGATCGGCGGAAAGATCCCCTCTTCCATACCCTTCTACCCGCAACTAAAGAGGGGCACCCAAAAGCGGGATGGATCTCGAGGGCCAAATTCCTCTTCCGCCCCTAAAATCGACGGGTTCGAAGGACTAAAACGATCAGGAAACGGCCGAGAGCGAGCGAGACAGCATTTGGCGCTCGAAATCTCGAAGTCGAAGTACAAAGGTGAAAGAATTGCCAACAAAAGGAGATTTTTCTTTATTCGGTTCAAAACCCACACGGAAAAGAAGAAAAAACCTACCTTTTTCGAGACCAAAGAAGCGCTCAACTCTCCCTATGTATATTCCCCGACGGATCCCTCGCTGCCGTCCTTTTCCTTTCGGTGATCGGAAGGAGAGAAGACAAAGAGAAGGCGCAGAGCGATGAGGCCGATGTCTTTGGCTTCAGCAATTAAAATAACCTTCCTAATACATCTCGAACATAATAATGATTATAATAAATAATAATTATTTATTATAATAAATAATAAGTATACTTATTATTATTATAATAAATAATAATGATTATAATAAATAATAATTATTTATTTATTATTATTATTAGTATACTTATTATTATTATTTTAAAATTTTATGCCTTTCTATGAATGCACCTCATTGTTGCTTTCCTTTTGCGAGGTCTATCGTTTTATTTCATTTTATTTGTCTTTTATCTTATTATAAAATCTCATCGTGAGACCTTGTCACTCCTATCTCACGAAAACGATGAGTCCTCGTAATAAAGATAAAGCTTATTCTTCTTTTCTTTATCTATTTCAAATTTTTTTCTCTTTTTTTTTTTCATATTTGATCACATGTAAACGAGAGGGGAGAGATGGCGGGAGAGAAACGACAGGCGATGATAAAAGACAGGCGATGATAAACCCTAACATGAACTTTTACAAAAATTAAACTAAAAGATATTATGATCCTCCATTGTCAAATTTAAGTAAGATAAGAAATACCACATATATATATATATATATATATATATATATATATATATTAAAAAAAATTCTTTCCTCATTCAAGTCATCAAGAACACTTAGTAACTCCTATTCTCTTATTCAAAACATCAATCGAGTCAAATCAATTTTATGAAGTAAAATTGATAATCAAATTTGATTTTATTAGGTATATATATAATTTATAATTTAATTTTAATAATAATTTTTTTTTATTTTTTTCTTCTTCTCCTTTTTAGATGACGTAAAATGATAAAAAAAAGATAGACGATGAAATAAGACGAAATGAAGATTAAAAAGGAAGATATGAAAAATAATTTTTGATATTTACTATAATACTTTAATGTTTTTAGGGTTACATATATTTTGTAATACCTCAAGAGATTTCATCTTGTAAACTATCCAATAGGATATGTGGGTGATGAGAGAGCTATGGGGAAGGGAAAAAAAAAGGGGTAAAATATAAAATTAAAAATATTAATAATAGTAAAATTATTTTATTATTTTTTAAAATATTATGAATAATAAAGAGGTTGTGAATAATAAAAATTGAGTTCTAAATTTTTACTTTTACCATTGAGAATTTGTTGCTTTCGTCTAACTCTTTAAAAAATAAAAAAAAAATCTTACTTTATTATTTATAGTCATTGTATTATCGATTTATTTTTTTTCTTATCGCACCCTTTTATTTCAATATCGTTCTTTGTTGTCATTATTATTTGGTGTCGATGTAGCTTGTTATTGTCGTTCAATATTATCCAATTTTACTTATCGTCTCCTTCATGTCATTATTATTTTCATCTATTTATAAATAAATAATTTAGAAATATTAAATATATTTAAAAATAGAGTTATATAATAGTAAAAAAAGGATTATAATATGCTTTAGCGAAACCTAAGGGTTCGATTAGGTTATAAATATGGGGCGGACTCAAAAGTGACTCCTTTTCCGCCCCAAAGCCGCTCTGGGAGTCGCAGAGAGTACGGTTTCGGAAGCCAACGCTCGGCTACCTTTCTCCTCATGGCCTCCAAGCGTGCGAGGCTCTCCACGTCCGTGGAAGCCGAGAGTGCTCGGGTCCGCAAGCTTCTCCCCTTCCCCCTGGCAAATAGATTCTTGAAGTTGTGTTCCTTCTGCCCTCTGTTTGATCGATCCGCGCCCTCCTTCTGTCTCTTGGTGGTTTAGTTCTTTGATTTTTTTATTTGAGTCTTGGAGAAAGTCTTGATCGCGATACGGGATTTTCTAGGCTGCTTTCCTTCATTGATGATGAAAATTTCGGAATCTTGGATGTGTTTCTCGTGGGAAGAATGGTTTTTGGTTCACTCGTGGGTTGTAATGATGGCCTTGGTTTGCAAGCCGGGAGATGTAATTTTCTTGCGATTAAAGTTCCTACTTTTTCTGATGTGCGATGATGATTCTGATTTCTTGCCTTGGCGTTCTTGTATCCAAGAACGGTGGTTCGTGTTGAAAGCACTCTTTTTATTAAAGCAGGAAGTGTTAGGATGCTTTCTTGTCTATGATGAATTCGACAATGCGTTTTGGATGGGTCTTGGGTGTAATGTTGGATTTTTGGTTTGCAGCTAAAAGGTTTATTTTTCTTTCATTGAAGAAATCCTTTGTGTTTCCGTTGGGTGATGATGATTTTGGTTTCTGGCCTCGGCGCTCTTGTTTTAGAATAACGGGTTTTGTGCTTCTGGCTCTGTTCTATTTAACTAAGAAAGTCATTCTGACATCCCCGTTTGAGTGATTCAGGCAAAGCTTGAAGTGGTGGCTGCTGAGCTGGGGCATGAAATCCGTGTGTTCTTGGCAACATCTCAGACGAAACATGCTACATTGACTACGTCTAATGGTATTAACCTTCTTCGAAAATGCCATTCATATAATTCTGCCTCTTTTTTAATTTTAGTTTCGAGGTTAAACTCCAGATTCGTCGTCTTTGTTCATTTTGCTCCTTGAAGCTCTATGTGCGTCTTTGTAGTCTGACCTAATTTCCAATTAATTCGTTGCTACTGCTTATGACCGCTGCAAGTCAATTTTCTCATTATTTCCACTATACGGTATGCAGAGGATGATGCAGATGACTTCTACGATTTAACTGCCGAGGATTATTATAACCTCATGTCAAGTAGAGGTAATATCGAGGATAAGATTTATTTGTACCTTATTTATAGAGTTAAATTTAGTGGGCATATATCTTGTCCTTTGGAGTAGGAATAAACTTCAGTGATGAACGCTCATCACTGTATTTGATGCAATCTAATGCTTGCTCATTGACTTTACTATGTACAGCTGAGTCTCAGATTATGAAGACCCAGAAGATGCGAGAAGCAGAAGCAGTTGCTAGTAGAGAAAGATTAACTAAGGTGTGAAAGAACTTTATATTTGTTTGGGTTCTCTACAATTTATGATTTTAGGACCCATAATGCCTAGTTCTCCATCTCTCTGTTGCTATTCTTTCAAAGGACCCAATGGATATTGTGAATACTTGTCCTTCTTCATAGTTACATTGTCCACACCATGCTCGTATCTTGGTGTTTTAAAATGGTAAAGCAATGTTATGTTGGTGCAATCTCACTTTAAGATCATTTTGATTGTTTGCTTTCAAATATCATGCACTAGTGACCAGGAAGAATCAATAAATTATATAGAAGTTTTAAATTAATTTCATGCCTCAAGCCCACCATGTCCTACATTAAGAAGGGTTTCTCCAAGCGGTAGGAACGTTTCCCACAGGGAAAGATCTCTCCTTGCTTTCCTATGCTAGACCGACGTTCATGTGAGCTAGACAATTTTGCAGATATGTGCCGAAAAGGGATGGTTTAGGCTGGAATTTATTGAACCAATGTATGCTCGGAATTAAACATGCTTCAGTTTGCTGTGCCGAGTTGCTTATGCCTTGGTTGTGCTTAGAACTGATGGGAGATTGTTTGGGTCGGGCTTCATTTTAACATAATTTTTTTCAGACTTTTCACTACTGCTCTTGGGCTATTTTCTCTGAGTACATGCATTCTCTATTGAACATTTTGATGTCCTCTCCTGCACTAGATTATATACTTTTATTGGTTGTTGTCTGTGGCTTTAACCTTTGCTTTTTTTCCCTTTCTCATTTCAATCTTTCTTTGGAATAAGTACCTAGTTTTGTGGTTTTCAAAAAATGGCAGAAAACTAAACAGGATTTTCCACTTTAAATTCTAGCCTTTGGAATCTAACTCATTTGATAGAAGAGTTAAGTTCAACTGTATTCTTAGGAGCTTCTGAAGTTTTTTCTTGTATTTTTTCAAATGTCAATCTTTGATGTCGATACTAAAGTTTAGTGGCTGAATTTTTTTTATATCTGATTTTTTTTTGTCTTTTTTAAGCTGTGTTGATTCTAATGATAATGGCAGTATACTGTCTGCAGCTTATATTGGTGAGGGAGTTGTATAATGCAAGAGTTACTTTTCCTCATATTCTACTTAATTTATCTTCTTTGTTTTGTTATCCATTATCTTATTTTTGGGATAAACATAAGCATCAATCTGTTTTCTATTGCTTGGTTATATTACCAGTCATTTTGCAGGCAGTGATTAGGGTCCGCTTCCCTGATGACTATATTCTGGAGGCAAAGTTTCAGCCATCTGAGACCATTCAAACTTTAGTGAATCTTCTTGTGAAGGTTGTTGCTCAACCCAACTTGCCATTCTATTTATGTAAGTATTGATTCATCCTTCTTGAATGGGTTCTTGCGAAATGTTTGGTCTATAAATTAATTTGCTATTGTTATGTTAGTATTTCTTGGTATCATCTCGATGTTGTTTTTCACCAGTTACCACTCCACCAAAGCAACGAATTGCAGATTTATCAAAGGATTTTTACTCAGCTGGTTTTGCTCCTGGTGCTAATGTTTACTTCTCCTATGATGTTCCAGGTCTGCTCTTTGGCATAATAATATCTTCTCAAAATCATTCCTCTGGATGATGTTAGTTTGTTCTGCAATTCATAATTATTAAATTACTGATGATCTGTTTGTGATTAAAATTGGAACAGTAGAGAAGTCTAAGCATCCCAAATTTTCAAAGTGGGAATTTGATCAGAATGCTGTCTTTTAGGATAAACCAATCGTTTGCCAGCATTGTAAAAGATGACATGGTGGGTTCATGATACTCACATGACATTATAGTGCTAACATCATGATACTTTATGAAACTCCTAGGCACATTCCTGTGGTTAGAACATTGTGGTTTCCATGCCTGCATGTTAGCTTTGCAGTTCATAAGTCCAGTAAAGATCATTGACAAACTTAAAATTATACCTAAAGTTGACTGGATCGTACATTTTCTGGTTTAGTTGTTTACATACTAATAATATTCATTCTAATTTGTGCACG
This sequence comes from Musa acuminata AAA Group, assembly GCF_036884655.1. Taxonomy (NCBI): domain Eukaryota; kingdom Viridiplantae; phylum Streptophyta; class Magnoliopsida; order Zingiberales; family Musaceae; genus Musa; species Musa acuminata. Next base: position 51,113,834 of record NC_088334.1, on the reverse strand, counting down.
GAATACAATTAGTAGTACGGATTTGTGCAGTGTTGTCTCTGAAGGTTTCTATGCTATGACATTCAGTCCCGTGATCTGAAGAATGATCTAACAAATTTGAAATAAATTGTCATGTGGTGACTCGTGCCATAGCATACATATCTTCTCCTTATTCTGTAGTCTCATCAAAGATTTGTTTATAGTGCCTTTCGGGGTTTTATTTTTTGATCATTTTGCAGAGTCTCATGGTTTGTATACCAATGAACCATTTCTACGTGAAGACATCCGCATTTTGAGCACACTGGATCTCGGTCAGGAACAGATTGATCTCAAGTATGTTGCACCAAAACCTGCTTTGTTGGAGGCTGCCTCTGTCGTCGTCAATGCGAAACCAGTGGTGGTGAGGTCAACTAAACCAAAATGGTTTAGGCGCTAAACCACCGAATGCTGGTCCCGCTTTTTGTTCAACCTTTAGATCTGCCTGAACTACTTTTTTACACACTATTTCTTTTCTCCCATTGTAAATCATTTTATTTTCAAGTGGGAGAAGTAAATTTGTGGAAAGGGAATTGCATCTGAAGTTCTGAATGTGAATTCCCTCCGACTGTATTGTCGGATATTGACCTGCATAAGTAATCTAAATGCTGATGGTTGCTCTGTAGATGATGTGATTAGACCTCCATTAAAGTCATTACCCACTTTTAGTGTAGGATTAGACCAAAGTATTATAATCAGATGGAGATGATGTGATTTTGACATTTAGATGTGGGAGATATAAGTGAAGATTGGAGGACAAGAGGATATGTTTATGGCAGAAGATAGCTTAGCAATAGATTCCATGTTTATGGAGATGATGTGATTTTGACATTTAGATAGCTTAGCAATAGATTCCATGTCTCACAATGCCATTCTCATGACATCATGGAGGATGGAACAAGTTGGTAAGAGTCAATGATCCAACCCTGCAAGCAAGTCACTTAGTATAATTCCAGCGACCTTCACTTCACATGTGCTCTCCCATCTTATACATGCTTTCTTTCAGGTTCTCTAATCTCTCCAAATTCTTGTGTGCCCAATACGTCTCCAGCTCTCAAGTCAACCAAACTAAGAAGCAGGAGGCGTTTGTTTGCATGCATGTGAGCTGTTTCAAGGACTCAATCATGATGCTCTTTCCCAGTATTTTCTCTTCGTTTTATGTCAACTTCTCACATGACATGAAGAAGAAGATAGATAGATGAATGATTGGGGGTGGGGGTGCATCAATTATTCCAAGGAAATGACTCGGAAGTTTCATGATATGATTCCTTCTATGTTTTAGAAGAAGATGCAAATGATGTATACCACACACTATACATCGATATTTTCTTAGAGGCTTGTTTGAAAGATACATTACGCGGAGTTCTAAGAACATGATGACACAAATTGGGTCAACAAAATTCTATGCGGAAAAATAAAGAGAGGAAAGCAACGAGTGAGGAAGTCGATCCACGCGGAAACACAATTCTTTGCGGTCCTCTTCTTGTGAATCCATTTATGACGGGTACAGTGACATGTGGTTGGAAGTAGCTGCGAAACTTTATGTTCTTGTTTAGAACGGGGAGTCGAGTGTTTTATAGATTGGGATGTGAGTTTTGATAACAAGTTTAAACTTTAATTAGCTTTTCGAGCTACCGATTGCTTTTTTATATGTATATATATATATATATATATATATATATATATATATATATATATCCAAGTCTATTTAATATTTTAGAATTTTAAATTAGAATCTGAAAAATATTTATCGGAATTATATATATATATATATCATCCTTTTATTATCTTTTTTAAATAAAAAATTAAATATTATTACGCCATATTTTATTTGTTCGAAATCGATGTCAATTCTAGAGTAAAGGTGGTCCTTCTCCATGTTTATCTTGACATGACGTGGAAAGTTCGATTCGAAATCCTACGTGACTATGTCGTCAAAGGTATACCTACCAAATTCTTCTTATACTTAAGTTGTTTGTTTGAAAGATTCGATCAAATGTTACAATTGTACTGAAATAATTCAAATATCCAAAAACAGAGACTTTTTATAATAATTTAAGATATCGAGGAATAATAATGATATAATGACATATATCAAACTCGATAGATATAAGGTAATTATCAATTGAGTTAGTTTTTTCGATCATATTATTATGTGGTTGACTATGTAGAGTCAAGTTAGTCTTTTAGTCGACGCAAGACTGATTAACACACCGATCGAATGAATTAAGGTGTTTGATGGATGATGCATGAGCTTGATATGATAATATTGATGTGTCGATCGGATCAAGATAATATGATGCATCGACGATCAATATATCATCGTCTCTATACCAAATATTAATTACATAAGCAAGCGTAAGCAATGCTCAATACATGAGAGAGAGAGAGAGAGAGATATATGGATTTCCAAGAACAAAAAGGAAAAGAAAAGTGAGTGTGGACACTACTTTTTAGTGGCCGAGGGAAGGACAAAGTGTGGTACCCCTTAATTGACCCAAGACCAAGAAGCAAATCCCGTTGACTTTGACTTCCAATCTACCTTTTTGGGTTGGTCAAAGTTCCAATCGAGTGCTTGTCTATATCCGATGATGACATTTCGATTTTGTACAACTTTTCGGCCAGCATGAGAACACATTTTCTTGTTCAGCTAAGTATATCATTCTTTTCCAAAAATAATATTATTTTTAAAGATTATTTTTTGGTGCATCTTTTATGTAAAGTTAATCATTAGAAAATTTCTTTTTGAAATTAGTGCAATAGTTATTTAGAAATTTTGATGAGGGCAAAATAATTATTGTCATTTTCATTATTATAAAAAAAGATGTTATCCATATGTTTTTGCCCCTATGGTTTTGAAGTTAATTATCATCAACTCCAAGAATTAAACAAAAGGGTAGGGCAGAATTATACCATATGATATCGAAAGTATTAGTTTGGTGATTATATATCTAATTTAGATACTTAAATTCGGTAAATTCTTATATCTAAAATACTAGTCAGATGATGATGATGTGCTTGACTCACCTAATTTATGTTAAGAATTTAATACACCATCCGATATTATTTTAATTAATTGATATATATATATATATATACATATATCTAAAAAATTAGATAATTAGGTTTTAGAAATCGAGAGAGATGACATGGTTAGATGGAAGAAAATTCAAAATATTCGCGTTTAAGAGGCGTAACTTTCAAAGAAAATTATTCTGATTTTGATAGATAGAGAGAGGATGTGAACTTCCTTCTAAGTAATAAATTATTTGTGATTTGTATGTGTGTAAATATATTATTTTATTATTATCAAGATTAGAAAAATATTTCTTTTAGATTTGGACTAGGAAACATTTTACAACCACTGACTGCTGTGGATAGTTTCCCATGGAGAAGCTTTAGAGTTGGATGAGAAGAAGCTACTATTCTCCAAGCTGACAAAACTCTTTGGTGGATATGGTTGTCTATTGTGAAGTAGAGTTCCACAAGTAATTGGAAACTGTTGTTTGGTTTCTCATTTGATGCAATGTAACAATCTCCAAAGCTGGAGTACCACAATCAAAGTCAACTTTGCAGAAGGTGATCTGTAAGCACATAGTTCTTTGAATCAAAGACTTCAGCCACTAGTTTGAGTTGCAAACTAATTGATTAGATGGTGTGTGTCTAAAGGAGACATGTAGATATGATATGATATGATGGTTAGATGAGATGAATCAATTCCTACTAATACTAATTGTATGAGGAGAGATGAAAGAAAATTTTAATAAGATATTTGAAATGGAGTCTCAATGGTGATGAGAAAAGATTCACTCCAATAGAAGTTTTTTAGTTTTTTATTAAAAAAAAAAGAAAAAAATAAAAGACATGATTTGATCCTTTCTTAATATTATTCTATGGAGAAGAAATAGATATCAAATTACAATAATGTATCTTAATGTTACCCTTTTTTTCCCCCTTGTTTCCTATATACATGAATTTAATTTAGTTCTTTTATTATTTTAATATATTAAAATTGAGTTCCAACATTTTTTTTATCTTATTTCATTCTCCAAAAAAGATTTATCTGTCTTTCTTTCCTTCCCATATGTGAGCTTAACTTATGACTCTATATAAACATATAATCTTCTTCATTTCAATGAATCATTCTCTAATATAAATTATCCACCATTTCAATGAAGCATTCTCTAATATAATCTTCTTCATTTCCAAGGACTTATGTATGATATATAATTGGAGGATATAAATCTTATGGTAAGAATGTAATGATAGATTTGTGATCCAAACAAGATAGAAACTTACAGGTTGATGGTACATATGTGTTGTTTATCCTTTGTGAGGCGGAATTCAATCCAGGCAGCTTTGATTTGAATGCTTGTGTTGTTCTCTTATTTTATTGGGAGCTTTAAGAAGTAGGAAGGCTTTGGATTGAAGAACAGCATAGCATGTAGAAGATGACTAAAAAGTCAAGCAGTACTGCGTTCCTTATCTGAGTTTACGGAAGAGTGCGTGTCAGCAGATCATAGATTCACGATTCGAAGATGGTACGAAAGAAGTAGAAGTCAAAGCGGTGGGATGCTCTGAGCTCGGAAGGTCAACTCAGCCTACGCAACGAACGAGACGGGTGGAGACGCCCGGCAGTCGACAGTCGAAAGCTTGGGTTGGGTGTTGCTTGCCGAGATGAATTGGGCATTGGAGTGGAGCATTCGGATTCAATCTCTCGTCACCGAACAAGAAAGTGAGAGATAAATATATTAAATAACATGTTGGAATTTCATATGATGATCAACAATTTAATGCAATTACAATGCTCGACGATTTGGATTTCTCTTTTATCTGAAGCTTTTCGATAATTTTAAACTCTATGTTATTCTTTTCTAAGCATCAATAACTTAAATATCGATGTGGAATCTTATAAGAAATAATCGAATCATTCATTTTTCGATACCAAACTTACGAGAGACTTAGATGCGAGTTAACATCGATTCTCTGTATCGACGTATCAGAAAAATAAAAAATCAAATCTTTTGGGTCATTAAAAGACAGGCTGAATGAATGAATTAATATCAATTATTATTCTTAGAACATATGGTATGGTGCGTGGTGCAAAGGAATTAAAAACAGCTAGTGGTAAGATGTTTACCCACCTCCACCATCACTATCCACCTTTTGAATCCCAAGAATCAGACTACAATTGGATGCATTACTCCCAAAGTCTAGTAGTTCAGATCTCTTCGGATTCATAATCATCCATTTATTTATCTTTTTAATATTTAAAAAAATATAAAAATATATCATACTCGAAAGTATTCTTTATGGTAGGAGGTCTCTGATCATACGCGATAAGTGAATAGTCATCAAGATTGAATTGACGCGATTAGTGAATAGTCATAAGAACTCTTTATATTCCTAATCATCCATTCATTTCTTCAATCAATTCAAATTTTTCTTTTTTGATATTTTTAAAAATTATAAAAATACATGATACATGAAAATGCTCTTTATGGTAGAAAACATTTGACCATATGCGGATCTCTTTGAATTCCTAATCATCCATCCATTCTTTCAATATGTTCAAATTTATATTTTTAATATTTAAAAAATCATAAAACTATATCGTGCCATATAAATACATCATATTATACATATCAAATCTATATTTTTTTAATATCAAAAGAGGTATATGTGAGCAAACAAATATTATATTATCTTAATTTTATAAGGATGATTGTGTGAAACAACTTATTAAGTTGTATATATTTTAAAAATAATAAAACTTAGAATTAATTAAGAATTTTCAGAAAATAGAAAACTAATTCAATAATAATAACAGGTAAACTTACACTTCCAACCATACTATTATTATTATTATTATTATTATTATTATTGGAGTCGTCGAGTCAACTGTGGATCCATCAACATCTCAGTGAGAAGATGCAATTTCCTCCGCTCCTTCCGAACTCTCATTCAAGTCTATTAATATCTCCATCCGCTCTCCCCTCTTGGCGCATCCAACCCACTCCACACTTCTTCCTTCTCTTCTTTCTGCCTGCAACGCGGGCAGGCATTGCAGACCACCGGAAGCTTGGGTTCATACGACACGCACCCCACCTCATGGGAACTCAAGTTCCATCTCCCCCGGAAGCCTACGTCAGCAACCAGGACAAGGTACGTCGAATTGCCTCCTGCTACCCCTCCTCTCCTCCTCCTCCTCCTCCTCCTCCTCTTTAGGCTCTTCACAGGAATACAACACCATGTCTTTCTAAGTGGTGGGATCAGATTAGGTCTGCAGCGGGAGCTCCTTGCTCTTGTCTTTTCCCCTTTGCCCTCCTCGCTCTTCAGACGTTAGTGGAAGAGGACATAGATTCCTATAGTGATCCACATAAGTATTTGGGACCTCAAACATGCAGCTTAATCTCCATTTCTGTTCTAAATTATTCCTATTACTATTGCTATTTTTATTTTGTTTCTCTGTGTGTGTGTGTGTTGGGATTCACCATAACTGAGTTATATTTAATTAAATTTAAATCTGAGAAAGAAAATAAGAATTTGAAGCTTCATGAAACTGGAGCTTTTATATTCTCAGGAGTCAGAGATCGATCTTTCACAGTTTTATATATATATATATATATATATATTGTTGACTATGCTTATAGTATTTTATTGAAATTTAAGTAAGTTAATTAATCTCAGTTATAGTATTTTGAGAAAAGTGAATTTTATGAGAAAGGACTTGGATTTTTCTTTCTAGAATTCACATGAAACTCGAAGACTGAAGTGATTGCAGTCTGATCTGAGAGCTGGAACCAGTCAGTAATGCGACAGCTTCTAGACTTTGTGCCCGAGAATCTCGTATTAATGTCAAAGACGATGAGCCTAATTCTTCTTAGAAATAGTAGTTCTAACCCTACCCGGAAGAAAAGGATAGAGACCAGCGGCGGTGCAATAGATCATGAGTCTTTGTTGACTTGTGATAGAAAAGCAATGGGCCCACGAGGAGCATGTGATTGCAAAGTCAATCACTTGCCGCCAACAATTTCCGAGCTGTCGACGCCGAGAACTCGGAAAAGAAGAGACGTGAGGCCGAAGCAAGCTGCGTAAGTTCGGCCATTCCGGCCGATGCCACTTGACAGAGACTCAAAAACGTCCTGCGTCCATGAAACGTAGTCAAAGAAGAAACCTACATGGGCGATGATGGAGACCTGCAGGTGAATAAGCTTCATATGTCTTCGTGTGGACCTCATGGCCTATGTTAATCGTCATGAGCAAATCATTCAACTGAGCTTAGAAAATGATCATCAATGTTAATCTAACCTTACTTATCTCCAACATAACAGATAAAACTTCTTAGATCCCCTTATCAGCCTGCACTTGGGTCAACGACGATTCCGTATCAAAGTCGACCTCTACGCTTCATCTTTGACTTTATCTTTTATCCAAAGTATCTCAAGAATTCGGATAGTGATAAGGGTATTATTTATAGGGGATCACAGTCCTTGTGTACCTCGATACATTTCTGATAGCTTTCTCTTGTGGAAGTCGGACTGGTCTCATGGTTTATTCCGTTGACGATGGTGTGCAGACGCAGAAGGAAAAGTCGATCGATGACTGGTTGCCCATCACATCGTCGAGGAACGCCAAGTGGTGGTACTCCGCCTTCCACAATGTCACGGCCATGGTGGGAGCTGGCGTCCTCAGCCTGCCCTATGCCATGTCGGAACTTGGATGGTATGTGCTCGTCATTGATCTCGTTTTCACTACTGGTTTGGCCTATACATTGTTTGATTTGTCATTGATCTCATCGTCAATTCTTCTATTTCTGAGAGAAACAAAGATTACATGAACTGAGATTTGACTTGGTTCCATGTGTTGCTCCGAGCAGGGGACCTGGCATCGCCGTGCTGATTCTGTCGTGGGTCATCACCCTGTATACTCTGTGGCAGATGGTGGAGATGCACGAGATGGTGCCGGGGAAGCGGTTCGATCGGTACCACGAACTGGGGCAGCACGCCTTCGGCGACAAGCTCGGCCTCTGGATCGTCGTCCCGCAGCAACTGGTCGTGGAGGTGGGCGTCAACATCGTCTACATGGTCACCGGCGGCAAGTCCCTCAAGAAGTTCCACGACGTCGTCTGTACCGACTGCAAGTCCATCAAGCTCACTTACTTCATCATGATCTTCGGCTCCGTCCACTTCGTCCTATCCCAGCTGCCCAACTTCAACTCCATCTCCGGCGTCTCCTTGGCCGCTGCAGTCATGTCTCTCAGGTACCTACCGCATTCTCCTCTTTCTTTCTCCCCCAGGTCACAGTAATCAACATCGATCCTCCCCTCCGCAGCTACTCCACCATTGCGTGGGGAGCATCCGTCGACAAGGGGAAGCAGGAGAACGTGGAGTACGGATACAAGGCCGCAAGCACATCAGGCACCGTCTTCAACTTCTTGAGCGCACTGGGAGACGTCGCCTTCGCCTACGCTGGCCACAACGTGGTCTTGGAGATCCAAGCCACCATTCCTTCTACTCCCGAGAAGCCTTCCAAGAAACCCATGTGGAGGGGCGTCATCGTCGCGTACATCGTCGTAGCGCTCTGTTACTTCCCTGTCGCGCTCGTTGGTTACTGGGCATTCGGCAACGCCGTCGACGACAACATCCTCTTGACACTGGAGAAGCCTCGATGGCTGATCGCCGTGGCCAACATGATGGTCGTCGTCCATGTCATCGGCAGCTACCAGGTAATCAATGCAGTTGATTTTTCTGCTTCAGCACAGTAGTTCTTTGACCTTTCTCGAATCATGCATCTCATTCTTCTTCATGCAGATCTATGCCATGCCTGTCTTCGACATGATCGAAACGGTGCTCGTCAAGAAGCTTCATTTCCCGCCCGGTCTCACTCTTCGCCTGATTGCACGCAGTGTTTATGTTGGTAATGCCCCTTTCCTTCAGCTCTCATTCTTCTCTGTTCGAGATGAACTCACCGGTTCACATACATGCAGCCTTCACAATGTTCATCGGTATGACCTTCCCATTCTTCGGCGGACTGCTCGGGTTCTTTGGTGGATTTGCATTTGCGCCAACCACATACTTCGTGAGCTCCCATCCCATTTCTCATCTCATAAACCAGAAGAGGCTCTGTAATCCAAACAAATTGTTGATGCTTTCGATTGATCTTCTGCAGCTTCCTTGCATCATGTGGCTTGCCATTTACAATCCTAGAAGATTCAGCTTGTCTTGGATCACTAACTGGGTAAGTCGAACAACTTACTCCATGGTGTTCCATTGCATGCTCATCTAAGATCTGTAGCTGATCTTTTCGGCTTTTTTCATGTTTTCTCAGATCTGCATTATATTCGGAGTCCTGTTGATGATTTTGTCTCCCATTGGCGGACTACGGCAGATCATCATAGACGCAAAGAACTACACGTTCTACTCGTAGGCTGCCAGTCTATATATAGATTCGGTGATTCGTTCCCTGTCTAAAGGCGACGAACAGTTTAGAGACAGGTGAAGAACAATTGTTGTTTGCATGGTAAAGGGAAGTGCGTGTTTTATGGTAGATTATGGTGGCTTAATAATCCAGGAGAAAAGGGTGCGTGTGTTTGGAGTGTGATCGGTACACGATGGATTTGGTGTTTGTCTTTTTTGCTAAATCTTTCTTCTGTCGATCAAAAGCTATATGATCTTAATGTTTTTGACAAGTCGGCCTATCCACCTATTAAAGTTATCTTTTTCTCGGAATTGTTTCCCTAATTTCTTCCTTAACAAAAGGAGATGAAAGCATCCAAATACATACTTAAAGATATGTGAACTAATTAATATCCTAATGATCTTAACGAGTGGTGTATTTTATTTATATAGATTTAACTAAATGATATATACTTATAAGGCTTAATTAATTTTTTTTTAAAAATGATTTTTTTAAAAGATAAATAGTAAATGAACTTTATAATAAACATCTTTATCGATTAAGTTAGGATAAAAATAAGATTTTGAATATTTAGCAAGTGAGTTTGATATAGTATACCACTTTAAATGAACAAATTGTTTTAATACTTAGGTTAGTTATTTTGTTTTGAGGATTGGATCAAAAGTTGCAAGTATACTGAAATGGCTCAAATGTCCCAAAAAAAACTTGAGGGGCCTTTCATAATATCTTAAGGTCATTAGGTCATAATTATCAAGAGGGATAATAATATAATGGCATAATATCAAACTCGATAAATATGAGGTAATTACTAATTGAGTCTCGTCGATGTAACACTGATCAACACATTCATTAAATGAGACTGAATGAGTTAAGGTGTTGATCAGATGATGATGGATGACGTATCAGCTTGATAATGTTGACATGTCGATCATAAGATGATAAGGTATTAACGATAATGCATCAACGATGATTAGCATGATATGATTTCCATACCAAATATTAATTATATAAACAAGTGCAAGTAATTCTTAATAAATTAGAATTCAACAAATTATAAACAATGATAGTCGAAAAAAAATATTTCTAATAATATCATGTTTACTGGATTCGACAAAGTTTACTGGCCAAGGGAAGGACAAAGCATGGTACCCCTTAATTGAACCAAGAACAAGAAGCAAATCCGGGTTGACTTTGACTTCCAACATACTTTTTTTGCGTTGGTCAAGTCACAATTCAGTGCTTGTCTATATCCGATGATGACATTTCGATTTTGTACAACTTTTCGGCCAGCACGAGAACACATTTTCTTGGGTTTTCTTGTTCAGCTAAGTATATTATTTTTTTCCAAAACTAATATTATTTTAAAAGATAATTTTTTGGTGCATTTTAATGTAAAGTTAATCATTAGAAATTTTCTTTTTGAAATTAGTGCAATGGTTATTTAGAAATTTTGATGAGGGTAAAATAATGATTATCATTTTCATTATTATAAAAAATATTATCCATATGTTTTTGCCCCTATGCCTTTGAAGTTAATTATTATCAACTCCAAGAATTAAACAAAAGGGTAAGGTAGAATTATACCATATGATATGCAAAGTATTAGCTTGGTGATTATATATCTAATTTAGATACCTAAATTCGTTAAATTCTTATATCTAAATTACTTGAGTCACCTAATTTCTGTTAAGAATTTAAGATATCATCCGATATTTTTTAATTAATTGATATATATATATATATATATATACACACACACACACACACACACACACATATATATATATATATATATATATATATATATATATATATATATATATATATATATATATGTATAACATATTGTCTACTTTTATGCTAATTATTATTTCTTGAAAATAAAGTGAATTTTTGATAATGACAATATTTCTCACTCTAATAGAAGTTTTTAGTTTTTCTATAAAAAATAAATGATAAAAACATGATTTGATCCAAAAATCTTACTATAAAAAATCAAAGTTCTTATTGGATTGACCTACATCTAATCACATGTCATCTAAAAATATGCATGATAAGTTTTTTTTCTTTTTTTTTTATTATGTTAAGAAGAAATATATATCAAATTACAATAATGTATCTTAATATTAGCCCCGTTTTTACTCCTTGTTTCTTATATACAATATTTGAAAGTGATAATAAAACAATGTCGAGCCAAACACATCATATGATCCATATCAAATTTATTTTTTAAAAATATCAATAATAAAAATATATGTGAGCAAACAAATATTATATATATATATATATATATATATATATATATACCTAATTTTATAAGGATGATTGTGTAAAACTACTTATTAAGTTGTAGATATTTTAAAAATAATAAAATTTAAAATGAATTAAGAGTTTTTTAAAAAATAAAAAATAACAATAATAATAATAGATAAACTTATTCTTTCAATCAGATAATAATAATAATAATAATAATAATAATAATAATAATAATAATAATAATTATAATTATTATTATTATTATCGGAGTCGTCTGAGTCAACGGATGAAACCATCCACATCAGTGAGAAAATGTAATTTCCACCCATTATTATTATTATTATTATTATTATTATTATTATTATTATTATTATTATTAACGGAGTCGTCGAGTCAACAGGTGAAACCATCCACATCAGTGAGAAGATGCAATTTCCACCCCTCCTTCCGAAGTCGCATTCAAGTCTATTAATATCTGCATCCTCTCTCCCCTCTTCCCGCACCCAACCCACTCGACACTTCTTGCTTCTCTTCTTTCTCCCTGAGGCGTTGCAGACCACCGGAAGCTTGGGTTCATACGACACACTCGCCACCTCATGGGAATTCAAGCTCCATCTCCCCCGGAAGCCTATGTCAGAAACCAGGACAAGGTACGTCGAATTGCCTACTGCTACCCCCTCTCTCCTCCTCCTCTTTAGGCTCTTCACAGGAATACAACACCATGTCTTTCTTAGCGGTAGGATCAGATTAGGTCTGCAGCGGGAGCTCCTTGCTCTTGTCTTTTCCCCTTCGCCCTCCTCGCTCTTCAGACGTTAGTGCATCGAGATAAGTATTTGGGACCTCAAACATGCAGCTTAATCACTATTTACGTTCTAAATTATTACTATTACTATTGCTATTTTTATTTTGTTTCTCTCTCTCTGTGTTGGGATTCAACATAACTGAGTTATCTTTAATTAAATTATATATATATATATATATATAGTTTTTTCAAAACACTATAAGTTTGAGCTTAGAAATGATCATCAATGTTAATCTAACCTCACTTATCTCCAACATAAAAGTTAAAACATCTTGGATCTCCTTATCAGCCTGCACTTGGGTCAACGACGACTCCGTATCCAAGTCGACCTCTACGCTTCATCTTTGACTTTTTCTTTTATCCAAAATGTCTCAAGAATTCGGATAGTGATAAGGGTATTATTTCTAGGAGATCACAGTCCTTATGTACCTCGTTACATTTCTGATAGCTTTCTCTTGTGGAAGTTGGGAGTGGTCTCATGGTTTATTCGGTTGACAATGGTGTGCAGATGGAGATGGAGAAGTCGATCGATGACTGGCTGCCCATCACATCGTCGAGGAACGCCAAGTGGTGGTACTCCGCCTTCCACAATGTCACGGCCATGGTGGGAGCTGGCGTCCTCAGCCTGCCCTATGCCATGTCGGAACTTGGATGGTATGTGCTCGTCATTGATCTCTTTTTCACTACTGGTTTGGCCTATACATTGTTTGATTTGTCATTGATCTCATCGTCAATTCTTCTATTTCTGAGAGAAACAAAGATTACATGAACTGAGATTTGACTTGGTTCCATGTGTTGCTCCGAGCAGGGGACCTGGCATCGCTGTGCTGATTCTGTCGTGGGTCATCACCCTGTATACTCTGTGGCAGATGGTGGAGATGCACGAGATGGTGCCGGGGAAGCGGTTCGATCGGTACCACGAGCTGGGGCAGCACGTCTTCGGCGAAAAGCTCGGCCTCTGGATCGTCATCCCGCAGCAACTGGTCGTGGAGGTGGGCGTCAACATCGTCTACATGGTCACCGGAGGCAAATCCCTACAGAAGTTCCACGACGTTGTCTGCCGCGACTGCAAGTCCATCAAGCTCACCTACTTCATCATGATCTCCGCCTCCGCCCACTTCGTCCTATCCCAGCTGCCCAACTTCAACTCCATCTCCGGCGTCTCCTTGGCCGCTGCAGTCATGTCTCTCAGGTACGTACCACATTCTCCTCTTTATTTCTCCCCCAGGTCACAGAAATCAAGATCATTCCTCCCCTCCGCAGCTACTCCACCATTGCCTGGGGAGCATCCGTCGACAAGGGGAAGCAGGAGAACGTGGAGTACGGATACAAGTCCGCAAGCACGTCAGGCACCGTCTTCAACTTCTTGAGCGCACTGGGAAACGTCGCCTTCGCCTACGCTGGCCACAACGTGGTCTTGGAGATCCAAGCCACCATTCCTTCCACTCCCGAGAAGCCTTCCAAGAAATCCATGTGGAGGGGCGTCATCATCGCCTACATCATCGTAGCGCTCTGTTACTTCCCCGTCGCGCTCGTTGGCTACTGGGCATTCGGCAACGCCGTCGACGACGACATCCTCATAACACTGGGGAAGCCTCGATGGCTGATCGCCATGGCCAACATGATGGTCGTCGTCCATCTCATGGGCAGCTACCAGGTACTCGATGCACTTATCTTTCTGCTTCATCACAGCGGTTCTTTGACCTTTCTCGAATCATGCATCTCATTCTTCTTCATGCAGATCTATGCCATGCCTGTCTTCGACATGATCGAAACGGTGCTCGTCAAGAAGCTTCATTTCCCGCCCGGTCTCACTCTTCGCCTGATTGCACGCAGTGTATATGTTGGTAATGCCCATTTCCTTCAGCTCTTATTCTTCTCTGTTCAAGATGAACTCACCAGTTCACATACATGCAGCCTTCACAATGTTCATCGGTATTACCTTCCCATTCTTCAACGGACTGCTCGGATTCTTTGGTGGATTTGCATTTGCGCCAACCACATACTTCGTGAGCTCCCATCCCATTTCTAATATCATAAACCAGAAGAAGCTCTGTAATCGAAACAAATTGTTGATGCTTTTGATTGGTCTTCTGCAGCTTCCTTGCATCATCTGGCTTGCCATTTACAAGCCTAGAAGATTCAGCTTCTCTTGGATCACTAACTGGGTAAGTCGAACAACTCCATGGTGTTCCATTGCATGCTCAACTAAGATCTATAGCTGATATTTTCTGCTTTTTTCATGTTTTCTCAGATCTGCATTATACTCGGAGTCCTGTTGATGATTTTGTCTTCCATTGGTGGACTTCGGCAGATCATCATAGATGCAAAGAACTACGATTTCTACTCGTAGGCTGCCAGTTTAGACATAAATTCGGTGATACGTTCCAAAGGCAACAGTTTACAGATAGGTGAAGTGTTAGTTACGGGTGTCATTCAAGTCAACGAGATATAAGTGATGACATGTATGACACACTCATATAGTTATTATTGGTATTATAATTAATTTTATATTACCTGTTTGATATATTGTGATATTTTTGGATTTGCGTAATGAGAATTAGATCATGATAAGATCCTGATAACGAGATCAATTCATCTATAAACAGAGATCTTAGATATTTTTGGTTATAGGTTACTTGAGAGAGATATCAAAATAGTCAGATAGATTAGTATACTGTATACTCATCAATAGAGGTAGCTGGACTCTTGTTTGTATTGAGATATTAAGGATATAGTGCAAGTGCTTATTGGAGAATGAGTTCACCGAATGATCCGCTCACGAAATGCTTGATGGTTAATGATATCCAATAGTTCTGTGATCCCAATTGTGTGTCCGGTCCTTAGACTTGAGACACCAAGGATGCTCTATATGAATATTATACTCTTTGATACTGTACTTATAGGTCTAGAGGTTCCAAATCTAAAACAATTAGTTATTGGGAGTGATAGTCAATCTTATGAGGATAATTGAATGTTAATAAATAATTATCAGAAATGTCATATGTATTCTCACTCAAGCAAATCCCTAATTAGGACTATTCATATTAAGAGATGAGTTCTCTGGGAGAATCCGATTAGAGCAAGACTCGAATAGATTTCGTATGAACCTGATAGCACCATGCCTGATATATGGTCTCTAGGATATTAAATGCATGAAGGACTATAAATACATGATAACTAAGTATGGATATATCTAATGGATTAGATCCCTTTATACCATATAGGTTGTATGACATAGTGACCTAATACATCCATAGTCGAT
The DNA here is from genome assembly GCF_036884655.1 of Musa acuminata AAA Group. Classification (NCBI taxonomy): domain Eukaryota; kingdom Viridiplantae; phylum Streptophyta; class Magnoliopsida; order Zingiberales; family Musaceae; genus Musa; species Musa acuminata. The sequence goes on along the minus strand of NC_088334.1, from coordinate 51,098,076 downwards.
GAGTTGAGTGAATTATCATGGAATGATAATTCATTAAATCAAAAGGAGTTCTGACATGTGCAACTCACAGCCAACTCGATATTGGGCCTAGAGAGTTACACATATGATGGATTACGCAACGAATTGAGGAATGTATATATGATACCTAATAAGCTCTTATTTTATTGGATTCGTTGGTGAAACCTAATAAGAGCTTAATGTGGATAATTAAATAGAGATCCAATTTCCATTAAGCCAGGGATAATTGGTTGGAGATCCAGTATCCAATATGTTTGCTAGTCATATGTGCCCTGTAAGCCAATCACGTGAGTGATGACACGTGTGACATAATACATTTTTTTTATTTATTATATTATTTGATATTTTATCACTTTATATTGTTTGTCGCATATATATATATATATATATATATATATATATATATATATATATATATATATATATATATATATATATATATATATTATGATGTTCATGGATTTATACAATGAGAATCGGATCATGATGAGATAACGATAATGAGACCGATTCACATTTAAAAAGAGACACTAAATAATCATGGTAATAGGTTACTCGAGAGAAACATTGAGATTGCTAGTCATAGGTGCCCTGCAAGCCAATCACATAAGTGATAACATGTGTGACATGACATGTACTCTTTTTACTTATTATATTATTTGATATTTTATCAATTTATATTGCTTGTTGTGTGTGTATATATATATATATATATATATATATATATATATATATATATATATATATATATATATATATATATATATATATATATATATATATATATATATATATATATATATATATATATATATATATATATATATATATATATATATATATATATATATGTCCATGGATCTATGCAATGAGAATTAGATCGTGATAAGATCACGATAATATGACCTATTTACTTTTAAACATAAACACTAAATAATGATGCCTCATTATTTATCATTATTGCTCATGTGGGGATACTATGCTTACATTACATGTGCTTATTGGAGAATTAGTTCACTGATTGATCCGCTAAAAAAATGCTAGATGGTTAATGATGCCTCATTATCTGACAGTGATTCTGTTATCCTAGTGGTGTATTTGATTCTTAGATTTGAGACACTAAGAATATCCTGTATTAGTACTATACTCTTTGATACTAGACTTATAGGTTTTGAAGTTCGAGATCTAGCAAAACTAGTCATCAGGAGTGGTAGTCAACCTTACGAGGGTTATTTATTATCAATAGAGGATCATCCGCTCTTAGTGTCATGAGAAGAATATCTCATGTATTCTTACTCAGACAAATCCTTAGATAGGGTCATTTGGATTAAGAGAGAAAGAGTTCATCGGGAGAATCCGATTAGAGCGAGACTCGAGTAGAAACTGTATGAGTGTAATAGCACTATGCCCGGTATATAGTTTTTGAGATATTAGATGAATGAGGGAATATAGATACATGATAACTGAGGACAAATATATCCAAAGAATTATTTCTCAAATACATTAAGAGATACAATCCCGACAAGTTAAAATCCAAGACGGAGCGGTGCAAGTTCATGGGATACCCCAAGGAAACATGTGAATATTATTTTTATCACCTCGAGGATCAAAATGTCTTTGTAGCTAAGAGGGCAATGTTCCTTGAGAATTAACATATTCTTAGTGGAGATAATGGGAGTATGATAGAGTTGAGGGAGGTTAGAGAACTTAGCTCAAGCACTATTCTATAGCTCAATTCTGTTTAGGTGCTTAGTACACAAGTTTGGTAGAGTACCTCATTCTCCTAAGAGATATGTGGGACATATCAGAGGAGAGTATATTGAGGATATTGATCCTTAGACCTACTAGAATGCTATTGCAAGTATAGACTTCGAGAAGTGGCAATAAGTCATGAATTTTGAGATAAATTTTATGTACTCCATTAAGGTTTTGAACTTTGTTGATGCACCCGAGGGTATCATGCCCATTGGTTGCAAGTGGATTTTCAAGAAGAAAATCGAAGTAGATGGAAAGATAGAGACACACTATTATTATGAAATCTGATAAATGGATATAAAAACTATGTTCCTCAATGACAACCTCGAGGATGAGGTGTATATAATACACCTTGAGAGATTTGTGTCCAAAGAAAAGTCCAGAAAAGGTGTGCAAATTGTTTAGGTTCATTTGTGGACTAAAGCAAGCTTTCTAAAGTTGGAACATAATATTTGATGAGGCAATCATATCTTATAACTTTATTAAGAATGGAGATAAGTCTTGTGTGTACAATTAGGTTAGTAGGAGTGCTATCACCTTCTTGGTGCTATATGTGGATAACATCATAATTATTAGGAATGATATAGAAATGTTTTCTATAGTAAAGGCTTGGTTATATAGACATTTCTCCATGAAGGACTCAGGGGAAGCATCTTACATCTTGGGGATTCAGATTTATAGATATAGATCCAAGAGGATGCTTGGTCTGTCCCAATCCAAGTACATATACATCATTGTCAAAATATTTAGCATGAAAAATTGCAAGGGATGTCTAATACCAATGAGACATGAGATATCACTTCTTAGGAGTATGTCCCCAAAGACTCCTGAAAAAAGGACAAACATGAATAAGATACATTATGCCTCAACGATAAGGTCTATCATATATACTATGTTATATACCAGACCTGATATAACATGTGATCTAAGTGTCATGAGCAATTATCAGATAGATCCAGACTTTGAGGATTAGAAGCGGTAAAATATATCCTTAAGTACTTGAGAAGGACTAAGGATCTTTTACTAGTATATGAAAATAGTAGCCTTAGGGTTGAGGGTTATACAGACTCGAGTTTCCAATCCGATATCGATGATGACAAGTCTAATTCAGGGTATATGTTCACCCTAAATGGAGGAGCAGTATGCTGAAAGAGTTCTAAGAAAGATACTATTATTGACTCGACCACAAAAACGAAGTATATTGCTACGTCAAAGGTAGTAAATAAGGAAGTCTAGATGAAGAAGTTCATCACAAATCTGGGAGTCATGCCGGGCAACGAGGAGCTAATTCTCTTATATTGCGATAACTACAGGGCGATTGCTCAAGCAAAGAAACTCAAGTCTCATTAGAAGTGTTTTGAGAAAGTTTTAACTTATTAAAGAGATTGTGGCCCAAGGAGATGTAGTAGTGGAAAGAGTTCCATCCAAAAATAACATAGCAGATCCATTGACAAAGTCGTTGTCTCATATTATCTTTGAGTATCACAGGAGTCTGATGGGGATCAGACATATAGATGATTGATTTTAGATCAAGTGTGAGTTTGCTAATCATATGTGTCCTGCAAGTCAATCACATGAGTGATGACACGTATGATATGATACACATTCTTTTTTCTTATTATTATTATATTATTTTTTCACTTTATATTGCTTGTTATATATATATATATATATATAGTGATATCCTTGGATCTGTGCGATGAAAATCAGATCGTGATGAGATCATGATAATAAGATCGATTCGTCTTTAAACATAGACCCTAAATAATCCTGGTTATAAGTTACTCGAGAAAAACATCGAGATAAATGGAAAGACTAGTGTATTATAGATCTGTCCATATGATGAAGGCGGTTGGTCTTAAAACTACTTGTGTGGGGACACTAGGGATACAATACATGTGTTCATTAAAGAATGAGTTCACTAATTGATTTGCTCACAGAATACTAGATGGTTGATACCTCATTGTTAGATATTGATTATGTTGTTCCAATGGTGTATCTGATCCTTAGACTTGAGGCGCTAAGGATTTTTTGTATGAGTACTCCATTCATTAATATTAGATTTATAAGCTTCGAAGTTCCAGATCTAGCATAGTTGGTCATCAAGAGTGACAACCAATCTTATAAGGACTATTGAGTGTCGATAGAGGATTATCCTCTTTTAGTGTTATGAGAGGAATATCTTATGTATTCTTGCTCAAGCAAATCCTTAGTCAGGGACATTTATATTGAGAGAGAAAGAGTTCTTTTGGAGAATTCGATTAAAGCGAGACTCGAATAGAAACCGTATAAGCCTAATAGCATAATGCTCAGTATACAATATCTAAGATATTAGATGAATGATGAACTATAGATACATGGTAACTAAGGACAGATAGGTTCAATGGATTGAATTCCCCTATATCAATGGGTCAAGTAAATTATTATGAAGATAATAATTGACTGAGCCAGAAGGAGTTTTGATATGTACGACTCACGGCTAGCACGATATTGAGCATAGTGGATCACACACATATGGTAGGTATTGCGACGAGTAGAGGTTCAGATATAAAATATTCGTCGGAGCTCCTATCTTATTGGATATACGAATAATATCCAATAAGAGCCAGATTATTGGATATAGTCAATTAATCTAAGTAGTTTAGGTAGTTGGATGGAGATCCAATACCCAATCGGGTAGAATCCATTAGAGTTAAGTTAATATGAGACCTCTATAAATAGAAGGGAACCAATGACCCATAGGCGAGAGGCTTCTTGGTTGCCACCTCCCATTCTCTTTCTTAGATAGTAGGTATGAATATTTAGGCAGCGATTTGATGAGCATTGTCATAGCCCTATTATATGGATCACCATTAGAAATGAAGATTTTTGACCTCCTTTATCCTCTCCTATAGATCTCTAGAATTTCAAGGATATACGATCTCTCTATGTAATATAACTATCTCATGCGTGGTTTTGAGTTTTGCTGGTTTTTACGTACCAATCTTCGCACGATGACGAACACCTTTTTGAAAAATTTGAGGTTTTTGTTTTCTGTTCTTCTGTTGCACGTGTGATGTCACCCCTAGATTTTCCTATATGATGGATTATAGATACACGATAATTGAGGACAAACGAGTCCAATGGATTGGATTCCCCTATATCGTTTGGGGACTATAACGTAGTGGCCCAGTACGTTCGTAGTTGATAAGTTAAGTGAATAATTTACTGAGCCAAAAGGAGTTTTGATAAGTATGACTTATAACCAACTGGATATTGGGCCTAAAGAGTCACATACATATGGTAAGAGTTGCGATAAGCAAATATCCAAATTGAGATATCCATTGAAGTCCATATCTTATTAGATATCCAATAAGCTCGTGAATTATTGAATCATATGGATGAGATCCTATAAGAGCAAACATGAGATTATTGAATATAGATCCACTAATCTAAGAGACTTGGGTAGTCATAGGCCAGACCTTTTTGGTTGTCACCTCCTATTCTCGTCTCCCCTTCTTCTCCTCAGCTAACAACCCTTATTTGAGGCATGTGAAGATTTAGACAGTGATTTAAGGAGTGTCTTCGCAACCTCAACTATGTGGATTGCCACTAGAGAGGAGGACACTCGACCTTCTTCATCCTCTCCCATAGATCTATAAAAATTTAGGGATATACGATCTCTCTAGGTAACACAACTATTTCACACGTGGTTTTCAATTTCATGGATTTTTGCGCACCAATTTTCGCACGATGATGAAAACTTTTTATGAAAATATAGGATTTTTATTTTTTGTTTTTCCACTATGCATGTGATATGGTCCCTAGATTTTCCAATAATAAGCCCCTATTTTATTAGATCCGTTGAGTGAAACCCAATAAAAGCTTAATGTGGATAATTGGATAGAGATCCAATTTCCATTAAGCTAGGGATAATTGGATGGAGATCCAGTATCCATTATGCTAGGGTAATTGGATGAAAATTCAGTACCAATAGAGTATGATCTATTAGGATTAGCAATAGGAACTCTCTATAAAAATGATGTGGGACTAAAAGGGTTATAAGGTTGGACCCTTTAATCACCATCTCCTTGACTTTTCTGCATGTATCTTCCTTAGCCGACTACCTTCTCTCTAGTATGAAAGGGCAGTAAGAGCTATCCCTTCTATGTTTGTGGTGGTGCGTAAAAGCAAAACAAGAACACATCGCGAGAGAACGTGCGACGCCACTTCATCCGTCGTGTAGATCATCGCTGGATGTTCCTATATTGTTCTTTCGATGCATTAGTCTTTATTTTTATCTTTTTACTGTATATGTGCATATGATACCTCCTCACGTTTCCCAACATGAAGAACAATTGTTGTCTGCATGGTAAACAGAAAGGGTGTGTTTATGATAGATTATGGTGGCTTAATAAACCAAGAGAAAATGGTGTCACTGTTTGGAGTGTGGTCAGTACATCACGGATTTTCCGTTTATCTTTTTGGCTAAATCTTTCTTCTGTCAAAAGCTATCTGATGTTGATGTTTTTAACAAGTCGAGCAATCCACCTATTAAAGTTTTCTTTTTCTTGGAATTGTTTCCCTAATATCTTCCTTAACAAAAGGAGATGAAAGCATCCAAAATTATGATGATTCAATTACATCTTAAAGATAAGTAAACCAATTAGTATCCTAATGATCTTAACGAGTGGTGTATTTTATACAGATTTAGCTAAATGCTATATACTTATAAGGCTTAATTAATTTTTAAAAACTGATATTTTTTTAAAAGATAAATAGTAAATGTGAGATTCGAGAACCTTATAATAAACATCTTCATTTATTAAGTTAGGATAAGATAAGATTTTGAGTATTTAATATTTAGCATGTGAGTCTGATTATAGTATACCACTTTAAGGTATAAAAATACGAAGTGAAAATAAAAAAAAGACTAAAAATTATTTCTGCTTACACGAAGTAAAAAAAACTCAAAATTGCAAAAGAAAAAGCTTCTCAATTTTAATTATTAAATAGAGAGGTTTTTCTATGGAATTAATAAAAATTAAGAATTTAAATTCACAAAATAATTTTTAAATAAATAAAACAGGTAAAAATATCACATAATGGTAAGGATAGGCGACGGTTGATCGTCTCGCACAGGCAGGCGGTGGTCGTGAGGCGTCGTACGGAGAGAGAGAGAGAGAGGGAGGGAGGGCGAAGAATCAAGCAGGAGGAGAGAAGAGAAATAGAGGAAGCGAGTGAGGTGGAGGCGGAAGGAGAATCTTGTAAGAGGAGGGTGGAGGAAGGCGGGAAGGGAGTAGGGGCGAGGAAGAGGGGTAAGGTTGAGACAGGAGCCTCAGGGTATCCCTCTTCGCATCCAGGCCATGGATTTGTGCCTCTCCACAGCGGTAATAGGGCTTATCTTCTTTATCATCCTCTTCTCATCATCTTCCTGAAAGAAAATGTAAAGAAAAAGGCCTTCTTGATAAATTGCAGAGACACTAACGATGTCATTAAATAGTAAATAGTAAACATATATAACTAAGATTTTAAGTTCACAGATGCTAGAGATGCTGGTCTCTTATTTTAACCCAGTTCTTCATTTGGCCATCTGTGCACAAGCACTCTAGCTAAGGACATTGTTGCATTTTCTAAATAATGAATTTATTACCAAATTCTTGGCAGCTGACACATTTATATATTCAGTGAAGATCTCTAACTGTATGATATCTGAAACATCCAACCTCACTTGCGGAGGCTGAATATATTCCTGGAGTGGAGTCTAGAAAAGACCCATTGGTAATTTGACCACTTCTACCGTAGAGGCTTAATATGCTTTAGCTATAGGAAAATTGTCTAGAAAACTGTAATTTCATCATGAAAAGACTTGGATGAATGTGAATTACTGCAAGTGTTGAAAACTGCAAATTTCTACATGTCTTTATTGATTACTACAGTTTCTAGCTTACCTTTTATGATTTACTTCATTGGATACTTGGTGCAACATTGCAATTCGAGTAAGCTAAAACCTATACCAAAAAAAAAAAAAAGCCATATGGTCCCAACTATTCGGGGTTGGCTACAAAGATTTTTTCCTGCAATTGAGGTCTTTTTAGAATAATATAACTACAAGCTCAGAACTTATGATGGCATAATTTTTAGGTTCATTTGGCTGCCTCCTAAGTGATGGAAAGTGCAGATAGTTTTTTTGCTACGTAGTCCAAAGGTTTATGCTTCTTGAGATGGTGAGTTTGCTGTGAGTCAATTTGAAGTTAAATATGGGAACAGAAACAAGGTTGTGGTTGGCCTAGACCATACGGACGTTGCTAAATTTTCTTCGGCTGGAATGTGGTTGGTTATTTTCGGGCATGATGGTTGGGGCCACAGCCTGTTAGATTAGGTAATGTGTTATCAACTAGTTTAGTCTTGTTGGTTCCAAGTGACTACCAATAGTAGATTGGATTTCTCTAACAAAACCACATAAAATATGGTACTTGATGTGTTCCTTGAGATCTACAAATTTGACTGGACTTATAGCAATTTGACTATCTCAAATTCAAATTGGTTTTCTTTTTCCTGGAATTTGTGTTTCGGATAGGCTTCTATAAAATTGAATGAAATGCACTTTTGGCATCTTCAATCCAAATGAAAGGAGTCTGTCTAATATGGTAGAAAAAGAAACTCTTGTTGTTCTACATGCAAACATATTATTTCCACGTATCGAGTGCCTGTTAAGGTATATCTTATCACATTTTCATTAGCTTTACCCTTAATAGTAAATTACTCAACACCTGACAACCTACTTCTGTCTCTTTGGAGACATCCGATAAAATTGGATTGATAATCTACTTCTCAGGTTTAAGGTTCTAATTATTGGTTGTAATGAGCATCAGTTGTTTGTTCGTTCCATGCTATCTAAACATTAGCTGCACTGTTTTGTACCCATGGCTTAATTAGTTTCCATGTCCAGAGCACGTTTTATTACAAGCAGGCCAGGAAAGATGTTCATGCTATATATTAGAAATCCTGTTGATCATCTTCAAGTATGATAAGTCCATTGTGAAGTGTAGAATTTTGACATAGTTTTTTTTCTTAAAACACTTTATGCTAAAGCATATTTGAACTTTGCTCTAGTTTGTTTTAAAAAGGCTTTTCACTAAAGCATGTTTGGGCTTTCCTTTTGCCAGAAATATCCTGATTGAACTCATCCAGTGTGCTTCATCATTATTTCACTTCACCCTCTTATGTCTCAAAACTTTGAAGTGTAGGTTTGTCATCTGAGTTCTGGATGTAGAATGCTTATCAGAAGAACTGATTTGCAAAAGGACAGTCTGACTTCTAGTGTTCTCTGCTCAGCTTCAAAAAAACGTGGTTTTGGGAATGATACTACGAAGAAAGAAAAGGTAATGGTGCTTTCCTGCATAACAATCCTATGTCTGGCCTATATATCTGTGTGTGCATTGAGTATCTATATACGCATATATGTCTATGTATATAGATCCAAGATCCAAGGACACTTCCATGCTGTATCCCCGTACCTTGGCTTTGGTCAAAAATCATGTCAAACTCTGTGTTCCATGCCTGCATCTCACTCTGGTACCTTTATGTATAAGTTAAACGTGGATTGAAGTTACACAGGTAGTTTAGAGTTTTACTTTTCTGATAGGTATTGTGTCAATCTTTTCAAAATTTGCCTTCATATATGATTGTTTATGACAATATCTTCAATTAATGAATTTTCTCTTAAAATTTCTGGTATTTTCCTTCCTGAATAGAGCAAGAATGCGAAGAATCTGAAGGAGAGCAGTCATTCTACATCTGAAACAAGGTGCATAGCATACATTTATTCATATTTCTGTTAAACATTGATCTCTTTAATGGTTCCATGGCTCGTTTCCACCATTATTTTTGGTATCAGTTTCTGGCACATTTGAAAACACTGATGTTTGTTCTTGTTATGCTTAAAGTTCATGAGACCTACGGAGCACCATTTGAAGTGCTGCAAAATATTTTATCTGTTTAGTGAAATTTTGTTTGCTTACTGAGGCATGTCATGTAACTGGAGATCTGGTCAGTATTAGTCATGGTGCTCTCTTTAACTTTTTTTGGATCTGTGCGTAAATTCTTAACAGTGAGATGGTTGATGGAGTTTGCATAACATCTTTTCTTCTTGGGATGGGTTAGTGACAATAGTGAATCAAACTTTTTCATCGGGGGTGAGCATTGAGCTTTGGCAAATGAGCATGTCGAGGCATGATAAGGCTATGGTTTGAGGTTTTAGAATTATACAATTTGTTCAAACTATTTTTGAAGAGGGAACAGTTTGGGGTTTATATGACCTGTCTTCGTAGAAATAGGTTTATTCTGATAGCACCTTTCTGTCATTCTTTTGCATTGTAAAGTTTGATTCTAGGTGATTAAATAGGTTTTGGAAATTCTTTTTGCCAAATTAGACTTGGCTGTTGTCTTATGAGATGCGCAAGGACTTTGTTGATGAAGTCACTAAAATTTTAAATATGATAATTTAATTAACCATAGTAATCAGTCATTTAAATCTGGAAGTTCATCTTACAGTTATAGAAATTTCCAAGGTTTTGAACAATAATATATAGTTAAAGGCTGAAAACCTTACTAGTCTCTATTATATGGAACTTGCAAGGAGAGAGATTAATTTTTGCACATTATCTTGAAAAGACATTTTACTGTTACTAAGTCCCCTATAACCAAAGGGGAAAAGGGGAAACATTCGATAATATTCTTATTATATGATGTGTAAACTTATCATTTTAATATAAGCTAAGTGGTTAATTGATTATAGTAATGATTGAAATTCTGTACCGTATCGGAGTTTCGAGCTTTGCTCGGTAAGGTGTGATACACCTAATTTAGGCATAAAATCCTCCGAAAATATATGAAAAATAAAAAAAAGTTAGGATAGGGTTTTTAAGTTAGAAATAAATATAGTAATATAATAAGTTTAGCAAAATCAATGTAGATTAGGTAAGAATAATGTCACATATCTTTTTCGGGCTCTGAGGAATAGCCTTGTGCAAGGTTCGTATTTCGGTCTGTTACGGATTATCCTTCTGTAAATATTGAAATATTTACAGAAAAATCATTTGAATTGTTAGATTATTTTATTATAATATAAACTTTAAAATTCAAATGAATTAAATAATCATATATGTAAATATACCTAATTGCTAAATTTATCACCAAAACGAGCGATGGGCGTCCACGGATGATGGATCGAGGTCCTCGATCCTATGCATCTGCATATCAATATGATATGTTTGTTGGACCCAATCCTAAAATTGATCTCACGACATAGTGTATCGATACAATGTATGCCATTGATGCATCAATGTGGTGATGATCGTAGGTTAATCGTCATAAATCACATTTGTCCGAGGCGGCTCCTAAGGCATGTATTGGTGAATGTTTGAGCTTCTACTTTCGCTACTGATCTGCTGCTCCGTATCATACTGTTGCTCGGAGAAGTATGACCAACTATCACCGTACTGTTGTTGGCCGTATGATTCTCCATAATACGACGACTGTGAATGCGATGAGCTTTGTTCTGCGTCTACATCATGTAGGCTCTATTGCATCTGTTCAAATTCATCCACTGCCTTCCCCTTCCCTTTCCGTGCATAAATTTGACCAGTACCTTGTCGAGTTCTATGATTTGAATCTTGGGTGGCATGTGTAAAATATTACTCCTAGATTCATACACCACCCTCAAGTTGTGTAGACGAGACCAACGACTACCCGACATCACCACCATCATCTGTCGAGGCATTGTTATCCATGTTGCTGTCATCTCTCTTAACCGAGCGAGTTGCTGAATGCGATTGTGAAGGTATCTCGTCGTCCAACTCGATTCTTTCCAATGATGTGACTGATGCTACTGCCTTCCCCTTTGCCTTTGCACGCTCGGCTGATGATTGTGATCGTTGGGTGTCTGTAGTTCCTCAAGCAGTTTGACTCAATGTTGTTTGACTCTTGCCACGTTGTGATTGAGGGGGATTTTCCACCTACTGAGGTTGTGCTTTCTCTTCTTATATTGCCTCAGTGATAAAACGTGAAGGACGTTGAGGATCTCCCACCTTATCAAGTAGAGGATCCTCTTGGTTCTCTGTCGCTTTGACCCACTCTAACATCGGCTCTGAATCTTCGTTGTAGAATTGGAGGTCAATGGGATCAATATCTGGTTCCTCTGGCTCCTTATCCAGCTCAGCACATCACAACCTTAGCTGCATGTTATAATGGACATATGCCAGTTTCTTTAACCGTTTATACGAGAGTTTGTTACAGACCTTCGTGTGAATCAATGCAAACGTTGACCAATTACGTTCGCAACCATTAAATGTCGTCGTCTATGAAAGTATATGAATGTCGACCTTTCTTAAATGTGGTGCATCCCCTACAAATTATAACCACCACTCGACTGTAAAAAGATATAAATAAGATTTTATTAGCATAACAAATAATTAACATCAAATATAATTGATAATCAATATGTGTAACTTTTCCTCACTAGGATCCATAGTGTAACAACACGATATAGCTACAACGTCGGAGAATGAACTAACTATTTCTCGGAATAATCGACCCTTCATAAGCACGTTGGCTGCATCAGTAATGTTTGGTAAGAGTCGATATATAACATTTCATAGTGTCGTTAGTAAATTATTTTGCGTTCTGAGAGCATACTGATATTGAATTGCTAAGTCTAAATAATATACACTGTAAGACATAATTTTGTTAGTATAATTTTTTATTATATAAAAATAATAAATTAAATTATTTTGAATATAAATTTACTTACATTATGGATATCTTGATCCATATGAACTTTAGTCCGACGATCAATGATCCATACGTATTGGTCGGCCTTAAAATCATCTTTGAATGCTTTCTTGACCTCATCTCTTGCTGAAATCAATATATATTTAAGATACGATATCTGTGGACTCTTGTTCATATCGACCTTACGAAGAACAATATAAAGTGGTTCCACACTTTTATGATTTTAGCCGCGGTCTCTCAAAATCCAGAGGAAAGAATGGACTTTTCTATCTTCTTTCCATCGCTCAATCTCGAATATCTAGAATCAAACTCTTGTGATGTGATCATTGCCTTCAAGCTATGTTTTTTTTGCTATAATAACTTTAATGCAATAAAATTAGTAGCAAACCGAGTGACTCCAAGTCGGAGTATCTCACCGTTTACATACTTTTGCATTAAAGAGTGGACCCAATAATGATTATATATAAACTTTGTAATTGATTGTGCTCGAGCTACACAATTCTTGACCGTGTCTAGCTCACAAATATCCTTCAGCATTAGATCTATGCAATGAGTTGCACATGGAGTCCAAAACAATGTTTTTCTTTTTTCCATCAATTGCAAACCGACCTTCTTAAAATTCGCTCCATTGTCGATTATTATTTGGACAATATACTGTCGTCCGACCTCCTTTACTACGGTGTCCATCAAGCTCTCAATATGTAGTATGCATCTTGGATCTTTTCAAAAGCATTAACTCACTTAAGAAACACCACCCTTCTGTTGTAATAAATAAGAAAGTGGATGATACTCATTCTTGTTGGTCCTGTCCAACTATCACACGTCAGTGTCACCCCATATTCGTCTCATTGCCTCTTGAAGGATTTGATCCAATCCTTCAGTTCTGTCACCTCCTCATTTAAGTACACGCGATGAATCTCTCTCGGTGTTGAAGGTTGGATCCTCGTGCCATAATTTTGAATAGATGAGATCATGTTATGATAATATGGACCTTGGGCTGTGTTGGTTAGAATCCTGTGGAAGTTGAACTATTTTGAAATTACCTTCCCAATATCCCGTTTCTTTTCTTTTGTATATACATCGTCAATCCATGTCAGTTTCACTATTTGTGGGGGATAGGTTTGCATATCAATATTAACAATATCTGGTGTGGATCTCTTGCCAAGACCTCTCATAAAACCACGGAGTCCACCATGCCTCATTCTACTAGTTCAACCTAATTGGAGCAGTTGGTTGCCTCATGCTGGCCGACCTCTAGATTTCACTACCACTATCATGCTCCAATTGTGAGTCAGGTCGTCGATGTCTCATTGCTTCATTGACCATATACTGATGCTCCAATGATGCATGAATCCCAACTGTGAGATCCAGGTCGATTTCATCGCCGCGACCCTCATACAGATCATAAACTGGTTCCTGCGTAGCCCTATAGTATTCTTCCTCAACTCTTGTCTTCTTTTTTAATGTATCTTCTTTTGCTTGTTGTAGTTTGCTTTGAAATAATTTATGGATCTCAGTTAGAATCTTCTTATATTTTGCAACATCGGGATACCCACCGGTCAAATGCATCTTTACCCGAATTATTCCTTCACCCTTGCCAATGTAGTCACAATAAATACATTGCCAATAATGACAGTTCTCATCTATCTTTCGGGCATGAACTCATGCATCATTATGTGGCTGTTCCTTTGGTGCCATGATTCTACCAAATTTAAATCAAATAAGCTATAAAATATAAACATATTGAATTGATCTAATATCAATAAAAAATCACTAATTACATCATTAAATAATAAAATATAACTAATCCTATTTTACCATCATAAATATGTGAAACACATAAAAAAAATTAAATACGTTATTTTGATCCAATATACATCAAATTATAACAAAATCATCATTAAATACACTAATCACATGATTAACATAGTTAATTATCCATTAATTACTTCTCTTTCAACATTGTAAACATGTCAAATGCCCTAATAGGTATTAAAGATATTGAATTTACCTAAAATCGATCAAATTTCGATTAAATCATCATTAAAATGACTAATCGAGCATTAAATAATTTTAATAAAGCTTAATTAAACCAATTTTACCATCATAAATATGTGAAACATATAAAAGAAATATTAAATACGTAATTTTTATCCAATATACATCAAATTATAACGAAATCATCATTAAATACACTAATCACACATTTAACATAGTTAATTACCTATTAATTATTTCTCTTTGAACACTATAAAAATGTTAAACACCTTAATATGTATTAAAGACATTGAATGGATCCAAAATCGATCATATTTCGATTAAATCATCATTAAAATCACTAATCGTAGTACTAAATAACTTTAATAAAACCTAATTAAACCTATTTTACCATCATAAATATCTTCTAATATCTAATATGCATAAAATATAAATAGTTGATTTATTAAGTGTCTAATTCGAATTAATCAATATTAAACACACTAATCATAATATTAAAGATCTTAATTACTCTCTAATTAAATAAAGAGAATGCATACCTCTTGATTAAAAAGTTTTTCTTCTTAATCCTTCCAAATTAGCCTCGATTCAATTCATAAATTGTTGCTTTGTAGAATTTAGGAGTGTGCAAATGTGAGAATAAGAAGGAAAATGTGAGAATAAATGAGTTTAAGGTAGTTTAAGAGAGAGAGTGAAATAGAGTGAAATAGGGGGAGGATGAGTTTAAAAACCCATGAGAAAGGGCTCCAACGATCAATTTGACCATTGGAACACTGTTACAGGTTAGTAACGATCGATTTCGATCGTTACCGCTCGATAGCCCCGTATCGTCCGATATGGGGCGATATCCAACATTCCGCTCGGCAACGGACGATTCATGTATTGATCTACTAGCGGACCGGTACGTACCGTCCGATACGGCCGGTATCATCTGAAATAAAAAAAATATTAGATTATAGTCTTTGTTTCTGATAGCAACAACAGTACTTTGAGTTGTATTTTTTTCCCAGTTATAATTTGACTTGAACTATTTCGTCACCACTTCTTGTGGGTGTGCTTCGAAAACCTATTTCTTCTTTAGAGACGAATTATGCTTTTTACTAGCTGTCACTGGATTGTAATTTTTTTGACACGTTTGTCTTCTGGTCTAGAAATTCTGCATCTGGAGAGCTCAAGACAAGAAGCCAAAGTAAGTTCTTTGTAAAATATGTACATACGAGATCCTTTATGCAACATGTATGTATGATATCCCTCTAATTGTTCTTTCTTAGCTTACTATATATTTTAGATAGAGGTTAATATGAGGGTTTGTCAGATCAGATTCACCCAAGATCCAAATTTATAAGCAGATAGTGGATCATAGTGAAATCCTGACAACCACCTGATGTCAGGTTAGTTATCAGATTTGAGAGTAAATATTAAACATTTAGACACTAAATTGTCCTAGACATCTCCCACGCATAACTAATTAACTCATAGAGGTCTCGGCTGGTAAAAACAACCATGGTTCATATATTACTATTGTTTAATTCAAAAACTGGATATATTGTTCCATACTCATTAGTAATATTGAACAGTAGAAATAACTGTCACAGAACATGAATGATATACCTTTTGAATATTAGGTTGAATAATAACCTGCTGTAGATGTACATGCTTATACAAAATTATATGCATGTACCTGTGCAGTATGGAAGATGTATATTGTCTATATACATGCATTTCGGTGCTTTATAGAGTAGGAATCAGTTGCAGAAGTAGCAAGATAAAGAAAAATATGATCTCAATTTCCATGCAGAACCACCGAAATTCATCTAAAGTTTATCTCATATGGAAATTAACATTGTCAGGTATGTGTAGAATATTGTATCAGTCTATCAACAGTATACTGGTTGGTATGATCCGAAAATAAAGGACAAAAATGCAAGAGAGAAGTTGGCTTACCTGGAGTCCTTTTAATTCTCGTAGCTATCACTCGATGAGACTTTCAAGAAAAGAGGAAAACTGATCTCTGAAACCTAACTTAAATAGAATCGTGACCGACGGTCTGATATCATGATATTAACCTTGTTTTGCTCTTGAATCATTCAAAATAAACCGTAGAAAGATGGTTTGTTCTGGTTTTGCTAATACTGCATAGTACTGGTTGATTCATGTGCATGTCCATACACACCGCTTGTACTGGTGGGCATACCATTAAATTTCAAGCATTGATTAGCATTTGTCTAACCTAACCTCAACTGGCCCACAAAGAATTAAGCATTGAAGATCATACTCGTTAAGTTCAAAAGGTAAAACAAACGATGCTATTCAAAGTTGATGCCTTCCTTTGGATGTATGGTATCATCAGGATACAGAAATAATGCTTTTCATTTACTTTAAGTTCCTTAAATTACATTACATTTCTTACAAGGATTTCTAACTTGTAGAGGCATCTCAATTAACAAGTGGTACTAGTCGAAATTCGAGCAATGCTGTTTTAGATCAGCAATTTTTGGAGAAGGTAGAAGCAGTAAGAAGGTAACGGAAATGAGAACTATTTTTTGTTTCCATTAACAAAATGAGCATGCTTTAATTTTCACTTAGCTTTTAACTTTTATAATCCGTGTTTTTAATTGATTATACATGAATATCTATGTTATACAAATGTGAAGTCCCATAATAGAGATTATCATTATAAGTTTTTTCGTAGCTGATTAATGATCTAAGTAAATTTTCAAGGGCATTTCTCTCAAAAGGGCAAAGAATTATTTGCAAGGAGCTTTGGTGCTTAATTTATTGGTCCATCATCTACAACACTGAGGATAAGGCAGCCTATGAGTTGAGGATGTTTAGCATAGCCAGCTTGGTAAACAATGGTGGAGAATCTTCATTGCTAGGGATACTATTTTCTAGATATTTTCAGAGGAGGGAATTCTTCTAGAGCAACTTAATAACTACTGATATCTTTCCAGTTTGGAAGGCATTGTGCTTGTTGAATTAGCCTTTAGGGATTCTTCCTCCTCCCTGGGTTCTAAACTTTACATAAGATTTTTGAGAGGCATGTGGCTAAGGCCTATCCCTTTTGGAGATCTTCATCCCACTCTTGCTTTCATCACTCATAGGCCCCATATCTTGGTGTCATCTGCCCTTTGAAGAGATATATTGGAATCAAACTAATCATCTTTGGTCTGCTTGCCATTAGACCATCCATGCGCGTAGCCTTTCCTTAACTCTTATGAGTTATGATACAAGTTGTCACTTCGTCTGGACTGGTAAACCAGGATGCAGACCATCCATGAGCTGTACAGGGGTTACTGCATGGTATCCTTTGTGAACTGGGTTAACCATCCAGTCTTGGTCCAGTGACTGGATTAAGGAGTGTTAAACGACACACACACACTCTCTCTCTCTCTTACATGACGCTTCCCCCTACTCTAATTTCACTCAAAACTCTCTGAAATCTCACCATGACAGAGTCACTTAGAAATTGGCACTTTCCGTATCTTTTTCTATATCCTTTTTAATTTTCTGAATTCATTGAAAATTTCTGCTCCATTTCTAAAGTTCTTTTTTGTGAAGCCTTTACATTCTTAAGCTCAGTGCTTCATGTTGCTCGTGGTGGAGAATTTAATCCTCTCGAAAGTGATTCTAATTATAGTGATGAATTCAAGATGCTTCTTGCATGTTCCTAGACACATTATGGAATCTATTGTTCGCATCCACTTGTGTCACACATTAGTTAAGCGAGCATGGGATCCCATGCTTAGATATCTAATCTACTTTCTTCCCTCCAATTGAAATGTTGTATGTTGGTGGAAGATACTTTTCCATGTATATGATGAAAGTGTAGTGATGGTCTCTTTCTTATTGTCTGCTATTCTATTTGGAAAAAAAGAATTAACAAACTGTTAAAAAACATTTGTTATGATCTTCAGCAGGGTTCTACATATCTGGCAGACCCGTATGTACCACTTGATACATATTTGTTCACGAGGTTATCAAAATGCTGACTGCCCTAAACCAAACAGTCTACTTCGAAAACAGGGTTTACCACCTGGTAAGCCCTGTGAACTGGGCTTACTGCCTCTCTTCATCATGCAGTCAGCCGGCACTTGCACTGCTGTCTTCGCCCTCTGCTCACCACTTTTGTTCCCTGCCTGCCACCCCCTGCCCCCATCCTGTAACGGACAAACTTCTAAACAAGATGTTGGATGTAATGCTTATGTCTGTCCGTTGCCTTTTGGCATGTTCATGCCTTGTACAGAATGTAAAGGGGCGGCCGAAGGCTTAATAGTCCCATTTTAGTTGGGTTGGTGGCCTCTTTAGGCTTGTAAATAAAGGTTGTGTCATTTGGACACGTTCGAGAGCTTTTCGGTCTGTAATGGACCATTTTACCCTTTGTTGTGCCACTATTCAGAGCTTGTAAAGTCTGTTTGTAATTTGCATTGTCTATGAAGTGTTTTTCGGACATGTTTGCTTGTGGATCCCGATTGAGGCGTTCTTTTTAACCCGTTCTCTCTTTTGTTGGTCCTAAGGGACAATGGGAAGCTTCGGGGAGGCTGACCTTTGCGGACGGACGCGCGAGGGTGCCGCACGCCTTAGGCAAAACCAGCTAAGGTCGTGACAGTGTGGTATCAGAGCGGGACAAGCACTCATAGAAACACTTGACATGCAAACGTGGGGGACCTAGCGGGGCTGCGTTGAGGGCAGTCAGCACACGCGCGACCGTTTGAGGGAAAACGGGCATGGAGATGTAGGGAAAAGAGTCGCTCAGAGGAGCGGGCATCTGAGATTGGCATTCAGAGGAATGGCCAACCCTTCGCGCAAGAGGCACCACGAGAACAGGCAAGCTTGGAAGAATTTGGAGCGCACAAAGGTTGGGATGGCTGAGTTTGAGCTACGGCTCAACGTTGACAACTTTACTTGATGGTGCTCAAGGCAAGCGAGGCGCTTGGCAAAGGACGAGACCATGCAAAGTGGAATGAGTTGCTCAGCGACCGAAAGAGTTGTGCAAAGCTCACAGAGGTGAGGGGAATTGCTAACTCGAAGAATTCGGTACTCATGCATGGGCTTGTATGCGGACGATGGATTGTTCGTGGCCATCCCAAGGCGGTCGAGACTCGGCGCCATGGAGCATTGAAACTTTCTCTTCGACATGCGAAGGATACGTCCGGAGGAGGCTGAAGTGTGCAACGAGTTCAGCATGTTGCTAGGCCTTGAGGGGTGCAGCGGTGGCTGTATTGACGTGGAGGCGCAATCTAGCAAGTGCGTTTGCAAGAGGCAGAACAATGCACAGTTTGTTCAGCAGATCGGAGTAGTCCAAGGGGATGGTGGTCTCCGAAACGAAGAGAGATGTTGCTCCAACGGGACAGTTATCCAGGAGGGATAAGTCTCAGCTCTCCAGAGGGAGAATCATGTGAGATGGACTTCACATGTTGAGGAGGAGTACCTCACAAACAACAACTCCACGAAGCTCGATGGACTGAGCAAGCGGCGAGGAGTCGTCGCATGATCTCGCTTGAGAGAATGCATTGGTGGATGCATTGCGAGATCAAGTGGGGGAGCGACCCAAAGCAACTCAAATGGAGGCACACTTGGAGTCGATATGGAGATCGGACTCAAGGGAGGGCTGACCCGTGGAATGGTGGGCGCGAGGGCCACCATCGACTCAATGCAGAAACGAGGAGCGGAGCAACTTGGGTGTAACTTGGCGAAGTACCCAAACCGCATGAAGGGAGCCAGCATAGAAGTTGGAACATGGAGCAGAGGCACAGCGCTTTCCCTAGACAGAGGTCAAGGACATGAACTCTTGCAGAGGCAGGAGTAGAATCATGCTGTTCCTTGGGTCCTTCATTCTGACAGAGCGGACTCATCTTGCATGGTGCCAAAGACGAAGGGAGCTTCGGGGCACATGCACCTTATCTCGGAGGAGCATTCGATGGAGGAACTAAGGCGACTCAATTTGCGGAGGCGAAGTTGGGTACAGAAGGCCTTAGCACGGGGCAAGAGGACGCAGAGGCGGGTACTCTTGAAGAATATGCCACAGTGTTGCCATTCGAGTTGCTATGAAGGAAGCGGTGCGCAGTGGAGATTGTGCTGGTAGGGGCAGAGGCCCAGGATCCAGACAATGGTGCACAAATTACATTGAAGTCGGTGGACTTCGGGAGCTACTAGGCGACGGACTGTCCTAGAGCGGTGCTTCATCTAGGTGTGACCCAAGAGTGGGTGGATGAAGGTCGATTGCCAAAGGAGCGAACAAAATCGAAGGTGGAGGAGACCCTGCGATGTATTGGCAGAGGCCACACATGGAGGGTTCACAATTCGAGTTTATTCCACAAGGATCAGAATGCAATGGAGATGTCACCAGGAGGCGACATGGTGCAGCGGATCGTGGTGGAACAGTTCGTGGCAATGCGACACACACGACATAGTCCCGTGAGGGATGAGATCATATGGAGGTATGATCGGGAGCTACTGGGAGCTCCGCTTTGGTGAACAACACGACGGCAAGAAGGGCTATGGATTCAAGGAGTGAAGGCCATGGTACCGCAGAGGCGGGTCTTCCGGGCGTGCACCGAATTTTACATCGGATGAAAACCTTGGTCATCAGCATATGGGGGCTGGGTTCCACCAAGGGAAAAGTTCGAATGCAAGTACCAGTGAGTCCCATGAGAGGGACTTGATCATGCAGAGGTATGATCGAAGCAGCTGGAGAGTTGGACTGCTCCAGAGCTCATATTCGCTTAAGGGAGCCCGACAAGTCAGAGGACAAGGTCGAGTAAGCGAACGTTGCTACCAAGGAAGCTAAGGAGAACAGAATCGGTGCAAACCCTACAATGTGATGGCAGAGGCCATGCATGGGAGTTGCAGTCTGTCTTTCCATCGACCAAACAGACTGCTTGGAGAACACAGAGGTGTTGAAGCAGGAGGTCGAAAGGGGCGAGGAAGCGACGATGAGTCCAGAGGGACTTAGCTACCCAAAATCAAGCATCAGTTAGAATGGAGGTGGACTCAGAGGAGTGCCACGGAGACATCTCTACTGATTGTGAAGGAAAGGGATACAGAGGCGAAGCGACGGATAGTAGGGCCATGGGCATGGCAGCGCCATGGTACCGCAGAGGCGGGACTTCCGTGCAAGTCATTGATCCCTTGCTCTCACGGAGGGAGAGCGCTTGGTCGTGAAAGGGGCCGAGGAGGTGGAGCATGCAGAGGCAATCTCCAAGTATCGAGACAAGGCTGAAGGGCAGAGGCCAAGAAACTTCGTAAGACCGGTGTCAACAAGTTTCTCATCAAGATAGCCGTAAGTGAAGGACTTCGGGTCATGCAAGAGTGCACGACCAAGGAACGAAGCAGGCAGTACGTGGTGCTGTACCTTTGCTACTCAGTGGAGTAGGCGGCAGGGTTGATGGAGAAGACGGTACAATCCCAGAGGCGACCTCATCTATCAGAGAATTACTCCAAGTTGGGGTGAAAACTTCCTGCATTCCAGAAGTTCAATGGCATTGAGAAGGTGAATCACAGTAGCTAACTCAACGCAAGGAGTGCAAACACTTCAAGTGCTTCAGAAGTGTGAGCAAAGAGCAGGCGAAGGCCAGTAACCAGCTCGATGCATGAAGTACAACCTCGAGGAGGCGGGCGAAGTCAAGTAACCTTTGCCTTCTCAACTCTTAAGAGAATGGGCGAAACCGAGTACCCCAGTTCTCTTATCTATCCAGCAGAGGAGCTCTGCACAAGTTCAAAGACCCTTCGAAGATAATGGAAGACAATAGTTGTCAAAATCCTCACCAACGGTGATCAGTGCTACTGAGAGTAGATTGTCCGCTTCATTTCCCAACGAAATGCCAATCGAAAGCGGAAGTGATGCGAACCTACTTGGATGTGACAACTAACTGAAAGAAGAGTCAATGAGCAGATTTTGTGGAGGAAGGACCCAAAACTTCAGAAGTTTGCGAGGCGATGCTCGTTAAAGCTCCAACAAGCATCCACCCAGTTCAAGCAGCATGTGGAAATTTTGAGAAACTGGCGCAGTAAGAATGGTCTTTTCCTTCATTTGGTGGATCCGCAGGAATCAACGAGGATCAATACAACTCAGCCAACCCCACACCAGAGTCAGAGTCATTGGCGAGTTGAAGCAGCATGGCGGATCAAAGGTTCGACTACTCAGAAACAGCAGCGGAGAGCAGCTGGGAGCCAGGAGGCGCATTGCAGCTGGAGCAGAAGATTGAAGACTCAACAAAGGCGAAGAGTTGCAGTGTTCACAAAGGCTTCGACGAGGACGTCGAAGGGATAAGTGGGGGAGAATGTAACGGACAAACTTCTAAACAAGATGTTGGATGTAATGCTTATGTCTGTCCGTTGCCTTTTGGCATGTTCATGCCTTGTACAGAATGTAAAGGGGCGGCCGAAGGCTTAATAGTCCCATTTTAGTTGGGTTGGTGGCCTCTTTAGGCTTGTAAATAAAGGTTGTGTCATTTGGACACGTTCGAGAGCTTTTCGGTCTGTAATGGACCATTTTACCCTTTGTTGTGCCACTATTCAGAGCTTGTAAAGTCTGTTTGTAATTTGCATTGTCTATGAAGTGTTTTTCGGACATGTTTGCTTGTGGATCCCGATTGAGGCGTTCTTTTTAACCCGTTCTCTCTTTTGTTGGTCCTAAGGGACAATGGGAAGCTTCGGGGAGGCTGACCTTTGCGGACGGACGCGCGAGGGTGCCGCACGCCTTAGGCAAAACCAGCTAAGGTCGTGACAATCCGGCACTGTCCTCTTCCCTCATCCTCCTCTGCTGTCGTCTCTGCTGAAATCTCCTCCCCACCACTTCATCTTCGCTGCCCCCTCCCCTCCTCTTCTTCTCAGCCTCCTCTCCTCCATCTCTTCTCTTTCTTCTCCCCTCCTACTTTTCCTTTACCCACTTTGTACTTTTGAATTGCCTAAATTCAAATTAAGACATGGCTTTAACATAATCCCAAACTTCAAAAGTCTCATCATATGCAAATATCGAAGAAGCATTATGAGTTCTTGCATGTTGTGTCTATCAATATATGATATTTGTAACATATTCTTTACATTTTTATAGTCTACAGCCAATGTCATGTAGTTGATAAAAACATATGAAACTTGCATCATTTTGTTTAATATATGTTTATCATGCCCCTTCTGAATTACACAATTAGGTCTGCACTTGAGCAGAAAAAAGCTGAGGAGAACAAAAATTACCAAGCAATAGACTATGATGCATCCATTGAACCAGAACAAAATACAATTGGATTGGGCACCAAGGTATAGTGCATTTTTTAGTGTTTGTTATTGAAGAGTATAAAAAAAGACTATTAAGTGAATTGTTTCTGATTAGGGTTTAATGCATGATAGGTGGGTGTTGGGGCAGCTGTTTTGGTTTTTGGACTGGTTTTTGCTTTTGGAGACTTTCTTCCATATGGAAGGTAATAAAACATATATGCTAAGTTTATAGTCTGGTTTGGAAAACCAAGTGTTTATCACTACAAGCTTGTCGACTTTTTTCATCTTTTTTTTATCCTGTACAGATTACCTATTTCTCAGTCTTTTTACAATTGTATCATGCTTTTCTTTTCTTACGTTGTTGTTTTAATTTTATATTCTTTTTCCCGATTAGTTGGTAATGTAAACTTTTGATACTAACAGCTATTTCTCAAGGAATGAACTTTTGAATTTTTTAAAGAATGAATTTGTTTTGGTGTCTTGCTTAGCAACCTCAGTTTCTCATGGCACAATACAAATCTATGTTCAATAGTAAAATTACTACTGACTAGAAATGTCATAAATATTTATGCTTTTTTTATGTGTATCAGCAGTTACTATTGCTAGTTGCTAGTGTAGTGTTTAAGATCAACAACTCTGATGCTTTTGATAGATTGATGATTGCCCTATAAACTTAAAATTTTGCCAAAAATGTACTTGTAACCTACATTTAGTTGCATGCTCTAGCATCATGAGCTAATGTCTTTTCTTCATTGACTGTTGGCACCTTTTATGAAGTCTATGTTCCTTAATGATATCAATTTAGTCATCTGTAATGAAACACTTGAAACTTCTGAAGAACAGAAGTAAGAGCTATGATTATTTTCAAATGATGCCCACATCTAAAGTATTATCGAATCACAAGATCTTACGTGTTCTTATTCATTCATTTGCCTGATGCAGTGTTAGCCCTAGTGAAGATGCTTCTACAATTGGGAAAAAACTCACAGAAGAAGAGAAATCAACATTTAAGGTACAAGCTTTTGTACGTGAGTACATTAATGATGTAGGTAGTTGATTGAGTTCATTAGAACTTTCATGTGAACATCAGCCACTATACGGGTTTGGTATTTCCACACCAACTTCGATGCTTTCAGTTAACCCTCTTAAAGCTCCTAGTAAAAATCACCAGCGGCAACTGCATATGTATAGGATTGCGAGAGTCAGCCATTGTTTCTTATCTTCTGTTGCTCTTATTTCTTTAGACTCAGTCTTCTTTCTAACATTTATCCTCTGAACTCAGTTCTTAAATTTGTAGCCAAAATTGATTTATGCAAAGACTGGGGCTTGGAATAAAATGCACAAGGGCAGTTGCTGGGTTGAGATGTCTAGCTGATTGATCGAACTTATAACCCACAATTCTATTGGAAGAAAACACTAAAATTCACTTATGCTTGTATAGATTTATGTTGAAGCTATAATATGAAAAAAGAAAGGGGACAGCGGATGACAACATTAACATTTGATGGCTTGCATTTGAACCAAAAGTCGAGAACACTAACCCAGTAAAACATGAAGTTTAAATAACAAAATGAAGCACGTGAGGTCAACACAATAACATGATAAGAATTTGAGAGTTTAGAAAGGGCAATTCAGATTGGATCTTAAGATTGAGTGTTTTGGGGGTCTCTACCGAAGGATATTGCTGTATACTGGTAACTTTTTATGATAATGATACGAGTATGACACCATTTTGAAGTTGCTTAACACTAGTGTTCGTTCTGTAAATAGTCAATATACATTAAAATATGAGCCAAAACATTTATATGTCCACTTTCTCTTGTTTGATAAAGTCATTGATTGTAGGTACTTATGTAGTTAATCTAATCAGATAACTTTTTGGTATATATTTGCCTGTGTGTCATTTGCTTAAACTGTGTTTATACATATGCATCATCTATGGTCTGTGTTGAATTTGTCTATATAAGCTTTTCACCATAAAAAAATGAAACATAAATTGTAGTTTTCAATGAAACTTGAAAGACTAACTGATGCGTCTTTATCTCATTAGACCAAGCTTGAAGAGTACAAGGAAATACTTAGCAAATCACCTGAAGATCCTACATCTCTGGAGGTAAAAATCATAAAGTTCCTTTGACATGGTGTTTTCTTAGAGCCGGAGGTGTCAAAGCACATTTGTTCAGTCCGTATTGTCAATTATGTTGATTTCAAGAACTGATTCTCTGAATGAAGCATACCTTTGCGATGAGCAAGAGCCTAGTGCATCTTTAGCTGAAGTTGATGTTACATTGATTGGTAGGATGTAATGCTGTAATGGAAGATGATAAAGGATCCTCAATGTTGTTTATACAAATTTAATTTTGATTTGTGTGCTTCAAAGTTCAAACTTGTACTTTCTGCTATTGGTAAGTAGGAACAAGTCGAACAGGTAAAATGCATGTATAACTTGCGTATGAAAATAGATTTTTGAAACATTCAAGGTAGAAATGGATACAAATATGGATGCTGGATGTGTATGAGTAGGATATTAGAGTTGATAGGCAGATGTCATATATTTGGGCCTTTATAATCTTGAATAGGAAAAAGAAGAAAAGATTGGTTACATGACAAATAGGCTCCTAGTAACTTAGGTTTCACAATAACGGTCATGTTGGCAGGTTCATTCAGTATAACTTGCTCTAGGAGTAGGTGGATTGCCATGCCATTCAACAAATGTTTATGTGTCAGAATGTAACATGCCTGAAAATTACAGTCAAGTGCTAAGCTGACCCATGCCAAAGATGCCAACATATTATTAGGAGATTTTTTACCTTAAACAGCAGCATAGGGACATTTAGCCAGCATGGTATACCTTGTTTGACTGAAGAATTGCTGAGTCCTAGACATAGGGGTTGGCTAGAAAACATGGCTCAGGTTAGATGATGTTCAAACAAATTAAAAACTAACAGATCCAGTGTCATGGTTTTCAGATATCATATCTTGCTTGAAACTAGAACTGCTGAATCCTACCTTTTTAATTTCTGTAGATAATATATTGAGATTTTTTGCATTCTTAATTAAGATTTTCTTTATATATATCATCTCAAGTTATTCTACATTCATAATTGATCATTTCATCAAATAGAAACTGAACTAGTTTGTCTTACGATTTTCATTACACCTCTAAACAAAATTGCTTATGTTTTTATTTAATATTACATTCCAGCCCTTGTAGTAATGATGCATTATTGTTGCAAATGTTTGAGAAGTATGTGCCTTCTGATGTGTTCTAGTCTGTTGCAATATATAGATGAGATCATGAGACTACCCCGTTATCCTATATTTAAGAAATAAAAAGAATATATTTTAACAAATGAATAAATTTGGTCTAATTAATGAAAGATGATTTTAACTAAAAAAATAAAGAAATGTCTTTAGTGGTCATTGGTCTTATAAATTGATCGAAGTAATATCAATCCTTAGGTCTAGTTAAGATGTAAATTAGGTGAGAATTTGTTAGACGTAGAACAGCTAATGGATGTTAATGGCATGCACTTTGGATGTTATGTCAAATAGAAATGTTGGTGTTGGGCAAGGTTTGATATGCAAATACTCTAAACGAAAGGGTTCTATATTTAAAAGTTTCACATAACAAACTAGTCTACAGTTTCATGTAGTAGTTGTATAATTTTTTATCCAGTGCCAGATTCTTAACAAGAGAATCTATACCTGGTTCTAGTTTATTCTAATCTGGACCATGCTGGTTGGATGGGTCAAATAAGAAACTACGAGCCTACTGTCGCATATAATGCCGAACGGTCATGAACTACTAATAATATCTCTGGACTGATAAGTCTGATATGATATTCTCTGTTGTTAAACATGGAGAAGGAAAGAAAAAGATGGAAATACGAGTGGTCTATTTGTAGAAACTTACTAATTTGGTAGTAATTATAAGGAATGCAATTTCACCTGGACCAGTATGTACTGGATAATGCATACCGGTTCAGGCCCAAATTGGCATGTGGACTTTTCAGGTGGACCCATTATTGCAATTCTTGGTTATAAGTGTATTTGTACATATTGATAGTTACTCCATCAGCAAGTGTATCAAGTTATGATGAATAATATGAAAGCAACTTTGTGTACTCTTTATGAGTTTGCAGCCAGCAGCCTGGCATCCAACAATATGGGTTCCCTTCATGTTAATCCTACACTGAATCTTTTCAAAGAATCGTTTTTCCAGTTAAGCAAAGGAATTGTCATTCTGTGTCCTCTAAATGATAATCTCATTTCATTAGGTGTTTGGTTTCAACTTTTCATTGTCTTTTATTCTCCTCTTTTTTCTTCTTTACTTCTTGTCATGAGAACTATAAACAATTTGACAGGGAGCTGTGGTTACTATGGAAGAATTAGGAGATTATGAGCAAGCATCATCTCTTCTTGAGAAATTGACCAAGGTAAGTTTATGTTTACCCTATGCCATGCTGATGTTGGTAGAAATTCTTCTTTAACTAATATATTAAAAATCATTTGGTTTATTTTTCCATTAAAGAGCCTCGTCTCCAATGTTCAGGAAAGGCCTAATAATGCTGATGTCTATCGTTTACTGGGAGATGTAAAGTTTGAGCTCAAGGATTATGATGGAAGTGCTTCAGCGTACAAGAACTCTTTATCTGTTAGTACAAGCCTTTCTATAATTACTAAGATGTCATATGGTTCTTGGAATTGCTCAAGGAACAACCTATATGCACTATTTTTTTTTCAACATTTATCAATTTAGTACATTAAATAGAAGAGCTAATATTCTTTAGAACATGCTAGCCATTTGTGGGAGCCTCATGCCCCATGCTGCTCTTTTTTGGAACATGCTAATATTCGAACAAATAATGTAAAATAAGAAATTCCTATGGCCTCTCAAAGCTTTCTAACAATTTCTGCTGCTATTTTCTTTAATTAGTACTTTTTCGTTTCCACTTTTCTTTTAGCAGGCTTCTGGTATCATTGACTTCGAAGTTCTTCGTGGGCTTACAAACTCATTGCTGGCTGCCAAGAAACCTGGCACGGTTTGTCTTTTAAACTTCTATGGTCATTTTGGTGCACAGTAGTGCAATGTCACTAACATATACATTATTTTAAAATTAAACTTATTCATCTAGTTATTTCTGCTTAGTTTATTTTCCACATATCCACACATTTTACATAAGATAATTTTTTTTTGAGTGTTGAAGACCTAGTTCAGTACTTGTACAACTTATAGGACGCTGGAAGATTCCTATCCACATTACAATTGTATATTAATTAAAACTGAATCACCTTTCAAGGTTCCAAATGCAGTTGGACCAATATGTACTGACTGGTATTTAATTGTATAACCAAGGACTTGTATCAGACCATGTAGCTCGGTACCAGTCTGTATTCAGTATTTTATCATTTTTTCCAGGTGATCCTAGGTGGTGCAGGTCAGTATACCTGTAACATGCTGGTCCGACAAGGTGTGTAAAATTGTAGCAGAGATAAATTTTAAGCCACTGCCCAGGTAACCGAGTCTGTGTAGATTTTACAAATAGCTTGCATTGGCAGTGAGGTTGCAAATGATCACAAGGTATATAGGCATGATTTTGTACCCGACCAAGGAAGGTCTCATGGCGTGTCCACAAATGAAATGGAGATATTGCTTCTCACCCGTAACTGACCATGCTAAGAAAATTCCCCGTGCCTGAAGTTTTATCATTTGCCGCTTCATGAAAAACTTCTATTGGATGATAAAATTCCTTTGTGCTTCTCATGTGTTTCTTGGATTGGCATTGTATATGCTGCCACTTCATAAATGCATGGGTATGTGCTGGCACAAAACCAATTTTACTACTGCCAAGGCATCATATTTGGTAGAGAAATTTTTTTTCATCTTAATCCAAGAAACTCCTCACTGGGCTATACTACATATATTGGGCAGCACATACTTATTTGATTGAGGATTGATTCACAAATTTCCTGGGTTTGGTGTTATAATTGTTAGAAAAAAGATATATACCACCATGTTTCAGTTGGTTTTTATTGGAATCGATCTGAACATGCAAGTTTCAAACTAATTTGCATGCAAGTTCCTTTAAGATTTTGAAACTCTAAATTGGCTACCCTCTCATAATTCTTTGATGATGATGCCCTTAAGGTAAGAGATAAGGACATGAACCCTAGACTAGAGATGGAAGATCATAGGAACAAATGCACAGAGTTAAGATATGCACCCTAGAATATACAGTGATATGCTGCTTGTCACTTCTATGTGGTGATAGTTTCCATGGAGTTTGTGGGATCTGCTGTGTACTTTGATGAATTTTATTATATCATAATTTTTAGCACCTACAGATCTTTTGTTTTTTTTTTCTTATTTCATATTTACATGGAAATGCTGCTTTTATAAGAGCAAATAAATGACATTACAATGGAGAAGTTTGCTATTATGCACCCATTAGCTGGTCAAAACTGCAAAGGTTTTGCCACAACAGGGTACTTAAGAGTTTCTCTTTAGAGGTGGGATAATCACTTGTAAGGAAATTTTCACACATCCATGAAAAGTGAGCTATAATGGATATATCCTTTTAATTTTACAATTGCATATATGTTCCTCTAAAGATAGAAAATTAAGTATATGTCCTTGTCATTAGTTTAGTGAAACTTAGCCAAACCATAGTTAAATTGTTGTGATAAATGTTAATCCTAAATGCTGCAAAAATTATGGTGCAATGGGGAAAATGATGAAGATGTTTGTTTTCATCTTTTCATCCTCCACCTCTTCTCTCTTGAAGCCTAAACCTCATACCTCTAACTGGTGATGTCTCTCCACCTCTCCTCTCCTATTCTTACTAATGCCTAAACCCTCTTACCCATGATGCCCTCCATCTTTTTCTCCTCTGCATCACCTCCATCTCCTGACCTCCACCTCTTCTCCCATAAGTCTCTTACCTATTATAATGTTATTTATATCCTCCAAGATTCCTCTCTTAAACCCATTTTGGAGGATTTCAAGGACATATGTGAAAGGTTCATATTACTCCATTGAAGGAAAGGTTCAAGTGACCAGTAGTATGCACTTATAGACATTTTTGAAAGAGGATATATTGGACCTTTTGGTCACTAATGATTGATCTCTAACAATCCACAAATGGTAAATAACCTCTGGACATATGTGTTACCATTTAGGTCATAGAAGAACATGCATGTGATGTTAACATTTCGAAGAATATATTAATTGTTTTCCACTTTTGAGGGATATGTATGTGAATCTCCTTAGTTTATCTACTGTCTTATGCCATGCCTTATATTTAATTCAGGATCCTTCTTTGAAGTTCTGATGTGGGCTAAAACTAGACATCATACTACAAAGCTAATACAAAAAATGGTCCTATTCTTGCTAGGTTGAGTGATAGATAAACATGGTGGTCAATGTGCCGGAAACGCATAATTGCCAACTGTGACATTTCTAGCATATGAACCAGCATAGGATTGACTACTTTTTCTTAACTCCAACTTGTTAAGCCACTTAGTCCATTTATTTATTCAGGAAGTCTTATCCAGATTATATATATAGTTCCTTTCTTGAGATAATATTAATTTACTTTTTTAATTATAATTTATGCAGGCAGTTCAAGAACTTTTGAAGTACCGGGAACAATTGAATGAAAAGTACTTGAGAAGTTCTAATGTGGCTGTGGATGGAAAAGTTCACCTTGACAAAGAAAATCTTAATGCTGATCCAATTCAAGTGAGTTCATAAGCTTACTAAGAACATCTATCTATCTGTTTGCTTAGATTTGAAATTAGGGTAAGATGCATAAAAACACATGTTAGTAGCTATATGTTCTTTTTAACTGTGTCATTAAATATCGTTTTCCTGACATTTAGAAAGCAAACTCCATATCTTTTTGGGTCAAATGGGCTCATTAGTGGTAGAAATCGTCCAACTCAAAAAATTGAATTTTGTATGAATTCGAAAAAGTTCTAATGCAGATGTTTATAATATGCTTCCTTTAATGGGTAAAAACATTTTGAGATATTTATTCCAATCTTTGCTCATTTCAGATGTTGAAATATAATGTAGTTTTAATTAAATTATGGGAGAATAACCGGGAGAGAAATTCATCTCACATATACATTAACATATAGGACTTTAGAAAGAGTTGGCAGTTCCTTCACTTAGTCTTCTTATATCTTTCTCTATCTTTTCTTGAAGAAACTTGAATATAATAAGTATCTTCAGATCTCCAGTGTTCTTTATGTGATTGTCTTTGACATACGAGGATAGGGAACAGATCCTCATCAACATTGAGATTAGTTCACTTTTTCTAGGTCGTTTTAGCAATCACCATCACTTATCCTATCATATGACTATTCATCATACACAAAATCTGAATTACAGTTGCTTAATGTAAATTGGCTCTGATCTCGAAGCTCTTGTTGCTAAGGTTTAGGGGAAAAGAATTCCTTTTGCATAAATGTAATCTGTGCTTTTACATTATACTTTTTCTTTTTCTGAAGTTTTTGGATTGCATGTCTAGGTTGATTTGCTTTTGGGAAAGGTTTATTCTGATTGGGGTCGCGTGAGTGATGCTGTGGTTGTTTACGATCAGCTCATTTCCAAGCATCCTGATGACTTTCGAGGTTACTTGGCAAAGGTACACTTCCATTCAGTTTCAAGTGTGATTATCTAGAACATGGATCAACAAACTGGGCTGACCTGTATGTACTGTCCAGTACATAGTGGTTCGCTTGTGGATAACATTGACTGTCCAATTTATTCCATGGCTATCCTCGTGCGAAGGTTGTAGATTTTATTGACAACTCGAAGAAGATGAAATAGGTACCCTCTCGTGCATGAGGATAGCCACTGCCTATCCAAATTGCATTTAGGAAATGAAAGAGTTAAATGTCTGGTTCAGTATTTTATTATTCTGATGAAAATATTATTTCCATGCCTCCCGTTCTTATTCTTAGTTCTATGAACAACTTATATAAGTTAGATGATGCAAACTATATGACCAACTGTATCATCGGAGGAACTCAGCATATAACTGTTCTGTCTTTTCTCAGGGAATCATATTGAAAGAAAATGGTAGTGTTGGTGATGCAGAAAGGATGTTTATACAAGTATGTATGCCTAGCCTCATGTTTATTCATTTCAAAATAACAGAAACGTGTTAGTGAAAAATGAGTTGAACTGTTAAAGGATGTTAATTGAATGCAAGACTGCATGGAAGAACACACGTCATTCTACTATTTGCTAACCTTGAGTCCACGTCTTGTTTAACTAATGAAAGAAAAAGGGGTTCTCATGTATTAATGAAAAGATTTTTTTAATTTCTTTTTCTCATTGTATGCCATTTAGAGGATCAGTGACAAATCCTGATTGTAGAGTATACAATTCTCATGATGGATTTCTAGGCTCTTCCATGGTCTTCGTCCAGCTTTTTGTTGATCTCAAAATGCTACACATTATATTATGCATATTTCAATTAGTCCCATTTCTACTTATTTTATTTTAATAGAACTATCTCTGAAAGAAAAAAAAGGCTGTATTCATATTGCCTTTAT
The DNA here is from genome assembly GCF_036884655.1 of Musa acuminata AAA Group. Lineage (NCBI taxonomy): Eukaryota > Viridiplantae > Streptophyta > Magnoliopsida > Zingiberales > Musaceae > Musa > Musa acuminata. The sequence continues at coordinate 51,064,746 of NC_088334.1, read as the reverse complement.
TCATATTATCTATCTTGTAGGTATTTTTCTCATGAATTAGCTTGCTACTAGTATTTTTCTTCTCACACACTAACTAAATGTTGATCCTTTACTTCCATCAGGCAAGATTCTTTGCACCTGAGAAGGTAAAGGCGCTTGTGGATCGTTATTCAGGAAAGTGAGTTTCCCCAAAGGACGTTCGTCTTCTTCTATTGCTAGTGGCAGTGACATTTGCTATCTGGAGCTACATTAATGGTGGTATAATCTAAATGCTTATAACCTGGTTCGAGTCTCTGTATAGAGGTTCCTGTGCTTGATTAACAGTACAGCATTCGCCTTGGTTCTTCAGGATGTTGATGGTCAGTGTTGTGTTCAGCGATCTGCCTACAAAAGACCTCATGTCATAAGAAAACCAACCATAGTTGCCCATGTACAACGAGAAATCTTGAAATTGGATCTCACGGATTTCTTCAACTGTTTTGTCGGCGGTTTTGTTGAATCAAAAGATCAAACAAAAGGTCTCCGATATGATCTCAGGTTGGATATAAACGAGATCTGTTTGTAATCGTAAATTTTGTTGTAACTAAATTTGTATAGGTTTTTATGTTTTTTTGTCCTTCTCTCACCATCCAGAATTTAACCTTTTCCATATCTTAATAATATTATATATCCAATTATATATATATAATTATCTATAATCCATGCATGTTAAGATGGGGTGATCTGTGATGATAATTCAATTCCCAAATTTAGTTCTCCATATCATATAATTGTCTCGAACATTAAAACCTTAATTTTCTTTCTTATCTTAAATTTAGCTAAAGTCACAGATACTCCCCAAATCATTTTCTGTTCTTCTTTACCATCAAAAGTGCAAGCAGGCTTCCGGATGTTCTCTCAAGAAGAGGATAAGCTTCCATGAAAGTTCTCCTGTTAGACGAGGACATGTTGTTAGCAGCTGCACATGGCATCTGACCCCGCTCATGTGCACCTCCCTCGACATGCTACTGATTCGCTCAGCTCATCAACTGCTGCTCTCTGACAAGAAATGCCAATGAAACAGATGAGTAAATTTGTTTCTTTCCCAGTTTAAATCATGCACAGATCAATAGAATTAATCTCTTGTTTGCCTCCTATCTATCTTTTACGCAGGTGAGATTATCCGATTGTGGTCCTCGTTTGATCAGATGCAGCATCTGCTTTGCACATTTCTGAGACGAGATCGAGGAGCAGCTTTACAGCCATGCAGACCTCAGCCTGAGGCATCGCAGTGTGGCCAATCATGCAGACCTCACCACCATGTGACATGGATTCCATCATCCCTTCCCTGACCACCTCTCCCCATTATGTCGACCTGCCTTGCCCACTCACACTCTTCGTGTAAGAGAGAGAATGGTCCTCAAGTTGGCTCCTCTGCTTGCGGTCGTCTTCCTGCTAACCAGCCATGGTGAGGAAGAGGAGACCCCCTCTTCGCTTTTCCTCTCACGGATGCACGGTGTGCGGGATTATAATGCTGTGGTTCGGTTCGACGTTGTGTCTCAGGATCGGCGGCGAGGTGCAGAGACAACAAGCCGAGGGTGCAGCAGACGCAGGTGGGCTTCGGCGAGCCGCCGAAGTTCGTGGTGGTGGTGCAGAACAGCTGCCCGATGTGCCCCGCCGTTGACGTGCACATCAACTGCGGAGGCTTCCCTCAGTCGCTTGCGGACCCGAAGGTGCTGATGGTGATCGGCTACGACGACTGCGTCGTCAACGGAGGACTGCCTCTGGCGCCGCTCCAGAAGCTCTCCTTCAACTACACCCACGAGAGGTTTGGCATGTCGCCCAAGTCTTGGTTCTTGCAGTGCGAGTGACAGCACGCTTGACCGGCCATTACTTGTTTCGACACTGAGCCCGATTGATTCTGAGGCGTACATGACTACTGCATGCATGCGATGCGATGCGATGCGATGAGGTGAGAAAGAGCGAGCGAAGGAAGAGAGAGTAAGAGGAGTCATTTTTCTAGATTTTGATGAAGAGAATCAAGTAATGTATGGAGCGGAGGAAATGGAAATGATGATGGATCCAATGGTTGGTGCAAAGATGATGATGATGATGATAAAGATGTTAGCTAAGATTTGCTATCGATAGATTACTTTTTAATGTGAAAAGATGTTAGCTATGGTAAGTAGTAGACCTTTGACTATCGATATATTACTATATAATGATAAAGATGTTAGTTAGCAGTAAAGATTCGATCGAAGGTTATTGGAATCTGATCTCACACATTTGGTATATTTCAACTAATTGAAAAGAGATTTATTTGGGAGATTACTATTTGTAATCCTTCTTTTATTATTTACGATCCTAAAATTTTAAATATTTTAAATTATTTCTTTGTAATTTAAATCGATATATATATATATATATATCTCTCAATTTATAATTTAATTCTAGTAAAATCTATTCACTCTTTACCTATAATCTCTTTTCTTTTTTTTTTGCTTCTCCTTTTAGTCGTTAAAGGTGACATAAAATGACGAAACAAAGATAGATGATGAAATCGGATGAATTAAATAGTTTTTGACATTTGTTACAATGATTTAATATCTTTAAGATTATGTATATTCTATAATGATCTAAATGATATCATTTTTTAGGTCAATTGTATTAATCGTCATTTTATGGGTCTTTGCAAATTGTCCAACAAAATACACAGACGATGAGAAAAGTAGGAGGTGATAGTAGTCTATATAGGCGAGAGAAGAAAGAAAAAGAAGAGAGTAAAAATAAAATTAGAGAGAAAATATAATCAGTAAAATATTATTTTCTTAATTTTTTGATAAATTATTAATAGTAAAAAGAGGACTCTGAAAAATAGACTCCTTTATTTGTCATCAACAAAGAACTCATAGAAGAACCTAATTGTCATCACACAAGCAGTCTATCTATGATTTGGGATACACAATTCCTCCCCAATTCTTGTGATAGCTCTCCTTTCCTAAAGGGTCACAAACCATCTCACAAAGTAACACACATTGACCTTTCAGCAAAGCAAAGGCCACACACATCACAGGACAAGCAACCTACTATTTGATGAGCATGGAGGACAAGTTTAGTGGATTTAGGTGATCGATTGCTCGCGTGCAAGCATAGGATTGTGGATTACAGGGATCAGCTGCACTTAATTAAATGGTGGGGCTTTTAGTGAATTGCATATGCTTAACATAAAATAGTTGAGCATGTCAATTATTCACCTTAGTGCATGGAAATGTTGACATATATACACTAAAATACAACTCAATTTCAAGTGCTTGGTTATCTTTATGTCAGCCACTTGCTACATGTTTATTATGTGCATCTAAGCTCCTTCATATAACAAGTGAACTCATGATCTACAATGTCACATATTAGATTATATGTCTAAAATTGCATTTGGGTTGATCATTGCTTCACATCATTTCATTTTGGTTTCTTTTACTAAAAAATGTACATAGCAAAAAATTTCAGAAAATTTGATAAGACCCTAAAGTTTTATCGTCGCTCTAATACCAATTTTACGATAAGACTTTAGGGTCTTATCAATTGGTATCAAAGCGACGATAAGACTTTAGGGTTTTATCAAAAATATACTGCTTGCAAATCCAGACATATGTCATCAAGAGTCAATTCATTGTTTCCGAAGTACTAGCAGTCATCATTCTCATCATATTTCATTATCTTTGGGTGTTACACTGAAGTCATAATGACATATGTCATACATACCACTTGCAATTATTGCAGTTCCCATTATCTATTATGATGGTACTAAATGCCTCATGATTTGCTTACTAGGAAAGAGAAAATGATGATGTTAGCTTAAGTAGAAAGCCTACATACATATTAGTAGATTAATTATATCTTGTTGGTGGCTTCTTTCATCATCACACCACTCCAATGATTATGCCATGGTAAAGAGGAGATTCCAATTTAAAATCTTGCAATGAATCATTAAGATTTTTATCAACTGAAATCTTACATCACATCATCATAAGTATGAGAACCAGATAAATCATTTAAAATAAAATTAATTACATAATATCTCGAGTTCTCAGCCAAAACCTTTGGTAGGTGGATCGTTTTGTATCATATATTAGAACAAATGAATCATAGATGAGTGATAGAATAGTGTAGAGGAGTCTGATTGAAGTTTGAGGAAGTGGACAAAGGGAGGAGGAAGAAGAAGAGTGGCATGCGTGGCCAGCCATGGAGATGTATCCAAAAGACCTCGGCGGCCTCATGTGCTGACCACAATAAGAGTAGGCTACAAGTCTGGATTTCCTATTGCTTTCATTCTGATTCCTCTACACTTTTCTGCTTTGTTTGTGCCCATTTGCAGGAATAGTTTCATGTGAGGCAGCTGCTCCTAATGATTGATCTCGCACTCTCCTTATGATACTCGTGGACCGAAGCTTATCATCATCGCTGCTGCTGCTGCTGCTGCTGCAGCAGCAGTTAATTACTCATCCTATCATGTCACAATCATCACCAACCATTGTTAGCATTCGGGGTGAGCCTTCTTCGCTTGTTATAAGAGCGATCCGCATCGGCGTTGTCTCATCGCACTATGGCGAAGGTGGCTTGCGAGCTCGGGAGCATGACGGTCGTCCGGTGGTGCGCGGGGCGGGAGAAGCAGCAGCAGCCGATGGGTTTCGGTGGTGGAAGGAGGATGCGGAGGACGCGGCGGCGGGGCGGCACGGTGAGGCTGGGCAGCAGGCGTCGAGGACTGCTGCTTCGGCGACTGGTGCGGTGGTCGCAGTTCCGGTGGCGGGTGGTGGCGGAGCTGTTTGCGCCGCTCAAGAAGGCGGTGGCGGAGATGGTCTCGGGTAGGGAGTTGGTGCGGTCACAACACTTGGCTTTGCCCTTCATTTGCCACTTTCCGGTCCCTCTCGTATGATATCTTCCTCGAAGCACGTACAGTTTTAGAGGCCGTGTGTTGTGATCTAAAAGCTGCCGCTGGCAATTTTATCTTCCGCAATATTTCAATCGATAACGGTTTGCCAATTAGATCGCATCAACATCCGCAAACTCTGTCAATGACATCTTTTCTGTGCCTCTGCGAGTTCGGATCAGAAAACTTATTTTCCTACGATCGATCAGTTTTGATGATGACACATCGGAGCTTATCCTTTTGAGACTGTAATATATACTCTGTTCTCCGTGTCCTTCTGGTCTCGATCATTGCAACAAGAACAATAAACCCGAAAGAGAGGTAGCAATATGAAGCTTTGAACTTGTTTTGATGATGAAATGTTTGATCGAGTTCATACTGACTTATCGTTTTCGATCGCTAGTGTGGAGGGTGTCGAACAAAGAAGATGTATGAGAATATATTAGGTTTAAATCACTTAAAAAGGATATTAGATGAGATATACGAGGATATGATACGGTAGCATCCACGGAACTTGGAAGAAGAAGAATGCCTTGTGCTCGAGAGAGAATCAACCATCCACGATTCCTCTCCGCATTTGGAAGAAGAAGAATGCCTTCTGGTTGGAGCCAAACCGACCAAAGTAACGCATTGTCTCACCGTGCACCCAAAGCATCCGTGCACGTACGGCCCCTTCCCTTCCCCTCCAGACTTCCCCCATCACTCCTCTCTCTTGTATGCCAATATATACGCCATCTCCGCCAGCTGCCCTCCTCACCTCCTCTCCCATCATTCCATTAATTACCATTGCCCTCGTAATCATGGCGTCTGCACAACGCGCCGCCGCTGGCAGAAACCAGCTGCTGCGGGTGCCGCCGCCGATCCAGCGGTTCAAGTACTCCAAGCGGGTGGTGCTGAAATCGATCCTGGACCGCGAGGACAAAGGGCTGGCAGTAGCGGGGCAGCGAGTCGTGGTCGGAGGATGGGTCAACTCTCGCAAGGAGAGAGCCGAAGTCGACGGTGCACCCATCCCAACGCCGCCGGCCGAAGCGGACGACGTCCTTTTCGGCGAAGTCCACGTGCAATACGTCCCCTTCCTGAGGCCGAAATCGAGCATTCCGGTCGGCGGCGGCCGCGGCGCCCAGGCCCTTGCGGCGAAGGACAAGCACATCATCATATACTTGCTAATCAACGACGGGTCCTGCAGTAGTAATCTTCAGGTCTGAATCTTCTTGTCTGCCCTCGGCCAAATGGCTCTTTGCGATTGACTTTGTTGCCCTGTTGAAGCTTGTGATGGACTCTTCCATGTCCATTCCCGGCCAAGTTGTCGCCGTCGGGAACTCCATCTTGGTCGAAGGCGTGCTGCGGAGGAGTTGGACAGGAAGAAGGCGTGTAGTCGAGCTCATAGTGGAGAAGGTGCTGTACGTTGGGGCCGTCGATCTAAAGACTTATCCACTAGCGAAGCCGCAACCCTCATTGCTGTTCCTCAGAGACCATCCCCACCTTCGTCCTCGTTTCATTACGGTAGTTCTTCAGATATCATCAGTACGATTTGCATGTCGACCATACCATTCCAATGAAACTTAATGTATCATATGCATGTAGATTGGAACTGTGGCTCGCATTCGGAGTAACCTAACTTGTGCTTGTCATGCGTTCTTCGACGACCTCGGGATCATACACGTCCACATGCCCATCATCACATCTCTTGCCACGGGAACCCAAAGCCAGAGGTTCCAGGTTACAACCCTCCTCGACGCAGCAGATCAAGGACATGTCGACCTCGAAGTGTTCAAGGCAGCAGTCCAGGAGAAGAGGAGCAGAATAGATAAGCTACGTAGAGGTGGCAACAACAAGGAAGCTCTGGTCGCGGCAGAAGAAGACCTGGAGAGGTCCAAGGAGCTGGTTCGAGTACTGGAACAGAGGCAGAAGACAGCCACGGTGTACGTCGGAGAAGTGAAGCTCTCCGAGGATTTCTTCGGGCGTGCGGTGTACCTCTCGACCTCAGCTGGGCTTCACCTTGAAAGCTACGCGTGTGCACTCTCTGGAGTCTACACCATTGGACCTGTGTTTCAAGCGGATGAGTCCCAGTCCACGAAGAAGCTGGCGGAGATGTGGATGGTGGAAGCCGAACTGGCTTTCGTAGAACTTGAGGTTGATTATACGATGACACAAATCTGCACATTTGACCTTGTGGATACGCTAAGATAAATTAGATTTCCTTTCATGATGCTTTCAGGACGTCATGAACTGCGCAGAGGACCTGCTGCATTCCCTCTGCTATTCCCTGTTGGCGACGGCAGGCAACGATCTCAAGTTTGCATCAAAACATATAGATAGCGACTGCATCAAGCGACTGCAGTCGATAACCTCAAGACCTTTTGATCGAATCACCTATTCCAAGGCACTTGACATCCTGAATCAGGTGAGTCGCAAGAACCTTTTAAGAGTCTCTCACGATCGATGGTTGTAAATCACAGCAGTGTAATCCTACTGACAGGTAAAGGACAGATCTTTCCTGACAGAAGCTGTCTGGGGAACCAGTCTCTCGGAAGAACACGAGAGGTATGCTTGTCAGCTGTGTTTGTCTGCAGCTCTGTTTCGTTTCTTGACGACGCATTCTGTCAAACAGGTATCTGGCGGATGACTTCTTCGAGAATCCAGTGATCGTGTATGAGTTCCCCAAAGAGATCAAACCATTCTACGTGCGAGGGAATGCTAATCTCATAACAGTTTCTGCTTTCGAAATCATCGCACCCAAAGCAAGTGTTTGACGAGTTAAATCCCAATTTTTCTTCGGTATGGGCGCTGATAGAATTTTTCTGTAGGTCGGAGTTCTGGTTAGAGGAAGCCAAAAGGAGGAAAGATTGGACGTGATCAGCAAGAGGTAAACCAAAACAGGGATGAAGGAAGAACAAGAACACAACTCTTATCTTGTGTACTGACCGAGACCGGTGGTCGAACTCTTTGCAGGATCGGGGAAGTTGGTCTCCCGCATGAACAGTACGACTGGTACATGGATCTCTGCAGGTATGGCTCCGTTCAGCGTTCAGGTTTCAGCCTCGATCTCGAGAAGATGGTCGTGATGGCCACTGGAATTACCGATGCCGAGGATGCAATTCCGTTCCCCAGAGCTCGTGGCAATGCTAAACTGTAAGACTGACGTAAAGCTGATCTGCTTGGTGGAAGAAGATATCTGTATTGCTCATTTCTGGTTTGAAGCTATCTATCAAGCCATGATCTCAAACACTCCGGTCTTCTACTAGATAAGCCTAAAATGTGTGTGCATAATTACAGTTGTTATATGATAATAATGATGAGACGGTTCTCATCCATTGTTTATTTCATAACTTCATATTCATTTAAATCTTCTTTTTTTAATTATAAATTAAAAATATATTTTCAAAAGCACCCTAAATGCATCGTCAGCCTTCATCAAGAAAAATATTTCTTGTAGTCCTTTAAGGCAGGAATCAAGAGACTGTTTAAATCTAAACCCATGCTTCGGTCACATGAGTAGCACAATCTTATAATATTATGCGAAACATTTGATAGCACAACATCAACGAGGACATGTTCAAGAATCATGTCATACCAATGAATCGCTTATACCCAACCAAGCTTTAATGGACCAACAAGTGATCTATGCTGAATGCAGTCTATTCCGTTCCAGTGGTGGCACAGAGAAGATGAATCCAAACATCTCACTCGTCTTTCCAACAAGAAAGCGAGTTGAACTCATCACAGACGACTGTTGACAGCAGGCACATCTACTGCAGTCCATATTCCTTTTCTTCGGTTACCAGTCTCTGTGCATTTAATAGTCCCCGTGAGCACAAGAGAGAGACCGGTGGTGATTGAATACGCACCATATGAACCGGATTCGGTCCGCGAGAGTCCCAAGGAGAGAAGGGGGATGGATTATGTGTTCAAGATGGTAGTGATCGGCGACTCTGCGGTCGGCAAGTCGCAGCTGCTGTCGCGATTCTCGAAGAACGAGTTCAGCGCCGACATCCGGGCCACCGTCGGAGTCGAGTTCCAGACCAAGACGGTCCGCATCGACGATAAGCTCGTCAAGACCCAGATCTGGGACACGGCCGGGCAGGAGCGGTACGGGGCCGTCACCGGCGCCTACTACCGCGGCGCCCTGGGCGCGCTCATCGTCTACGACGTGACCAAGCACCCTAGCTTCGACCACATCCCCCGGTGGCTTGACGAGCTCCGCCACCGGGCCGACCCCAACGTGGTCATCATGCTCGTCGGCAATAAGTGCGACCTCGAGGGGCTGAGGGCGGTGCCGACGGAGGCCGGGAAGAAGCTGGCGGAGAGGGAAGGCCTGCTGTTCCTGGAGACGTCGGCGCTGGACGCGACCAATGTGGAGAAGGCCTTCCACATGGTTCTGGAGAGGATTTATCGGCGGGTGAGCAGGAAGTCGCTCGGCGGTGCCGATGGCGAACGGGGGTTCAACTCCTCCCTCGGCGGGACAGTGCTGGATGTCAAGGTCGGTCAGCAGAATACTACTCACCGGTGCTGCTCACAACAGTAGGAGCACTTGGGACTCTCTCTCTCTCTCTAGGGTGATCAGCAAGCTTTCTTGATGACTGGGATGTACTAGGAACTCGCTACAGATCATGACAACAATTGCTTACATCATTTTAGAGTTTATAGTTCATCATTGAGAACTAATCCATTTGTAGGTCTTTTGTTAGTCATCAGAGTAAAAACATCTTAGTGTGCATTGATGATCACGATGAATAGGTCTGGATGTAATGAAGTTAGTAATGCATCAACTATCTTTCAAGATTATGCAGCAGAGGCAATAAGAATCAGACGACCAGTTTCATTAACTTGCAGGATGATAAAACTGATTTATACTGTTCTGCTAAAAAAAAGTAACAGTAAAAGCAGTGACTAAAATTTTCATCTAGCGTGCAGGGATCAGGATCAAGAACTTTGTTACCTGGTTCAATGTTGATCACCTCGTGAAGTTTCCAACAGGAACATTTCAATTTTTCTCAGCCTAAAGAAGCTGCTGAAAACCTTTACTTCAGTCGGAGAGATATTCCACGTCCTGGATCTGTATCAAAAAAGATTAAACCAGAAAATGTCCTGACATTGATGTTACTGACAAGCTTATATGACAAACGTAGTAAGGGGTCATGCCTCAAAATCGGCCGTGATGAAAGAAACACGATATGGGCTATTTCTTGCCATTATAACAATGTGTATCTCATTACCAATTTAATTAGAATTACAACTACCACGGCTCTTTTTGGTTTCAGAAGGCATCACTATTTTCTCCAGCCATACAACAGTGATGTCCATGCTGCAGTCTCCAGTTCCATAAATAAAAAGGCATGCATGAATGAAAAGAGAAAAATCAAACTACCTAAGCTAGAGGCCAAACTGTATATATGCTACAAATTTTGATTAGAAATCTCGAAAACTCATCTTTGGATCTTCATGCTTTGAGCCACCCCTTCCCCTACCCCTGTGGCGTCCTCTTCCACGGTTTCTGCCTCTTCCTCTTCCACGCCTGAAAAATGAGCTGCCATGCTTCACCTCCACGAGCGAATGGAGTAACTCGTCACACAAGATACAGCCCTCATGCAATGTAGCTCCATCGCTTAGGACAGTTGTCTTCTTATTGAAATCTACTTCTATGATAGTCGAGTCACATTCAGGACACCTCTTGCCTGTAGTTGAGATTCGATGAGCACCCTGTGGAAGGGAGACAAGGCAATTGCACATGTTGCAGCATAGCCTCCATTTAGGTGCACTAACAGGGTCAAGAACAAGTGTTCCGCTACATTCAGGGCAAGCACACACTCCTTGAGTTATCAATGAATGTGGGCATGTAGGATGAGGACAGAGGAAACATGGCATGCCAGCACCCTTTCCTATTTTTCCAGAATTCCCAAGCTTAAGCGTACCAAACAGTTTGTCAATCCCTTCAAATGGAGGGCTATTGTAACAATAGGGACACAGTGGAAACGTTTTTCCATCAGGACCAGCCATGGAGAAGATCAGCAACTCAAAACCATCTAAAGGGCATGCAAGTTCCTTGTATAACTGGAAATGGGAGCATTTGTTAGTGTATGTCTCTGCACAAACTATTAACACTATTAACTTCTGTAGTGTATGCCCCTATAAGAACTAAAAAATTCAGTCACTTGGAATTACTTACTTTAATGGTGCCATTCTGAGGAAGGTGATAGACCTCTTCACAAGTTATACAGTATAATCTTGTCGGTTGACTAGAAATATATTTCATGTACCGAGTGCATTTCCCACATTTGCTTAGTAGACGCCCAGAGTCTGCCAAAGGTGAGAACTGTGCCTCAAACAGAGCATCCATATCCTCAATCTGAAGAATGGAAAAGCAAATGTTTATTACAATTAACAAAAGAAAAGTGTGAAAACTGACTGTAATAAAGGATAACGTAGCACTCAAACCATCCAGCAGGCAGTATGTAGAGATACTAGAATTGGCAGCCAGCTATGTACTTTTCATTATCTCATTGAATTGGATGTCCAAGAACCAACAGATGTACAAGGATTTCATTATTGTCATGCTAAAACTGCCTACAAGAAGACGATCATGAAGGATATTGTAAATGCCATTGCCGAAAAATGGACCTAAGATAAAGCAAAATAAAATTCCATAGTATGCATCTCGAAGCTATAACCAGGGATGAATGAACCTAAGGTATGTTGGGCTAAGGCTCTTTGGTGCCATGCACTTCCCATGGGAACAGTGGAATTTTCTTGGTTGCCAATTAATAAGCAAAAGTGGAATGCCAGCATTCGGGAATTCTCAAGTGAGAAGGCTGACCCTAAAAGCATGAACAGGAGAGGATGCTGGTTTCCATTGGATATTGCCCTTGCAAGCTGTAATTAAGTAGCATGATATCAATTCCCCAACAGCTAAATTGGTGGCATTTTAGTCTATTGGCCCAAAAAAGGGCCATGGATTCAACCATTTCATCAGTTGGTGATTCTTAAAAAAATATTTATTACTGGAATTTTTTATGCAGGTTTAACAGAAACAATTCATGTAAAACACTTTCCTTGAGAAGTTGAATAGGTTTTTGTCCAATTTGTTAACCTTCTTTCCTTAATCCTCATCTTCCTTTCATTTCACAGCATCTGGTGAGTTCCTTTCCTCATCCATCTCTTCTTTTCCTTCCTCCTCTTCCTCAATGTTGCCAAGAGGATCAAGCCTGATCTGGTTGGATTGCCTGTGGTGCAAGACTTCCTCCTCATTTTCCACTCTCTTTCCTCTTCTTTCTGTTCCTTTTTTTGTCTGTCAAACCCACTGTTCAGTGACCAGAGTCCATTAAATCAGGTTGGGTTGACTGATTTCAACCAATTCCAATCATTTTTTAACCAATACCTTCGAATTTCTTTACATACCTGCCAGCAGTCCAGCAATATGGCTGACAAATCAGCCATAACTGTAATATGGCCGACAAACCATGAAAAGACATTGTAAATGTCACTGTGGAAAAATGAACCTAAGATAAAGCCAAGTAACATTTTATAGATCTACATCTCAAAGCTATCACTAGGGATAAATGAACCTTATAAGCAAACACAGATGAATCAAAATCGATTCGTTTAAGATGCATTTCGTGACAAAAATAATTAAAAAATCCACATTAATTTTGATAATTTTGTTAACATTGTTAACTTCTCTCTCCAATGCCCATCTTCCTTTCTTATGAGTGGAATGATCTTATGAGCGCAATGATGGCATCCAACAAGTTCTCTTTTGTTTTTTTCCTTTCATCATTTACCTGTTCTTTTTCTTTATCTCCTATTATTCATCAAGGCCAAGAGGATCAACCTGATCTAGTTGGATTTCCTGTGGAGCAAAACTTCCTCTTCTCTCTATTCCAAACCCACTGTTCAGTGATCAGAGGTGGAACTTGGCTTGGATTGACAAATTCCAACCAATTATGATCAGTTCCTAATTAATACCATCCATTTCGAACAAACCTAGCAGCACTTGAGTTATATGGCCAGCAAATCAGCAAGAATCAGATTGTGACTGACTGATTGCACTTCTGACCAACCAAATCAGGTCAAGATAAGTCAAATTTAAGAACTACAATATTAATAGACTAAATATCTCTTCAGTGATTACACCTAATGGAACAAATTTTGGATTGACAACATAAATTTTACTGAAACATGACCAACAACCCCACATAAAAGAGCTCTTAGCACTTAAATAAAGCAAAATATAACCAAAACCAAGGTAATAATGGTTGGTACAGACCGGCACATACGGACCAGTATTTGGACCTAGTTTGTATACCAGTACAATACTGGTCCAACCAGTTACCAAAACCAGTACCAGATTGAGATTTAAATCCTTCATCCAAACAACCACTATATGCTATCCCAACTTCAAATAACTAGACTGTGGACTGTTTAAAAGTGAAAAAAGAAATTTACAATTTAATATGCAAGTTTGTACCTTTTGCTTAGAGCTAGCCCCAGATAAAAGATCTGTTCAATTCCAATATGATTGATGAAGTATTTATTTTGATCCATGGCTGGACAATATGTGTCCAGTGTATTCCAGCAGTACCAACAAATGGTACGCTGAAACATGCTGCGGTACAAGGAAGAAGAGAGAAGAAGAGGATGAGAGCAAGAGGAGAAGGATGATGTGGTAGAGAAGAGGATGAGGCAGTGGACAGCAGGAAGAGGACGCAGTGGTGATGGTGGAGAAGAAGAGAAGAGACAGTGGATAAGAAGAGGCGATCATGGCAGAGGAAGGACGTGGGCGACAAGCAGCAGGGACGGTGAACGCCTACGAAAGAGAAAGAGAAAGAGAGAGAGAGAGAGAGAGAGAGAGAGAGAGAGAGAGAGAGAGTTTTTATTAGAAAAAAATAATAAAAAAAAGGCATCCAGGCCCATTACCAGGCGGTACGCCAGTTTCACAGGTCTTCCTGCTCAGTAAGCTCGGTTTGCAAGTGGACCACCCAAAATCAGGCAATCTGCATTCTCAACTGCCAGAGGACAGGTATGTACCAGGTGATACATACTTGTCCGCCCGATTTGTCAATCTGTGATTACCAAGTTTATATAATTATATTCAACCGCATTATTTATAGAGTTGACTACTTATGGATATACTAAAGATGTTTTATCTTCAAGTAATTAAGTCAATCACAAGAGCATAAGTCGTCTATGATCAGATATCAATAAGCAAACATGATACCTTCTTTACGAAGTAAGAATACTTCTCCATAAACTGTTGAAGAACATGCTCCACCACACGAACATGGTCAGCTTTCCCTTTAGCAATTAATGTTATTTGCTGCTCAATAAAGCTGCGGATGTCTGGTAAACAAAGATCTGGATCAATGCGTTGATAGCCTCTTATCAAGGTGGTTCCAAGAGCTGTTGGGACCAACCTCCTTCCAGAATTGACCTTCAAGACATTGAAAACCGATTTTGAAAGTTAAGGTAGTGAAAAATGAAGTATAACAAGTGCATGGTACAACACTACTCTACTAATCTGAAATACTTGTCAATCATAAGAACATGAATTACAAAAGAGAAGAAAGTAGGCATAACCAAACCTGAACATAGTTGCGCTCACAAATATTATTAATATGTACAGGAATTGAAGCATCAGTTCCTATCCCATTCTTTTCCATCAGAGATATAAGTTCACTCTCACTAAGGTAATCTGGAGGTGATGTGGTTCCCTAAAAGAATAAATTTAATCAAGTCATTGACTAATAATCTCTTTCTGCATAATAAGGCAAGAACCTAACTCCCTTCTTTTACAATTTACAACTAAAGGTAATTCAGATTAAGAAACATTCAATAGAGAAATTTTTCCATGAATCTATCTTTATACATCCATCCATATCGCTTAATAAAAAAAGCTATAAAGAGAAAGTCAATGATCTGAACTATAAATTAAAATTTATACCTCATGAAGGTCAACTTTTAAAATATTAATCTTATCGCCATTTTTGAACTGTGGTAGATTCTTCTCACTAACTCCCATCCACGGCATGATAGATGTAAAACCTTTAGAAATAACATGCTGCCCAACACAATAGAACAACTCCCCACCGGATGTAAATTCTATTTTAGTCCTGGAATAATTACAAGGGAAAACAAGCATCAGCTTGATTTATCAGACAGTTACAAACCATATAGTGCAAGAAAGCAAAACAACAAATCAATCATATGCATTGGAGCATGAATAAGAGGATAGCATAAGTAGAATAGAAATAATGACTTCATGGAGCTACTGTTATTAATTGACGGCATATTGATTATACATTTACCTAGAAGCAGGGAAAGAAAATCAGTTTTTCTAAAAGCTGATATAACTGATCCACTTCTGAGACCCAAATATTGGATCTAGGCTGTTGGTGGACCAGCCTATACAATGGAGTTGACCCAGCCTTTTCCACATTATAATGAAGCAGTATTATCCAAGAAACAAATTAAATTCTGAACAATCAGGCTCAAAAGGCTTTAGGGTTTTACAAGTTACACACTGTGTCTGATAGACTGCCGCTAGCAATGCTTCACCTTGCCATCTAATAGGCCATATAAGGCCAAAAAATGGTTTGTGAAATAATCAGAATCTTTTGTTGTTGGGCAAATGTCATTGATAAAATCTTTTTTTCTTTCGTTTCTTTCAATTTGGCATGCTGGCTATGCGGACAGGCATGGTGTGGAGCAAGTCATCTCGACAGCAACACTACATTCCATCTAGAAAATTTTGCCATCCTTGAAAATTAGCCTCATTATACCATTCCTAGTCTGAAACTGTTAAAAGTACCCTAGAATAAGATGGGAGAACTTTTATCTATAGCAACTATATCTTTTTGATAATTTACCCTCAATAAATTCTTACATGTTAAAATAACCTACATATATAAGTTGATAATTTTTTTATGCATGTTTCTGCACTCTCACCCTTGAACAGAGATGAATAACTACAGCGAAATCCTTGAGGTTTTCATTTGCATCACATGAAAAGACTTTGTCACAAGACCAGTAGGTTCATTAAAGCTTAAAACCAAAGCATCCATTTCTCCTCATCATCCAAATTATGCACAAATAAGGAGAAATAAAAGGAAAGGCTAAATCACTTGCAAGCAACAATCAGCAGGACATAGTTCATTTTGAAGCAGTGCAGGCAGTCGTAATGGAATTGTAACCTTTTTCTTTACTTTTTTTTTCTATTCTCCTTATTTTACAATGACTTAGACCCTCATTCATTAATTTAAATGTTTTTCAAATGAGTAAAATGTCATATCATACTGGAACAATCAACCATCCTGTTCCATTACTTGAAACATCTAGAACATTTCACATCTCTGATTGAAACCCGAGTCACGTGAAACTTCTAGAATCATAAGGAAGTACATAGTCAGATTGTGACCGCATGCAGTTTATATTTAAATGAAAACTTTATCAATCTGTGAACTTTGCAGACAAATGGTCAAAGATGGAAAAATACTATAGCCAACTTGTTTAAGAAAGACGATAATAATCACAAAATTGTGAACATTCAAGAAGCTATTGAAAGCTACTATAATTTCTTTTTTTCTCGTGTGCCTTTAGAGTACCATGAAAAGGAAACTGAAGATGTCTATCAAGGATCAGTTTTAACCAAGGTTTGCCGTACCACAACATATCGCCCGATATGGGCGGTATGTACCAATCCAACAGAGGATCAGTATTGACGGTACATACTGGTTTGTCAGTATGCCCTACTGTACCATGTGTTGGTACATCGGTATGGTTTAGTACGTATTGTACCGATGGTTGATCGGTAAACTGATATGAACCGATAAAGCAAACCATGATTTTAACTCACATCAGATGTATAAACATGAAAGATATTAGTATTCTTTTTATATATCAAAGTGTTCGTTCATGATATGTCTCAAGAGAGCATAAGATTGCGAACAGTGAATGCAATATGGATGACTACATGCATAATAAGAACATGATCTAATACTACAAATTGGAAGTAAATAAATAGTGAAGAAAGTATATATGTTAGACACATCCAACAAGAACATGACCATCCTGCATAAGAGAGAAGCTAATAACCTTGTGTATTTGCAATCAGGACTAACAGAACCAATAAAATGCTGGCAGATATACTGGTAAAGCCTCCATGCATCACTTCCTAGCATATCCTCTGTTGCAGATCGCATTGGTGTAATGGGAGGATGATCACCTGCATCAGATCCCATTCGTGGCTTACAAAAGCCATCAGCTAGTAGAATCTGAACATCATTGCCCCATATAGGATTCCTTAAATGTGCACTAAGTGCACTTCTGAAGTCAAATGATGAAGGGTATGCAGTGCTCTCTGTGCGTGGATAACTGAAAAATGAAGTGTTAACTGTGTAAGAATAAAGACAAAAGAAAAGATGCTAATATCAATATCCACAAGAACATTAACCACAGATTTGCTTTCTTAAGTCAGGTCACGACACAAATAATAAACAGTCCATATCACAAAGCAGTTTAGTAATTGCTTCACAAACCAAGTAAGACAAGTCCAAACATCCTGCAAAACAGACTTTCTGCATAAACAAATTTGAATGGAAACAAAATCTGGATTTTATTCATTTACCTCATGCAATTTGCATCTTTGATGTTTTTATTAATTCAGTAGTATGAGATAATTTGTCCAGAAGTGTAACCATCAATACCCAGTATTCAGCACCAACAGAAAATTTTAAAATAATAAACTTAATTGTAAACCAAAGACTCGATAAACTGAATCCCAAGAAAATTGTGGTTTTATGTATTGTGTTTCTTCTAGATACAAATTTTATGACATAGGCTTTATATGTGTCAGATTTTACAACTGATTTCTTTCCCCACTAAGGTGCACCCAGTTTTCATTGATGTTAAGCATTGTTTTCACAACTAGCATGAGAAATGACTCAATGAGACACCCACCACCCAGCTAAAAAAAAAAACTGATGCCTCAGCATGCCTATGTCAGCAGCACTTGAAAGTCATGGTATTAATATCCATGGGTATACACACCCATCCAGCTAGCTGGGTAACGTGTCATTGGGTCCCACTGGATTTCTTGTACACCCATTGCCCTTTCATTTTCAATGATGAGTTGCTATCCCTAGGTGGAGTCCAATGTGCCACTGTAGAAAAAAAAGAAAAGATGGAAGCGGAAACAGGATCCATGACCTCTATATAGCAGATGAACATATAGATCTCATCAAACTGTTTCAATCAAATTATTTAATATTTTTATGTAGACACATTATTTTCAGTCATCACCAGGGAAACCGTTAATCTGATTATCCATGTCAATGAAATCATGCTTAATTATTTGGTTACTTAAGCTTTTGTTTCTTTCCAATCTAAGGAATTAAAGATTTCATGATTGTTCTTAACTTCTTATAATGATTTCATGTTCATTGAAGTACAGAACTGCATAAGGTTTTAGTCACCAATATTGTAAGACAAGGGAATATACAATAATGATCTATAATATAAGGTCCATCATGTAGGCCACAGATATAATGCTCCTTCCAAAGGAATAAAAAAGTGCTATCAAGCACCATATCACATCGATTTATCATAAACAAGACATCGAGCTGAAGCACATTCACTAATACCACAAACAATCAAATGTCAATGACACAGAAAGATCAAAGGATAGCAAATACATCAAGAAAACAAGAGATACAAGCAAAAAATCAGAATTCCGAATCAAGTTGTAAGATTGATTTCTGAAATTATCACATGATTGGATGTCTTTTAACAAGAAAATATGAGAACTGATTGGAAGTTTCATAAATTCATTGTTCCTAGCCTCCTACATATGACATGTTAATGAAATCCGTAATCCAGCCATAGTATCAACAATAAGCATAAGAAAGATGTGTCTTTAGTACTTGACCTATGGAAACCAATCAAAAAAATTAGTAACATGAAATTCTGCTTTTCTTTACATGAAACTGAAGCTGAATACACAAGTAAAATAAATTTATCCAAACAAAGAATTAACAGCAGATATGAATAGAGATTACGATTTACGAGATTGAAATGCAAAAATCTAAGAACATGCTTTTCTCTATCTTTTGGCTTTTTCACCAAATTCAAAATTCAATAAGCATCAAAAACAGTAAATAAGTTGCCTTAAACCAAAACATGTATCTGCAGCAGTAAGCTAGGTTCCTCTTTTTGTCTCCTTAAGGCTTAAGACAGTTTTAGCTTCTTGTGTCCTTCCATTAGGACTTATCAGTCACAGATGCACAAAAAATAATAATAATAAGTCTCTTGATTTTCTGTAGTCATCAGTTCCTTTAATAATTCTGCACATGATCTACTGATCTGTGCCCTCAAGTGTAGCTTTCAGTTTTTTTAATAGCAATCTAATTTCTTGTTTTTAGTACCTATTATTTGCAAAGTGTTCCAAAATATAAAAAACTGGTTGATACTATACTTTGTCCCACAAACACACACGAACAATTTGTATATTGTTATCTTCCTTCCTGTCTCCTCTCTGCCATTTTCTCTGTTTGTTTCTGCCCTTTCAGCCTAATGGATCAATCTGATTTATGGTCTGAGCCTCTGAGGGGGCAAGCATGATTACCTGAAGGACCATAATGGGTGAAAAAAAAAACAATTCCAAAAAATTCATTACACAAAGTTTTGCCAACTCCAGTTTCACAGTATAGAAAACCATATGGATTAGCTAAACCTAAAAGATACCGTATTTGTAAAGAACACTTCAAGCTCAGGCGAAAAACAATGAGTATTATTTTATATATATATATAACAGAAAGTTTGCACTTTGCAGATAAGACCTGATAAACCCTTGAGTATATAATCGCTCTGCTAGTTGCATGGCCATCTGAGGCCCAAACCCTAGTGCACTTGATGCAACCTATAAAGCAAAAGGATAAGATATATTCCAAGTATTGTCAATAACCATCTTGTCAATAAGAATTTATCACAGACTAGATTAGTTGAAACTCAATAAAAATTAGTTGCTCAACTACAAAGAAACCTCCTAAACTATAAAAACAACTTGCAACACTAGCGAAATTACTGTATTCAATTTGTAAGTTCTGTATGAACTAATTAAAATGATTTGAAAATTCAAATTAAGAATGTGGAGGTAGCACACTGATTGAATCCAATGAATCCTGAATGCATATATGATAAATATATGGAAGAGATATGCACAAAAGTATATGACAGTGGTGGATTGAAAGTCCAAAAAGAGAAGGTACAGATTTGACTAGGCTGTTGCACACAGATCGTATCATAACAACAAGTGGCATCGATTTAAATCTAGTGTATGTTAGATAAACATGGTCAATAGTGACTTCCATGTAGCAACAGTAGATACTATATATGCATGTTTTATTATTTCTTTCATGGATACAGAAATAAGGACAGTGAATAACTATTTTGAGTCATGGTTTTCACAAGAAATCTTCTTATCTTGAGACAAAAGTTAACTCTGGTGTCATGTTGCTATCCTCACTAGTGAGTTTAATAGTATCTTAGATCCTTCAACGATATTAATCTGATTTGCTAGTCCTCTATACATGCATGTTCAGTTTTGCATCATCAAATCATTCTTGATGTCATTTGATGTATGCCTACAGACTCCATGGTTGATTATCTATCTCATAGAACTATTACTTAATACCATAGTTGACAAATAGCCTGGCAGCCTGGGAGACCTAGAACAACGGACACATACTAAAGTCTGGGCTACCATCTTTGTTGAAGCCCTAGCAACAAACTCAGCACTGAGTCATTTCATGAATCTTTGTTTAAGCTATATATTTGTTGTGATTTAAGGAAGTTCCAAAGTTTTTATGTGAAAATTATCGTTTAAATACTCTTAGACTATTATAACAATTAATAGTAGCATTGACACCTGTTGGTGAACAAATGCACCGTGGCTGATGAGTCAGCACGGCCAGGTCCACGGGTCGATGTCGGGAGTCTACGATCGGTCGAATGGGTCGTCGAGGTTGATCACACCCGTGGGTCGAGATGTCGCGTCCGTCCGAGGAGGGCGCCTCTCGGTTTGGATGCCGGTATCGTCTTCGGGAGGGCGTCTCTCGGTCGGGTGGTCGTGCTTCCGGGGATGACCACGCTCTTGCACAGAAGGCCCTCGTCGGGTGGTTCCCGACTTTGGCCCCTCGACGATTAAGTTAGTGCTTGGTTCTCTCTTATTTTTCTCCTCGGGGAGCCCAAACGTCAGCTTGGGGGCGGCGAGCTTCTTTATAAACCCCTGGCTGTGGAGGGGGGTGGCACTGCTCCGCTACGGTTTTCTCTGCTTACGACTTGGCTCGCTGCTCACTGTTTCGAGGTTGGGATGTCTTCGTCTTCTTCTCCCCCCTCTTCTAGTCGATCGGTTTCCGAGATTAGCAGTTCAGGCTCCGGTAGTTGTAGGGTGGAAGTAATTAGTTCCCCATCGGCTGGCTCGTCCCCGGCGGATTCGAAGGGTTTTACGGCCCTGCAGGTGATTAGGTTGTGGCACGACGTAGATTTGGTAGTGCCCGAGAGCCTGTTAGGTCCGATCCGGGATTGTTACAGCATCCCGGAGGATTACGAGCTCCATGCTCTGCGTCCGGGTCAGCGCCCTTATGATCCGTTTCCCAATGGATTCGGGCTGACCATGGATGCCTTGGAGGCAAGACTGCGTTTTTGGCTACAGCCAGTTGTCCGCGAATGCCTCCGCTGGTGGGGGATTTCCCCATCCCAGATGGCGCCGAACTCCTGGCGCTATCTGGTGGTTTTCTTAGGGGAATGTCGGGGGGCAGGGATCGAACCGACCCGAACCCTCTTTTTGGCATGTTTCTGCCTATGCAACGGGCGAGGCGGGTATTATCTAACTGCACGAAGTGGGTTTAGAATTAGTGGGGCTCCTTCCAACAACAAGGGGTGGAAGGCCCGATACTTCTTTGTGAGTTGTAGTCGGGGGTGGGAGTTTTGTGTTGGGTGGACCTCCCGAGCGATCAACAGCGTTCCTCCTTTTCTTTCGCACGAAGAGGCCGAGCGCATGGAGCAACTGAGGGGGATCATGTCCTCTTCTCGAGCCATCAGGGGGATGACCGAGGAGTGGTTGGTTGATGCGGGGCTGAGTCCAACTACTAGGGGTACGATCGGATTCGTGCCCGTGCTCCAACCTCCCGACGAGGGCCTTCTGTGCAGGAGCGCGGTCATCCCCGGAAGCGCGACCACCCCGACCAAGAGACGCCCTCCCGAAGACGATACCGGCATCCAAACCGAGAGGCGCCCTCCTCGGACGGACGCGGCATCCCGACCTGCGGGTGTGATCAACCTCAACAACCCGTTCGACCGATCGTAGACAACCGACATCGACCCGTGGACCTGGCCGTGCTGACTCACCAGCAACGGTGCATTTGTTCACCAACAACACCAAAAACATTTTGAAGAATGAAGACTATTATAAAATCAACTTGACCAAGAAAGAGATAATAGAAATATGATATACAACACTATCGTCTTAATTTGGGCAATATAATTTATGTCGTTTCATGTATAAATATACATATTTGAATCCAGTACAAATATATATGGCCATATATATTTATAGATAGCATATCCTAGCAAGAACAACCAGGGTGTCTTGAAATTTATCTACTGCCTACCCCAAGTGGTTGTCTGCAACAAAAATAATACAAACTAATTCTATTACATGATTATCGTTATAATTTATTTGATTTATGTACAGACAATACAAAACATGTGCCCATTTGTTGTTTATTGTGCTCTGATAGTTGAGACTTAGATACCTCAACCTTTTTAAAGGTTGAATGTCAGTGAATCCAATAACATAAGGTTTAGGATAGAGGCTAGCTAATGAGCTGGTTATTCACCTGACAGGATTAGAACCGAAGTTATGTAATTAGCAATTTGTTCAACTTAAAATCAAATATAATATTCCTTGTTACTTCAGTATTAAAGGAATTATAAGTTGGTCAATCTTGTGTGGTCTAGCCCACTACTTTGAGTAGTCAGGATTTGTTAAGTTCAGAATGAATCAGATTGTCACTTAACCTTCTAATTTGTAACCATCTAAAAGATTAATATATGATTACCTAGAATTAAATGAAATCAACTACATGTGCTAACACATCATATAGTCCATGAATATTGTCAAATCTTTTTTCACAGCTGATCCAAAGCCCAAAGGTTTGCATTAAATAGCTGACCACCAAAACAAACTTTATTGGATCTTTCATAAACATAGATCTCTACCAATGACACCATAAGGCTAGGTGATATTTCCCTCGACAAAGCTCAATAGAAGAAAAAGATTCAGGTAGGTGGCAGTAATTGCAAGTAGCATCACCTGCTCATGTATAAATAGATACATTTACATGAATTTGTTTGTAAGTTTGATAAAAGCTGAAATCATCATACATTAAAGCTTCAAGAGCCTTTGCCATTGACAATAGAGGCAAGAGTCACGAAAACAAAATACATATAAGCACTAATAGGATAGTTCAACCAACTAAATTTGTGCTTGCTAAGCTTGTTAAATTAGCTAGAGAAAAAAATCAAATTTCTGTGAGGCACATTAAAGTTGGCCAATCAAGTATAGACAAAACTTGGGCAAAGAGAACTTGAATGTGCAAGGATTCAAGAACTAACCAAGACTGTAAAATGTTTCACACACCATCCACAAAAGGCTAAATTAAGAATAGAGCAATAATGGAGCTCCAATCCTAAAGAACTGAAACGTAAATTATTGGGAAATTTAATTATCTTGGTTAAAACGAAATAAGGTTGATAATCATTACCTTCAACATATTAACTGTATTAAGGCCACAAGGGCGAGATTTGGACTCTTCTTTTGTTGATATATCTGTTACTTTCAGGGTACCATCATTAGCTACCAACTTCTGGAACATAACAGCAACCTGCAATAGAAAGGATGAAGCAAAATATTCAAGTTAGGAGGCAAACCATCCTACAAAGATGCACCAAAATCAGAGAATCTCACATTAAAATCGAATACTTTGTTGCGATCCCAATCCATCTGCAGCTCATAACCATCTTTAATTACGTAAGGACTTAAGTACCAAAACTTTTCTGGTTTAAATGTGGTAATTTGCATGTACCGTTGCACACAAAAACCAAGAGTAGGGGTTTGACAAGGACCATAGCTGAAACAAAGAGAAAGAACAGATAACAAGATTGTCAAGATGTCGATGTGCAAAAAGATTATGTTTTCCAACCATAAAAAAATAATATTATACTGCACTTTGTTACACCAAGAGAGAGAGAGAGAGAGAGAGGGAACCAATCAGAAATTCAAAATTATGCTGCTACGACTTCTGCAAGAAATATATATTGCAATAAAAAATAATACAATAGCAAGTTTTTTGCCCTTAGAAGCTTACAAAGGAGCAGCTCATATAAGAACCTCTTTCTAGTATGATCATGGAGGAAGATGATGCACAAACCAGAGTGGTAAAGATATGAAACAAATCCATGAAAAATGGAGAGAGAGAGAGAGAGAGAGAGAGAGAGGGGAAGAGAGGAGAAGTCAATTTCTCAAGGCAGGAGCAAGGGGCTCTCCGTAAAGTATGTCCATTACCATTTGTGCTTTACTTGGACAAACAATAAACCAAATTATCAAAAAATTAATTTGGAAGGTAAATTAGGAAATCCTTTAATCTTTCCTCAAATTGTAGGACTATAAGTCCCTATAGAAGAACTGCGAGGCAATAATCAGGAGGAAAGAAAATATTTTGAGTTAACTCTCACTTTAACAATCACATGGAAAAATCAAAAGTTCTTAAATCACATAAAGCCTAAAAACTAGCAGCTGACTCTGGAATGACTTTACTGTGCAATCTCAAAATGAAACTTCATCCTCTCTCTTCCTGAAGCTAGGGGCTTTGGAGCAAAATGAATTATCTGGATGACAGTTTGCATAACTTCTACCGGATTTAAAATTCTTCTTCATGGTATAATAGGAAGGTGGTCTGTTCGAAACAGAGGTTCTCTCAAGTCTCAAGAAGATCTCTTGTTGCCTATTCACTTTGTTTTAACAGTTGATTCACTAACCAGGATTCCTAATTATTGATGGAAGCTGGCCTTATGAGAGGTGTGGAAGTGTCTCCAATTCTTCAGACTGGTTAATACTTCAATTTGCAGACAATTCTTTACAAATTTGTGCTGCTAAAAAGTCAAGATGTTCATGGTGGATAATGCTTTAAGTATCCAAGGAAAGAGAGCAAGGTGATCATGATATGAACTAGGGTAACAGAACTGGTAGTTCTGACTTCTAACTTCTAATGTTATTTTATGCAAGGATCTAACTTGATCACGTAGCATCTCATAGTGGTTCTGGTAACCAATCAAACCATACCGGTATACCAACCTTTACTGTTTGGTAACACCGGGAAAAAAAGCTGAATATTAACCAGCACTAACCTATATGATCCAGTACCAAACAGTGGCAAAGAACAGTATATCCTCTCCTGCTTACTCTCTAGCTCACAGCCAAGAGCCAAAAGAAATGAAATGAGATTCATGAGGGCTGGTTCAACAGAATATCAATTTATCAAAGAGACAATGTAGCTTCTTCTGGAACTTTAATGGGTTCAACATGGGCCAACATAAACCAGAACTTAAACCCCTGCTTACAACCATAGATACAAATCTCCATGGTACCAATCTGTACATACCAGTATTTACCAGTCTAATAACAAACCTGTATGTGGACCAGGCAAATAAGTTTGGTTCAGACCAAATCGAACTCATCTTCTGGTAAATTCCCTGTACTGGCGATAAGCAGACTAATACTGAGCCATACCAAGCAACAAGCCAATCGTCTGGTATCAATATCCTTTTTTACTAAATACTGATAGCTGTCAATAGCTTTTTTTTTCTCTTTATTCTTCTCCCTTTCTTTCTTTCTGTAAATACCTCTCCCTCTCTCTTCCTCCTTTGCTCCCTCTTCTTACTCATCCATATTGCCGCAACCTCCTACTTTTCATTTGTGCCGTTGTCTCCTAGGGATACATATCAATGCCAACATCATTGCCCGTAAAGCCACTTACCAAACCGGACAAGCCCAAAGTGGCCCAAACAGATCTAGAAAGAATATATGAAACATAGTGAACTGACTTTGAAAGAAATGGACATATAATCATATACTTAACAGCAAGCTTAATATTTCAGATAATTATTACATGAATTATAAAATGAAGATACATGTCAAAAAGTGAGAGGAGACAAGAACTCACGAAATGACTCTTGAATCAAGGTTTCCATATTTTCCTTGAAAATAGCGAGTCTGGAATCGAGTAAATGCCACTCCTACCTTCAAATCTATTTCTTGGCGTGCGTCTACAGCTAATGCTTCATCTTTATTTGGTCCAACAAGGTTTTCCATAGCATTAAATATATCCTTCTCAGTAACAGATGAAAATCGAGCACGGTAGATTATCCTTCCAGGACCAGTTTCATGTATTCCGGTACACTCAATAACTGAAATGTAAATTCAAGTTACGTTTTATCTTTACTGACCATCCAATAAAAGGAGTCAAGCCATTTTTGAGATGCTAATAGCACAAACTATCACAAAAAAGCACCATATATCCAATAAAAAAGGCACTTCAGAACAAATGTATTCAATAATAGACATAAGTTCATGAAGAAAACAGAAAGAAAAATTGTTCTTGAAAGGTTCAGCAATTGGGCAAAGACAATATTTGTAGGCTCATTGTTCAAGTGCCAAGAATACCAATCGCAGTTCCAATTTGCAAATAGAACGTCAAAAATAAATTCTTATTCAACATAAAATACATCTACCAATAAAAGTAGTTCTATAATGGACAGGCAAATGAGAAATGAGAATGCACACCATAGAGACCAAAGAGGACCATTTTAAAAGTTGGAACTTTAAAGATGGAAGTGAGTCTAGAGCACTTATATGTATTCATATTCCCTGAGTAATAGCTGACTAACTTGGACCACTACTCTTGAAAGCCTCTCCTCCAGGCGCCTGTAATCACCATCAATGATCAACCTACCCAAGGACCTGTCTAAATGAAATGAGATGTCTGAAAGGCCCTACATCTTAATGCTTGGACCATGAATTTTGCTTGTTCTTGCAAAACCTGCTTTCCTTCCTTACTTCACTTACTGAATAGAATTGAGGGCATCCGCAAGAGGCACCATAAAATATGACTTGACTTTGAGCGCATTAACATGTGACTAAAATTTAAGTCAGATACATAATGATCAACGATCAACATGTGACTGTCTTATTCCAAAAAAATGCTCATAATCATGACATAATAAGATAATACCATAAAGCACTTCTTATTATAAGTGGCCTTCGGACAGTACCTAACAAATGAGATTTGAGTGTCTGAAAAATGACTTGGACTGAGATATGTCTCTTTACAGAACATACCGGTGCAGATCAGGAACAGTTTAGGGCTAGGATTATATTGAGCCATAGGTGTTAAACATTTATTCAGTTTTTATCTCCTTTACATGACAATCTGCATGTTGACACCTTACTAGAACTCTGGTCCAGTGACCAACCAGCTTTCTCCAGAAATTGCTGTCCTCTAGGACTTTAACTAGGAGATGAAACATTGACTATAGGAATGAGCAAAGTTTTGAAGATCTTAACCAACAGAGTTTAAACTTTAAACTGACTCAGATTCCAACCTTAAGAGTCTTAGTCCAATACAAACTACAGGCAATATAAATTTACTGTAAAGGGCTTGTAAACTAACTGCTGTTATATATTCATGCAGACATAGCATGTCCAATAAAGAAGGTGAGAACCTACAGAAATTTACTTTCATGTACAGCACAGTTATAGATGGTTCCTACATTTGTAAAAGGGAAGTGTTTCTGTTGTGTTGGTCAGTGTACCACGATCTATGTAAGATGGATGTCAAATGATTCCTTGCATCCGAAAAAAAATTCAGAAAAATAAATCAGGGGGGTCCTATTTGTGTAGCCAAATTCAATAACGGTGTGACCAGGTGACAATAAATAAATGGACTAGTACCGATTACGAACCAACATATGTATTAGTATTAGATGTTAATCTACTCATCATGTTGTTTTCTGTTGTCTACAAGTCACTTTGTTCTGTTTCACTCCTAATGTTATTATCCAATATCCATAATGTATGATTATTTCTTACATCTTATTATAATAGTTGCAGAATTTATTCATGTTGTATATTGAAGACTTGGCACATCTAAGAAGTCTGATAATACCGTATATTGAAATATATTGTATTACTTGCGATATATTGAAATATATGTCCTGTTGTCTATTGAAATATCATACCGTACCAAAGTTTCGAGATTCGCTCGATAAAGTACGGTACTATATACCGAGCAGTATATTGCTCGGTATACCGTATATTGAAATATATTGTATTACTTGCGATATATTGAAATATATGTCCTGTTGTCTATTGAAATATCATACCGTACCAAAGTTTCGAGATTCGCTCGATAAAGTACGGTACTATATACCGAGCAGTATATTGCTCGGTATACCGAGCAGTACATACATACATACATACATATACACACATATATATATATACACACACATATATATATATATATAAAGTAAAAAAAATTGGCGACGTCACTTCTCTTCTCCCCAAGTGGGGCGACATCGCCGATATATATATATATATATATATATATATATAATATTGCCTGGTAGCGGGCAATCCGTGTACCGGTCTATTGGCAGACCGGTACGAGCGATATTATTCGAAATTGAAGATCTTGCTACTTCTCATGTAGACACCTACCGGACAGGAGTCTGATCACAACCTCACTGCACACCACCACATCTCAGGTAAGTCTTTCTCCTCTTCCTCCTCCTCCTCTGCCACTTCATAACACCGGTACTTACCGATGTACTATAGGTCAATACACCAGTACGTACCAACCCGATGAATCTTTGAGTTGACTTCGGTACCTGATTTGGCAAACCCTATTTGAGATTATGGTTTGCAAAATACTCTTATATGAATCCATTTGTATAATTTTGAAAATGTGCTAAGGTTGGAAAGGTTAGTTAACTATGGCAACAAGAAACTATTGATTCCATGACAACTTCACTACAAGACAAGAGAGTTTGTTCACCTTATCAGTTTGTACCGATGTACCGACCAACTGTCGGTATGATATATACCAACGTACCGACACATGGTATGGTGGGACATATTGACAGACCGGCATATACCGCTCATGTTGATCTCTTATCGGATCAGTATATACCGCTTATACCAAGCAGAATGCTACGATACGATGAACCTTAAAGAGACATTTTATTGTGATCCTAAGGATAATCAATTAAGCATACTGCAAATTGAATCACAATCTGATCCTCAAATACAGCAAAAAGAAAAAATAATCTCATCATAAATCAAGGTTGTTAAAATGTAAAGATGGATTGCCAAGTATATAAAATTATTTTCTCAAACACACACGTGCATGTGCCTGTCAATATGATACATTTCATTAATATTTACCTTAAAAAACAAAAGAACTTTCATGTGATTTTAATACAAAATGCTTAATCACCGCATCAAAGGCAACAAAACCAAATTAAGCATAATCTGTTTTTTAAAGTTTAAACTATTTTAAATTATGATTTTGAAAATCAAGGTTTTAAGTTTAGGACCAATGATGGTCTTGGTGATCTATGAGACCAATATGGTACCAATGTACCGAATGCTATACTGACCCGTACATCCCAGCACCATCCAAAGGAAGCAATAAGCAATATTACTGACAGGTATAAGACCAAATGGTCCGGTACTGGTCCTTTGTTGGGCCTATAAATTCCAGTCAATCTGCATCAGAATAACTGGTATATGAAACCTTGTCGAAAGAATCCTTTTGAAGTTTACTAATAGTGCTAGCGAGCAGAAATCCTGCAATGCCAGCAGTCGTCGGTATTGTTCCCGCAAAAGTTCGCTCTTTGAATAAATTAGCATACTCTTTCAGCTGCCAGAGCACTAAAAGCCACATATATACAATACAAAATTTTCATAAAACTAAAAGAGGACCAGTCTTTTTCAAACATAGAATGAAAAGTTTACCTTCATAGCATATATTTTCACCTTCACGGTCACAATCCAACCATAGTACCAAGTAGGTACAACCTTGAGCTTCATGGTACAGATGCCTACGAATATGTGCCTAAAAAAGGAGTCCAATCACCAATTTTGAATACACATGATGTATGCTTATGTTAATACATCAATGACAAACATGAACTACCAAAGGAAACATACTTATAGGATTAGACAAGCAAAATCTGGGACGTCATAAGCATGATTGTGCAACTAGACCCAGATGCATACAATACTGTGGAAAGTATTGACAATGGCAATATGATGTCAACAGCAGAATGATTTCTCTATCCAATATCAAACTGCATATTCAGCAGTTATTAAGCCTTAAGACACCGGAAAAGCTAAAAAGACTGAATTGGCATAATGTGTTTGTTTCTTTTCCATATGTTAAACACAAAAATAACATGCTCTTCCTTCTTCAGTGGACATTAGTGATTGTAAGACTTTTCTAAAAGCCTTTGACTTAATTTTTCAACAATCAATTTGCAGAAATAACCAAATAAGCAAGAAAAAAGTGCTTGAATTCTAAATAGAAATAACTGTTCAAAGCTGTCTTTTTTTAAGTGAAATTTTATTCATCAAAAAAGCTTAGGTGTCTACATCCTAGAAACTAAAAGTTCAATTTTCTATTACTGATTGCAAGCATAAAGGAAGACGATGAAAAGTAACATCTACCATTAGAATTGAATGCATATATTCAGAACTAAAAGAATAAACATATGATGAAGAAAAAGAATATCAAAAAAATTCATATAATTAAACTTTAGTGGGGTACAAAGAAACAATACCTTTGGGTTGGATTCTGACTTCAAAACTGGAGCATGAAAAAGATCCATTGGATCAGTCACCTCCCAGTTCTGATATGAAGATGGAAAGTCTAAGCTGCAAATCATGCACAGAGCACATAAATTAATATAATCTTTGATGATTTTTAGTTAAACTTCAAAAGGCACCTAGCAGTTAGTAATTTCTTATTTTCTTTATACTACGATATTTATGTGAATATAATCTTTAAATAAACAAAATGGCATATACCTTTACTAAAGCAGACATTACCAAAAGGTGAGTCTTGGCACCATAGTAAGACTGCTCCTCTATAAACTTAATGTCAAGGTTTGAGTCACAGATATAGTCTCTATGCTTGCCAAAGTAATGTTGCCTACAATAGCCCTTTTCAGATGCCACACTAGACTACCCATTTTATACCATCTAGCAACAATTGCTTTTCCACCATATTAATCCAATTATCTTATTTTGAAATGACCAGTATACCCCTTTCAAATATACAATTATAAGAAAAAACTACATCAACATATTCTCATTTATTCTTCCATCCTTTTGACTACCATTATTTATCATCAGAAATCCCCTTTGTCTTTTCCACCTTCCCTTAAGTCTCCTCCTTTTACTCTTTCCACTACCTCCTTTTGACATCAATTTTTATCTCCTTAACTAAATCTTCCTCTTAATTATCTCTACTACTTCGCCACACCTCTCATGACCTTCACTAATAGTCATGCTTCCTACGCATAATTTTTACTTATCACCTCCAACACCAAGAAAAATCCACACTTTCTGGATATAATTTTCCACCAACCCTTTGATTATCTAATCTCCTTATCTTAAACAATTATTGGTCACTACCAATAACATCCATTTTCTCACATTCTACTATCTTCATCCGATTCTCAGTGTTTTTACCCAACTCCTATTCCCCACCCTCCACCCCCCACTCTTCTTCCCACCCCTCCCTTAAACCTTCACTTCTACAATTTTGAAGTTATAGGAAAAGAGAAAATTTTGCTTTAGTGTTTTACAGGAAAAATATTTATAAAATATTTATGTCCTTAACCAAACCCAACAAAGATGAACCATGCCATCATCAATATGCATAAGCTCACAATAGGACAACTCAAGGGGTAAGTTCAAAGGCATACATTAACGATAAGAAATACAGATTCTTGCTCAAAGGATAAAGGACAAAAACCTTCTGCAATTACAACCATAGGTACCTCAGGAGTTAATTGTGAAGGTCAAGCTAGATGCTTCATAAGTCAACCCAAATAGAAAAGGAATACTAGTAGACAAGTAAATGATTCACTCCAACTGACTAACCAACATCAATCACATGGAAAATTCACCAAGTATCATAACATGTAACAAGAGAACATAAATGTTAAGAGTGTCAGACAATATACAGATAAAGAGCAAAAGACAAATAATACATATAGTCACCAAATACGCATCAAGTTGCAATGCCATGTGAACTTATTGACACTAGAAATGCCAGCATGAAAAGAATACAAAATAATAATAATAATAAGACGATAAGGATGATGTCGCAGAAGTATTGATAAAATTTGAGGAAAAGGGACGGTAACCTAAAGACGTGTCCAATAACAGATGTCACTTTGTAGCGTACATGATAGCCACGAAACTGTCCGTCAAACTCATGAACATCAGTACTACCCCTTCTTGTAGACATCTGCAGCATGAAACACAAATTTCTAGTGAATCCATAGCAACATCAACCCGTAGCGAATCCGCAGCAGAATCAGAGCAAATCATTGAATGATTATACGTAAACTACCAGAATCAAATTCACAGGCAAATATTCAGACCTAAACGAGATTAGATCACAAATTTAGAATCCAAACGAAAGCAATGACTCACCCGGCCACCAGAAAGAGCAGTGGCGATGGAGAGAGAGATGCTGGGCTTCTCCGCTACCTGCGACAAAGCAGGGTGAGGTTAGGCATGGAGATCGGAGATCGGAGATCGATGTGGAACGGGATATTCTCAAGGTGAAATGATAACCATTAGGACTTTGGTCGCCATCTCGAGACGACGGAGAGCGTGGACGAACTGAATCAAAACATACGGGGATTTAGAAGATCGAGAAGGGTTTCGACTTCGTAGGCAAGCGTTGGATGAGTAGTAATAGACATCGAGAACCGGTCCATACTGCGAACCGGCCCGACTTTAATCAGGTCAAGGTTGGGAGAAAGGTGACCTACATACGAGCCGGTCCATATCGCGAACCGAACCGACTTCACTAAATTACATCACAAACCGGTCCATGTCTCGGACCGGATCGACTTTAATCAGCCCAAAGCTGGGTGAGAGGGAAATTACATAAGTAACATTGACTTTAGAAACCATCAATAACTTCCTAAATTTTAATTAATAATTAACCAAATAATTTCATTAGCAAAACTAATAATACAAATATATAATAAATATTCAAATATCATAATTACTCAACAAGACTTAAAATATTAGTATGAGCTAAGATATGTGGTAGTATTGCCAACTAATTTAGCTATTAGAAATTTTGACAAATTATAATCAAACAAATCAATGACTTATATATGTAAAAAAAATCTCAATATCATTATAAAAAAATTAAGAAAAATATTTATTATATTAAATGGCATATTATGAAGCTCTAAGACATATTATTTGTGTGATAATACACTAACCAATCGAATGTCTCAATATATATATTTCTTTTATTAGATTTGGCCATCCAAGATTTACTTTAACAAAGTTTATGTAAATTGGCAAATAAGGTTTTGCTTTGGAAATGGGTGGGTTTATCTCAAATATATAGACCAATTTAAATATCAATTGATATTTAAAAAGATAGTAAAAAATTAAATTTAAAAATATGATCAATATACGCTCAATAGTTGAAAAACGTTTATCTCGACCTATAAAAAAATCCATGCATCCAAATAAATAAATATATATATATATCAAAATTTCCATGGTGGAGTAACTGAAGAAACTATTTTCTTTGGCATGATTGCATGACAAAATTTCTTCAGTGTAGTAAGAGTGCGAAAGTTATAATCATAATTTCTCAACTTATCAACATTTTCATAAAATCATCATTTTTCAACTTGACACTAATATGATAAAAATGAAAAATATTATATAAATCATCCTTGATTCAAAATAATTATTGATGATAAATAATTAAGAACATTCAACTATAAATATCAAGTTCTTTTCTTTCTTATTTATGTACACTCACTACTTATCAGTGATTTAGGCATCAGAGAGATCAAGTCTAAATACTTGATCTTTTACTATATGTACATAAAAAAGTACAAAAATCATTAAGATTTTGCAAGCTTCACTTTAGCTTCGCATTAGAATATCGGATATCAAGAGCTTCATCTCGATACTTTTAATACGACTTTTAGTGGTTTCTTGAGTCAGAGCAACATAGTGGGCTTAGATTCGAGAAGTCATCCCAACATTATACTGAACGGTCAAATCTTCTTTTACCATAAGAATCCATAAAAAGAAAGTTTATGCATGAGTTTTTCCTTTCCTTTTTGTGCATCAACATAAAAAAAATTATAAACTATTATCTTTTGCATAACAAATAATAAGAAATTATATAAATCATATCAGAGTCATTCGCAAGTTGAAACAATATTGACGAATTAAAATTAAACTACTCAAATGATAGAAAATAGTCAAGAGTCAAGAGGTACATTATAACTAGAGCAGAAGATTAAAAAATCAACAAATGTGGGGAGATGTAATATTCACAATAGCTTCAATAAAGACGTCGAAAAAATAAATGAGGAAGAATGTCATGGATATTTTAATCTTTCAATTTTATTCATGCTTTACATAATATATAGAAATCTTACATTTTGCTTAATAGCTTGATTTTGGTTGGCTCTATGATTATTTTGATCAACTCTTATGGCCATTTGATTCCTATAAACATAGGTTTTATGTAATTATCATGTCAAGACAAAAAATGTATAAAATTAAGCCAACTAAGTAGTCATTTTGAATATTTTCTAACTGACAGAGGAACCTTTATTGTAGTGTCTAGAGCTAATTCATTATTTTGTTCCGTAATAGTGTTATGTGAACACTTATGAAAACTCTTGGTTATAGTGAACCACCTCAAGCTCTTTGTCGTGCAATTGTTCAGAGTTTATAAAGTCTATGTTTATAATTTACACTACTTATCAAATATTCATTGAAATGTTTACTTATGGAATTGTGATTTAAACACTTTATCTAGCTTATATTCTTTTTGTAGATCTTTAAAAGATTTCAGGAAGACCGACCCTTTATAGACCGATATGTAAAGGTATCACATAAACTAGTTATAACCAACTAAGTCGATGACAACACATTATAATATATATATATATATACTTTCATGTCATAACATATATCGACATTCTCACATATACATGTACTTTCAAATCTCACGTTATAATATATCAATATACTTTCACACCATATATCATAATATGTTATAACATGCAAATGAACTCTCACATCTCACATTGTATATAAATATATTCATGCAACATGCACATCTCACATTATATATAAATATATTCATGCATTTCCATATCGAATGTTATAACATGTACATACACTATTGAATGAATTATAAGTAAACATGTTCATTTACTTCCACGTAATATATATATATATATATATATGCCATATATTTTCATTGTAATTCATGAATGTTTCTTTTAATAAGAAGCATACATTAATGTCATATTTATAGCTAATTAATGACATTCATCTTATTTAAAATATACTGTTAAAAATATATTTTACTTCACATGCTATATATGATAATTATTTTATAGTAAATTAAACTTATATTTACATACTTCATAAAATTCATCTTACTCAAAATATGCTTTCAAAGATGACATGCTTGAATATAAATCTATCCATCAATCTTATGTATCTAATATTTTTAGTATAACACATATATTTGATTTATATTTTTATTTAATTATCTATTACTCTATCTATGCATAATAACTTATTATTTGTTTAGAACTCAAACTCACCTTAGATATGATGGAACTTGAGAATCAAACCAAAATCTTTTTCAATCATCATTTGAATGTTTATTGATATGATTTAACCTCGTACTCAAGTCTACTAGTATATTCAGATTTACTAAGTCGAAACACCGTACATTTTTATTGTAAAATATACTTAAAATAAGTATCAATGCTTATATATATTTCAAATAGTCCTACATAATTTTTTTAAAAGCTTATATTTCAACTTTAAAAAATGATAACATTAATGTGTCATATATTATATTTCTAGAATATTGATATCAAGATATATATATCTTTAAATGGTTATAACATATACAAATTATTTTAGATAAAAAAGGGGAGTGCTGATAGAAAATTCTGAAAATTAAGACACTTCCCTTGAAAAATCTAAAAAGTGAGATTTTTTTTTCGAGAATTCACCATATTTTAGAACATACTAATAGCAAAATTAACAATATTTAACTTGAGCTAATAAATGGATATACATGTAACATTAAACTATTTGAAGGGTTGTATACTATATTTAAATTGGGAAGAGAAAATGACCTATTTATGGACTTTGAAGGGATATACGTAAAAGCCCCATTTGCGTGTATGTGAATACTAAGCGTCTATACGTCGAGCGTATGTGTACGGTATGTGTGGTATTACATTATATTATATATCGAGTCTAATCCTTCCGCTCTCTTTATTTAAAGAGACTCGTCGCCCTCCGCCCGTCGTTCGCGTTCTCCTTTCTCCCCCTTCTTCCTCACTACGTCCCGCCGCACGCCCCCCGACACGTGATCTCCTCCTCCGCCTCTCCGGGGAAAAAGAAACCCCTGAACCTCGATTGACACGGGCTAAACCCTAGACGGCGGCCTCCGCAGCGGCAGCGTACCACCCCTTGGTGCCGTCGCCAGAACCGCTCGCTCTAGGGTTTGGCTTGTCCCCGATGGCCCCCGAGGACGGGTTGCCGGAGGCGGAAGACGGTTTCAGGGCTCCAGCGCAGGTGGCGGTGCCCATGAGTGCCCCGCCCGAGTCTGCCGTTGGGGTTTCCAGAGATTCTCTCCGAGTTCTCGAGTAAGATTGTCTGCAGCTTTCTTGTTCCTGTCCTTGTTCAACTTGTGGTCTGTAATAAATGGTATTGTTTATCGCTGGTTGGAACTATATCGGTGAAATAATTTCAAGAATTGTGGTTCGAAACCCTTTTTCATGTTGGAAATTTTGATTCTTATGTATTAGGTTTTTGATGTTGGTTTTCGTTTTCAGCTGCTGAACCCATGACAATTTAAATTTGCCCTAATATAACGTTGAAAACTTCCAATTAAATTTAATTATTGGTTTATATAATCTTTTTCTTATGTGACTCGAGATGACACCTCTAGGCTTTGGCAGTAAGCGGATGTCACTTTTACTTGATTTAGTTGTGATTCTATACTTGGTCCTTGAACAGGATATCGCATAAGGCTTTTGACAAGCCTTATTATGTTATAATAGTCTATATTTTGATTGAGACGTATTCAGTTTTGGCAAGTGTTTATATATGTCCAAAGTAATGTCAAAAGATATACAGTTACTTTTAAGGGTCATCCATGATGTCGAGGTAAGGTTGCCCCTTGCAACAAGTTTTTCAAGGGTTGAAGTTATGGGAATAGCTTTTGCAATGGGCTGCCGTATGCTCAGATATATTCAAACCTTAATCTAACTTAACAAAGCCATTGTGCCATGCATTTTATGAAGTCAGAGTATTATTTCCTTTGTTTCTCATATTGGCTTAGACCCTGGAATTAATTTTGCAAGGTTGTACCATGTACAGGATTTTTTTTTCATAATATCTAGGAGGCCAAATAGTTGTTTTGTTTTTTTTGTATTGAAACCATCGCTAATGGAGAAAATCATCGTGGTTCCTTTGGCATGTAAAGTAAAGGCATCAAAATTCCTGCCAATCAGTGTATGCTCTGTGCAGCAAGAAAATATTTGTCTAATAACTACTTTAATGTAACTTGTTTCCTTCCATTTGCCTGGATGTTTCTAATGAGTACCAATTTACTCTCTGAAATCTTATGCTATATTTTTCTTTGTGTCATGAGGCCTTATAAGATTGGCTGCATTTGGCAGGTTGTTGAAGGATCTTGGTTCTGAGGTGTCAGAAGAATTGCTTGTGTTGATGCCAAACTTGTTGTCAGCTTTAAGACACCAAGATCCATTTGTTGTTAAGCAGTCGATTGCTAATGGGACAGCTTTATTTGGTGCTGTTTTAGAAGAAATTGCACTCCAGGTGCTATTTGTAGAACAATCATATTATTACCAGATTATTTTATCAAATGGGTCATGTAAAATTTGAATTATCTTTGATGTTGCCACGATAAAATTGATTGTTAGTAGTTGTTCAATGGTTCTTCTCTGATTTACCTCATCCATCCAAAATGTGCTTGTTATGATCAAATGAGGATATTTTGTCTCGGAACTTTTCTGGTTTTTAAAGAGCAAGGATAGTAATCAAGTTGAATGCTGACAATTTTGCACTTAAAAATCAGAGGGCTTATGCTGAACATATTTATCGAAACATTTCTAGTTAGAAAGTTTTCTGTATGCATCCTATGCCCTAATAGTTGAGGAGCTACCATAAAACCAAAACTTATCTTGTTAATCATATAAAATTTTGGTTTTCTCTCCCATTTCATGCTTTTAATTGGTGAAAAGTCACAGATCATCACCCAGAAAATAAAAAACGAAAAGAACATCGATGCAAGTTAAACAATTTACAAGAAAGCTACTACTTGCAGAATGATGCTATGCATGTGACTTCAATGTGATAATCTTAATAATACAATTTGATTTTTCTTTGATCTTCCAATCATTTTAGGCTGTGAACAGACTATATGTTGCTGCACTGCTAAATGATGGGCCAACGCTTGTTTATGCCTTCAAAAATCAAACAGACTCTTCAGCTTATCATGCTGGGTCCTGTTCATGCTTTTGCTCATCGCAATCTTTTAATAAAACATAACAAGACAACAATAAAAAGAACAAGAAATCCAGCTAGTCCATCGAGTTACAGAAATGGAAAGCAAGTTACCCAATCATTGGTATATCTCACTAGTTTATGAAGCTTTATGGTCAGAATGTTATTGCTTTAGTTATTGTGCTTGTTCCAACTTAGTGCCACTATTTCCCATTGTCTTTTCATGTCAGCACCATGACTGCAGTTACTTGCATGCATCAGAAGTTTGTTAAAAATAAACAGTGAGCAGGAGGGAGAGTGATCCTAATTACTACATCATTGTCTCATACTTGATGATAAGTTGAATGTGCCTGCAGTTCAGAAATTAGTGGCTTGCAGTTACTTGACTCTCATGACCTTGATATCAAGTTTTGCATTTGGCTGAAACTCTGAAACACAAATTGTTAAGATTTTACATTCCTAAATATCTAAAATTAGAACTATTCAATCCCAGAGATATAGTTTCAGGCAAGTTGTAGAAAATACTTCTTATACTTGTACTACCTTTGGTTTCTCTTCTCTGTGTTCGTTGAATGTTTAAGTATTTTTGTTATAGCTAAGCCTCAATTTTGCAAGATCGAAGAACGATTTAAAGTGGTATGGTACTGATTAGCACTTTACAAAGGCTTTATGTAGATTTGATTCTAATTAAACCCTTCTCTTCTTGAGTCAGGCATACAGACATAGCACAGTTAAATTATATATACGAATGCAGTTTCTCACTTTTCTGACAGTTGGGATTATTTCTCTGTAAAATTTTTTGAGGTTATTTTTATTTTAGAAGAACCAAACAATAACCAAAGAACCAATCTGGGATTTTCCTTGACTAGTTCTATTGCTGTTCTATTTTGTCCTTATACAACAACAACAACAACAAAGCCGCAAGTCTTAATTATTTGGGGTCAACTATTTTTGTGTTTATACTTTAAAGTTTTATTTATTTATGTTTCATTTTCTAATACCATGAATGCTGGGCCAGAAATTGCAGAAAAAAATGAAAAGCCGAGCTTTTAGAATTTCCAAAAGATTATCAGTTTTCCTAACTTCAGCACAAACTGCATGGTTCTAGCTCTTTGGTAGGGCCACATCAACGTCCCCTTTCATGCTAATAAAAGGCAATCTTATAAAAATGTTATCAATAATTGTCTTTTTTAAGTTCACAGCCATGATAAGCTGTTCAACTGTTTGAATTCAGCTTCATGAATATTTATTTTTCCGTTGAAGGCGATACTTTTTGAAGCCCTTACTAATTTACAGCATGTTACCATAAGATGGTAGCCTTTCAGACTTCATCTTTGACTTTTCTCCTTATTGTTGAAAAGCATTGTCCAATATCTATGGAGCAACTTGCTCTTGCTATCCTGTTCGTTCTAGATGAGGTTTACCAAGGAATTTTTATTTTGCAGAAACCTGATAATTCTGACATGAAAAGTTGTTTCAATTTGTGAAAAAAAATTTATTAACCTGCGGGGAATGCACAAATGTAGGGGATAACTTATAATTAACCATAATATTTCTTTTTTTATCAGATATCTTTGTTTATTATTTTGGAATAGTTCATTAACAACACAAGTTAGATTAATGAATGATAGTTTATGTAACAAGGCACTCAAATAAACTAATATACTGTTCCTGTTAGAGCTCAATGGCTAGAAATGATCTAATCAAGCAGAAACAGTTGGTGTAGTTGTTGCCATGGATACCCGACAAGAATAATATGAGACACAAAACATGACAGTGGAATACTGGCACCAAAGTTTTAAGCTTTTGCAGAAACTGATCTTTTTAGCCTATTTCATTCAAATTTTGTCAATAATTCTGCAGAAACTGAAGTTCCAGCAATGTTGGACCAATTGTAGGTTAATTTTGTGTTGTGTACTGGAATCAAATAGTTTCTATTGGAATTAATCATTTTAAGGTTTCAATTCCACTTTAAAGGTCTTGTCTTTGGTGTTTTTGAGTTGATTTTGTTTATAGGATATATTCATTACAATACATGTTTATTATCTCTTTAGGCATATATGAGATAGAAAAGGTGTTAAATATAAGGAATGGACAAGACTAATTATTCTATCGATGCCTAGTCCTTAAAAGTTTCAAAATTTTGAACTTAATCAAATTCTTTGATGGAGTATTATGAACAATTTACTATCATGTCAGAATAAATTTTATCAATATAATTCTCTCTTGTACCAAAAGTTTGCATTTCTATTTTTTTAATTTCTGAAACCTTTATATGAAGAAAAACTTGTTTTGGAGATAATTTTTAGACGACTCCATAAAAGAATGCCAACTACTGTAACTTCTTGACATTGATATTCACATTTTCCATGTTTTTGGTCTAAAGCCAGTGAGCTGATGGATATTGTTATTCTAGAAGCATACTTGTATTCTTTAGAGTGTTGTGTATATGTCTGAAGTTTTTCACTTTTTCATGACTTTTTTGGTTGCAATTGTTGAATTTTTGATTGGAGACTACTGAAGCCCTTAAAAGTTAAATCTCAATGGGCTGGGCTAAACTGATAATTGAAAAAGATACATCAAATGATTGGAAAAGTACTCTAATTATACCGTGTCAATTGGAGGGCATATCATACTATGTAGTATACATATGCATCTCCATGCATCTGATATGGCCTGGGGGAAGCCTTGACAATGTATGGCACATGCTGCTCCAGCACATAATAACAACATATGACTACGTATGTTGCTGGCCTATGACCAGCTTGAGCTGAACAAATATTTTTTCAGTCCTTGCATATTATGGAAAAGAATTGAAAACTCTCAGAATTCTATTTTGTCATGGTTTTCATGTGACTCTCTATAGTTGTATGTTCAAAAATATCAAATCAGGAAAGTTGAGTACTATTGCATAGAAACGATGCTTGTTCATGCCCGAATATATTGATAAAATAATGTATCAGTACTTGCTGATACCTTGTGATCCCATTATTATGAATGCAACATCATGCTATTCACCTTAAATTTCGTACTGATGGATACATTTATTCTTTTAATGATAGTTGTAGCCACCTTTTTCTTGTGCATCCTGTAGTAACTATGTCTTTTTATTTCAATGAAGGCCCTTCATATCAACTTTAGGAACAATATTTGACATCATTTCATATCTTTTATGATGGAAACTGTTATTTTATCTCCCTATATTTCTGAAGACTTATTGATTTACCTATGATATTTTCTGGGGTCTGCCATTGCTAGCATTCACCTCCTTTTTTCTGCTTTATTGCAACTTGAGATAATTCATGTAGTTTATTAATTTGTTTATTCCCAAGGCTTTTTTAACATTAACATTGCATTTCTACATCGCAGCTCCATGGTTCTAGTAAAATTGAGCATTGGCTTGAAGAAATGTGGTCTTGGATGGTTCAGTTCAAGGGGGCAGTCTGTGGGGTTCTGATGGAGGTAGGGTTTGCTTTGTGAAGCCCTGCAGGATTTTTATGAACTATCAACAGACTTGTACGTTTGACCAATTTTTTCCCTCATAATTAACAACTTAACTAGTAAAAGTTAGATGTAGTTATTTACTTATTTACTAACATCCTGGCATTTAAAGCTAGCTGCCTTTAATTGAACTTAATTCATTCTACTCTACATCAAGAATATCATGTAGCATTTGATAACACTGGCTAATACTCTAGAAAATACAGCTTTTAGGGATTGATACTCATAAAGTTCCTATTTATCTTGTCAAGCTAACCCCCACCACTGTGTAATAGTAAAATGTGTCCTTGCGA
This sequence comes from Musa acuminata AAA Group, assembly GCF_036884655.1. NCBI lineage: Eukaryota > Viridiplantae > Streptophyta > Magnoliopsida > Zingiberales > Musaceae > Musa > Musa acuminata. The sequence goes on along the minus strand of NC_088334.1, from coordinate 51,022,103 downwards.
TATCTTCTCTCTTCTGCTTGTGACACTACAATCTTGTGAATTATGTTGATTGATATTTCTTGGTTTTTTCCCCCTTCTTTTTTGTTGTAGCCTGGATCAATTGGAATCAAGGTGCTTGCTGTAAAATTTATTGAAACCTGTATATTGTATTTCTTGCCTGATGAGAAGGATGGTGGAGTACTATTTACTGAAGGTACCAGTCTCTTGCTCTTAGGATCCCACATATAGATTATTATCATTTGTAACGATTAGTGAAGATATGCTTTCTGGAAAACTCGTGTGCAAATATGTTATTGTTTGGAACTAATTAAATATTCTGTTGCATTGTTATTAACAGGAAAAGGAAGGAGATTTAATGTCTTACATTTGATCAGAGGTAATTCAATTCTCAATCCAGCTATGCTGGAAATTGAAGCAGACAGAACACTTGACCTTCTTCTGGATCTTCTGCACTTGGCTAATAATCTCCGTGGTTCTTTGGTCATTGCTGTCATTAACAGGTAGGGATTTATATCATTATTATATGTGAACTATCATATGATCACCCAGTTCTAATGTCAAGAATAAGTCTCTCTTCCCATGCAAAAACAGTAGTTTGCAATTGGTTTGTGGCATTTGTATTTTCGAATTTCGAGTATCAATGCATATCAACCATTTGCTGTTTTGTGCATTTGTCAACCTCTTTTATGTGTTCTGATATAAATGTGTGCATGCACATAAGCACATTAACTGAGTTTGGATGGGAGTACCTGGTCCGCAGGTGAACTACAAAAATAGCTAGTAGCAAGATGATGCTATATTTGAGACAGATGTAAAATAATAGAACATAACATGAGACTGAAACTGAGCTAAATGCTGGAAGCCTGGAAGCTTTAATTAATGTGTTCATGACCTGCATTTATATTTTTCTGTAGTAGATATTATAGAGTAATATTTCATGGGTAGTGAAAATTCCATGGGATTGAATTATGTTCTTCGTTAATGTTTTTTGCATTTGAGTAAAATAGAAGTGATGCTATTTGACCTGGAAATTGTGTGATGCTATTTGTGAAGTCAAGAATATGATGATGCAGTCTTTTCTCTTTGTTTTGAGCAAGATTTGCATATACAAACATTTGAGTAAAATAGAAGTGATGCTATTTGAGCTGGAAATTGTGTGATGCTATTTGTGAAGTCAAGAATATGATGATGCAGTATTTTCTCTTTGTTTTGAGTAAGATTTGCATATACAAATAAGTTCTTTTATATGCTTTATGAAATGTTATTAAGGAAGCAACTGGTTGATTTTGTTCTACTAACCAGCAAGGATGAAAGGGTTTTTCATGACATACCACACTGGTGGAAATTGGATTCAATGCATGGGGTGCACCTGAGTCTGACCAATGCTTGTCATTTCCTGTCAATGTAATATCATAAGTTTAAAATTTAAATTTTTTTAATCTCTCTGTCACCCTTCTGGCACATGCTGGTTTGATACACACATAAATACATATGCATGACACAGGTGTAAACCTGAAAATCACGGACAATTTGTTAAAATTTTTCCTTTGGCATGTGAATTGACATGTGGCAAAACAGTCTATGGTTGACATAGATTTCTGAGTTTGTGATACATGGTAAAATAATTTTCTTGAATCTATTGGAAATTTTCTTTTTTTATGGAAGATGGCTGAATTATATGTTTATGAGGAGTGGATGTCAATTTCTTGGCCAAGGAAAATTTAGGTCAAATAAGTTAATTGTTTAAAGCGCATGAGCATAGTTCGTCTTTAGGAATATTTAGTTTATTTGTTGGACTTGATTGTCTTTCAGTTTTTGTTGGAAGTCAAGCTCATTTTACTGTTGTTGATAAAATCTTGATTTGTAAGCTCAATTTACCCAAAATTGCCATCTTCTTGTTAGGTTTTCAAAGGTATTTTTCTGTGTCTTAGTTTTTCTTTTATTATAACAAATTTTCACTGGCACATTTGGATTAGACTGTTCGGGTTGTTTTAGGTGGCTTTGCATCAAGGTTTGCAAATATATGCTTGCTAACTGGATCTTGTACACTTAAGTTTTACTTTAACATTATTGTTCTGCTTTCCAGTCTTGCAAGCATTGCGAAGAACAGGCCTCTTAGGTACAAAGTTATTCTCTCTGCTCTGCTTGCCTTTGATCCTAATTTTGAAATTCAAAACGGTGGTCACGCTTCAAGCATCCGATATTGTCTGAGAACTGCATTTGTAGGATTTCTACGGTGTAATCATCCATCATTCACTGAGGTAAAAATTCTGTTCTACATCTTGATATGTTCATGAATGCTTGTGTCCTTGTAGTTAGTTGTACCATCCTTTTTATGCGTTTGTCACGCATATGGCAGGTACAAACTATTAATGGTCATGGGCTTCTCTGCATTCCTGTTGTTTATAAGTTGGAGTCGTATGAAATATTAGATAATTAATTGTGTGGAGTCATGTAAATAATTTGTTAGACACTAAAATGATTAAAATGTGAACCATTATAAGTGAGATATACATTTTAAAATGAAACCAATATTTGAGATCAATAACCCCATAACTTAATGAAATATTCCTTCTTTTTCATGGAGTGATGTGGGAACTGGGAAGTATGTCATAAGTTGTTGAATCTATGATTCTGTTGTTGCATTAATTGTTAACTTTTAGCTTTTTATTTATGACAATTAATTGGTCAAAGTTCCAAGTTTTTCATATTTCATGGATCCTTGTTTTATTCATTGTTAACTTCAGTTAATGTGGTTGGTCCCATGTCCATTTCATAGAATAGGTTCTATGTATGGCAGTTGGAAATATTGATTTCCTTGTTTCTGTAATTCTATCTTTGGTTTTATTAATGACAGAACAGTTATCTCTCGATTGGTTTCTTTTACATGTTCTCTTGCTATGTTTTAAGAGAAGTATTTTTACAAGTATACCTAATTTCAGACAAATATTCATAGTACCTAATTACTTAAGAGGTGTTGCAGTCCAGTGTACATGTACATGATTTAATAAAAGAATAAACATCTATATTTTTAAAATTGAAGAACTAGTCGAACTTAGACTATATGATGCTATTAACTGATGAGTTGGGAGGAGCAAGTATGTACACCAAGGGAGTTTCAAAGAACGGACTAGGATTCATTTAGACAAAACTGATAGTGGTGGACTGCGATGAGTATCTAACTAGTGTTACAGTGACGGTTGAACATGCTGATGTGGTTATAGATGAAGATAAAGGATAAATTCCTATTAGTTTTGGACTCTTTTGTATGGTTGTCTGGAAGAAGTCTGGAAGTACTTGGCTCAGTCGACTGATACCTTACTGACAATTTTATATTTTCTGAGATTACCAAGTAGATTAAGACTTGGATGATTGGGAGTGAATTGGGCTGTTTCAGTATAAGCCCATGATTATGTTTCTGTCATAATGAAGAGGAAGCTTGAAGTGGAAAAGTTATGCTTTTATAGGTAGAAGTAGAACAACTATTGAGAAGATGTTAAACCTGGCATCGATTAATTTGTAAAATCTTGTTATCTATAGTAGTTTTATTGTCTTTCTGTTTGTGTTTTTGTGACCTTACCTAGTCAAAAATGTTTTATTGATGACATCAATAACTGATGTATTGCATTTGTAGCTTCACTACAGAAAAGAAAAAAAATCTTTTAGTTGCTTTAGGTGTTTTTGGGTAGATTTCTCATGTGCATTGAGAAGCTTGACGATGTTATTTGTCATTTCTGTTGTTGTGTCTCTTACTAATCTTGATTGCCACATTGATAATTCTTAGAAATTCTGTACATCTGCCCCTTTATGGACTCTTAAGCTGTCCTGGATTTCTAGTTTAAATTTTTGTTGTCATAATTTGATCGTTTTCTTTAATATGTTCATTTTATTTATTTTAGTCAAGAGAAAAGATAATAAGGGCATTGCGAGCAATAAGCCCAGGTGAATCAATTGATCAAGTTCTTCGACAAGTGGAGAGAATGTCGAGAACTATGGACCGTGTATCCCATGATGTTCGAGTCAGTAAGGTATTGAATATAGTTTCTTCATCTTTAATTATCTACAGCACAACTCTAATGAAACTCAGAAAGTTGTATTCAAATTTTTTATGTGTGTCATCAGGGTGATCCACTATCCATTCAAGAGTCTGTATCTGGAGATGTGACTAGGAATAAGACTGTATTGCCACCTAGTGATGTTCTTTCTGAGGAGTTGCCTGCCAAGAGGATACGGTTTGATATGCCTTTTGAGACAGCACATTCTACTCAAATGGCATATGACATAGCAGATGATAATGATGATGATGGAAATGGTAATTATTCCTCAAGCATATCTCTCGTGGGTAGTGACTTGTCACCTGCTGAAAAGATGATTGCCATGATTGGTGCACTGCTGGCTGAAGGAGAAAGAGGTGCTGAATCGCTCGAGCTTCTTATATCAAATATTCACGCTGATCTTATGGCTGATATAGTTATAGAAACTATGAAACATCTTCCAAAGAACTTAGTGGTAGCATCTGTCCGGCATAATAATGGATCATCAAATGAAGAGACTTCCTTGCCCAGCATTTCGTCGCAGGTGTTATCAACTACTGCAACAGATCTTTCTGCACCGACTTCTTCAGTACCTTCTGAGCTGGCAACATCTTCAGTTGGTGCTAATGGATTCAGCGTAACACCTGATGTGTCTTCTTTCTCTAGTCTTTCTACCGAGTCCAAGCGGGACCCCAGGAGGGTATATACTAATCTTTGTTTCCGATATTTTTATTCTTTTTCTTTTGCCTTCCTTTGTAAGATTTAGAATTGGATAGTATTTAATGTACTTTATCTATAGGATCCTCGCCGCCTTGACCCCCGTCGATCAGTGGCATCTGGTAATTCACACTCTGTGTCCTTAAACTTGGAAAATAGCCATGATATGCAGCCTGTGCCATCTCAGTTATCCAGTAAACCAGTTGCTATTTCAGAAGCCATCAAAATTGAACATTCTTCTTCGTTGTTGGCTTCTAAACTTGATGTAGAGCCCTCTGATGAGCCAGTTGGTCAGAATCAGATGATTGAGAAATTGCAAACAACAGAAACTTCGGAAGTTCAGGATAATGTTATGATAGTGGATCGATCTTTGGATGATACACCACCCAACTTGGAGATTTCTCCTGTAGAATCTATTGAAGAACAACTGGCAGCATCTACACCATCAGATGCTACTGCCAATGAAGGTGTTGTTCATAACCTTTCAGAATGTGACGAGTTTTCTTCACCTGATGTTAAATCATTGACCCCTGAGGATAATAGTCATGATTTGACCACACATCCACCTCTTGTTGAATTAATGGATGAGCAGAAAAGTGAACTGCACAGGTTAGCAGTTACACGGATTGTTGAAGATTACAAGCATCTCCAAGTTACAGGATGTGGTCAAGCATGCCTTCCTTTGCTAGCACGTTTGGTTGCACAGGTAATAATTATCCATGTTGGGCCATTTATATAGACTTCTACACATATCGGTGTGTGTATATGAAATTGTAGTTTTAATTGTTTGTGGTGTACAAAAGTATGTTTAATCGTTAGATATTCTTTTTATTTCATATCTAGAGTGTGCAATCTGAAAATGTATTTCTTGTTTCTATGTTACCACTTGTTGTAATGGATAGACACTCTGATGGCAAGATGTTCTTGTTCTGTCAAAAAAATGAATGCTTCATATATAATACTTTTAATCAAGGTTCACCTTACTAGTGCATATCGGTGTATTGATTGGCCGGTGTTATGGTATGTACTGCTATGTACTGACGTATCATGTTTTGGTACGGTAGGATGTACTGATCACACAAAAAAAGGGTCAAAAATAGCTCCAAAAATTCCAAAAAATTAGAAAAATAGATTAGAGTTTTTAAGTTGGAATTAAATATAAATCTAGTATAATTTTAGCAAAAATAATCTAAATTAGGAAAGAATAGTGGCACATATCCTTTTCGAGCTTTGAGGAGTAGCACTGTAGTATATTTTAGATCGTCCTTCCGTTGATATTGAATTATCTACAAAGAAATGATTTAAATTGTTAGATTATTTATTAAACAACTTAAACTTTAAGATATAACTGAATTAAGTAATTGATCGATGGATATACCTGATTCTACCACCAAAAAGAATGACGGGACTCACAGGCAGTAGATCGAGGTCTTTGATCCTGTGTATCTATATATCAATTTGATATGTTTGTTGGGCATAATTCAGAAATTGATCCCACGACATAATATACTGATACATCGTATGCCATTGGTGCATCAATGTGGTGATAGTTGTAGTCTGATCGTCATGAACCACATGTGCCTGAGACAACTTCTGAGGTGAGTACAATTGTGGCATATATTGGTGCTGAGCATGAAGAATATCAAAACTTCTACTTTCGCCAGTAATCAGTTGCTCCATATCATAACATCAATCATCGTACGACTACTCAGAGAAGAATGACCAACTATCACATCGAGCTCTATGATATGATTCTTAGGTGGCATGCATAAAATATTACTCCTCTATCCATGCACCATCCTCAAACTGTGTAGATGAGACGATTGACTCCTCGGTGTCGTCGCCATTGTCGATCGAGATTGTCGTGCACGTTGCTGCTATATATTCGGACCAACTGGATTACTGAATGCGATTGAGAAATTATCTACATACATTTGATTAAAGAGTTCTTCCTTTAACTTAGGTGTTAATTTTCTCTAATTAGCCTTCCAAGCTTGATTTAATCCGCAAATCATAGTTTTGTGGAGTTCAAGAGAGTGCAAATAAGAGAATGAGAGAAATATGAGTGAGAAAGTGATTGTGAGAGTAGATAAGTTAGAGAGACTGAAAGGAAAGAGAATGAGAGGGTAGAAAGGTTTTAAAAACCCTTAGATTTGGTTCAAACGATCAATGGACCATTTGAATTCAACAAATCCTAGCCATTGATCAGTATCGGTCGAAATCTGATCGTTATCGACCGGTATAGGTCAGATTTTGACCCGTATCGAGTGATATGGGGTCCCCTGTTATGGATCACCTGGTATAGGGCAGTCCATGTGCTGGTCCCCTATCGGATCGGTAGGTACCGTCCATATTGCCCGGTACAGGTCAACACGATGAACCCTACTTCTAATCACATTGATGGTTTCACTTTTTTATCGCACTGCTTTTGGTTCTTATAGGTGGAAATGATAGTCTAAAAACCATATGGAAGTTTGTCACTTGCTTTGCCACATTAATTTGGGTACTGTTTATGATTAATGCAAATTTCTAATGTTCTTTGCATCTTTTTATGTTTCCTCTTTGCAGACTGGGGCTGATGGTGATGTTGTTAAGTTTTTGCAACAGCATATCATATTGGGTTACCATCATCATAAGGTACTTTTACTTCCACGCCACAATTTGTATTTGATCATTACTTCCAATTTTTTATCTCTATGCCCATTACTTACATTAAATGACAAGGCTAATAAGGAGTGAACATGTAATTCAATTTCCCTGACCAATCCATACTGACTGATATTTACCTGTCAGGGTGTAAACTGGGACGCAGACTGCCTAATTTTTGGTGGTCTAGTCTGTTTATTTAAGTGGCAATGCATCGGCCTTTTTTCCTTTAAAGGCCTTGATGCATCTTAAGGGCTCGTAAGCATCTCCGTTTTTGCTCTTCTTCACCTGACTGTTTGCATGCCTGTTGCCAGCCTCATCTCCTGTGGATCTTATCCTCCTCTTTTTTTGTTCTCCTTTTCCTCATCCTTGCTTCTTTCTTCTTCCTCTGTTTTTGTCCTCCTTCTTCCCTTTTGTTCTTTGCGTCTTTTATGTTCCCTTTTTACAAACTAGGATTGATGGTGATGTTCTTAAGTTTTTACAACAACATATATTGGGTTACCATCATGATCATGTACTTTTACTTCCACAGCAGAATTTGTTTTTGGTCACTACTTCCAATTTTTGATTTATATGTCCATCGCTTACATTAAATGACAATGCTAGACAGGAAGAAGTATGGAATTCAATTTGACACTGACCAATCCGTATACTTATTGATTCAGGTTTGAACCAGGATGCTGACTGTCCCATTTCAGGCAGTCTTGTCAGCCTATTTCATTAAGTGGCAAGACATTGTTCTTTTCTTTTTTAAAGGCCCTGATAGGCACTGATGCTCCTTTAGGGCTTGCAAATCTCCCTCTCCACTCTCCGTCACCCAACCAGCGCCCCTCATCTAATGTCTGCTACATTTTGTCCTCCTCTTGTTCTTCTCCTTCTCCTTGTCCTCCTCCATACTCCCCTTGGTACATGCCAGTGCATCATGTGTTTGCACACCTGCATGGACTGAACTTGTATCTGTCTAGCCATATACCGATATAGGTCCAGTACCTAAAGTTGCATTTGAACTTGGGAGGTATGAATTATGATATATGTAGTAAGATATGTGTAAGTATTTGTCTTTCTATTGTGGAGTCACATTAATTGATACAACTATCATTTACTTGCTGATCTATGTTCCAACAAATTCATGTTTGTAAACAGTGTTGTAGAATCACTGCTGGCTTTCTTGAAGAACTGTGCAATATATGATCATCCGATCTTATGTAACATAAATTTTCATTCTTAATTCTCATGAACTTTTAATGGATGAATAATAAAGCAATTGTGAACTCCTGGTTCATGATTTAATCCTACAAACTATGATTCTTGCCTATCAGAAGGCCGTTTTAACCGACTCAAATAGTTCGGACATTACAGATAGCTATCGGTGCTGTAGCTTCTGCTGTTTGGAAGACCCTTTTCAAATGCTCTGATTGTAGTGTTTGCATTCTTTGAAATTATGTCTATTTCATGCATGTTATACAAATAACTTGGTATTCTATTATAAATGCTTGATATTCTCTATTAGTGGAGGAATGATTTTCTGGAAGCACTCAAGATATAAAGTAACAGAAGGATGGTTATATCATCAATAATCTTAGCTCAAGAAGCATAGGATTTGTGCTGCTATGCCTCTGAATGTCTGATGTATATTGATATAACAAATTTCTTTTCTGTAAGAATGTGTTGTTATTATATATATGCATATACGTGTTAATGTGGATGTGTACATAAGCTTAGCTTGGACTTCCAGGCTATTGCTTGCCAGGTCTGTTCCTTGGTCATCGCTTGGAAAAATGAAAACTGCTTATATGCAGGATTTCAGCTATGCATGTGTATTTCCCTAACTATTCCTTTTATGTGATTTAAATTATCAAATTTTTTGTTTAAAATTGATGTAAAATTTGTATATTTCATTTTAAGATATGATTGCGTTCACATATTCAGTATTTTTTGTACCTTTGCAGGGGCACGAGCTTGCAATGCACGTTCTCTATCACCTGCATGCAATTATGATTTCTGAATTAGATGATTGTTCTTCCTCAGCTGCTAGTAGTTATGAGAAGTTTCTTCTGGGAGTTGTAAGCATTCTTTTGAAATTTAATATGTATTGTGAACTTTTATTTCTTTTAGTCTCTTGGTCTCTTAAAATATTTTCTCTCGCTTTAAAATTTTTTATTTGCTGTTGCATTGGCAGGTAAGGACATTGCTGGATTCCTTGCCCGCTACAGATAAATCATTTAGTAAACTGCTTAGCGAAGCTCCATTTCTACCTGACTCTTCATTGAAATTGTTGGAAGATTTGTGTCATTCAAATGGTTATGAGCACAATTTAGGAGAAAATCGTGAAGGTGATCGTGTCACTCAAGGTCTTGTTGCTGTATGGAGCTTGATTTTGGGACGTCCTCCTTATCGACAAACTTGTTTGGATATTGCTTTGAAGGTTTATATTTCTTACCACAATAACTAAATGTATCAGAATGTCTATGAATTGCTCAACTATTACCTGCTAACTATAGTTGAAATATCAAGTTGCTTCTCTTCTGAGTTATGTAGTTTGTATTGATTATGTGTAACTTTTTTTGTTGGCAAATTTTGCACTTGTTCTTTTTAACATAAGAGTTTTCTGGTCTCATATGTCATGATGCTGGCTCCGCCACCCAGAATGGTTATCAGTATTGTCTGAGAGTAAGAACTTGTAAAGTCACAATTCATAGTTGGCAAGAAACGAAGGGCATGACAGTTGGACCAAGCTGCTCTCATCTTTGTCAAGAAACCAATTTTAACGACTTCACAGCTACAATGTTTTCTGACATATCCTTACCTTTGCGTTAGAACTTAGAACATTTGAAAATTTTGTGGTCAACTAATATATGTCATCTTCTTTCTGTATTCTTGTTTTTTTACATTTAATTCTAGTTTTGGATTGTAATGTGGTTGCACCTTTTGAATTCTGTGATTCAGTTCCTCTTTACTCTTTTTTTCCCTACACATTCTCGTATTTGTAATCGTTGACCGATCTTGTCTGGAAAACAACTTTATCTTGGAATAACTTACATTAATTGAGCACTATTGTATCTTCCCCTTGAGGAAAAGTTTGCAGTCAAGTCTTTATCTCTTTCCTCTGTTGTTAATGCTGACATCATAAAACTTGTGAAATCCTGCTATTATCTTGGATGGTTTGTGCCTCTCAGCTATCGTCTCTCAAGTTCTAGTTTGGACATGTATGTCTTACCATATAAAAATTCATCTTCACCAAGCTTTTTCTTTCGAGTAAGTGTTTGTTGCAAGTTGTCAGATGGACTTTTTTTGGTTCATTGGTATAGAATGGCATTGGCTGCATGGTGACAAGGTCATACTATTGGACATGAAAAAAAAAAAAAGGTAAAGAAAGAGGAAGGGCAAAAAGGAAGATGAATAGAAAGAAATATTTCCCCGTGTTATTTTAATTTAGGAGCTAGATAGGAAGAAAAACAAAGAAATAAGGGGGAAAAAAAGGAAAAGTAGGACATTAGGACATGCCTGTATTCCTTGTTACAAGTCCTTGTCTATGTTGGTATTGGAAGCACAAAGAACGGAAAAGGGAGTTCTGGCTCTCAATAGTGGTGGGATGCTTTCAGTTCTGAATCCTCTCAAGCGGAAGGATGGAGGTGCAAACCCCTCTTGCCAAAGACTCAAATATGATAATGGAACTAAAGGTTGGTTCAACCCAGGGTTTGATGTTTCAATGGATCCGTATGTACAGGTCTGATGAATTCTAAGTACGCAGGACGCCCTATATCAAGTAGTCCAGCAGATAACCAGGGCTTAAACTGGGCCTAAACATTGCAGTAAACGCACCTCAAGATGACCCAATTTAAAGAGACCCATTGGGTCTCTTCTGAACTGCAAAAGATGGCTGTTCAGCCAAATTAGCAAGGCCCTCCCCTCCCCCTCTTTTTAAAGGGTTTTGGATGGCTGAAATCCTAATAGTATTGGCGTTTTGCTGATGTACCATGCGTTGGTACACCCTGCACGTACTAGACCTGTGCTGGTTTGGCCAGGAACCTGCAAACCATTATTCAACCATTAGTAATTTCAATGTTCATGGCTTCTAATGTAAATTGATCTCTAAACGCAAAATGAACTCATCTAAGGTATTGTGCGGCAGTCAAAATCTCTCAGGTTTTGGTAAAGAATTAGGCATTCAAAGGCTATGGATTGGTATATATGAGTCTGACTCAATCTTTTTGTCAGTTTCAATCGTAAACCTACTAAGTGTTAGAGGAAATAAGGGGTTTGAGCCCAAACCAAAGGGGCTGTGATTTGTGACAATGTGGTTATTGATCAGTGCACAAGGTTACAAAATGATTATCCATTGATTGTATGTCCTTTACTATAACTAAACTGAATTAGGGCAAAATGTGTATTTTATCGATGCATAGATCTTAGTCATACCATATGGCTGCAATATCAACCATGCATACTTATATGGCCTAAATTGATCTTTAACCGTTCACAACTTGTCCAAACATGGAATTAAGCAGTTTCAAAGTTGAAAACCTTAAACTATTTCATCATATATAGTTCTCAGTACTTCAGGATATCTAGTGTTTTGGCTTATGAGTTTATGTTTGGCCTGCAGTGCGCTCTTCATTCTCAAGAAGAAGTTAGAGCTAAAGCTATTCGACTGGTAAGCATACTTTGAATTCATTACTTGACACTGGCAATATTCCTATGTTATTATCCTTGTTTTGTTATTTTCTTCAATTCTAACCTTGCTTTACTGTGACATACTAGGTTGCGAACAAACTTTATCCTCTCAACTTTGCTTCAGATATAATTGAGCAGTTTGCAGTGCGCATGCTATTGTCGGTTGTTGACCAGCAAAGTTCAGAAGCGGATACCAGTCTTGTATACTCCAATGAACAACAAACAGAAGTAATTTGATACAGCCTATATGATATATATATCTCATTAAATTATACTTTTCATATTTCGAATTTCTCTTGTAGATTAATTTAGTGTCATAAGCATTGTTTCTTTGCACTTCAGTATCACACTTCTTTGATGCGGAAGATTAACATTCTTTTTTATTGTTATTTTCTCTTTGGTTTGGTCATAATATTTTATTAATCACATTCTTCCCTGATCTATTTCTCTGTGTCAAAGGCACTGGTTTGTGTTTCCACGTGGATGCTTATCCATAAATTAGAAATGTTCATAGTGCACTATTAACTGTATTGACTATACTGTGCAGTATACTGGTGTTTGCTAGTGTACCTGTATGGTGTCTTATACTCTCTTTGGGGAATAGTGACATACCCTTAGCATTGTGATTAACTTATACCAGCAAGCTCATCAGTATTGATCAGCCTAAAGAATGATATAATACTGGTACATATAAATAATGATCATTATTGTAAGAGTTCAGTTGGCAGTCATTTTACTCGGTCTAATAGATTGAGATCCAGCATGTACTACATATGTAGCACAGCATATATTATACTGCATGAAACCAGTGCAGTATAAATTTTAGAATGTCAGTTGTTGTGCTGGCTTATAAATTTTGGAATGCATAAAACCAGTGCATGGCAGGTCATAGTTTCATACATCTTTAATAGGGACACACCAGCTTCAGCCAGCCAAGCAAACCCTAATCTTTTCCTGCATGGTGCGCCTCCCAGATGGGATAGGTATAACTTGATGATCAAAGTATCTTTTTCTTTTCTTACTGGTATTGGCGGAAGCTTGATGTTGGTAAAGTATGGCAAATTGTTTTATTATCATGGTGTAGTAGTTAAGCCATTAGATGCCAAAATAGATGGCTGAAAGCTAGGAAAAATTGCTAGGTATCATTATTCTGATAAGGTTGGAATGGCATGGATAGACTGCTAGTATATATTTGTAAACATTAGGTAAATGGCGTGCCACCTGGATGGTCAGATGTCATGTTAGATGAACTACGTAACACCACAGTGTATTTTTGGCTAATGAAGATCACAATTAGAAATAGTAGACTGCAGTACGTAAACACAATTTCATGTAATTTATTTTTTGCTGAACAGGAAAGTAACCTGTTCTCCTGTGTGGTTAGAGCTACCTAATAAGTCACCAAGCCAAAATTTAAGTTTCTAGTTGTGTCAGTTCACAGCCCTGACTCGTGCAGGAGGTGCAGACCGATGGTAGCTAGGTTTTGGCTTGTACTGGTCAGAATGCTCGTGTTCCTACCAATATAACGCAAAATTGTCCCATGCCAGAAAGATATTACTATGCCATCAGGCCCAAAATGACCATCTGCATTATATACACAGGCTTTTTTGTGTGAATAATGACATTTTCTATGAACCAATTGGCAATGCTTGAATGTTTTTTTATTCACTGAATTTGTGTTGTAATAAATTTCTAATCAACTACATGATGGGTATGCAGATGTTTGCTTGTTATATATGATGCACTAAAGTGTGATTTCTGTTTGTTTTCATGCCATAACTTGCTTTTTCAAGATTTTGACATTGTAAAATTCATAGCTCTTCTTTCAAGCATGTCGTCTTTTATAAGTATGTCTAAAACGTGTTTGTACTTTGTTAGTAATCAATAATAGAGATCCATTTCTGACATCTCTTCTAAATATCTTGATTTGCATCTCTATGTTTTTTCCTTTCGAATGACTAATCCTATCAGGGTTTCATATTTTCTGTCATTGTTCTAGTTAAGTTAGTTATCTTGGTTGCTTCGCTGCTTCTTCTCTGTATCACAATTGTTACTAAATTATATAACCTCCTTCAAGCAGGACATTTGTTATGACCTGTTTTCGGTTGTTTATATTGCATAATATCACATAATTATATTATCTCTAATCAACTGTTGTTTCTTATGGTCTATTACTTGTGTATATTGGCTTCTTATAAGGTTCTACATCTTATATTGTTTATATGAGTCACCTTTTATTGTCAACAGAGTACCTTTTGTATCTGTTTGGTATAATATTTTTCAATTTCCAACTTATATATCAGATGGCTAGTCAGGATGCATTTGTTAGTGGCTCCCAGATTTTAGAGCCTGCTGCTTCTGAGAGTGATGCTGATAAGGATAACCAAGCTTCTGTTTTGAAAGTTCCAACAATATCTCTTTCTGAAGCACAACGACAGACATCATTGTTCTTTGCTCTTTGCTCGAAGGTTTATATCATGGATTCTTATCTTTCTGTGCTCATCAACGTAGAGATTAACAGTGAGAGTTGACTTTGGTCTTCTTCTTTTTTGGCAGAAACCAAGTCTTCTCCAATTAGTATTTAATATATATGGGAGAGCTCCAAAGGCTGTCAAGCAGGTCTTGTGCCAATCTTCACCTAAGTTTGTTGTATTTACAATGATGTAAGTTTAGACTAGTAACAACTGTAATATTGTGTGCAGTCTGTCCATCAACACATCCCTAACCTTGTGAAGAATCTTAATTCGTCTTATTCTGAGCTATTGCACTTGATCTCTGATCCACCTGAAGGAAGTAAAGGTCTTGTAGTTCTGGTATGTGTATGTTTCCAACGCATTTTTGTGTCTATGTTCATTTGCTAACAAATTTGCTGTAACTTCTCATGGCTATGGTTTGTTACTGTTAAACTAAGGTCTTGGAGACTCTGACTGAAGAATCAACACCTTCATCTGACTTAATTGTTGTGGTCAAACATCTATATGAGACTAAGCTAAAGGTTGTCACTTCTCTGAGTACTACTCTTGCATTTAGCTTATTTCATTCATATCATTTTCAAATTTTTGTATTAGAATAGTGACTGTAACTCTGGTTATTCTTTTAGTTGCTATATATTATTCCTCTGATGGTATTCTTTTTTCTGCTTCAGGATGCTGCTATTCTCATTCCAATGCTCTCTTCTTTTTCAAAGGATGAGGTTTTGTTACATCACTTATGAATAAAATAATTTCATCATTGAAAAAAACATATCACTTCCATGTTCTTGACATTTTGATACAGAGTTTACTGACTGTTAGTCATGAAAGGTCACTTATGCTGGTTATTTCTGGAATTTGGGTTTTGGATTATTAAAGAACTCAATGATTCTATATTTAATTGCCATCATTTCAATAATTATATATGACAGTTCTAATTAATTTATGCTAGTTTTTCTCTGGTGGTTGCCTTGAACTTATTCATGCGTAAAGGTTATAATTTTTTTTAGGATGAGATGGAAGTGCATTTTGATTTTTTATCTTTTATCTGGTGTTATCTTTTTATTGTTGGGATTTCTTTGACTATTGGTATCGATCAGTATCATTTGAGAATCTCATTTCATGATCAATTTTCACTTGTGTTGTTATTAATTGGTTGAACATTCGCATATTTTGTGTTATTAGGTTATGCCTATTTTTCCACGTCTGGTTAATCTTCCATTAGAGAAGTTTCAAGCAGCATTAGCTCGCATTTTGCAGGTACAGAACATTACTTTATATTGTAATTAGAGATTGCCTTTCATTCTTTTGGCTAACACCTGCAATATGAACTCTATATTATTATCTTTATTTTAAGCCAGTAGTAGCATTTGCTGCTCTGGTAAATTTTTGGTGTAATATTATTTTCATTGGTTATCCTCTATGTCAATATCACAAATTTCATTTAGTGTTGAAAACAAATGTTAAAGATAAATTAAATGGAATATGTTGAATTTTCTTTTTGTTTAGTTCAATTTTCTCAACATGCTTCAGCATTCACTGGTGGTGGCAAATTGTTTGTAATCATTAGAATAGCAGTGTTACAACAGTGAAATTTGATGAGGGAAAAGAAAGGCAAGGAGAAATGATGAGGTTTAGATGCAAAGTATATGCAATTGCATATACTTCAAATGACAGTTAGGAAGGCCCTTGTAGATGCCACAGCTCTGGTGTATCAAATGGTGTGAAAGGCGTGCTACGAAAAAAAAAAAAAACCTTTCTGGTGAACTTGTTTGCATTAGGAGTTAGAAAGTATTCATTCTGCTCTTCCAACCTAAGCAATGTGCAAGAAGAGAAAAAAGAGTAGAAGTGAATAAGGTAAAACGATTTTGATGCCAAAGAAAGAGAAGGATGAAAGAATAACCATTTCATTCTTGTGGGAGAAATTATACTCCAAAGACATCAGTCATCTTCTGCACCAAATAGATGAAAGAAAAAGGAAGAGAATTCTTTCCACTTATGTTCTCCAAGACCAGGATCAGTGAAACTCAAGAAGGAGGACTAAATTAATAAAGCAACAACTGCTCTCTTTTCCAAGCACCTAATTGTTTCACAGAAGTTGCCACAAATTTCTGTTCAAACTTCCAGTTGTAGGAATTGGTGAAATCCTAACCTGAGCAAGAGATGAAAGCTATCCTAAAATATCAAGAATAAATTAAACTGAGTGGGAGTCAGCTGTTGCCAGTGAAAATGCTACATCATCCAAAATCCATTAGATCTGCTACATTCAGTTGTATGTTGTCTTAAACCTTCAATAGGATTTGAGCTTGCTGATAACATAAGATGTTATCTTAATCCTTTAATATATTTTCAGCTTGATCTTAGTGAAAGTTTAGTTGCCTATGTTGATTAGAACTTGTTTGAGGGAGGTCTTTGAATGACAATATTTGTACAGCTTTTTCTGTTTCACAAGATAATGTCTATGCTATACATATAAGAAATTGTATTTTCAATATGCTCCTCTTTTTATTTTTGTGCATTATTTCCTCTTCCTATTTATGTTATTGGCTGAAAGTTTTGAAAAATATATTTTTTGGGGATTAATTGTATGGAAAATTTCATCTCAAGCTTCTTTCTGTTAATAGCTGATGACATTGTTTTAGTTATGTAGTTTATGCACCATATTTTTAATGTCTTTACTCAGGGATTGGCTCATACTGGACTCATTAAGAAAGTAATTGAACTCATTAAGATAAAACTGCAGCTATGGTACATGATATGTAAATACTGTTTTTATTAATGTTGTTACTCAGGGATCGGCTCATACTGGTCCAGCATTAACTCCTGCTGAAGTGTTGATTGCAATTCATGATATCGATCCTCAGAAAGATGGTGTTGCACTCAAGAAGGCAAGTTGTGGTCGCTTTTGATAGTAAAGATATTCTCAGTTCTAACAGTTGGCCACTGAGAGGAAATTAATCTTGAACTAAATGAATATTTATGTTCTCAGATAACGGATGCTTGCACAGCTTGTTTTGAGCAACGCATAGTTTTTACACAGCATGTTCTAGCAAAGTCATTGAGCCATCTGGTAGGCAAGGATAAGCATGTGTTGTTGTTGTTGTTGTTGTTATCATTATTATTATTATTTTCATATTGGATGTGTATTAATTGAATATCCTGACTTTCAGGTTGAACAAGTGCCACTTCCTCTTCTTTTCATGCGAACTGTTATTCAAGCAATTGATGCTTTCCCATCTCTGGTACCTGTTAATTCATCAGTTTTTTTTTTACTCTATAAGCCTGCTTGATCTTATATTATATTTACTTTTATGAGGTGAATTTTATTTTCTGAGGTGAATTTTATTCTTTTGTTTAACTTTTATGATGATGATTTAATTTTTGGCAGAAGTCTATTATGCCCCTTAACCCCCATGAGCAGCATCAGAAGTGACTTATAAAAGACATACATGTACTGGAGTACTTTTTTTTTTCTTGCAATAAGGACAAAATATAATTCTGGCAGATGTCACGTTGAAGTTTAATATTAATTTCACTTTCAGCAGATTTGGTTGTTCCTTCAGTGTCATCTGTGGGTGGAATTATATGTTTTACTAGAGTAGTTTTTTTGTTTGTGTAAACTTAAGAAATCAAGAGCTTCCACTATACAAACTTGTTAAGACTTTCCCAGATCACAAAATTTATGCGATTTCATGTGTTACATTAATACTTGAGCACTTCTTTATTTGCCTTAGTCCGGCTGTTTTCTATGCCCTCTTTTGTTTTCCTACCTAAATGTGACTTGGTTTTCATCTTTGACTACTTGTTTTGATTCTTTAATGTTACAAGGACTACACAGGAATTTCAAGTACCAGTGCTTGGAGTAAACTATATACTATTTTGACACTGATTATATAAATGAATAGTTTATACTTTATATACATATTTACTTCTGATGTTGACAATAATGGATTCTCTGAAATTGAATTATTTAGGTTAACTTGGTGTGGGTTTTGATACTTAACTTTTGACCAGCAAGTTATCCATATAGAAAATGACAAGTGTGCAATCAACATCCTTAATCGACTATGGAATTGTTTTAGGTAAAATATTTTGGTTTAAACCCAGATCCGACTTGGATCGCAATATCGTGGTCTTTTGGGATGCAGATGCATATGATGATGCACAAAGTACTCTCTTTTTCACTGTTTTTTCCTAACTTTCTTTGAACATTTTTTAGAAAATGACTTGCTGCTTGTTCCAGATTATTTATGCTGTAAGTATTGTTGAACAAGTTGATGTTGTGATTGAGATGACATAACTATGTCATAAATAAGCAACTTGTTCTGTTATTATATATGAATTAGTTGAAAATTTTAGGTATTTCTAGGTCAGAGAGATTGTGCACTTAAGCTTTTTAAGTTAGTTTTTACTAATTCAATTCTGACAATCAATGTTCGGATGAAAATTTCTGTTATAGGAGATGTGAAGTACATTAAGTCAGCACTGATTGGAACTTTCTTAAAACTTGTTTATCTTGCTGCAGGTTGATTTTGTGATGGGTATACTCTCAAAACTTGTGACAAAGCAGGTATTAGAGTCGCAGATTTTGTATTTTTTGGTCATTTGTTCTTACATTTCTCCAATCATTGTTTGGAGAAGTTATTACTTGTTTGAGTGTATGATGAATGAGTTTTTTGCCAAAAATTTTTTACCCACTCAAGCTATACTAAGATTTACCTTGTAATTTAACCAATACCAGTACATGTTTCTTGGACTTTCCTTCCATTTACTTACAATTCATCGTGAATCTAAGCCACTACAAATGACTTCTGCTTGTTCTTGCATTGAGGAATATGTATTATATCATCTGATAATCTTAATGTCGCAACTCAGCAAGGGTGTTGTAACAGATAAGATAGAGATATTTTGGAGACGTTCATTTTTAGAACATAAAATGTAGTGTTTAGCTGTTTATGTTGTAAATTGGAAGACATTCTCTCTTATATTGTGAGGTTAAAAGCTCTATCATGTTGCATCTCTCATTCTTTTATTACATTACCTTCTATGGATGTCATAAATGCTTTTGCTATAGTTCTTGCTCTGAATGTTCATGACCAGTCCCCTTTAATCAATTTCGTGTCTTATAGTACATTTTTGGCTTCTTTATCCTTTATATGTCATGTTTTTGCTATAGTTCTTGCTCTGAATGTTCATGACCAGTCCCCTTTAATAAGTTTTGTGTCTTATAGTACATTTTTGGCTTCTTTATCCTTTATATGTCATGTTTTTGCTTCTTTATCTGTATTGCTTACCCCATTCACTGTCAAGATTTCATTTCAGATTTTATTAAATATCAACTTATCTTATAAATACTGCCTTTGTTGGCTTCAACTTTGTGGTATATATGAAAATTATTTTGCTTGGCTTTTTGCCATGTTGATGTCAGAACATTTCTTTGGTCAAAACAGACTTATACCATTCCAATTTCATTTTAGCATATATTTTTTTCTTTCATGCAGATATGGAAGATGCCGAAGTTGTGGGTGGGATTTCTGAAATGTGCTTCACAAACGCAACCTCATTCTTTTCATGTCCTACTACAGGTGTTAATTGATTCTCTTCCAAATTGTTCCTTTTTATCTGTGCTCCTAGCTTTATGTTATACTGATGCCAGCTTACTGCTTACAGTTGCCACCGCCTCATCTTGAAAGTGCTCTAAATAGGCATCCTAACTTACGCATTCCTCTTGCTTCCTATGCCAATCAATCAAGCATGAGGACCTCATTGCCACGGTACTTGTTATGATGTTGTTTGGTTGATTTGTTTTATCAGAAGTTTAGATTACGCAAGGTGCATGATACTTTTAAGACATGCCAGAAATATCAGTGTGAGAGTGATTATAGCTTGATGTGTTCAAAGATCGTATATGGAAACTGAAAACACAAGAATCGGGCTCCCATATGATGAGAAGTGGTGGTGTAGCAAAGCAATGCAAGGAAGCTTTGAACCCCTAAATCCATTTTAATTTACTAGACCTATGTTTATTTGGGGTTTAGCTAGCCAGTTTGACCATTTTTGTTTTTATTTGTCTGCTTTGACTTGGTCGGTTTTTGTGTGTGTGCCTGCATAATTGGTTTGTTTCTTGCTCCTTGTTCCGTTTTTTTTTAGGCTTTGTGGATAAAAATGATGGAACAAGCAATAGCTTGTTTCATGATGAATTTGCTTGGATATTATGTCTTTGCGTTGACAGGACCAGTTAACAGGACCACCTGAAACGGACTTCTGGCATCTTACGCACTATGGGACCTTCAGCATATAATTTGAACAATATTTTGTTTTAATTCTTATATTGCTATATGATGGTAACTGGTTTTTCTTTGATCTTTTCTATGTTCGGTTCACGCTGATGTTAGTTTCCATTGTCATGTGCAGGCAAACCCTTAAGGTGTTAGGCCTTCTTGATGAAGAACAGCAAACTCCAAAATCATCTGTCCCCGCAACATTGCAAACTTCGGATACGGGTTCTTCAATTCATGGTACGGCACTTACATGATCAGTAGAGCTTCTTCATGATTGACCCATTCCAAAGAGAGCAACTTCCTGGCTCTTGTGAGGGGCCCTGTGGTAGCAAATTATGGGAACTGACAGTAGCATGCTACTGAACACGGTGCCAGCTCAAGAACAAACAACCATGGCACATTCAAATTCATCAGAATATGAGGCAAGGAATTACATACAGGACCCAGGCCACTGGCTGGTACAATATTTGTCCCATTTATCGGTGGATAGATCATGTCCTAAAACGAGCCCAAGCTGAAAATGTAACTTAGCTGTGTATGTTATCGGTCAAGAAAAATAGTTATCATCATTGAGTTCCATTTTGTCTTCTAAGTAATTAGCTTGTCAGGTTGAAGTTACCAATCAGAGAAAACTTAAGCTGCTACTTGGACACCAGATTTAAATGTGGGTGTCCTTGGAGCCTCAAGCTTTTCAGGCATCTTTTAAATTGGACCGGTTTCTTTCGGTCATCAGATTGTTAAAACATTTATGTAATCTTTTATGTGCAATCCGTTTTGTTGGTTGCGTTGTAAATTATGAATCGATAGTTAGTGAGATTTAGATCTAGATATGTTTTTCAGTGAGATTATCTAGGTGAGATTGAGGTTCTTCTTCTTCCACCATTTCCTTATACATGGTCATGCAGGGCTCTCAATTGCATGTTTCTGTGGCACTTGCTCCCCGAGTTTTTGGATCGTAAAGGTCGGTGTTGTGGGAGCATTTTCTTGATATTTTTTTTCTTGGTTTCTGTTGCAAGATCTCATGTAGAACATGCTGTGAACATTTGGGAGTCATTTGGACAAGAGCCATATTTTCTTACCACACAGTGTGGCTCCATTTAAACCCAGCATTAATGGCTGTGGGATAAGTTGGTTCTCGTTTTAGAGGACTGATCCAGAAAACCCCATAAATATGATGGTTTCTCCTGCAATTTTTTCTATTTAATTCTACTTGATCCGTTAAATTAGATTCAATGTTTTGCAATCAGGAAGATATTCATATTAATCCACATCAACATTGACACCCTTCAAATATGTAACTTGTATCTCTCTTCTAATGATAATAATGATTTTATTATTTACATCTCTAACTTTAAGTTAATTGGATAAGAGTTAATACAAGTGGAAATTATATATATATATATATATACTCACGAAATGTATAAATATTATATATGTTATATTTAAAAAATGATTTATGTATATAATATTTCCAAACTTTGAAATGCTAGGAATATAAAAGCCCTATATATAATAATGTATATATTTATATATATGAAACGTTAGAGAAATATATATCTTATATTAAAATTTGAAAGAGTAAACATATTATTTGTAAAATTTAAAAGGATAGATATGTAAAAGCGTCATATCTCTCTCTCTCTATACATATATATATATATATATATATATATATATATATATATATATATGTAAAAGCGTCCGAAAATGACGGTTGCAGTTGGCACAGTATTTAATGCATCAGGTGGTGTCATGCGTGTCTCTTCCCGCTGTTGGAAGCTCTATCCGCCGTTGCTTTGTGGCCTCGGCACCAGGGGCAGCTACTCCAATTCCCGACGCCTTGCCTCCCATTTCTTCCCCGGTCTCCCTCCAATAACGGAGGTCCGAACGTGCTGCTCTCATATTCTATCTAATCTCCAGGTTCGTCCTTCGGTTTCAGAAAACCAAGATCTCGTCGTTTCCTCGGCTTTCCGCGATTGATTCGCCTGAAGCTGGATCCCTATGGTTCTCATTTCGCTGTTCCCTCATCTTTCCAGGACCAATTTCCTTGCGTTTGGGAAGAACACCGGTCTTTGTCTTATGGCTTTGAGTTCTTGCCTTTCGCTACTGATCTGACGTATCGTTTTGCGCTTTTAGTTCGTCGATGTTGACATTTATTTTCTCATGAAAAGATCTTTGGGGTTCATCATAATGTTCGTTCTGGATTGAATCCCGATTTATCTGGCATTCGATTTGAATAAAAAGAAACATAAATCTGCGCACGACAAGTTCTTGTTCTAATGATTAATCAATCATTATGATACTTTGATTCGATCAATTGATAACTTGTTATGGGATACACCGGTAATAAAAATCGATATATCCTCTGGAATTTTGTGTTGCAGGTAGGTAGAATCGGATACCATGGTGAAGGACACCGAGTACTATGATATATTGGGTATCAGTGTTGATGCATCTGCTGCTGAGATAAAGAAGGCCTATTACCTCAAGGTGACAAGGGAATCTCTTCACCTATAAATATATGTATTGAGTTGTTCCGATCGTTTACAGGTTTCCTGCCTCCTACCATTGTGAAAAAAAAAATTGAATAAATAAATTGTTGAAAATAAAGGAAAGGGTGCGCAAATCTCAGCCAATGAAGGCCGGGGAGAGTCTTTATATTATTGAAAATGGCCTAATTTGTTAGAGGTGAATTATTTACAAGTTTCTATTAGCTGAATGCTCCCAAAACCAAATTTATCTTTCTGCCATGAAGAGCTATTAAGTCATTGTACATATTCATTTAAACACTAATTGCATCATTTTGCGCTTGTCTAAGACGACCTAGAACAAGAAAAATATGCCTTATATTGATCAATTTGTCAGTTAACCATACTTGTCCTTTAATATTGATCACTTTGACCAAACGACTTCTCATGTTTTTTTTTTCTAGAATTTTTTTCCTTGGTTCAAAGAAATGTCTTTGTCATATGCATGGTCTTAAATAAGCTAAAACAGGTTTCTCATGACCTAGTTTTGAGATTTCTTTTTTCAGATATTTCTTGTGTCACATGATGCTGAACTTTGAATGGCTGGATCTCCTAGGTTTTTATTTTCTCTGAATTAGTTAAATTTAAATTATGAATACTGAATGATAAGTGAGATTCGCTAATCTTTGTTTATTCCATTTTGTAGGCACGCTTGGTGCACCCAGATAAGAATCTTGGAGATCCACAAGCTGCTCATAACTTCCAGGTGCTTAATTTGTTCGATGGAACTTGTCATGTTATAACTGCAATTGGTCTTGATTTATTACATGCTTTAAAAAATGTATGCATTATTCATCCAATCTAAGTTCCTTTGTTGTGATTAATTTGGATTTTTTGGTTAGAATGCATCAAATCTGAGCCTCAAATCTATTCAGTGGTTCAATTGATTGACAGGATTTGAAGAGCTCTAACTTACGGTCATTTAAGTTTTGTGGAGATTGGTTCATTGTAAATAACATTATTTATGTTCTGCTTGGATGCTTTACAGGTATTTATTTTAGTTGCAATCCTCCTACTAAGCCCATCTTAACTTTGCATTTCTTGTAGTACAGTACTACAGTTCACTGAACCATGAAACTATGATGGAAATAATTCAATACTGGGTACTTCCTTTTTCATAATCCAGAAGTGACAGTGTAGAAAACATCCTAAGACTTGCATATCTTTTCTACTCTGCCACACTGTTACTCATAACTCTATAAAGAAGAAAAGCATTTTGCAAATGACAGACCCTCCAAGGTTGTTTTTATGACAGAAGGGAAATGACAGACTTTGCTCTATGGTTGATGGTCTCAGCATATTAATTAAGATAATGAGGCAATGGAGCAAATTCCCACTAGGATATTCAGTTTGCCGGAAATTGGTCAAACTTGCTTGCCAATAGAAACAGTTACAACTATTTTAATGTTTTGAAAATGCATGTCTCTCATCATTAAATTATTACTGATTTAAATAGTTTTAATGTGTAGGTACTTGGCGAGGCTTATCAAGTCTTGAGTGATCCTGCAAAACGTGAAGAATATGATAAGCATGGAAAGGAAGGTGTTCCCCGGTATGTCCATTAAGAAGAAACATGTTAACTTTCCATATCATCTGTATGGAAAACATTGGTTGTAAAATTTCTAACTTGATCTTTGTTTTTTTACTTTAAAGTATGTTAGCAAATGCATCTCAAAAATAAAGTTGGTAGTTATCTGAATTTGTTTTTATTCTAAGAAACCTTGTTCATATGTTGCAATGGTCATACCTTTGGTATCTCTCAGGGATTCCATGGTCGATCCTGCTGCTGTCTTTGGGATGCTTTTTGGAAGTGAGTTCTTTGAAGATTATGTTGGACAACTAGCTTTAGCAACCATAGCTTGTGTAGAAGTTGAAGAAGAATCACAGGTCCCAGAAACCCGGAAACAAAGAGTTCAAGAGAAAATTAAGGTATCTGACACTAGTAAAGAATGTTATATTTTTTTGGAATAATTTAAAAATACATTTTTATCTTGAAATGAGAATGCATTTGTGAATTTTTATGGATGAATTGATCATAGTTTCTGATTCTTAACTAAATGGTAAATAGCTCCAGTAACTTATTACCTTGAAGAAATTTAGCTTAAGGCTATGAAATTTGTGATGAGAACATCTCATTTTTACTATATGGCTGTAATAGACTTTTTCTGCATCATGACATTTTTATTTTAAGAACCTATGTCACTCCTGAGTATTTGCCATTGGCAACTTGTCCAGCACACTTGTGATTTATCTAGTGCGATCCTTTGTACACATTTTTCCTTAATTATTTGTAGCATTGAAAAATGATCTGATGATCCTTGCCAAAATATGCAAAAGTACGTGAGCCATATTGTTGGACGTAGAAACCATGTCATCAAGCCAACCACAACATCTATATGCCACTTGTTTCTACCAGATCTCTAGCAGAACTCTTTAAGAATACACTAATGACTAAAATATGACTAAATTGGTTTCGCCAATGAATATGATGCCTAGCATGCTACCTCTATAACTGGAAAGTCAGACTAGACTTTTTATCTAGCAAAGGCAATGTTAGGTGTGGGCTAGGCATAGTTTGTCTTATATTATTGATCTTAAAATGTGTCTACTAGAGTCCTAAAAGGGTTCATTCTGCTAAAGAATAATGAAAATTCAAATTTCTAGTGATGTCCATGTCATATCAGTGTCGGACACCACCATGTAGGAAATTTCCTAGCACATGTTAGGCACCAGCATTCATAATTTCATGCATTGGTCAAGGATCAAACCAGTACTGTACCAGTCCATATTGATGTACTGAATATTGGTACATTGATACATACTGACTTTTGGAAAAAATATGAAAAAGGCTGAAAAATTTGCCCAGTACAGGGCCTATACCACCCTTTTCTGGATGGTACAGGCCCGACTAGAGTGAGTGGTATATGCCCTACATCGGATGGTACATGCCTTATTCTGGAATTTACACCCCAAATTAATCAGGTCTGCATATTGGTAGAGTGTTGGACTGCCCGTGTCGAACTGCATTGGGCATATCGCAACCCTTGCTAGGTACTAAAAAACCAGGATTCATATGTCGATGCACTCCCACATTTTAGCCAGCATCACATTTTTTACTTGATGGCTGTTATGAGACATGCCGCCGATACCTCTAAAGAAATAGGAAACAAAAGGACAATTAAATAACAAATCTAGGAGCAAAATATGTATAACCCTATCCTAACTCCTCCAGCATTCCCTCCTCTTCTCCTGACCTCACTTCTCTAGTCTAGGTAAGGCAATAATCAGGTGGCATGAGATGCAAAGGAAGTAACAAATTTGGAACGTAGATGGCTCAAGAATCTTCTACCAGAATACCAGGAAATTTGCAGTACTTAAATTATTGCTTCAAACATATTGGGATTTTTTTAATGTATTATAATGTTATATATATATATATATATAAATAAATATATGTATATATATATATATATGTATATATATATATATATACATATATATATATATATATACATATATATATATATATATGTATATATATATATATATATATGTATATATATATATATATGTATATATATATACATATGTGTGTGTTGTGTGTGTGTGTGTGTGTGTATATATATATATATATGTATATATATATACATATGTGTGTGTTGTATGTATATGTATAAACGTATGTATGTATATGTACAAACGTATAAACATATAGATAGCATGGTGAGTTGAATGATTGTTTCATAATCAGATCATATATTGTCTATTTTGATTTTCTTGCTGAAGCTCATTGTTGTTTGGATCTGATTCCCATTCACATTCTTATTACTACTGTTTGTTGGTTGAACATTTGCTGCTATGCTCTTGCTGATGGTTCCATCTTTGAGGTTATTGTACCATCATCATTTAAAAAGAATAAGATAAAATAAAAATATGTGTTGGTTTAGCATGTTAATTTGCGCTTCTCCATGTCAGCAATGTGTTTCAGAAATCATAAATATACTGTGCTTTTCTTGTGTAGATTTTGTTCACTTATCTTACTCGATAGATTTGCTTATGTTATAAGCCCATACCATGATAAGTTTCAATTTCCAAGTGCAGGAATTACAGAAAGAAAGGGAACAGAAACTAATCCAGGTTCTGAAAGATCGCCTTCAGCTTTATGTGTCTGGGCAGAAAGAACAGTTTGCAGCTTGGGCCAGCTCTGAAGCTCGTCGTTTATCTCAAGCTGGTAAAGTTCTCAGCTTCTTCTCCACTCCCATTTGTCTTTTTTCCTTTAGGTGCTTTTTTTATCACATGCAATTCATGATGGATAGGATCATAGGATAGTAAATAGAGAATGATTATTAGAGTTGAAGGGTCAAAGCAACCTGGTAAAGTAGACAAGGGGCCGAGAGAGGACAAAATTCTTTTTTTTTCCACAAATCCCTGTTTACTGAATAGAAAATAGTATCGATGTTTGTATCACAACCTTGAATATAGTAAAATTTTAGTGCTTTTGAAAAATTAATATTTGGCATACATAACTATAGTTAGCTGGTGGTTGCAGATCTAGCAATCACAAGGTGCTAGGCAGCCATTCAGGCAATGCCAAACAATTAGATCAGTTAAAAAGATCCACACTATTTAAATGGATGCATGCTATGTCTTTGATATATGATTATCTCTAACTTATTTGATTTGTATATTGTATGTGTTATATGATCTTAAACAATTATAGTTTCTTTGAAGAACTATAGTTTCTTAAACAAAGAACTCTCTCACAATGCATATGTGGTGTATTGCTCAGCTATGGCACCCATTAGACTTGCATCCGTAATGTATATACTTGAACTCAAAACTTTCTATTAAAGACAATCAGATTCTATGTAATCTTCAGGATGAACTGTTAATGTTGCTTCTTACAACCTCTAGGTGTTCAGGTTCTGAAATTACAGTCTACTTTTAGAGGTAAGGCTACACATGTTGATTCTCCCAAGATCTTGTATTGGTGATAGTTTCATGGCATCCCTTGGCATGAAGTAAGGTTACTCTTTTGCAATCTAAATAACCAGTAAAAGTGTAAAACACGATCTCTCTGCTTGTAATGGTAATATGCATTCTCTTACTCTTACATATAGTGCATACTTTCTGCTCGTGGATGAGATTTAATTGAGAATGTTACTGGATTTACTCCCTTTCCTTGAATCACACCTGCAAAACTAAAATTACTAATTTTCAGCTTTTGGGGAGGCTATGCTCCACACCATTGGATATATATATGCCAGACAATCTGCGAGAGAAATTGGAAAGAGCAGGCGATATATGGGCATGCCATTTATCGCTGAGTGGGTACGAGATAAGGGTCACCATATAAAATCACAAGTTAATGCAGCATCAGGTACTTACCTGACTTTTCTTCCCTAATTTTTTGGTTTGATTGTCATTAGGCTTCCGCTAACATTATCCAAATTGTTTCTCAATCTAGGTGCTGTTGCACTAATACAGCTTCAGGAAGGGATGAAAAAACTTGAGGGGTCTGAAGAAGAGGACCTTATGAAGAACTTCGAAGAGAAAAAGGATGCGATGCTTGGTTCTTTGTGGAAAATAAATGTGCTAGACATAGAATCAACTCTTTCACATGTTTGCCAAGCAGTAAGCTTCATTGTCTTATATGTCCATGCAACATATTGCATTGAATGTGGCATACATGTGAAAATAAATAATTACTAAAGAATGCAAATGTTGTTATGGAGGCACTGCATCAATTGCATATTTGAATATCCTGATTGTGCTTTAGTGTTTTCCATCAGCTAAATTCAAATGTCTGGTTGAGTTCAGGTTCTGAAAGATAATAGTGTTTCCAAGGATGTGTTGAAGTTCAGAGCCAGAGCACTGAAGAAGATGGGAACAATTTTCCAAGTATGTGAAATTTTTTACCCAATGGAGCATTTTTGTAATGCTGATTTCTTCCTTTCTGGACAATATCTCATTAAGATGATTACAATTAGATGACTCAGAGAATAATAGATATAAACCAGTAGCATTTAGAAACATACATACATACTTACATACATACACACACACACACACACACACACACACACACACACACACACACATATATATAGTGCATATATCAATTTTTTTTTAGATAAAAGAAACTTCTGCACATGGTGTTACTAAAAAAATTTCATTCATTAGTCATACCTTGAGTAGATTTTGAATGCTTCCATCTTTGTAATTAGAGGATTTCCAGCACAATTGTGGGTTAATAAGTCTTACGCATTTCTAATCATTCGGTTTATGTTAGCATTCCCATCGACTTAGGCATGGTGATAGGACATTTTTTAAATATATTATAAGAAACCCCATGCCATTTATTAACTTTCACTCTTACACTACTCTGAATCTGACCTGAGAATTATTATTAATAGACTAGATGAATTTACAGAGCAGTGACTTGCAGTTATCATGGTGAGCAAGTTTGTCTAAACTCTAAATGTCATATTTTCTTCTGAGCAGGGTGCTAAAGGGCTTTATAGGAGAGAGAACAGTCTTCGCCTTGAGGATGGCACCGGCGGTGTCATACCATAAGAGGTAGTCTTGTGAAACACATAGATGATTTGCTGTGAGTGATGTTCATGGTGAAGAAGGCAACTGATGCGAGAAAGTTACTGCTGGAAATATGTTGGTAAATTTATCTCAACTGTTCATGTCTTGCGGCATGAGGCTTGATTTTATCCAGTTTTTTTGTCGATGTTAAGTCATACATTTATAAAAGATTTTGATGTTTGGCATTATCTTTCAGATAAATCTTGTGCGATGAACCAAGAAATTTCTTCTCAGCTTTTCATTTCCTCGTTGAATGCTCCAAGAATTTTTTATCTCTGTTTCTGTTCTAAAAGTTATTTGTTGTCAATAGCTTAATACAGATATTGATTGATTTGCTGAGACTCATCTTGAACAAGCCCCCTTTGCCTTTTTATAGTGAGCTGTACCTTAAAAGTAATTTTGTTTTTCTATGAAGGTAGAATTCGATTCAGATCGATGTATCATATACAAGCATGACTCATAGTCTCAGTCCAAGCTAATGATTTGGTTTGGACTACTCATAGTTTGTTTAGTAGCTATAAACACTATAAATTTTTATTACTATTCTTCAATAATAAATTAATATAAATATTATGTTTCTCAAAATATATAAACTTAAGCTTAAGGCTAATGAGAAAAAAATTAATTGTTTTTGAAATATATGAAAACCTTCTTAATTCAGGCCTCTTTACAATGTTGTTGAATAGATTTATAATGTTTCAGTTTATTAATAAATAATATATAAGTCCATTAAAAAAATATTGTGATATGGTAAGACTTCATCTTTTTTTATTTATTATTTTTTCATGATAAATATACCTAAATATGAGGTTATATGAGAAAAAAGAATTTTTATCTTTATTTATTTTGAAATATATATATATATATATATATTTTTTCAAATAGAATAGACATGTAAACAAACCCCAAAATAAAGTGGGTTTGATTTGGCGCGGTTTCATATTTTCTTGATCTGATTTTTAGACCCTGTCCATAACAACCCAAACCAAATCCCTCCCTCCCTCACTCACTCGTCTCTCGCTCATTCGAACAAGACGAGGAGCGGTCGAGTGCCAAAGAGAGAAGAAAAGCGCAGCGAGAGAGATGGTGGCGTCATCGTCGGCGGTGGAAGGAGGTGAGGGAGCATCGTTGGCGTCGGCATCGTGCGGGGACTGGGCCAAGCGGCGGGTGAGCTACTTCTACGAGCCGACGATCGGAGACTACTACTACAGGCAGGGGCACCCGATGAAGCCCCACCGAATCCGCATGGCTCACAACCTCATCATCCACTACCGCCTACACCGCCTCATGGAGGTCTCCCGCCCTTTCCCCGCCACCGTCGCCGACATGATCCGCTTCCACTCCAAAGAATACATCGACTTCCTCGCCTCCGTCTCTCCCGTCACCGCCGCCGCCCTCGCCTCCTCCTCCGCCCGCCAGCTTAAGCGTTTCAACCTCGATTACGACTGTCCCATATTCGAGGGCCTCTTCCAGTTCTGCCAGGCATCCGCTGGTGGCTCCATCGGCGCGGCTGTCAAGATCAACCGCGGCGATGCTGACATCGCCATCAACTGGGCTGGCGGTCTCCACCACGCCAAGAAGTGCGGGGCCTCCGGCTTCTGCTACGTCAACGACATCGTCCTCGGCATCCTCGAGCTCCTCAAGTTCCACAGAGTAAGGCGACTCCTCATATTCCCGATACCAAATCCTGACAACATATTCATCTTTTTCTTCCGTTACCGTGACTAGGTTTTGTGCTTATTAATCTTTCTTCTCTCTTCCATTGCTACGAAACGATATCGTGACGCTTTTTTATTGGTTAGTAGTTCTTGGTGATTCAAGCTGACCACATGGTAAGTAGGTTTCATATTTGTTTTGGTTTCTTTTTCTTGGATTTTTGGATATAAAAAGGAGTTTAGTCTCGTGCTTCACACGGCTAGTGTATTTAAATTATTTAGGTCTACAACTTGGTTCGATAACTTGATATTTGCTTTGGAACTTGCCAAAGAAAGAACAGCTTTGTGGAATTCGCTGCAAAGGGTTGCCCAAATGTTTTGAATTATACTTGATGGCTAACACAACTCCACTCTTTTATCTGACGTTGCAATCCAGAGATTAATTTTTAACCATAACCACATATTCATCTCATCATACTTATCTTAGAAACACATGTTGTTTCCTAGCTGGTCAATATTCTAATTCATAAGAACATATTTGATCACTAACTCCAAGGTAGAAAAAATTAAGAATAACGAAACATATTTGATCTAACCCTTTACCACCTATTATTTTGATTAAGACAACAGATACTATTGTTAATAGTGTTTGGATGTCAAAATGTTCAAATGCTATGTTAAAGTAATAATATGGCGCTTGTACAACGATGCTCCAATGGACGCCACAACTTCTTTTCTTTGTTAACATTACGTGTCATGACCAAAAATCCAGGTTGACTAAGCATCTGAATACATTTCAGTTGATGTGGAAATGGAAGCACTGCAAATATCCATATTTTATATATTAAAATCATGTTTTGGTGAGATTGCTATGATTAGGATACTGGGACATCCTTTATGATTGAAAACACATAATAATTGATGTTTGAAACTTTCTCAAGTAGGGCCCTTTGCCTAGTCCATAGCAAATGCTGACTACTAAGAAAATTTTGTGGGTTGTTAATGTCTGATATTTTTCTTATTTATTGGTTGCTACACCAATACACCCTGTTTTCTCTTGGTGTAAATACCTAAGGTTGTCATGAGAACTTTTCGGCATCTTTCGTTTGACATATTTATGGTTCATGATCTCCACTTGGACTTGAGACTATCATGTTGCAAAGAAGCTGTCATCCAAGGTTTTGAATACCGTACCATATCGATATACTGATCAGCTGTTGGTATGGTACATACCGATATGTACTGAGCATACCGACATGTAGGACACTAAGGCGTACCAATGTACTGCCCATACAAGTCCTCTACCGTACTGGTACATACCGAGCAGTACGGTACGGTATTGCAAACCATGCTGTCATCTCAACCCAAGAAATCATCTTTGTTTTGTTTATTTTATTGGTTTTTAGGTGTCTTTAAGTACTTAATTGTTACGTTTCTGTTAGCAGCTTGGCTGACATTTCTGTATCTGATGCATTCATGTTTCTTTGGCTGTTAAAACAGTGCACTAAAGAATGTAGTATGCTCCAAATGCACTGAACTGGAACAACATGCCAAAACTTATAAATTCAGTACTGAACTGAGTCGATGCTGCAGTAGGCTGGGCTGCTTGTTTCTGGGCCATATGGGTTCCCAATGAAGCTGCCTCCAGGGTTCAAGTTGGTTGTCAGGGTGCCAGACTAGGTCAGCACCTGTTGGACCTGGAGCCTTTGACTAGGCTAGATGCAGTCTGGCCTGGTTAGGTTCTCAGCTGGGTCAAATTTGGCCCAGTGCTTGGTTCCAAACGGGTTCAAATATATGTATTTTTCCTAAAACAACTGATCCAATTAAGTAAATTGTCAAATTCCATAATGGCTCAATCAACTAGTTTATTTTTAAAAGGTAAAAGAACAGCAAAATAACCATGATCTCATCTATGATGAGAGGAAAATGAATAGATCTTTTATAATAGGGATCTATAATTCAATTTAAACTTCACGCATCATATGATCCCTCAATACAAATACAAAAGCTATTTGTAAAATTAAATAATTTGTCTGCTCCATATAATTTCAAAAAATTTAATTCATGGTCATAATCTTCACAAGACATTATCATCATAAAATATAACAAAATAGTTCTAGAAAAACAAATAAAAATTCCTATAGATTTGCTGACAGGTGATGCCTCACCTTCTTCACCCTCTTCTCTGACAAGTGATGCTACCCCCAATGATTTGCGAGGAGGATTATAGGGGAATTTATAAGGACAGAAACTCCTTTTTAGAGTCCAAAATCTTCATCTCGCCACATTAAAAACAATTAACAATAGAATATTCAACTTTAACTAGGCCTCTTTACTTTTCCACTAACTAAACTTACTCATCAATTTTAAAGTCACTTAAACTCCAAATCTTTGATTCTGTGCCAATAAAAAATAAATTTTCTAATTCTGATAGACTAGTATGTACCACCTATGTCAGTCCACTATCGGATCGATAGGTACCACCCATATCAAGCGGTATACCATGGTACGACGAACCTTGCATAAAATATCCCAAATCAAATCACAACTAGATTCGATGTATAACACAAATTCTTTACTTGTATCTCCATTATGTTCTCGTTGAAGATATTACATACTGCATAGTTTGTGGATTATAAATATGTAAGGTTTTGTTTTCTGAGTTTTTGTCTTATATTGCAACTATAAATGCATAATCATGTAGTGATTACTGGGTCTTTGGATTTGTTGTTTGCATTATTCCCTTTTTGAGCCTAGCCAAAATAGTTGGGATTTCATTTGTTGTTATACGTTATGTTTACATTTTGACTTTGTCTGTAATATCTATGATAGTTGATTTGTTGGACAGCGTGTTCTCTATGTGGACATTGATATCCATCATGGGGATGGTGTTGAAGAGGCTTTTCTCACGAGTGACAGAGTCATGACTGTGTCATTCCACAAATATGCAGAGGGAAACTACTTTCCTGGAACTGGCAATATAAAAGATGTTGGATTTGGGCAAGGAATGTACTATGCTTTAAATGTTCCTCTAAATGATGGGATGGATGATGAAAATTTCCGGGGACTCTTTAGGCCTATCATTCAAAAGGTGATGGAGATTTACCTGCCTGATGTGGTAGTTCTCCAGTGTGGTGCTGATTCATTAGCAGGTGATAGACTAGGTAGCTTCAACTTGTCTGTGAAGGGGCATGCAGATTGTTTACAATACCTTAGATCCTTCAATGTCCCCATGATGGTTTTGGGAGGTGGAGGTTACACAATGTGCAATGTCGCCCGCTGCTGGTGCTACGAGGTTGTTTTGCACATATCTTTGATTCACTGAATTTACTATGTGATTGGTTGGAGCTGTTTATTGATTCATACCATGTACAATGTTTTACAGACAGCAGTTGCAGTTGGAGTGGAACCTGACAATAAGTTGCCTTGTAATGATTATTATGAGTATTTTGGTCCCGACTACAATCTTCATTTTCAACCAAGAACGGTGGAGAATAAAAACTTTCCAGAAGAACTGGAGAACATAAGGTAATTGTTAACTACAAATGTATCAGAAATTCAGAATACATGCCTTTTACTAAGAGAAGCAGTGCAGAGTATCTGTATGCAATATCTCCACTGAGATAATTTTATATAAATATGCTATTTACTAACCACACTCACTTAATTCATGATTTGTTTATAAATGATTACTGAATCTGTTTTAATTGTCATGTGTACTGCATATGTATATCTGTTAGAGGTTCGTTGTATTGAAGAACTAGAATAGCACAAAAAGTAATTCATAATAAAAAAGAAAAAGAGCAAATAGAAACCCCAAACATACTTTGTGCCTTTGTCAAAAGCAATAGTTAGTTGCTAGAGAGTCGAACTTTCTATTTGAATGTGCACTTGGTCCTTTTCATTATCAATATGTTTTGTCCAATGTGCATTTTTTAAGGTTCTTTTTTCATAGTCAGGTTCTTATTAAAATATCATCTTCTTTTGATGTTTTGCTTTTATTGTCTGGTTCAAATGAGTCTGCAGGAATATGTTAATGGATCACCTTTCACATATTGAACATGCTCCAAGCGTGCAGTTCCAGGCAAGACCACCCGGCACAGAAGCTCCGGAGGAGGTGTATTTCTTCTTTAATCAAATCTACTGTCATTCTTTTTATATTTGTGATATAAGAAGATCTGATAACTATAAATTGACACAATGTAGGAAGATGAGGATATGGAAAATAGGACACAACCCAAACTTTGGAGTGGTGAGTATTATGATTCTGACAACCTTGAGGACGACAAAAAGCCTGACCCTGAAAATGTAGCATGATCAAGAGACTGTC
This sequence comes from Musa acuminata AAA Group, assembly GCF_036884655.1. Classification (NCBI taxonomy): domain Eukaryota; kingdom Viridiplantae; phylum Streptophyta; class Magnoliopsida; order Zingiberales; family Musaceae; genus Musa; species Musa acuminata. Next base: position 50,986,173 of record NC_088334.1, on the reverse strand, counting down.
AATAGAACCTAGTATACGGGTAATCCTTGCTTTGCATATCTATTTCTACATTTGTCGGTAAGTCTCATTTGATGTTTCATCAGAACCAATGCAAGTTCACCATTGAACTTCTTTTTTATGCTTATGGACTCTCGAGCTTTGGTGTTCAAGCTGGAGGAGTGATATATTTATGTGTCAAATCTATATAATTATCTTGCAAAAGAAATCTATTTAGTTATAAAAGCTGTTCTCTTGAATGTATGTCAACATAAAGAACTTTTAAAGTTACTTGTTCATTTGACTCCTATTAGCACATAGCATAAAACTAAGACTTGGCTATAGGTACTAAGAGTCGGTAGCAGTTTGCCTTGAGTGTTCCTAAAGAAGGTGGTTGCCTTAATCCACTGAGTGTGCCACCTACTAGGTAACATAGTATACTAACTAATTGTACAAGAAAAATGGTATGATCATCCTAGATAAATTAGCAATTTTCTCAGTGAAATTTTAAAAGAATCCAAATTGAGTTGTATCCACTGGTAAAGAGATGTTGCTATCTAGTCATCCTTGTCGGGGAGAGTGATCAGATAGATTAATATTTATTTCTACAAAGTGAGACACTTGCTTTTGTGTTCTGGATGTGGAAAAAAGTTGGGGAAAGGCTGAAAAAACAATTTAGGCAACATAGGTGGTAAAAGGCCTATACATGCGGACTCCTAGAAGTAAATTACTTTAAAATTCTTGTAGACTTTGGATTGTTTATAATAGTTATGTAAATAAATGTAAGTTCACAAAAATTATATGAAAATAGACATTTCTCTTAGAAATATTTCTGCATTGATCGTATAAGATTTTTTCGACTCCCCATTGTTTCAAATAAACATACTGTCAATTATGATTTTGAGATATTTTGACAGAAGATGACTTTTAAGATACTGCATGAAGTAGATGCAAGTGGAAGTCACGCTGTTGTGCTTCATGATAAAAAGCACGCATAAAGAAAACTTAACAAACCAATGTTTGCACAATTGCTATTATTTTATTACACAAGCATTTAAATCAATCATTTCTTTTATTACACAACCAAATCTACATGATTTCTGGGCTGACAGCTCGTAATGTTATCTGATGGTTTTAGACTTGTGTACCTATTGAGAAACCACTATATGCAGGCTTGGTCATTCATGATCCCCCTAAGCATCTCAAAATAAAAAATAAGTCCTATATTTTACTTCTGAAGATCACTTTAACATCATCTGCAAGTCCTATTTGTTACCTCTACCTGACTCAATTTACAGGTGTATCCTGCAGGAAAATTAAGTGTTGTTATTCATTTTCTTAGGTGTCTTTGAAAAAAAAAGGCCTAACATTTATATTTGTCACAATAGGTCTTGGAAGATTGTTCAACTTAATCACCTTTCTGTAAGAACAATAGGGAGCAAAATATGTTTTTTGAGGCATAAAGATTTCCAAACTTGTATTCAGAGACATCTTAGACGTCCATCTTGGATAGATGATGCGTCGTTGGTTCATGATGTATTGACTGCATATTGTGATAGATTGATGATGTATCCAATAGATTTTGATGACTATGACATTCATGAATATTATGGATTTTCATTGCTGTGAAAATCAAGCTCCAATGATGGATTAAGTATTACTTAGGTTGATTTGCTATTTGCTGCATCTGTGACCTTTGATGAGTCTGGGGCTTCTTTTCTGTAAAAAGTATATATATATATATATATATATATATATATATATATATATATATAATAGATAAGAGAGATAGAGAGAGAGTACAGGGAGCAATAGTTAGTGCATGGTAGAGCTGTGATGCACCAGGTAAGGCTGTGCATATTGACAACTGCCTTCTTTAAATCTCTTTTATCTTGCTTGTATTTAACTAAAATTGCTGAGTAAACTTGCACGCTTAAACATTCCAAACCACCAATTAAAAACATAATCATTCATATTTTATGTTAAATAAACGTTATACTGCATCACAATAAACATGCATCGATTACAAAATTGTCTTCACAAACATGCAAGGTTAAATTGAAGATGAATATGATGTGATGACTTAATTCACGATCAGCAAATAACTATGCTAAAGTCTTTGTACTAAATGGCTCCACTTAAATTCAAATACTCAAATTAGACTTATCTTCTTGGAAAAAAGCCTAGGCAGATGTTGGTGGTTGCTTTAGCAACATTGGTTCAATGAGATGCAAATTGTTACTTTCAGATCGTAGAATAAGTTGTATCCTTTTAGAACTTGGTTTCTCAACAGTGTTGTATGATATTTGGCGATACTTCTTAGCCTTCAACTATATAACATCCTGCAATGACTTTATGGCCTGATATCTATACATTTCTATCTGAAGATATAATTCTCTTCTTTCAGTTATTTTATTGTAATACGATGTTTTTGATGAAGGATATATCCAAAACTGCAGCAGTTAAGTAGATCAACTAGCTGATGTTAATGGTCCATGTCAATATATTTCTGTTCAGATATGTTGTCTCGGTGGGTTTTTTTTTTGTCATTAATACTCTTCATCATCATTAAAGCCAGAATAAAATGCTGCAATGGAAAACCGGGAAGATCAACAAGCTTGCTGTTGTTCAATATAGTAGGTTATATCAAGCTCATTATTGGTTAAAGAGGAATACTTTTGGACAAATGTATATCCTTGACAGACTGTTTTTCTGTTCAATAGTTGAAATTTCTCGAACTATATCTTGCAGATCAACATATTTGTGGCACTATAACTTTTTCTTTTCATGATTCTCATATCATTCAGAAATACCGTGATAGGGGCAATTTGGCCAGTACATAATTGTCTTTAATCATTGCTGACTTGGAGTGAAATGGTTGAACCTGTATTATTTCGTCTTCAGGGAAGGATTTTTTCTGATGTTTAACAGTACTTTGTAAATTCTATAGTATTAGACCTGGCCAATGTCGTTCTCCCAAAATACACTGTTTTGTTTGTTCTTTGGTATGCAGATGTTCATTATCTTTATGTGCATACTGCTGTTTGGCTCCCGACCTCCAAACAACTTGCTAGCCATCAAGAGATCCAGATTAGTCTTATTCTCTTACAAATTCTCTAAGCTTATGTTCTACATGCTCATTTCTTAATTGTGATCCTAGTTCTTTTGATAACTTTCCACTCAACACTGTACAGTAAACATTGTGCCTGATCAATCCTTGGATGATATGCATTAATATTTTAGCTAGCAGTAAACATTGTGCCCAAACAGACTTGATTCTCTTCGGCTTGGTCTGCCGAAGATCTTGAATCGAATCGATTCTATCGTTTCTCCAAAAAATGTCTGATTTAAAATTTTAGTTAACAAATGTTACACATGTATTCGGTCTGTTTGGCTTGGGTCATCAAACTTACATTTTAGATGGCTACTAACATGGACAGTTCAGCTTGGTTAAAATTTGATGCATCTCAGTGGGAAAATTTGATGAATTTGGATTGGTTCCCCTCATTTTTATTAGAAAAGATGGAACCTTGTGTCTGGTTTGATTGTGACAGACAGGACATTCGAGCCCCACTCGCCTGTTGTGTTTGATGTCATCGTGACACACAGGTATATGTTAACCCAGCATAGTAACGTTTTCCTGATGACAGCGGTGAGGCAGAACTGCAATTCTGCCAGCATTATCATATTGTCCTTGATGTGAATAATCATCAAGATGAGGGATATATGTTTTTTCTTTTTCTTTCAAGTAACTAATTCATCTCTTATCCTTAATTACATGAATTTCAGATCTTTAAACATTTTTTGAAGAACTGGAGGAGGAATTTTTAAGAGATGTAAGTGGAGAAGCTATCCTTTCACTGGTGCATTATAGACATTACATTGTACGGTGAACACCAAATCTTGGAACTCCTTTTCTTGTTCTTATTGTTCATTTTCTGCAGTCATGAAATAGAAACCTCTGTATATTGTGGACAGTATGAGTTACTCAACGAAATGATGAACTTTGGTTACCTGCAATACACTGAAGCTAAGATTCTCGGTGAGTTTATTAAGACAGATGCATACAAGACAGAAGTTACACAGAGGTCTCTGATGGCTGTCACAAATGCGGTGTCTTAGTGCAGTGAAGGGTTGTGATACAACAATAATGAAGTAAGTCATTTGTCCGTGTTGTGGGGATACCTGTTAATTACTGTTCACTAAACAATCTCTGGATTCTCTTTCCTTCTTTTGCAAGGTGCTTTTGGCCATGGTTGAAAGTGTCAATATACTTGTCAACAGCAATTGACAGATTATCCATTCTGATGTTGTTGGGGCATCGGAAATGAGAACATATTTGAGGTGCATTTTCTTTCCTATATTTCTATTCTTATCTCATTTGGAGTATTGTGGCATAGATTTGATGAGAATATGAACCTCTTTGTTTGTCTGTGCCATTTTTAAGCTCATTACCACTTAATTAATCATTTTTTAACAATTGGTTGATGCCATAGTTTATCTGCAATTTAATGTTAAACCGCATTTCGGCCATGAAGAGTTAACTTCCATTGTAATGATATGTACGAGGGTGCAGATTCATCCATTAATAACTAAGATATTCCATTGACTCATGCATTTTTGTCTCATCTTTAACACACTTGGCATGAATTGATATATGGGAAACCAAGGGAAATATTCTTTTTCCAGTATAAAGAAAAAAATTTGAACAACCTCGTTATTGGAATGCTGGACTAAACACTCCCAAGCATAGTTTCATTGGTTATATTGATGGAAAGGGAAACTTTAACGAGGAAATGTTGTTCTCTTGCATCTATTAATAAGATCAATTATTTTGCTGCAAAGTCCTTGAATTATCTGCAAATTTATGTATATAACAGTCTATGAAAAACTCTTTTATCTTTAGTTTATCATTGTCTTACATGCGAAGCAGTTTAGGTGCATAAACAATATTTAGAAGAGGATAGGATAAACATTTTAGTTTATCATGTTCAATTTGGGGATGCCAGTGTGAGTGCCCTTGGCAAAGGTTAAGAACGCTTCTTTATAATATCCTTGGACCAATATCTAGAAGTGACCTACTTTTAGCAATGTTTGTAAACAAGGGAAAGAAGAATTGAGTGACCATCTTTTTTTCATTGACAACCCAAAGTAGATATGTTGCAAATGCAACAAAAGAAATAAAAAAGTAAAAAAAATACTTTCTGTTTGGTGTAAATGCAGCAAGAGGATCTAAGGATGCTCTCTGCTTTGCAGTTAGATTAAGTTTAGAGACTTCTTTTTGCAATTCTGGACATCTTTTAGAGATAATTCATTTCCATCTACATGTTACTTGTTCCAGTTAAAAATACGTCCTAACTCCTGTCTATCGGAGTTTTGAGCTGATTGAGATTTATATTTTGGGTAAGATATGCACGGTACAGTCCTAATTGATGACAAATGTACTGGGTCTCATTTTTGGATTGGAATACCATCATACCCTCCTCCTCATATTCTTCCCCTCCTCCCCTCCCCCATCCTCCCATCCTTGCCTTACCCCCTGCACTCTTGTTAACTTGGAAATTTCACTTTTCATGAAGAAGGATTCTATAATTTAGTACTCCACTATAAAATTAAAGTTTTGTGAGCATTTATTTAACCTGCACCTCTTGTTGACTCTGGTCACTCAGGTAAAGCCTCCGATCTGGGATGCTCAAGTCAAGAGGCACTCAAGAAGTCACCTACAGATCATGGAAAAAGCGAAAAGTCAGTTTTAAGTTTTAGGAAAGGAGGTGCTAGCTGACTTTCATTTTGCCATAGATGATTGCACATTCCATTAACTCGTGCCGTCCTATAAACTTATGTTATCATTTCATTACCAAACAGCACTGCGACAAACGTGGTAAGTGAGCTGAGCTGCCTGTCACTTCAGAAGCCACCAATCCTATCATAGGTTCTGCTGCATATGCACCTGAGAATGATGCATTAGTCTGGAAAATAAAATCTTTTCCTGGTGGAAAGGTACGGGATGTAACTTCTCTTTCCGGATTAATAGGAGGTGCCATCAAGTCAAGTTTACATTTAAATTTTTTTTCTTCATGATTCTTGTGTGATTCTTTGCGACACGTGGGAGTACATGTGTCGGGCAGAATGTAGAAATGACAGCTGAAGCAGCAGCTCCCGAGAAGAAGGCTTCTCCTATATTTCACTACCTCTGAGATGCTGGTGTTTTGGTCTTTCAGAGTCTCCATATCAAACTACCATATGAACCAGTAGTTGATGCATCTGTTATATTGGTTACCCTGGTCCGGTATTTCATAAGTATCATAAAGAGTGGATGCCAAGCTTTTCCATGGGTGAGACACATCACAGTGGCTGGTGACTATGAGCGAAGACTCATCTAGCTCACTACATTCCTGCCGTCTGGCATTGGAAAACCAATATGCAAGACTATAGAAGCTTGTACTGTAGTTACTGGATAATTTCCAAGTTTAGCGTTGGTATGTGCAGTAGAAAGGTCATCTTGCCTTTACTATCTTATATGAAATTGTTTGGGAGCATGAAATGCTATTCCCAAGAGAATTATGTATTTAGGTCGGTCGTTGAGTATCGTGCTTGGCAATGGAAATATGCTAATATGTATTTGACTGTGTAGAAGGCTGTTGCATGCTCTCTTTTCTTGCGAAAGAGCCATGTGAGAAATCATGTAGCATCCCACTCGCGAAGTCGATGCTTTTTTACATGTCTGTGTCAGCAAGTCCTTATAAATTTTTTTTTAAATAGTTATTTATCTCTATTGAGATATCTGAATTAATTAATTAGTTTATTGTTGTATAAATGATAGGTCAACTTCACATATGAGTATTATTTAATATAATAATTTTTTTAATTTTTTTAAAAATATAATTATTTATTTATCGAAATGAAAATCAATTAAGTAAAAATGATGAAATTTGAAGTAAGTTTGAGTTAGTGAGAACAAAGTAAATTTATAACTACAAGTGATGACTTTTAATTCAAAAGAGTTCATTGGTTGTTTATGGAATCTATCTAAACTTTGTCCTTTTAACAATAACATAATTGAGGATCAGTGCGTTACCTACGAGTCAAAAATTAATAGCACCTAATCGAAGATGGAGAAGGTTAATAAGAATATTAAGAGATAAAATGAGAAATACTAGAGGATGAAATCCTAAAGGGGAGGGAGAGGTAAACATGACAAAAGATGATAAATAATTTATAGAAAACGAACCAAATCTTTTTACCAATTTATGGAAGATGAATTAGTTCAAGTTCAATGTACTCATTCAAACTTTTTTTTTGGGTGGGGGGGGGGGAAATTTATCATATTTAGGATGTTCCACTTCGTCAAATATGGCGCTCAAAACAAAACCCATGAGAATTTTTTCGGTTATATATATATATATAAATATATATATATATATAGTTAAATTCAAAATTTGAGGAATAGAAACGAAAAATCACTTAATACGAAGAAATATATAATTTTGTGTTTCCGGCCTCTTCATTGCACATCGCCACCCACCACGCACTCTGCTCCTCGACCTCTCCGCCGCCTCCTCATCCCGCGGCCCTCCGCATTTCGCAAGCGGTCAACTGGACAAGAAGAAGAAGAAGAAGAAGAAGAAGAAGAAGAAGGGATGCAGAGCGCCGCACTCTCTCCCTCCTACACGCCACTCCTCCGAAACTCCAAGAATCCCCCCACCCCGAGGCCAAACCTCCTACTCCTTCCCCGCATCACCTGCAGATCCCGCCTTCAACCACTCGCTGCCGCCGCCTCCTCATCCCAAGGCCTCCCCGGCGCACCCCGCCCCTTGGTATCCCTCCCATCCCTCTCGGATCGAAGGCCCGATGATCGGTTTGCGGCCCGCGCGGCCTCCGTCCCCGATAGCGCCTCCGCCGGCGATGGCGCCACTGATAGCGGCGGGATCCTGCAGACAGTGCAGCTAGGGTCGCTCTTCGGCCTCTGGTATCTCTTCAACATCTACTTCAACATATACAATAAGCAGGCACGTCTTCTCCGCTTTCCTCTGCTCTCTTCTTTCCTTTCTTGCTTTCTTTCTTTCTTTCTTTCTTTCTTTCTTCTTTGATGGAAATATTTGATACTGGGGGAGCTGGTGGCCGTGTCACTTGGATCTGTGCCCTTTGCTTTGAATCTGCAGATCTGCATGTTCTGGTCCACTATCTAAATGATCCGGGATGTTTGCCGGTGTATTTTTAACTATGTGCGCTTTTTTGGATCTTTGGCTGATACATTCCTTTCTTGCAACCTTTTCTTCCTTTATTTCTTTTTTCTTTAATTGGAAGTTGAGCTTCTAGAATTGTCATGTCTATCTTTATTAGCTTTGAGTGCATGTGAAAGAGGTACTCAGCTGGCTGTGACAAGCGCAAGCAGAAGATTCCACCTCATTCGTTCTTTCTTTTTTTAGGGTAGATTCCAAGCAATATGTTCTTCATCTTCTTCTGATTTTTTTGGCTTATTTACATTAGCGTCGTTGCACTTTCAACCTTGAACGTGGGATAATAAGAGCGGCCTTGCCTATACCCCATCGGTGGCATGGCATGACATCAGCTATATCCTCTTTATTATTATTATTTTTTTTGCTCCGAGTCTGAAAGCCCTAGCTGGCCCACGATGATCCTAGTTTCCAAATGTCAATTTCTTCGGTAGATTATGGTTCCAAATGAAATGATGTGGCCTATGATAGAGTTGTCCTAAGACAATTAATGAAAAACATATACAGAGAAGAAGGTTTTGCATGCATCTTTTATTGATTTTGAAAAGCCTATGATAAAGATTTTTAGAGATCTATCATGAAATGTTTTCAAAAATAAATGGAAGTGTATCCATTAATTATTTTGATGCTATAGAAGGTATGTATGGAAGTGTTGTCATTAGTGTGTAAACTATGGAGTGTGTCTAATGAATTTCCCATCAATATAAGGCACATCGGAAATTTTACGTTGGCAATGGATGAATGTGCTAGTGAAACACATGATAGATTTCAGGTGTATTTTATTTGTTGATGGCATTGTTTTAGTTGATGAGAGTTTAAATGGAATTAATTCTAAGCTTGAGTTGTGGATATAAACCTTAAACTAAAGGTTTTTAATTAAATTGGTTTTATGTTTTTTAGGTTTGCCTTTGATTTCCTTAAATCCTGTAGTGTGTCTTTGTAATTAACAGGTTGGCAGACTGGATATGTTGTTGGATGTGGCAAACCTTATTTTACGATAAAATTATATTCCCGTGTTATTGCTAAATTTTGTCAAAGTGATCACATGGGTTTCTCTGAAATTACAAAGAATATATAACAGATTCTTTTGTTTTGATATCATAGTGCTAAAGAAGACAATATTCTTGTGGATGAAATTTTTGATGAATGCCTTTTTACGTTGAAAAACAATTGCAATTTCATGATTGTTGATCACATTACATCAATTTTTTTTAATTTCCAGAAACTAAATTGTTCTGTTTCGTACTTTTGTCAGTGGACTTGGTTGAAACACCATTCTTGTTTTCAGTAAATGCTCTTTCCTCCAGCATTTTTGTTTCTTAAAGAAATTTTCTGCTTATCCATGACCATTAGTTGTCCTGTCTTTATTGCCATCTGATTTGGGCTGCTATATGTCACAGGTTCTGAAGGTTTTCCAATTTCCACTTACCATCACAACAGTTCAATTTGCCGTTGGAACGTGTCTTGTCCTATTCATGTGGACCACTAATCTATACAAGCGACCTAAGATTTCTGCTTCACAGGTGATGTTTTGTGATAGTGGTACTCAATTGAGCATTAGAAGATGCACAGTAGATCAATTCATGATATTTTATCATCACTTCTTTTCAGCTTGCTGCCATCTTACCATTGGCTGCAGTCCATACAATGGGTAACCTCTTTACAAATATGAGTCTGGGAAAGGTTGCTGTTTCATTCACGCACACAATCAAAGCTATGGAGCCCTTTTTCTCTGTCCTTCTTTCTGCCTTATTTTTAGGGGAGGTGATTCTTTTAAACTTTTCTTTTCCTTTTAACAGGATACTATGTTTTGTACAATTGATCAGCATCTCCTGCCTTGCAATATTTCTGATGTATATATTAGGATAATCTATTTTGAAATTGGGTAATTATGTTTAGTATATCTAAAATCTTTGCAGTTTGAAGATTGTAAAGGTTCCTCTAACTAGTAGAAATGGAGATATTTGTCCTTTGATTATCGTATTATTAACTTGTAACACCATAAATGGTCTCTTCTAAATTGGAGATGGTAGCTTTAGCATTTTGTGATTTTTTTTTTCCCTGCAAATAATCGAAACTTGATGTGGATGCAGATGCCTACTATATGGGTTCTAGCATCCCTTGTGCCAATTGTTGGTGGTGTGGCATTGGCCTCTCTCACCGAAGCTTCTTTTAATTGGTAAATAATGTTTGTTTTTCAAATTAGGAAATTATCAGGCTTTTCATAACATTGATGTTTGTTTGCATGAATCATCTGGTCTCTTTAACTCACCTCTTTACAGTATAATGAAAATATACCTTTTTTGGTTTTGTATTTTTATAATCTTAATGGATTGTTCCTATGTTGTAATCAGGGCTGGATTTTGGAGTGCAATGGCTTCGAATGTGACCTTCCAATCCCGCAATGTGCTTAGCAAGAAAGTCATGGTTAAGAAAGAGGTGATCAAGTTTTCTAGAAGCAGAATGTGTATGCTATGCTAACAAACATCATTATAATCTTTCACATATGGAACTATTTCATTTAATTTTCACGAAAGCACTTCCTGAGGCAAATTTTGTGCCATAATTTGCTTTTTTATGTTACAGGAATCGTTGGACAACATAAATCTCTTCTCCATGATAACTATCATGTCATTTTTCCTCCTAGCTCCTGCAACTTTGTTTGTGGAGGGCATCAAGTTTACCCCTTCATATCTGCAGTCCACTGTATGTAAAGTCTTGAAGGCGCATTCTCATATAGTTTCTGTATTTAGATTTTAGATATATCTAAAATTCATAATAAATATGTATTTACAATCAAATTGATGTAAATGAAGTATTCTGGAACATCTAATTCTGTTGTTATTGTTGTTTGGCTTAATGCTTTAGGGTTTGAATCTTAAAGAGATATACATGAGATCTTGTCTCGCAGCACTGTGCTTTCACGCTTATCAGCAGGTTTGATATTCTAAATTATTGTGCATATTTCGTGCATAGACAGTGAGCTTATATATAGCTAGTGTGCCTGTATGTTTATGTTTTGAAAAGATTTTTATCTTTGAGTCATAAATAAAAGAACATTTTCAATGTGATACTATAGATTTGAGTTATTGTCTATTTACTGTGCTGTTGTTATTGTGAATACTTTCTTAATATTTGCTCGTCAATCTTTTATTTTAGAAATTTACTGGAATTTATTCTTTTTTGTCAATATCCTGAAAAGAGTTTTAATTGCCAAAAGTTGAGGTTCTTTAGGAGCACCTTCTATTTGCCATTTTAGTATTTCATGTTTAAATTAGTTTTTAAGTGCATAAATAACCTTGTAGATTTAGAAAGTGTTAGCTAGCTTAGTTGTTAAAGACTTTGACAGTTCATAGGAAAGTCTTGGGCTTGAATCCCGCTTTCGTTACTTACCCTTCCAAAAAAAAAGGGAAAGAAAGACCTTGTGGATTTGTACCATTGTACCCCCCAGTCACTATTGCTTCATACCTTATGATGTTTGATGCTTAATATGGTACTATTGGAGTTTCTTGTAGCGTGCAAGCGATCACAAAAGTAACTGGCACATACAACAATAGTCACCTTACTTCTATACAGATCATTTTCTTCCATTTATGTTTATAAAGGTTAACTTTCTCCACTCCTTTCAAAATAGTTTTTAACTAATTCTAGCTGGTCCTTTGACCTTCTTACCCTTGTGACATATTTATATTTCAATATACGATGTGTTTCTTTGGGATCTTAGAGTTTGAAGTTATCATCATTTTGCCAAAAATTGATCATTCTCCCAACCATAGGTATCAGATCCAGTCTGAGTTTTTATGTGGTTGTAGCCTACGGGGTCAGACTGGGTTAACCCATGGAGTTGTTATTATCTTAAATGTAATAGAATGATAAAAAATTGTGGGGAAAATCGATAATCTTATGTTGCTTAATCACAAGGTTATAAATATAAAATATTTGCCTTAGTGAACATGAATTTTGACCTACCAATCAATGTGTTTTACAATTTAAATTCACAAAAGCCTTACAGATTTGATCATATAATGTATCGAAAGCACATAAATTCCAAGAATATGAAAAGGACTTCATATTGCATTGAGAGGGCTATGATGACTAATGGTAACATGAAAGTTCAAAATATATGTGTGAAATGTTACAACCGATCTTGGCCCTGAGGATATGATATGAATCTAAGTCATCAAGATTAGAAGTTATATTAGACTGAATCCAAGGAGAAACAGTGGAAGTCAAGAACTTTACCTGACAACTACATAAGACCAGAGATAAGAAAGTGATATGTTTAACAAGGTTGGTGTCCTTAGTTCTAGGGCCATCATCTCCTTCCTCTTATTTCTAACCAAGTTTTTGGTCTTGTTTTCCCTCGTGACACTTCTGAATCTACTCAACCTTCATCATTGTGAATTGCTTTTTGGATGTTAGAACCTGCTGAATTTATCTTCCTTCATCATATCCTAAACTGACCATACCATCAGCAGCGGTTATCAGATATAGACTCAGGTTTGACCACATTCATTCAGGGACCAGCATAATTTCAAATTTAGGGACCACTGTTTTAGTTTTCTCCAAATGGTTTACGAGTCATTATATTTGATCCGTGTCCTTGTGTTGTTGCATAGAATCTCCTTTTTCCTTTTCTGAACAAAGAGAACACTTTGCTGTTCCTTTCTTATTATTCCCAGTAGTGTGATCAGCGTAGGATATTTTTCCGTTCTATTGCTGGATGGCAAATGTTGTTTCACTTTTCGTCTGCTGGAAGCTTTGCCTGTATGAATGCTTGCTGATCACTTAAACTTGGCTGCTAGGTTTCATACATGATACTAGCAAGGGTATCACCTGTTACCCACTCCGTCGGCAACTGTGTGAAGCGGGTCGTGGTCATTGTGACTTCAGTCCTCTTTTTCAGGACACCAGTTTCCCCCATCAATTCACTCGGTAAGACTTTTATGGCGCCCTTCCACCGATGCTGGTTCTGTATAAAATTTGAGTACGTCTTCAGTATTTTTTTCACCATCATTCTCTTGTGCCTTCATCAAGAAAGTTCTCTGTTGCAGGTACCGGCATCGCACTTGCTGGAGTTTTCCTCTACTCGAGGGTAAAGAAAATCAAGCCCAAGACTGCATGATTAGCTGCTTTTCTCATTCCCTCTGTTACTAGGGATTAGGCAATTTATGTTTATCCTGCTTTGTTCTCCACGGCGTTCTTCTGGGTATGGAATTTGAGAACACTCTTGTTTGCTTGCGAAATATCTGGTGTTTTTCTTTCTATAAGTTCTAAATCGTGACATGTTCTGCTGCAATATGAAGTAGGTGCTGTTTTTCCAAGTTCTGTTTCTAGGGTTTGTATCTTTTGGAGTACTCTGGCTTTTTCCATATTTTTCATGGATTGGAACTCCGTTTACCCTTTCGATTAAGCCTTACGATTGTTAACAAAACCAGTACCTGTGATTGAGGACGGGGTACTAATACGTTGTGCACCCCTTCGCTCGAGTTATGCTTATCATATGTATATGTATATATATATTTTGATTTCTTTGGACCAATCTGGTATACATTACAGTGTAGAAATTGTATCAAAATAAATCAGTCTCAATACGACTGAATCAGATTTGGTGTCCCAAAACTAATGGCAATAATAATAACAATGAACCTGATATTATAAAAAGTGACACGGTTGATCCAAGTTTTATCACCTGATTACAGGATATTTTTACCCCCTGGCTTAGAAATGCTTCTCGGATCTTTGCTTCCCTTGCTGCAAACAACCTCAACAATTCAAACAGTTTAATCAGGTTGGCACAACAGAAACAGCGGATCAAAAGTTCCAAGTACTGCAACAGAAACAGTGTGCCAGTCTTGTATCGCCAAGGGGGGTTCAGACAAACTAGCTACTACCACAGCTAAATGAATGTTCGAGTATTATCATGTCAGTGGACATTTTACAACACAAACATGGAATGCTGCCAAACTCAGGACGAGGAACTTGCACCGTCCGTCCATCCTAGATGATGGGTTACTCTGCACAATCAATTATCCAGCCCAGGCCTCCGGGCAGGAGACTTTGACTTTGGCGATGTCTTACTATCTTCCTCGAGGGGGATTACACCATCCTCCTCGTCTGCGGGAATCATGCCTTCTTCCTCCTCTCCACCGCATTTGTTATTCTGCAATGGCGGAGACCTTGGAATCGGCTGCTCCGTATCACCATTTCTAGGTGACGACCCTGCAGGCCATGGCCCTTGGCCGGGTGATCCTTGTGGTCTTCCGTTGTCTATGATACTGTAAGGGGACCGTCTTATCTCATCATGTGGGCTGGGTGAGTGATCGAGTTCAGCCTTTCTCCCGTGTTCGCCATCATACGACTGCGATCTTTGCTGATCTTCATAATACTGCATAGGTGAACGATCTGGATCATTTGAGCCATGAACTACCGGCGATTGCACCCTCCTTGCCGGTGATGAACCCACACGTGATGCCTGCCCAGTTCCCACCCCATGACGATCAAAACCACGGCTAGGACTGTGACTGTGGCTCCTACTTCGACTGCGACCATGGTTCCTGCTATGAGGACTTGCATGTCGAGCGGGTACCCTCTTCGAAATAGGGCTATACCTCCGACCATGGCTACGGCTACGGCTCCGGCTGCGGCTACGGGTGGGGCTTCGGCCTCGGCCTTTAGATCTGCATGTCATAAGTGCTTTTGTAACTCACATAATAGAAACTACAACTATGTCCAACTAACAGTTGAAACAATGTCCCCAGTTCAGATTCTTAGAACCATTGTACAATATCACAACATGAAACATGAAAAGGATGGACATCACATATGTTATTACCTACATACTTTATAGGCTAAATCCATATCACCAGAGGATTGACATTGTTTAATGGTAAATTTCATGGCGAAAGATAAATATGCATCATTTTAAAGTTTTGAGTTTCATTCATTTTACAAATGTGATAGTCTTCCAAGTACTTTGGCATTGTGATCTTTCCTTCTATGCAAGAGTAATTCATGTAAAAAACCTAACACAGTATTAGCTTCCATGCTGCAGTGTGGAATAACGCCATATCATGGAACACTGGGTTTGCAAGCACTTAAGATGAATTGTTTGATGACAATTTGCAAATCCAGTGAAAGCATATATATGATTACTAGGATAACAAAAGAATCATAAGTACCTGTCATGAGGCTCATGGTCAATGATTCCACGACTGCCATGTTGAATGTCTGATCTAACAGGCAGAGGAAGCAGGCCCTGTCCACCTTTTCCATTGTAACTGGAGTTGATTCTTCCACTTTGTGTGCGACCACCATCACGAGCATCAGAACGAGAACCCCAGCGACGAGACCTGCCGCCAAATCCACCACGTGACACCATGTCCCTTAACTCCTTTGGAACACGTTGGTTGGCACCTTCAAGAACCTTAACAAGATCTGCAGCATACTTGGAATCCTGGTCGCAGAAAAATGTGTAAGATAATCCAGTGGCACCTGCCCTACCAGTTCTACCAATTCTGTGAACATAGTCTTCAACTCCCGTGGGGAAGTCATAGTTGATCACAACCCTGCAGCAAAACTAGATTCAATGGGTTTCCTTGCAAGGCAATTCTTCAAATCTAAGCAGCATAAGCAATCATTCATGCATAATAGCTATAAGCAGATGAGCCTTCAAAATTAGACATCACTGTCTGTTCCTATTTTGAACTAAATATCATAAAACCATTACCTGATATCCTTGATGTCTAGACCTCGAGCAGCAACATCAGTTGCCACTAGAATGGGAGATCTTCCAGTGCGAAATTGACTTAAAACCCTATCCCTCTCAGCCTGAGACTTATCACCATGAATAGCAGAAGCACTAAACTGACGAGTGAGGGTCCGAGCCAGCTGGTCGCACATTCTCTTCGTGGAACAAAATATTATGACCTTAGAACCTGGATCTTGGGACCGTAATATCTGCTCTAGTCGTCGTTGTTTCTCTAGCGGGGTAATTACTTCCACATACTGTAATAAACACAAACGTTAGTAACTAGATTTTACCAAAATAAATTATCATCTCCATAACATATAGAGAGAGAGGGAGAAAGAAATTTAAGCATCAAAATCAGTATCAACATATGTACTTTCAGAGGGAGTGTTGTGAGTTCAACTTCATACTTGCACATGTAATTTCAGAATTATGTTATCACAAGGTGTTGCAACAATCCATAGTGTCTTAGACCAATAAATAGTTATTCTGCCAAAACAATTAGTCTCAAGTCTTATACATTAAGCCTGGGTAAAATAAAAGATACTTCTAAATGATTTACCAAGAATAAGCTGAAAGAGCATACCCACCAAGTTATCAAGGAAATGAAACAAAATAGAATATGAATTCTTCCTAGGAAGTGTCGAGACAAGAAGAAAGAGGCAAGGAATCAGAAAAGTAGAAAGGCATTTTTGTGGCATGAAACATGAAAGAATACTTCATATTTCCCAAAAATCATAAGAAGGAAGCAACATTCATAGAAGCCTTTTTTACCAAAAATTACAGCAAAAGCCTTCTTCATAAAAATTATATTATTGCACTCCTTCCAGACTCCAACGAGGCACCATGAAAATGCCACTGAAGTAAAGATCTAATTGCTTTTCCTGACTCACCAAGTATGCCAAACTTATAATCTACAAAATAGTTGTAGACAAAGTTTGTTCTATGAGACCTTGGATATCCTTGATTATGACCAAAGAAGCATTCAGTCATTGATGTTAATTATACAATGAAAAAAATAACAGTTAGCAGTATTCAGAAAACCTTTCTGCAATAAAATATAATTTGGCATTAGACAAACACATAGATGTTCATCTTAATGAGGAAGGACCCTTCCAAAGAGTTTTAATAAATACTATTTCATAAGAGTTTAAGATGCTATAATTATCGGCCACATCAGACATTGGGCCAAGGTTCCTAAAAGCCTAGTGATGGCAATCCAAAAGAAGATTTGCATACAGAAAAAATATCGCTCTAAAATTTTCTGATAAATAAGTGTAGAATACTGAAGTACCATCATTGAGGTCTTAGGTTCTAATATATTTGTTATATATTAAGGGGCTATTGAAAGAGGTCATGATATATCCAAAAAAAGGTTTTTGATGATTAAGTACACCATCCATGAGTCCAAACACCAAAATCAAAATTGTCTATGAATTCTAGATATTTCTAATGAAAAATGAATGTATGGCCAAATAGGTTTGTCCATTAATTTATAAGCGCTTAATGATTTTCATTTCTAATGCAATTTCTTGATTTAGATGACGTGATTTCATGGTTAGAGTAACCTAATCAAGTTTGTCCAATCAAGAACCTAATGAGTAAAAGATGATTGTACGAGGACTTCTATAAATTAAGGAATTTCATTATATTTCAGACAGAGAGGGCTCTCTGCTTCTCAATAACTTTATCACTTTGTGACTCTCTTTTTTTACTGTTCATTCTCAAACATCAAACCCATCCGGATAAACAAATTGATCTAGAGTAGATCATTAGTTCACAGAAACAGGGTCAGAAGGTTCGTTTCATTAATTTTGAAGATAATTATCTCATTCACACATGTTATTTTTCTTCACTAGAAACTCGTTTTCATGGTTTGGACATTCAAAATAACACGGGTTTAGCAATTTATAAATCATTAAACCTAGCAAGATATAATCTGCAACCTATTTTGATTGACTTTAGGTGCATTTTCCTTTTAAACAAACAAAGATACTATGCATCTTCCTTTTGAGCAAAGATAGTCCCCCATAATACTATTGCCCTTTGAATTTTGAAAGCTATTGCCAGCAACTAATGAAACAAACTAAATTTCCAGCAACCTGATATGCCAAAACCTCCATTCAATTCATTGGTGCACTGAGATCCACTTACCCAATTACTTCAAATTGTTAAGGGATTCCTACTCTTTTTAAAGAAAGATCTACTAATCCATTCCATTTACATGGTAAATTACTTAAAATTGTTGAGATATCCCCACCCTTCCAAAAGAAAGATCTACTAATCCATTCCAATGTCATATTGTCAACGTCAGACAAGTTAGACAAACAACAATAAATAGATAGGGATCGGAGAAAGGATGGAGTTAAATAAGAGGAATATGCAACCAACCAAAAAAATAATTGCTCTCGATCAACAAATCTCTTCAAAAATTTGTTGACATTAAAAATGCTAATCCCTTTCAAATAGGGCATTAAATCTTAAAGAAATATAAAGCAAAATGAAAAAAAAAAAACAAATTTCTTGACAGATTTGTTGATATTAGAAACACTAATCACTTTCAAAGAGTGCATTAAATCTTAAAGAAATATCAAGAGAATTGAAAAAAATAGAGAGAAAAAAGGCAGTGCATTTCTTAAAGTTGATAAAGAAACCCAAGATCATCTGAAACAAAAAAGAAATCTCTCCTTCTTGTAAGGAACCTAATTTTCATTTAATCAAGGGAAAACCATTTCAAAAATAACAAAATGAAAAGAAAGATGCAGAGTTGAATTCAATGGATCAATTTTTAATTTAAGTCTACAAGTAATCGGTACTTCGGGAATGAAATCCAAACAACTTCAACAAAAACCGTTACAAATCTAATGTGTGGTGCATGGACCCAATTCTCTTAGTACAATTGTTTTTGTGGGTTAATAAAATTTAAGAAAAGTGTTTAGTTGCAACGTCAGATTTATGAAGACTATTTTATCACCAAAAGAGTTAATTGTTTGATAGGAAAAGATTTTGCAAATTAAAAAATATTTAGAGAGTTTTCCCAAATTTCTCTGGAAAAACAAAAGAAAAGCTCTCTAAATCATCTCTTTCCATCACTGTTTAACAATATTTTTTCGAAAAAAATAAAGACAAGCTCTTGTTTAACCTACTCAATTAATAGAATGGGTGGGATAATTGTTTTTCTTTCTTCATCGTCCAATGCACAATTCATATAGATTTTTCACGAGAAATCTTTTGAATA
Organism: Musa acuminata AAA Group; assembly: GCF_036884655.1. Classification (NCBI taxonomy): domain Eukaryota; kingdom Viridiplantae; phylum Streptophyta; class Magnoliopsida; order Zingiberales; family Musaceae; genus Musa; species Musa acuminata. The sequence goes on along the minus strand of NC_088334.1, from coordinate 50,966,972 downwards.
AAAGCCTTTCTCATATAATTTTACTTGCAGCTACACAGACCTTTAGTGAAAAAAGCATGTGTATGACCCTCAATTTCAGGGAACGATGAGCAGGCATAGTTAGCAACAACAATCTAAATGAAGTTCTTTAAAGAGTTAAAAAAATATTATTCACCATTGTATCGAAATTCTTACAATAATTTAGCAAGGTTACCTAACCCCTATAATTCAACGGTTTAACCGTATGCTGTCATAAATTTGCTTGGTGCAACTCCTTAATAATGACACTTACATTCCAAAACATATATATTAATCAATGTTAAAGGTCTACAAATTATAGACCAAGAAACAAAGTGGAAGTGCCAAAGGAGATTGGGCTACATATTAAGCATGTCTACAATCAGAGAAATTAAAATTACTCCATTCTACCCATTAATAGTAATTCAATAGGATGTGATAGTGTTTGAATTGTCTAGTGAACATTGCCCTTAATAAAGCTCAATGGCAGGAAGGCTTCCGAATAGTCGCCTACAGCTTACAATAATTGTTCCCCCAACCAGTGATGACATCAAAATTTCGGTACTTGTGATCATCTACTTTGTAACTTAGATCTACACCTCCGGCATACTACATTTTCGTTAACAAGATTCAACTGCATTTAAGATTGACACACTTCTTTTTTAACTTTCTGGAGCAATATCAATATGGCCTAGATCTTCAAGTGATCATCAACTCTAGTTGTAAGAATGCATCATATGCAAGATTTCTAGACATACTGAAAACTCCATGGAGCCGATCCAAGGGAATAGATAACTAAGTGTAGCACATGCTCCTAAAATTTAAAACTATCAAAATCTGAAGACTTATTCAAGATGACAGTATCGGCAGAGAGAGCAATTAAATCACTATCAAATTGGCCATACATGGATTTAACTAGCAGATGTGAAAAGAAATAAGAAAATCATCAACCTGGCCAACAAAGAATACCATACCACGTTCTTGCTGGAAACAATTCAATAAGCTATCACCTTGATGGAAACAATTGAAGTTTCTAACAAATCTTTCAAAAAGATAACTCTTTTCTAACAAAAGCCAACAATGTTCAAGTCACCTTCAACTATTAATGGAGAAATAGTTTATTCTAATAGCGCTACTTCGTTCTTGCTTCATTCTACAATTAAATTTTAACCCATGGACATTGCTTAGTTTTAAACAAGAAATATTTCTTAAATTCAAAAACTGAGATAAGTCAGAAAAAGTTGACCTTTTTGCAGAGGCAAAAGTTTCCAACAAACACAATTATCCAACTAACTTTGGATGATATTTAGCAATTGAGAAGATCCCCCCACAATAAAGTCAAAGCAAACAAGGATTATTAGTGTACAATTGTGTTCTTTGGAAGCATAACATATTAAAGATAACTAACAAAACACATCTCCTTACAATTCTCTAGTGACAAGACCCTACACACGTAACATTGAACTAATAGTCAAATTTAATGAAGTGAAATCAAAGGGAAAAGGAGATATCTATACAGTGACAATTAGGGTGACATGCCAGTCAAGTTTTTCACTATTATTTTTGTCAATAAAAGAAAATAACATAGAACTCACCTACAATTGCATATGTATGATGTCATTTATGCTTAAAGACCAAGGAAATAAGGAGAGACAAGAAGAGCCAAAATTTAGAGGATTTATTTTCTTTAAGCACCTCAAAATTAAGAAGAATTATACATCATTTGTCAAAAAACACATTTCAAGAATAACTAAAGGTCAAAAGAGAGCCATCCAAAAAGACAAGGAGCAACCTTATATGTATTTCAACAACCTAGCACATCAACTTCCTTTGGTAAATTTTCCTAAAGGTACCCAACTTAGTAGGTTTAGGGGTATTATTGCCAGAACAGTGCTGTATCAAAATGGAGAAGGCAGACAGCAGACTAGGAAAAGTCTCAGACGAGGCAAAAATGCATGTCGACAGGGGAATGTTTTGGAGCACGAGACATGCACATAAGAAAACAAGTAGATCAAAATAAATGAGACAACAAGAGACTTGTGGGTTATGTCATTGACATACATGTACTATATTATCAGAATTTTCCATTTTTTATAAATTATTTAATTCATTGTTTACCAATGACAATCCCCTGGTAAGTATTACTCTATTAAGCCAATTGCAATCCCATTGAATGATCAAGCACAATTCAAATACTAACTATTAAGCACTACCCTTTTGCAATATCAATCCAAAAAGTAATAAAATTTGAAAGATTTGTAATAGAATGGTCAATCCCAATCTAAAAAGTAATTATTAAACAATACCCTTTTTATTTAAATGGAGTGACTCAGTTCTAAGCTTCTTATGAAGGGGTCAATAGGAAGTACAAAAATTTGAAACATTTGTCGATTGTTTTGGATGCTATTTATTTTACAAACCCTGTCATGCATCATATGGAGAAACCAAAACAAATCCCAGATTGTTCGAATAATTTGGTATAGCCTGTGTAAATAGATGAAAACCTAGGTTGGGTGCCATATCAGTTGGCAGGCAGAGAGTGACAGTTCTGATAATTGTCAGCACAGCAACCCTCAGTAGAGGTCTGTACCATTTGGACCAAAGAGAGAACAGAAAAGATGATGCCAGTACAACTGGAAGAAAACAAGGAACAGGCAGTGACATGAATACGGTGAAGGAGGCAGTAATGGTGATAAGGGCAAGGAGGCAGGGGCAACAAGGACAAGGAAGGAGGCAATGATGATGAGGAGGGGGAGGAGGCAGCATCGAAAAGTAGAAGAGGAGGAAAAAAGGAGAAAACAGAGGAAAAGGAGATGGGAGGAGGAGAGTGAACAGCTAATAAAATCCGTTAACATTATTAATAACAGGATAGTAATAATTAAAAAATCGGATTCTGATTGGCTCAGTAAATACCAGTCTGTACGGACCAGTACAATGAAAATTATAATATATGATTATAATACTTGCTTTACTTAATTTTACAGGCTAAGTGACCATTTGGCAAACATATCAGGATGTGAAAAATGCTTCTAGAAACTCAAGAACAATAACTTTTTACTGTTGCATCAACTACCAATTTCAATTTGTTAGGTAAAGCACTAGTTAAGTACCTGGGTGATGGCACTATTTGCAACAAGCTCATCTGTGCTACCAATATTAACCTGAACAGGATGAACTAGTAGGTCTGCAGCAATTTTTCGAACTTCTTTGGGCCATGTAGCCGTGAACATAAGTGTTTGGCGACGATGTGGTACTTCTTTCACGATTTTCCGAATTTGTGGCTCAAAACCCATGTCCAGCATTCTATCAGCCTCATCAAGAACCAGATAAGAAACCTGACGGAGGCTGACTCTTTTCATCTCCAAAATGTCATTTAATCTTCCTGGAGTTGCAACAACAACATCTACTCCTCGATCAAGGTCCCTCAACTGAGGGCCTTTAGGTGCACCTCCATATAAACACTTGAACCACAAAACACAGGTAAGTGTCCAGAAACAAAATTGTATATAAAGAATTTTACAAGTTCATCTAGAGAAATGAAATATAAGATGAACAAACCGTGCATAAAATTTTTGATGATCTTCCAAACTTCACAGCCTCATCTTGTATCTGTGTTGCCAGCTCCCTTGTTGGTGCAAGTATTAACATTGTTGGACCCAGCTTAGAGTTGTTGCGAAGGCGCTTAAGATGAATGAACCCTGGAATAAGATACCCGAGTGTTTTGCCTGATCCTGTCTTTGCAATGGCTACAATATCACGATTCTGTAATGCAATTGGCCATGACTGAGCCTGAATTGGAGTTGGGTGAGAAAAACCTGCATGGTATACCTGGAAAAGGCAAACCATCAACCCCCATGAGGGCCATTGGTACAAACCAATTAGTTCTTTACTTACTGTCATGTCTTTGACAATTAAAGCACAGTATTAAGCTTATGCCAGAAGTGCGTCCTTGAAATGCAAGCCGGGGCTTGCAGATGCAAGCAGAAGCAGGAGAAATGGCCTTCTTTTGTTTGGAACAAAATGGCAGCTTAGACCAATCACCGCGGTAACCCAGCAACGTAGTGGTCACTGAGAAATCCCTTCCCAGTTGCAGATGCTCACAGATGCAAGCAGCACTGGACAAAGGGCCTTCTTTCCTTTGGACTCAAGTGGCAGCTTGAACTATGTCACTGGAGGCAGCCCCAGTCACGAGCTGGTCACTAAGAAAGCCCTTTCCAACTTGGCGACTGCTTGCAAATGCAAAGCTGGAGCAGAAAGGGCCTTCAATCGTGTAGACCGGAGTGGCAGCCTGAACCATATCACCGGAGGCAGGCCCACCCACAAACTGGTCAATGAGTAAGCCCTTCCAGATTCAGCCCTCCATAACGGGCCCTCGGGTTATATAGCAGCCACCCAAAAAAACAAGGGTGGCACAATGCAGCACAGCGTACGACATTAGCTCCACCCTGGAGCGAATATCGCACCTGCGACAAAGAAGTACAAAAGGGAAAGAAAGTAGAACACACATAAGCATGTAATTTGTAACTAAACCTACAGAAACTGGAAATTTTGTGCAGTGAGCATGAATCAGCACTACAACATAAGAAACTTACACATGCATCATATGCCAGATTATATGCAGGATAAAGGACAAAAGAGCAGAAAAAACTACCTCTTTGAGAATCTCTGCAGGGAAACCCGTAGATTCAAATGTCATGAATGGTGCAGGTACATCATCTCCCTAAGCAAAGTCACCATTGAAGAACAACACCAATTACCAAACTTCAAGATAACATAAATTAATTGAAAAAGAGGAATTGAGAATACAAAAAAGAACTCGAGCAAATAAAACAACAGTATCATCTATAACCATCAGCACATTAGCCCAGCCAGCACAATATATATAAGTTGCCATACAATTCAATCTGAAATTTTGTTTCCAAATATGATCAATTAAAAACACCAATGCTGTTGTTTTACTAGATATCAATCTATAGACTTCGTCCCAACTAAGTTAAGTACATGAAGAATTGTTTCTCGTTGTTCTTATTGATAAACAACAAAATCTAAACCCGCTGGACAAGTTGTAATCCAGGTATTAAGCATTATCCGGTTCCATTAGTATAATCACAAATCACAATCTCTACACCAGCATTGCTCGGTCTTCTCTTTAGAAGCTCACCTAGAGAGACTCGGTTCTCCATCAGTTAATCAGAAAATGCACCAATCGATATACCACCAGATTTTTTCCTAATCATTTGGACGCATGTTTCATTAGGGTCAGGATCCCTCTCAGTGCTCAAAACTATCTAGCTACATTCTCATGAAGCCCGTGGGCCTTCTTATATGTACTATAAGTATCTACTTTCAGATATTAGAAGACCTACAATCTTACAACAGGCAGGCACCCTTATTGTGTGGATGAAGCATATATATACATATACATACACATATATATGTGTGTGTGTGTATATGTATATATACACACACACATATATGTATATATATACATATGTATGTGTATATACATATATATGTGTATACAAATACTACACACACACACACACACACATGTGTGTGTGTGTGTGTGCATATATATGTGTGTATGTATGTATACATATATACATATGTATACATACATACACACATATATAGACAAACACACACACATATATATACATGGTTCATCTTACTGGTCCATACCAGTATACCGACCAACTATTGGTACAGTATGTATTAGGTTGGTAACTAAACTAATTTGATTGATCGTCCAAGCCTACAACACCGACACACAGCACAGTGAGGTGTATCGATAGACTGGTCTATATCGCCCATATCGATCCCTTGTTGGACCAGTACATATAACCCATACCAAATGGTACATCGTGGTATGTATAGATAAATGTGTATATATATATATATACATATATATTAATTTTTTAATTCATTTGATGTAGAACAAGGTAGAGAAATAGAGGGAGTAGGAGTGAGAATAGAGATTAAAGAGGAGAGAATGAGATTAGAGATTAGAGAGGAGAGAGAGAGACTAAAAGAGAGAAGATGCAATTCTTTTTCATTCAAATCTGAAGTCATCCATTGACAATCTCTACTATTTATAGAAGTTTAGGAGGCTTACTATAATCAATGAAGGCAATGATTCTCAAAAGTAATATCCTAGAGAATTAGTATACCTTTTAGAAATCAAAAATGTGATTTCTATAAGATTACACTTAATACAAAAGGAATCCCTAGAAAGACCAAATGACTTTTCAATTTTCCACACAACTCTTAAAATTTCCAGGCCAACTAATTGATAGCTCTTTGTTGATTTCTTTGCCTAGAATAATTTTTTTTGAAATCCTTTGTAAAGTTAGATGGTTCTCCATCACCATTATTTCATTTCTTGTTATCAAGCTTAAGTGGCACTTCAACAGAGAAAACTTAAAAGGCATATAATAATAATCTAAAACAATGGCAATTTCCAGAAGTTCATGCTTAAATCTTTTGAATAATAACATATGGACCATCATAGCACAAGACTCCATTACACCAAGGAAAGAACGTGTGGGACTTCTATGCGCATAGTGCTATCAATGAGTCATGTCAAGAAAAGCCTTATGTTTGTTCCTTCCAGAATTTCTATGCTCAGGCAGAACTGTTAAGAGCTTAGGTGTAAAAGATCAAGATCAAGTTTGTTATTAACTTAAAAATACAGTTGAGATTACTTTACTCTTGTCATCAGTACTTCCACAAGTACCCAGTTGAAACAACAAAAACTTTAAATGAATACTTCCACTAGGCAAGGACATGTTGCACCATATAGACATAACGACATGGCATCTTTGAAAAGAGGGCATCATATAGCTACTGTAGTTCATTATTCTTACAAACTAATATGTCCATAACTTTGCATATACTGTACAAAAACTCTGATTTATGCTATACAAGAGACTCTGTTTACATTATAATGTCTCTTTTTGTGACTTATAATCACACGTAATAAGCAAGGAATGAATCCCCTGTTTACTCAAGGATAAAAGGCTAATTTCATAAAAGAATGTAAACGGAGTCTTATACAACTAAAATACAACTCACATTAATTGGCAGCTCCATGATGACCTAAAACCACAAATCCTAAGATCATTCTTGTAATAAGACATTAACACCATGAATAACAGAACACCTTTATAACCGCTAAAAAGGATTTTTTGAAAATTTAACCAGGAAAGCTCCAAAAAGAATCAAAATTCAATGCATATAAAGCATGGAGGTGGCATGTGCAGCTTTTAAGTATACCCATGTCATATGTCACAATAATTCCTCCTGAGCATCTTGAACATTCTATATCGAACATGGACCATGATGGCACATGTATCATCTTTTTTGCTGGTGTTTATCTTCATGACATTTGTTGCTTTTTCAAATTGCATTAGATGTCAGAACTTTGTGCTTGTTTTGGTTTAAATGGTGTGTGTGAGTGTAATATAGAAAGCACTGCAAAATGTGCATAGGATTTGGACCTATTCAAGTTAGAATTACAACTGGTAGCAGGAATCTTGCTTACGCACTTCAGAGTACTAGTTCCATGATTTGGAACCTTAAACATGTAGAAAATGCAACTTCTAATGCTTGAAATAATAATTTCATCTGATCCTAGATTTTAACCTATAAGCTGAGAAATATGTAACACAAACCACAGAAAAAGAGTTCAAAGACCTCTCTATGCTTCATAGATTAATTACATTTTCTTATATCCTGATATACTCCGACAATATAAGTGTTTTATCTTTAATAAAATGCATATACATATATCACATTATATTTATATATCAGTAACAATGATCTTTACATAGATAGTATGTATTATGTACATTGTATAGAAAGTACTCCAAAGATCCATATCACCAGAAAGAATTCAAATAATACACACATATCTGATATATACACACAAATATGCATGTGTACATTGCACATAGATACATGTGTTGTGCTTCTCAGTTGCTCCTGCCCATACATTTGTAAACCTTACCACTTCCTCGAATATATACATTTGCACCCATATCTGTATCCATACCTTGCTAACACTACTTAGTTCAAATTAACAAGGCTTCACAAAAGTATCAAATCTTTTTGTACTAATAAACTACAAGCATGAAAGCATCTCGATAGCAAATAACATAAGAAAAATCCTTCAAACTAAAAGATCTAAATATTGATGTAGATCCACCAAATTAAATCAAACTAGTAATCTATAGCATTTGGATGTCCTAAAAAACTTGTCATTTATGACGAAGAACCCAAGCTCTACACCTATGAAGGGAATCATCCAGTAGAAATAGATGTCTTATATGCAAAAAAAAAAAAAAAAACTTAGTTGTATGGAACTTGGATGCAGAAAAACAGAACCTCTAAAGAACACTTCCTCAAATGTTTATACCAAACAACATTCAAGAAGCATGGAGTTCAACAACAATTGACACACCACGGTTAACATACCGTGACTATTATTTCGTTCTGACGGCGATATGCTTCGGCAGAGGCAAAGGCCCCTCCATCCGCAGATGATGCGTGGCCTCTGGTAGAAGTTGCCCTCGGCTCCCGTGAGTCCTTGGTGTCATGCCCATGGTCATGCATGCTACTGCTTTTACCACCTCCGTGCTAAAATCATAATAATCACATACAAATTTTACCAACTACTGAAGAAATCAATAACTAACAACCACATTCACAGCGAGATCGAGGAAACAGATAGAAATCTAAGGGGAAAATAAAAATGAGGTCGTCTTCGGAAGAGGAGACGCGAACCTGGTGGCTCCTAGAACGGCCATAGCGATCATCATCCTCGTGATGATGGCGGCGCTCAGCCGGGACGACGGAGGCGGCCTTGGGAGGGAGGAGAGGGGGGGGCGGGGGCAAGAGGGGAGGGGGCGGCGGGAGCTCGTCGGCGGGGCGCTCGTACTGGGTGACGTTGGTCTCGGGGTTCCAGTAGTAGAGGTACCCGGTGCTACCGTCCACCAGCGCCCGCCACGGCTTAGGCAGGGTCGGGTCCTCGGGGGCGTACCGCGGCCTGCTCGATGCGCTGCCGCCTCCAGCCATACTCGAAGAACAATATTCCGATGAAAACCCCTCCCGCTGCAGATTCGGATCGTCGGGAGACGAAGATTGGGTACAACGGAAGCCAAACCCTAGAAAGAGGCCTCTCTTTTGGGATGCGGTAGGAATCGAGGAGCGTTTGGCGTTTGGGGTACGGGAAGATCTGGCGGAGGAGGAGACGGCCGCCTCCTCTCGTTAGGCTTGGAATCGAAAGAAATGATGCGGTGGCGAGGGTTGAATCGGCCGTGCAACCATTATAGTCTGTCTTCCTCTCGCCTCTGCTTTTTTATTTCTTTTCTTTCCTCTTATTACTACCAATAATAAATAATTTAATTACGTATTTTCCAATTCCACCGCCTTATTTGTGATCCCGCGCGTCGGTCCCACCAGCCACGCCCAATCGCATTCCTGGTAGGTGTTGGAAAGCGTAGTTATGTTGTCATCGTGAATGTGTCCTCCTGCAATTTTATTCTCCTTTTCGATCCCTGAAAAATACTCTTTTTCTACTCATTTATATACTCAATCTGTCTTTTCATTCTTTAAGTTGGATTAATTACATATTATTCTTTATAATTAATTATTTGTAATATTTTTATTTTTATATTTCAATAATTATTATATTGGGATATATATATATATATATATATATATATATATATTTCTAATGGGATTTTGGACAGTATTCCACTGATAGATTAACACCTATTGGATTATTGTTATTATTTGACAAATAAATGCCCACATTATTTGTAAAGTAATGATAAAGTTAAATCAATGGCCAAAATGATGAGAAAGTATATCTAAATTGTGAGATCATATAATGTTAATAGTGGAGAATAATTATGTGCTATTATGATATGAATGATTGTCTACGATCAACATGATTGATACTACTGTGGGATGACATACCTTAGAACAAAGATCATATGGGCTAAGTTTGGCACTGCTGATTCAATCATTTCCATCGTAGCATAAAAATGATGTTAGATCGTCAAACTCTACGTGGGAAATTGTTGATGCTAAGAGTGACGATGCAATCTATCTTATTAGAGGGGAAATTGTAATTATTGTTTAGATAATTTTAATATCATTTTGTTCTTACTAGTTTGATTTTATTCTAAATTTTATTGGCGTATGTCGAAATAACAGTAATATGCATTTCTCTAACAATTCATTGTAATGTAGACAAAATATTTCTTTTATAAAAAATATACAAATAAAGCATGAGTATAAAAAAAAATAATTAAATATGAGGTGGGAATTATATTCTCTTTTTATCCTCATCGAAAATCAAGATGAAAATAATAAATAATGAAGATGAGATTTAATATTAATACCCAATGATTTCAAACTTTAACATACCACCAACGAATTAGGTTTCAGATCTTTAAAAAATTTAAAAACAATAATAATAAGATAAATTCTCGAAAAACAATCTTAATTTTGAGTTTTATAGTAAAAAAAACTTAAATTTTTTTTTTTCTAGAAACGATCATTGACGAATTAGGTTTCAGTCACTTGCGTTTTCGCATACTAACTAATAAGTAACGTCAATCGCTCCTCACTCTTCTTTTCTCATTGTATCTTCACATGCAGATCGACTTCGTCAAACATATCCCCTCGACTTAAACTAATTATCCATGTCTCTATGCGAAGATCATGACCGACTACAACGAGGATGGTTAGAAATGTCTATGAAAATTTTTTAAAGTTAAGAATTATAAAATAATTTCTCCATATATTTAAAGATATTATGTGAGAATTTTTAAATTTTGAAATACTACGTATCAAAATTTTAAAATTAGATATTTTTTCTAAAAATTCGTTGTTGATAATAATAATAATAAATAAAAAAAAATATAAATGTAACAGAGAGACCAAGCGGTGTGATTAGGGCCGGCCATTTCTTGTCCGGCCCACCCCGCCGCCTATAAATACTGCGCCAAATCTATCCGACCCCTTCTTTTTTGTACAATCGAGAGACGGCAGGAGGGGCAGAGCATTTCATCGAACATGTCGGACAGCGGCGTTGTGATGGTCTACGGCAAGGGTGCCGCCCTGTCGGAGCCGAAGAAGTCGTCCACCTTCTCCGTCAAGGTGGGGCTGGCGCAGATGCTGCGCGGCGGCGTCATCATGGACGTGGTCACCCCCGAGCAGGCCCGCATTGCGGAGGAGGCCGGTGCCTGCGCCGTCATGGCCCTGGAGCGCGTCCCCGCCGACATCCGCGCCCAGGGCGGCGTCGCCCGCATGTCCGACCCCGGCCTCATCAAGGAGATCAAGCGTGCCGTCACCATCCCCGTCATGGCCAAAGCCCGCATCGGCCACTTCGTCGAGGCCCAGATCCTCGAAGCCGTCGGGGTCGACTACGTGGACGAGAGCGAGGTCCTCACCCCCGCTGACGACCAGAACCACATCAACAAGCACAACTTCCGGGTGCCTTTCGTGTGCGGATGCCGCGACCTCGGCGAGGCCCTCCGCCGCATCCGCGAGGGCGCTGCCATGATCCGCACCAAGGGCGAGGCCGGCACCGGCAACATCATCGAGGCCGTCCGCCACGTCCGTTCCGTCATGGGCGACATCCGCGCCCTCCGCAACATGGACGACGACGAGGTCTTCACTTTCGCCAAGCGCATCGCCGCTCCGTACGACCTCGTCATGCAGACCAAACAGCTCGGCAGGCTTCCCGTCGTTCATTTCGCTGCTGGAGGGGTTGCCACCCCTGCCGACGCGGCTCTCATGATGCAGCTCGGCTGCGATGGCGTGTTTGTCGGATCCGGCATCTTCAAGAGCGGTGACCCCGCGCGCAGGGCCAGGGCCATCGTTCAAGCAGTCACCCATTACAGCGACCCGGAGATCCTGGCGGAGGTGAGCTGCGGCCTGGGGGAGGCCATGGTGGGGATCAATCTCAACGACACCAAGGTCGAGAGGTTCGCAAGCCGCTCAGAGTAGCAGAGGATCGTAGAAAAATGGTTCCTTTCATTCAACCTGGTAGTCGGGTCGCTTCATACTTGAATTAACATAGTTATTTTAATTTGCTTGCTTGATTGCTCTATTAGCAACTCAGCTATTTCTGCGCTTAATCCTAGTGTAACCTGTGCTTTAAGGGATCATCTGCTCTTGGTATGTGCTGTAGTTGGATCCAGTGTTCGTTTCTTTTGTCTGTGCCACTGATTTCTATGACATAATAATCCTAAGGATCTTTGATGTATCTTTTCCCACCGCAATTGGATGCGAGGCATCTGCTTTTTATATATTTTTACATGTTTAAATACAAATCTTGAGTATCATTGCACTTCTTGGCTATACAGCACATTGTTTGGATTTGCTGGTGTTTTATTTATCTGAAATATTAGTGTTACTTAAGCTGCTTGGTGGCAGATGTCTGATTTCTATGACATAATTATCCATTTTATGGCTCTACGGTCCCTAGGGATCTTTGATGTATCTTTTCCCATGGCAATTAGATGCAAGGCATCTGCTTTTTACATCTTTTAAATGGATTTCATTACACTTGTGCTGATATATGACTATATGTTGTTTGGATTTTCCGGAGTGTCTGAATGTTCATGTGTTTTATCGTACTCGATTGCTTGGAGGCAGTTGTCTGAGTACATTAAATGTCTGCATTTTGTGGCTACAGAAAATATTATGTTTGCATGGCAGGTTATTAAAATGAATTATGATGCTCTTGGTTAGCAAATGGGATCGCTTTGGTATGTGATTGTTCTGATAATGCCAAGCCGCTACTTTTATCCTCCCTGCTTAGAATCTCAGTACTGTTCTTTCTTTGCCTCTTCTTTTTTAAATATAGGCTTTACTTTCTGGTTACGAAGCTTCTTACATGATACTGGAAACATATATATAGCGTGCGGTTTTAGCATACATGTTAAATATATATTTTTTCGAGGCGAAACATTTGGTGAACTGGTGCAACTCTGTACCCTTGTTTGTGAAATTTGTTAGATCGCTTTGAACTTGTACTAAACATAATTCTTTTGACAGAGCTTAATAACAACAAGAGATTGATGTAGCTAATCCCGAATAACTGGGACATTAGGTGGTGGTTGTTGTTGGGCTATGAACCTGTACTAACTCAAGTTGTCATCTTGATTGTATGATGTAAGATAACCTAGTATGCTTGTCAACAGAGATGAGTTTTCCGAAAGATGAATTATCTCATAAATTAACCCACTATGCTTTTGTGATGTGTCTATATTTGAGATAATTTATCTAGAAATAGCTGCATTGTGAATAAGTGCCAACCCAATCATCAAAGTTTGAGTTCTATGTGATGGATGATTGTGATTCATTATTGTTCATGAACTTGGCATGCAAGTAGTTGAGTGAACATGATCCATTCAGATTGAGGTGGCAGTTTTGATGAATTATTGTGATCCTCATCAACCAATTATAGTGAGGAGTACTTGTAGACTACTGGGATCCTAAGGGCTGATGTTAACAATTTAGGCATCTGACTCGAGTAAAAGGAACAAAACAAGGATTGTTACTACTTACTACTGTATGTCTGTGTTTAGCTGAGGCAACCATGACTCAGAATTCCTGATACAGATGCCATTTTCAACAGGCAGAGCATTTGATGGTTATGATAGCAGCATTCGATTAGTCTCTGTGATGAGTTGAAGTGGACAATTGAAGAATCTGCATGTGTGCATTTGCACATCTCCTTTGGGTCCTTAGGAGGGAAGGAAATATATCTGTGGGACAGTTTTGGCATCTTTAAAATCAACATCCTTTAGCAATATTTATTTTCCTTGTTTATAGGCATTGTAGTTGGCAAGGAATCAATACAAGAAAGGTTGTTCTTTATCAAAGTACTTACACTTGTTTGAAAGATCTGGAGAAGCCTAGTTTTCTTAACATGTGCTTAAAAGCTATGTAGCACACACTAGTAATCACAGGACCCCTGTGATTTTTTTTATTTGGATTTGAGTTGAGTCAAATTCTAGTCAGTTCTAAAGAACAATTCATACTTTTCTTCTTTCTTCCTGTTTATATCTTCTGTTCATCTGTACTATATCATCATCTAAGAAGCCAAGAGAGATCAAACTGTCGTCGGAATCTTCTGCAGTAATCGAAGGACTGCAACAGTCCTAATCTGAAGCAGGGAACATCTCTATCTGCTGTATGACATTCCTATCACCCCCTGATTTCCATCATTCATCAGATTGTTTGTTTTGTTTTGTCCAAACAGCTGTTCAACTTTGTGGCTTATGATGTGGATAAAATTAATAATGCTACTGAAAATTTTCTCAATGTGCATGGCATGTGTAAGAGTCGAAAGATTCACATGCAGAAAGTCCTCTTGCCTGTGTTGTGTTATCTGTGCTGGTTTAAACAAGTTGGGAGTTGGAAAATCCTGTGTGCAATAGCTCTGATGTAATGGATGACCTCTTCTCAAGAACATAGCAAGTATTGTTCTTGGAGATGCATGCAAGTGGAACAGGATAAGTCAGGCCCAGGAACAGCTGAATGGATCACAAAGGTCAGCATATGACCCAACCAGATAAGAGTTGATGGCTTCATTGCACCTGTAGACATTGATATGATTGGCTGCTGGCATTTGACAGGTAATGAATTCTTTCCCAAGTTTAGAATGCATACATCAACGGGGTGGCATATCACAAAACCACCACACATCAACAAAGGAGTTGCATGTCACAAAATTTCTTTGTAATCCAATGTGTTGCATTGTGCTATCATCCATCATCAGGCCACAAGCACCCTTTGAGTCTGAGGTGCACCCAAAACTCACGCATGTATCAATAGTAATCACACTATTTTATTTTTATTTTATCAAATTTGAATTAGAAATATAATATTTAAATGAAAGTCTTTGATAAAAATCCTTAGTTGATCTATGGGTGCACTAAAATTTATATATACTGAGAACGTCTGCAGTAACAAAATCCCTCAGCCTCAATCAGTATTCAACTTTGATATAAAAAAAAATGTTTTTATTTTTCCAGCTTATGCAATAAGAGAAAATATAGTGAAAACATTTGTGATACCAGATATGAAAGCTATACAATATACAGCTACTTACATTCTTAACTAGTGTGAAATAATGATGAAGAAATGTACATTGATAAACAGTTATCTTTGAGATGTTCTTTTTGACCTCACACTTGCTCGACGGGCTACATCCCATGCCATTATTGGTGCAAAAACACCTTGTTGTGATGCAAAAAATGATTCGTAACCAGGCGAATCAAAAGCGAAACCGGTGTGCCTCGACTTTTCTCTTGGAAGCTGTAATATAGCATAACTCCTAGCTTCATCTGGTGTTAGATTATTACCGATTTCTAGAAACTCTCTGCTGCCGATACCTTCATACTCGCCTCTGTGAATCTCTTGAACAATTTGATAGTTGTAGGGGAAAAACCATCTTTGGATCCTAAAAGACAACACATTACAAATTAGTAAAAATAAATATAATAAACACAAAAGCCAGAAGCTTTGAGAAATCATTCAGGTATCTGTGATGAAGTTTTGAGTATGTAATTCATAGCCTGGAAGATTTCAGTCAAATTATAGATCAAAACAATATGGATTTTTTTTCTAGAGAGATAAACTGTTATATTCTAGAAATGATATCATGATATAGAGATTTATCAAATGTCTTACCCAAGGTAAAAGAAGTCACTGAGAAGGGCAACAACAGGGATGAGAAGCAGTGTCAGGTAGAAATAGAATGTGCTCAAAAGCACGTATATGGTAAAGTATACATTTTCCTGCAACAAGAACAAGTTAATGAGTGAAAATGGATAAGAACGATCCAAACTAAAAAGATACCCGAGGAACTTACCTGTCTATCATTTGGGGTCATTATTCCAGAATATATGAAGATAAAAATAAACCATGCTAAAATGCTCCCTGAAACACTCAGAAGGTGCCACCTCGTAAGTGAATTACATACCATAAGAAGGCGCAAGTTGACAGTTACAACAGCACAAGTAAAGGCCATTGTACTAACATCCCAAAGACCAAATATCATTCCTGATGAATTATGACCATTCTGACTTGCAGTAGTTGTGAAATAATAGAAGATCAAAGACTGGTATACAGCAAAGAAAGCCCATACTGCCACAACTCTCCATTTGAAAAACATATTTCTGATTCCTTCCCTGTAGAGCTCTGGATACTTCTTTGACAAAGAAGCACTTACATCCTAGACAGCAGCAATCCTAGTTTAAATAGACTGCATAACACTAACTGCAAGGGCACTCAAGGTGCAATGGGTGTGATAGTGTCCAGAATGACTAAACATGATTAAGAACATATGGCATGTAATAAGTACCTTGTCAAAAAGTCCAACAATGATCACAGGAAGAGCTGTAAAAATGACATTGTACAAAGATTGGAACCAGTCATCATAAAATCTCTGACCAGAGAAGCCAGTTTGAAAGGTGAACCAAAACTGAGTCAATGTAAATGTAAGATTCTTGTAGAAGAAGTAAGTGATCACCTGCAATTTGAACCGAGTAAGGTGCTTCTGTTGGTGATTATAATGAACTTAAATAGTCAAGTAGAACCAATGAAACAAAGTGTACCTTACATAACCTGATATATGACCATCTTCCATGTACAAGAAGCAGATCTGTAAGGAAGCGAAACTGAGCAATGGCAAAATCACTAGCCATTACAGCTTGCATCCCTTCCAGACCACTTATGCCAACGCCAACATGAGCAGCCTGGATCATACTTACATCATTTGCACCATCCCCTATACTAAGGGTGATCCTGTGAGCACCTTTCTTGACTAGGCTTGTAACCTGCCAAGACAAACATAAGCAAGTAATTTTATAATAAATAAAACATATGTAAATCCTAAGTCAACTCAACAAATAAGAAGGCAAAAGAGATAAAAAAATGATTCAATTAAATAATTCATTAAAAAAAGACTAAGAAAAGGAATAACAAAATCAAACCAACAAAATAGTCCAAAGTAAACAACTCATCCTAAGCCCTAGTGATGCAAAAAATACTGAAAACCTAAGCAATACAAGGTCAATATTGAGGAAAAAAAATGCATTGCATCAACCGAACAATGTGGGGCGTAAGGCAAAGGAAATCAAACCAGTATTGCTCAACCTACCACAAAAGGGTCCTGAAAAACAAAATAACAATGAGTGGCAACCCTCAGTTTAACGAGTGATGGTTCTTATTGAAAAGACACTTAAAAACTTTAAGACCTAGCAAGTGATGACCTTTAGCAGATGAAATACTTTTTTTGCTACTTTATGATGCAAACTACAACTAACATACTACTCAACTAAAAGATAGTGATCATCTCAAATTACAAATGTACTCTCATTTAATGTTTGAGAAATAACCTGATTTATCAGTGCATATCATGAATATTTATATGTAGCATAACTAACCTGATTTATTAGCACAACACTTGTTATTGCGAATGACAGAAGTCAGATGAGAAAACAAATGGAGAGCAAAACTAATATAAATTTTACCTGTGCCTTTTGAAGTGGAGAAACACGACAACAAATTACTGAACTACAATTCAAGCTTAAGTTGAGCAGATTCACACGTAAATTTGGGTCCAGTGCATGCATTAAACATTTGCCATCAATTACAAGAGCCAACTTTTGCCCCGACACATGAACGTATCGATGGGCCTCCTCATGGCATTGTTTCAGATGATTTTTTACTGTGTCTTTTATGACACGTGCAATCTCCACAGGGTCACCCTGGCAGTAGATAATACATACATTAAATTAATATTTGACATTAAAACAAGTTTCCTTGGATAAAACACAAAGAAATAGAACAGTTAATGTGGTCCATAGCAAAACAGAAAAAGGATGCCTGGATGTCATAAAGAAAATTGAGGAAACTAGAGGAGAAACAAAAGTTATAAATTAAACAGAAGGCATGGACTATGAGAACTATGTATTGTATCTCTAATAATATGCTTTCGTGGCATGTAATTCAAGTTTATTTACCTTTTCCTCGGCCTCTTGGATTGCATCAGTTTCTGAACTGATGATGAATTGCTTCATGTCATTATTGATCAAGTTGCATGCTGCAAGCAAGCAAAGGAATCACTCAAGCTTTTAATTTTAAAAGAGAAACATGAATTTATTAACATGCAAATTTCAGTCGTCATGTTATATTTTTTGACGAGAGCTCCAGCAGACCTATAACATCTAATGTTTGTCATACCATATGCAATATTTATTGCAGTCTCCATTTTATCCCCTGTCAACACCCAGATTTTTATACCAGCTCTAGCCAAAGTTTCTATGCAAGCTGGAACTCCATCTTGAAGCTTATCTTCAATAGCAGTGCATCCTATTAGTATAAGATCCTTTTCAATAATCTCTGCCACCTACAGCAAAGAGATTTTGAAGTTAATCATTTACTGCAGAAACCATCTAACCACTGTAAGCCCTGTTAAATGAAGAAACAGTTGCAGGCATCACTTAGGAGAATTATATCAAATGCCAAAAAAGTATCAAGAAACAATATATATTAAATTTAAATTAAAGCGATAATTAAATAAATATGCAGGCAAGCTCGAAAGGCAAATTATTTACCATGGGTATCCATATAATGTATCTAAAAAGTTACAAAATGTTAAAAATAATGAACAACAAAACATAATCCATCAAAATGTCAATAATTTAGAATCACCCCTGAATCCAATATTAATGATTTTAATAGGATGTGACCACAATTTTCCAAAGACCATTTTTCACATGCGTATGCTAAACCCAATTCAGATCGACCCAATCAACCTGACTGCTTGGATTAAAGTGTCACAATATTTTGTCAGCATCAACTGAAAAATTAAGTGCTGAAATAGTACCAGAACCTTGAGAAGGCAGCTCTTGCTACTGTTTTGTGTTGCCTAATAAAACTGACCGAGTGAGCTATTTAACATTGAATTGAACCATGCCAATCAAAGCTATGTTTCAAATGTCTAAGTCATAGTGTTCTATCCTTCCCTAGTTTAGATTATGTTTGTGCCCCTAATGGTTATGATGCCACAGGAGATCACCTAGCTTCGTGGCTAATCGAAGAAGAAAAGCAAACGCCAAAGATCAAAAGATGATGCCAGAGAAAAAGCAAAGCAGCACAATTACGGATAGTGTGTTATTTTTATGTTTTCTATGTTGTCCTCTGTTCTTTTGTGCTGTAGGCTCATGACCATGGTTGATCAGTTCATGCCATAAACTAAATTTCTTGCCCAATGAAAATGGATTTGAAGGACTAGGCAAAGCAAGGCTTGCAATAACACCTGGTATGGTTCGGTAGTGGTGGTATCTACCAGTTACCGGTACACGGGCCGGTGTAAACCAAGCAGTACAGGGCTTATACCGTTCGGTACAATGTGACAGAGGTTCTGTACCAAGCAGTTTTTATTCTTTCTATTTATTTTCTACTTTTTTAGGTTTTTCTTCAAACTCTGTATATTCCAGCGTACTGATATTTGGTACATCAGTATGGATCAGTACCATATCAGCCAGAGCCTGATTGGTATAGTACCAATACATAGAATTACGAACCTAGAGGTGAAGTGTTCTGTCAAACCTTTTATTATGACAAACTTTCTGAGGCAAAGAGGGTCAAACAATTAGTCAGCCATCATATATGTATCTGCTTGAATTATGACTCATTTCCCAATATTCCCCATATATATAATCTAATTTCATTATATTGCGTTGTTTTACTTATTTTTAGCTCCTTTTCTGTCTGTTTTTTTGATATTTAATATATCGGTCGACTACCAACACCAGAACCTAACAGATGCATATCGATTTGTGCGGCCCCTCTAAAATATAATGGAACTTGTGCAGTGTTAGCATTTATTCAGCATACCAAGGTTCGTCGTACCGTACCGTACCAGCGTTTTGACCCGGGCTCGGTATGGTACAGTACCAATGTACCAGGCAGTACATCAAGGTGTACCAAATAATTTTATACTTTTCATACTGTAGCATGCTACAGTATAGCACTGTAGTACTGTAACGGTACTGGGCGGTACGCTTCGGTATGACAGACCTTACAACATACCAAAGTGGCATTAGAATTGAAATTGAACGGTCCATGTGGTCGGAACATTGTGAAAACTTGAACTATGCTCATTCCACTCTTCCCCTTACCCCTCACATGGGGCAATCAGAGAGGCTGACTGATTTAAATCTGAACATAGAACTGCCCCAGGCTGTTACAAGGATCTAGCACTTCAATTTTGCCCTACAATTCAGAATCATTCTGGGATTCTCTTCCACAGGCAGAGGGCTTACCGTTAGGCATACTTCCATTCTCACTTCAATAAGAATAAAATTAAATACACCTTGTCATGTTCACAAGATTTTTCTCCAAAAAAGTATTATGCCACCGTGAATCTTAAGATTGATGTAGTGTTCAAAAGATTTGCTCAATTTTCTTCAAAATTACAATAAATATTTTGGAGAATTTATATCACTGATTCTTTGATCTTGGAAAGAAATAGATAAAATAAAGTCCAAAGGATTCTTCAGAACTACATCTGGAGCAGGAAAGATCACCATATGATAGTAAAGATTAGGTTCTCAACCCAAGCATTAGTCTCACTTCCACCTTCATTTTAACTCTTTCTGAAGCAATTATTCAGCTATTTTTTTAGATCCAATATGTACCAGTTATGACATTCTTGGATAAAAACTGTGCTGTAGTCAATATATCTCTACCAGTTATTTCACGGATATATCATGGTAAGTGTTGACTCCGACATTGTAAACTCCTGATATGACTCCCTAGATGGTCCTTGGCTCTAGTTGCATGCACCTTTCTCCAAATATATGCCAAAACAGCATTAATAACCACTGTAAATAAAAATCACACGTAATATTATATTCTTATTGACAATATATATCTAATCAAACTTTCTGGAACTAGTTTCTTGATAAAACAAAAATATTAGACTGTAACTTTGGATTCTAATTAGGCTCAAATCAGACCCTATCAGAACCCTGACTGCAACATAATGAGATAAGAAAAGATTTAGTCCATTGTTTTATGTCTATTTACCAGAATCAGTAAGAAAAATAATATCTGTGCATCATAGGCATGCTGGATAGAGATAGAAACAGGCAAAAGTTTTCGAAGTCAGAAATCTCCATTTCAAATTTCAAACACTGGAGGATCACAAGGGCCAAGGGGGTTTCTCTAACTAAAAGGAAAACTCAATGGCAGGCTAAGAAGATACAACACAAGGGCAATCTCTACAAAGTTTATATGTTTACTGTCAAGCCCTTCCATAAGAAAATCAAATAACTTAAATATCTACATGCCAACCATTATAAAAGCAAAACTTAAGAAGTGAAGCTTTTGACATTTATTTAGTAGAAAAAATGTGAACAATCATAACAACTAAATACAAGAGCATGAAAAGGTTCTGACAAAAGCAAAACTATAATAAGATATCAAATAGGCCCACTCCCTGCATACCTCATCAAGTTTTTTATCCCGGTCTCTTAAAGATGATTTGGCTTGAATAAATTTCTCATTCCATTTTTCATATAAATCATTTGTTAATTCCCGATAGGCAAGGCAAAGTGTACGTAGACCCGCCGAACCAAACTGTTCCAAGTGCTCCCTAGTGACTTTTCTAATGTCATTACTTGCATCAGACAATCTTTCATATATGACAGTATCCGCACCCTGTGATTTATTTTCAACTCAATTTAGGATGAACCAACTAGAACTTACTGCATCAAGATCCAAGATTTTACCTTACAATAGAGGACAAGCCTTCCATTCGGATAGCGACACACAATAGACTGGCGCTTCCTTGTACTATTAAAAAGCAAGCATACATAAATAGCAAATGCCTTGAAGTACACAGATTCAAAATTTAAATGTGTACTAACCTGTTAAATTCTAAAACATTTAGGATCTCATATGACACATCTTGTTTGATACCCATCGTTTCAACATGTGATTCACGTACCATGACTGTGGTTGGTGTGCGCCTATGGAAAAAACACAAAACATGGTAGTTTTAACTTTCAAGTATGATTTGCAATTCAATAGTGCAATGAAATTTTCGCATTGTTTATCGTTGTATTGAGTCTATCGGCTATTGAGAGTTACTGTAGTACATCCATAGGTATAACATGTCAGAAAATATTCTGATATGGATACCAATATCAATATTTAAAATCTAGATTTGTTTAGGGATGAAAGGAATTGGTAAACTTTTAACATCTAGGATCAACATACAAAACAACCATTGTGGTGTTACCTATAAAAGAAGAAACCAAAGTTCTTCGCAGCAGTTACAAGGGCAGCCTCATCAGGTGATGCAGCTTGATAAGTAATCTTCTCTGGGGACTCATCACCTTCTGGAAGAACAGTATGGCATAATGCAAGACATCTGAAAAACTCCTACAAGTGAAATAGAATTAAATTCATAATAGTGTGTTAAAATCCTTGTAATTGAGCTTCTAGCTCTTAGTTATCCCAAGAAAAGAAAACAAAAGTTCTCTCTCCTATCCAAATTCTCACCCTCTTGCCCTTGTTCCACATGACAATGACACAAATCTTCTGTAGATTTTTAAATTTCAGCCCGATGCTCAAAGGACTTAAATTTCAGCCCAATACTAGTTTCAGTAGCCAGTTCGATTTGTTCGGCATGCTATACTAATCCATACTATTTAGTACCACCACAAAATAATAGAAAAAATAAACACCAACCAGTCAACCAGTACCAACCTATATGGTCCAATACTGATCCCTGGACAAGTAATAACAATCCATGTTGGCTGGTACAAAAAAAAAATTGATTTATTTGTTCGAGCCATAACAATATTGCCTGTATGAAATTATCCCCTGTACATAAATAATTCAATTGTTACCATCCATCAATTGGAATTTCTAATCTTGCATTGTCTGTATGAAATTATCCCCTGTACATAACAATATTGCCTGTATGATATTCAAAATGGATCCTACAATTCCTATCCTCGTCGTTCCTTATCAGTTCTAAATAAAATTATCAGCCTAATAACACTTTGCAAATACATCAAACCAAACAAGCACTCTTAAAAAACATCCAAATGGAACAACCATACATTTAAGAAAAGACAATTTAGAAACAATCATACATTTACAAAACACAATTGATTTTTTTAACATTAAGTAGTAGTCTTGATGTGTGTTTTACTAAAAGCATTGATGTATAAACTGTTATAATAAATTTTCCTTGAATAAGCTAATCAAATATGAAAAGTTTAAGGTTGATTGACTGGTATAAAAAAAAGTACGATGCAATATCGTACCATACCGCTCGATACGGGTGGTACATATCGATATGATAGAGGATCGGTTTGGATGATACATCGGTACACCTTAGTGTACCATGTGTCGGTATGTTCGGTACTGCTTGGTACATACCGTACCAATAGCTGATCGGTACACCGGTACAATACAGTTTCTGGAACCTTGAAAAAAACAATCTAATGTCAAATCAAAACAGTAAACTACATGGTATAGCTACTCCTACACGGTAAAGGGGCAGGGCTAATTTTACATAATGACATTTGCAACTCATTCACATATACAGAGCTTGGTATAAATAAATTATTTAATGGGCTCTCTGTGACAAATATAAGTAGTTGAAGGGCTCTATTTAACAAAATGTTCGAAGATATAAGTGAAGATCCTTGAATCTACCTTGCAGATCTCAGGATCATGCTCATTTCTCCAAGCACCATGCATAATCCTAGCGTCATCAAAGTTGAAGCCTTTTTCACGAACTGCTGTATCTGACTTTGCATCCTATAAGCAATTATGAAGAGCATACACATCAGTGATTTGAACTATAGAGGGTCCCATACTAGTAAGGGTAATCTCTAAATTGACATACACATACCTCACTTAATTTTTTCCCACTTCGTTGTGCTTGTCCTTTTTCAATCTCGGTAATTCCAGTTCCATATGCCTCCCCACCAATTGAACACTTGAAGAACTCCATCAGGTTTCTAGTTAAGGTTCCTGTTTTGTCAGAAAATATATACTCCACCTACAACAAAAGCTTTTGAAATTAGTAGCATGAACAACAACAAAAAAACTAATAAATAGGAAAGAGGAGAATTTGTCGATATTGCATTTGTTCCTCTCTTGAATTTGGTTTCTGTTACTTATCCCACAGTTCAATTTAAATATTTTATCATTGTTTGAGCTCAAAAGTTTCAACTATGCTTATTGAGTACATCCTAATTTTCCATTGTACATGCCTTGTACCAACTATCCATGGAGGACTTCATCATGATTCTGGAGAATGACAAATTCACCAATCAGCTTTTTTTCATTTTTCTTAATCCTCGATGTTATTCATAAAGTCTTTATTAGCAACTTCTGAAACCAACGGTAAAAGATCAAGGCAAGGTATTGAATAATTTTAAGAAAGATTGAAATTGGAAGTGACAGAAAGTCATATTGAGGAATAACAGGAGCCGCATATTACCATTTAATTCAAAACTTCATTCACCAAAAAATGGAATGTAGGGTCTTGGTTTGAAATTTCATCGCACATCAACCGTGACCAGTAACCATTATGCCAGTGCCATCACATACCAGCCAAATACTTAGACATCTTATTTTTCTTTCTTTTTGAAGTGAACCAACAGGTACGTACAAATCTAATGTGGTTCTGGAATCAGTATAAGACAAGTAGTTAATACCTTGGTAAGATTATTATATGTGGAAAGCTAAAGGTTCAGTGTGACTGCCAATTACTTTCCCACCCTTTTCGCTCTAATGCCTTCTGTTATCAGTTTAAATTTCAGCTGATTCTCTCTTATGTCAACAAAGTGCTATGGAATCTTTATTGTTATTTATGAAGAGTAAACGGCTGACACTAAAGTGATTGTGAAACCCAGAAGGTATAAAGTGACCAAGGTTTAAGCATGGAAGCATAAAAAACTAGAGTAGGACCTAACATCAATGGGTTGCAGAAGCAAAACAATAATGGTTTAAATATCAGATTTGATATTGGTTTTGTCATTCAAGAAAACATCGGTTTCAGCAGTTCTGGCAGTGGGTATTTTATTTATTGCTGATAACTTCTGCATTTTTAAATTTTGATCAATGCCTTAATAAACCAAATCTACATCTAAAACATTTTAATATATCATATTTTCTAATTACAATTCAATATTTAATCTTTAAAATATATAAAGTATTTATATATTTTTAACATTATATCCCTTTTTTATAGATACCATCATGTTTATGCCAGATGGCATGATACAAAATTGGTAGTACGTATCCATCGATACTCAAAACACATATACCGGGCGAGCGATACACCCTTCGTTCTAGCCAATACGATCAAAATTCGACCATTACTAACTAATACAAGTCAGTAACCATTAAACTTCGACCCGTATCCCCAAATGGTCCATACCAACCCCTATTAGTCAAATTGACCACTGGGAGCATTATAGAGGTTATATAAGCCCCTCCCTACCCAACAATTTCTATATTCAATGCTTATAACATAAAACTTCTATTGATTCTCTTATTTAATTTGAATTTATATATCAATAAAATAGGAAAAAAACCTGAACCTGAAATAGGGTTTTTATTTTTAGCTATTTTTTAATCAAAATTTTAAAATTCTTGTACATACCAATGTCTTGTGTGTTGTATTGTGTTGTACCAAAACCAACAGGTATGTATCGGTTCGTGGTAAGTATGGTTGGTACAAGATTGCAAACCATGTTTATAATATTTTACAGTAGGTTGAATTTTTAATATGAAATAATATAGGCCTATAATACATCTCAAGGATGAAGACCCTAGACAACGACATAACAGAAGTCCTATCAAATATAATGCCAGCCATTGCATGCCCAACTTCGTCACCAACTACTGCACATAAGTAGATATGCTAAAACATACGCACCTGGAAACAAAGTAGAGCACCCAAAGCACAAATGTACATATGCAGAAGTCACTGTTGAAAAGGTAATGCAGGTCGAACATTGATGAACATGAACCTTCCTTGTAATAATGATGATGCATTATTTAATTATTTTGTAACTATGATGATGCACTCTTTTTTAATATCCCAATATCTCATTTCATCTCAGAACATGATATCTAGAAATTGGAAAACATTATGCTAAGCTCAAAACAATGCAAAGGTACCTGCCCAAGTTCCTCATTCAGATTGGATGTCCGTGCTAATGCAGGGGTGTTGCTTTCAGCATGATACATGTGCAAATCTTTGTCGATAAACTGAGCACACTGAATGAACTTGATCATCTGCAAATGGAAAAAGTACAATGAAGATCCTAGTTATATTGGTCACCGCCAATATGCTCAATTGCAGACCACACTAAGGAATTCAGGTCCCACCTCAATTGAGACATAGAGAGAAATAGGGATGATAGTTGAGTACAATGTTATCAATGTAAACATTGTCAGAATAGTAACCTGCAAAAGGATAAAGAATGCCTCGCAAAAATTCATGACAGATAAAATTTTCACGATTTAAATTCTTCCAGACTGTTACCACAAATCTATTGTTAGGATTAAATTGACCCTCCACATCATCAAAAAGTCCTAGGAAGTAGTATTTGCGGTTGATAAAAACTCCACTGAAAGATATCAAAAAAAATTAAAATGAGTGTCAACAATCAAAAACAACCAGATGTCTATAATATTATACAATTTAAAGCATATCAATTTCAAGATAAACAACATGTGGATGAACAAAAGCAACAGTTCATCAAACTACAGTTTTTTATTCTTGTTCTCTTGTAAATTAAATGTGAAAAATTGATTAAAAGAAATACATTTTTGTTCAGTAGCATAGACAAATTTTCAGTAATTGTTATCGAAAATATAAAGGGTTACTTTAGCAAGGTCTTGACAATACTACATTAGCAAAGTTCATTCTTGATATATGGTGAAGGACATTCTGAGTATATAAATATGTATTGCCACATATGTTTTTTCTTCTTTTGATAAGATCATTAGTGAATAAAAGTTATAGTAGAGTGTAGATAACTACAAATGTTTAATTAAAAATTGCATGAAATGCTATTAATTTTCTGTTCTAGGAGTCTTATAGATTTGGACTGCAGTATCAAACTTTTCTCTTGTAACTTTTAAATGATCAAAATTGATCAGAAGACAAAAAGCGAGCCACCTTGTGTCCCACTAGTGCAACACTGGCATGGAGTTCTTGTATTGTGTAAAACACCTTGATATATCCTGGCATCAAGTTAATGGCATCTGAAACAGACCCTGTTCTGTGCCCAATGGCATGTGTCATGTCAGTACATTGCTGACAACCATGACTGTTATATTATATAGACTACTAAATGGTATACTTGTAGACTGTCTCAAACTCTCAATATTCCAGCTAAAACATTTATTATAGGTTCAATATAAAGAAATATCAAAGGATATAAAGTTTTGTAATTGCAAATGTTTGTCCTTGATGTGCATTTTAATTCTATTTCAATAGTATATGTATTTCAATAGTATAAAATGTCCTCGACAGTCATTAACATAGTAGATTGAGCTGATATCACTAGGCAAATTGAGGTGACCAGACCAGGCTGAGGCAAGGTCAACTTCACCTAGTTCCTAGAGGCTGTTAGAGTAAGTCACAATCCTTTCCTCCGTTAACCTTGCCTCATCATATGTTGCTAATAGAGTCATAGAATTTGTAGCTAATCTGAATATGTGAAATTTAACAAATCCTATTCTATTTTTTTCTAAATTTCTTAATCCCACCTACTGTTACTGACATGGCTGGATGACCATAACAGGCAAGTCCAATGATTAGTTAAATTATGTTGAATGTTTTCAGCCTCAGCTTGTATTATAACAAGACCATTTAATCAAAGAGTGATTCTCATTCTATTGATTAAAAACCTACACTTGAAATATTTTACAACAAAGCAGAGCAGTATATCAGCTTATATAAACCTTCAACTTTACCTTCCAATGGCTCCAATCAGACACATCATGAATAAACCACCAAAAAGAGTAAGTATAAGTTTATCCAGTTTCCTTTCCAACGTACTTCTTTTAGAAGGAACACTCATAGAATTCATCATAACCTGTCATATGATTAGTAGAAACCACATTGAAGTGTAGAATAGAGAAACTTAACCATCTAGGGAACAAGGTAACTCAAAAAATAAATAAATGGCTTGTTTAGACTTGGGAGTTTAGAACACGAACTTTTGTTTCATGACCAGTAAAAATAACAGCCCCAACAATGTATTCCGTGTTCCGAAGGCTGCAACCCTGTATCATTTTCTTAATGCTATATGTTATATAATAAAAGATACAGTTTCTAAAAGTGAGATTCTAAAACAGATATATAGAAATTTCCTGTATATATTTACATGAAAGGTCCAACTCATATGCTTATCATGAACAACATACTCTCTGTGTTCATATCCAGAAGAAGAAAAAAAAAGAAAAACAAACATGAAAGAAAAGCTTCTAATACAAAGTGTAAAAGACTCATATATAAATATACCAATATATACCTACATGGTATAAAAGAAAACAACATACACACATGAACATGCATACAAGTGAATTCATACTGACACCCAAATTTTCAAGCATAACTTAGAAATACTTCAAAAACATACATATTACTATATTAGTACGAAACACCCATCAGAGAAGATTCACGTGAATATCAACAATATTAACACAATACAGAACATGAATATCGAACTGTTTCCCAAAAAAATTAATGGTTCATACTTCATACTGCTGTCAACAGTGACCCAAACAAGTCACAGTGTGTAGGCCCGTGGGGTTCATCAATCCCATTTTATATCATCCCTTGATGATACCAAAACCTTCTAGAAAATTGCAAGTTTAGCTGGACTTAACTGAATCAAGTGTGTTATTCAGAGTTTACTACTGCTAATTTTAATGCCTTGTAAGAAATCTGACCAGTTGCAAACCTATTCTCAGCCAATAATTATTTTTTTACTGACTTTCTGCTAATTTTCACTTAATCATTGGCCCCATCAAGCCAGCTCCAGTTACTCTGGTTGATTTTGAAAAGATCCAACCAAATATTTGATCCAAGTTATCCAACCATATTGGCAAGACGAAATCCAGATCCAAAATTATGGCACCCGCCCCTATTGTGACCCTGACTAACAAACCCTGATTTAAATACAAGGGTCAACAAGCCCTATAACTTCTAAAATACCTAGAAACCACCTTCTATTTTTCAAGTACACTACTGCTCTTGTGATCAAATATATATCAATACCTTTAACAAACTACTTTTAAAATTGGCTCATCCAAAAACCCCAATGTCTAAGCTATATTATTAAAGCATGCCATATCTTTTCTTGATATATGGACCACTGATATGATCCAGCTAAGCCTAGGCATGCTTACACCATCATTTTAGGTAAACAATAAGCAGCAATCCATCCATACAGTCCTCAACTATGAATAAATCCTTTCTTTTTTTTTTTATCCAATCGGTAATTCCTATATCTGTTTGTAGCCCAAAATCTGTACCAACTTGTCACAGGCTTAGCATTGTCAAGTTATTCCATGCTGTATGGGGCACAGCATACTGCTCAATTTTAGACCTATATACCTACGTATACCAAGGGTAGGCATACCATTAGTACTCAAATCAAAACCCTATATCCATCTTGTTTAAATTTATCACCATGCCCTTTGCTCTAAACTCTCTCTCTCTCTCACACACAATCTCACATGAATCTTCTTTTTTGCTCAAGTAAATCTTAAATTTCAAGCAAAGCAAATTTCGATCTCAAGAAATCTAGGTTATTTATCGAACAAAAGGTAAATCTCAAGCTAAGCTGAATTTTTTCTTAGATTTTTTAATGCTTTGATTAAAGTATTATTTTTGTGTTTTCTTATGGTTTTTGCTAATGAAAAAATGCTTAAATTTAGTATAAAGAAATTAATTATGGTTGGATTTGCATAAATCTTGGTTTGATTCACATTGGTCCAACCAAGATCCTAAATTTAGACTACATCTACATAAATTTAACCGAAATCTGCATGGATCTAGACTAGCCATTCACAAATCTAGTCAAATCTGGGTTACAACTGTATAAACATGGTCCTTTTCACTAAAGTGGTATGCCTATCAATTAGAGCACCATCATCATTGAAAATGTGTCCACTACAACTATGATGGTTGTGGTGAAGTAATGAGGATAAAGCAAAATTTAGACAATGCACCTCTTAAGATTGCACAATACTCAAATGTCCTTCAATAAATAAAATGGATTTTCATTGAAAATTAGATATTCAAAAACTCTGAAGGTTGCAACAAAGGAAACCGGTGGACGATCTAGATAGAAGATATATCAGTATCAAATACCAATAAAGTAGACTTACCTCTTCATTCAACACAACATTCTCTTTTGTGGTAGTGCTCACTCACTAATAAGGTATGGCTTATACAATTCTTAAATTCATATATTTTCAAGTTTTTAATATATAATTGTGATTTATGGATATATCATCTATTATATGCCACCTTCATGCAACATTTGAAGTTTTTTAATGTATGTGTTATTGACATATGATTTGCAATAAATATAAAACATATATTTGGATTCATTAATGAGGAAAGCAAGGTTTAGTAGAGATTATAGGGCTCAAAGTCGATAATGGTTAGCTTGCCAAGTGCTAGTCTCTGCCTCTATGCAACCCTTCCTTCCCCCTTCTCTACCTCTCTCTTTCTCCCACCAGGCCCTCTCCCTCCTCCTCCGGCCCTGTCACTGTTAGCCCCCACCCCCTGCTCTTGTCAACCCCCATGTTTCCCCTGCTCTGAGACCCCATCCCAACCTTCCCCTACTCTCAGCAGACCCCTCCCCTGCAAAATTGTGTTAATTCTCATTAATAATAATAATAATAATAATAATCAATTATTGTTATTAATTCTTGTTTATAATAGTTTATGATTGTGTCAATTAATGAATCTGTCAAAGCTATCATTTTGAATTTTGTTATTTTTGATGTTAATATTTTGCCTTGAAATTTTTGTTGTTAGATTTGGACAATTTAGTACTTTGATTCTGTATAATTGGTCAAGTTAACATAATTCGATGTTTTGGTGGTCATATTTAAACAAAATGATATGGAACTCATGTATTGTCTACTTTTTTATTTTAATGATTGAAATTTCTTTTTAATTTTATTTTATAATTGTTATATTGGCAAGCATCTTCCTTCGTTTGGACAAGCAACGAGCGCCTCGAACATTTTGGAATTAGACATCTTTTAGAATTGTTCAATCAGAGACTTTCATAATGAAGTAAACAAGTCCCTTGCAATATCAAGTGAATAAAAAGGCAACAAAATACCAAAATAAAAGTGAAGATGACTTTTAAAAAATACTAGAAGCATGAATGATTTTTAGAGGAACTATGTTATAAAGAATTTTGGAAAGCATCATGGAAATGCGAAGTTGAGGCTCACTCTAAGTAGAATTTGATTTGGAGAAAGAGGCAAGGTTTGACTTTCAATGATAAGATTTCCAGTAAAAGTATAAAGTGAATTGTTTGGCTGTTCACACTGTATTTCCCCTGCACACATATTAACAATGTTGCGTATTAGGTGAAGACGACAAAAACTTTAAATGTAACATATTAGATGCAATTTAACAAATACATTAATTTTTTTCTACAGTGACATCATATGACAATATCCTGTCTGAAAGAATAAAATGCTAAAAGTTGAAATCTGACAAAAATAATCTTGTTCGTTGTTACAAAAAAATGGTCTGAAAAAGAATTGAGATATAATTACATAGGCACCAATGGTGCAGAGACTGAAAAAGAATGGTCTGAAAAAGCTCACCTAATATCACATGATGAGTTTCTGATTACTTAGGCAATCTATGGAATAAAGATACATGATACAAAAATAATGATGCAGAGACTTCAAGCACCTGCAATTGCATAACGAAGAATGTAATACAGGATTTAAGGCCACATAGTTATCCTGTATTGAACTTACTTGCTTGGACCAAGCTATTAATAACCCTCAATCTTCCATGACAAACTTTGGTGAATTAGTTCAGTTGTTGTCTGTTCTTGTCATGCTTCTTCTGTATCCATAGATACTCAGAAATCAGAATGCTAAAAGATGACAAGATTACCAATAGAACCATAGTGAAGTAGGGACAAAGTTGGCCAACGTTGAATGGGGAATGGACAATTCTGATCAGTGATCAAATTGGGATAAACAAACCCAATGAACTTTGGTGAGTAGAGAAGGCAAATAAGTGAAGTAGCATGTATATGTTTATCGGTTAGAATGTCCAGAAGTTAGAAAAAGATGCACTCAAGAAATCAATCATTTAGACTTTAGATGAAATGTTAAGATGGATGTGCATTTTTAATAAATAATAAATAAATGCTTGCATTCTTTAACAAGACAAGGAAGGTCTCTAAATGCATTGTTTAAATGAGGAATATTAGGAAGAGAAAGACCTAAAACACTGTTTGAAAGACTGATTTAAATTGAAGGTGTTTTGTTTGACTAGTAATGTGATTCTCAAGATAGCTCAATGGCAAAAAGGATGCAGAAAGTTGACTACCAGAAGGATGCCAACTATGAGCTCTTGTTGTCCTTGTTAAGTGTCAGTGAACCAATATCAAACCTTGATAAACTTTAAATTGTAAATGGGTATCAGAAAATAGTATACAGAGAGCAACTAACCAAAAGATTATTTATAGAAGTGGATATCAAGATCACAAAATTCAATCTGGTAACTAAAATCTTTGAATGTTGAACATATCTTATAAGTTACCAGAATTTTCCATTTAAGGAACAATTATGATATTTCATAAGCTCAAAGAAATTTCAAGTCAGAGAAGCATAAGAAACTAAAATTATGAGGGACTTGCTTCATCAAGCCTATAGAGCAAAATGCAAAGTCACTACTTTAGGGAAAGAGATGATTGATCTTGTAATTTCAATTAAAGTTTTACGAGCTTGATAGGTACTAAAAGGCGAAATTCTGAAACATCAAGCAACATGTCTTATGCAATTTCTAAGTTGCTTCCTTATCTACTAACTGGTATTACCTTTCAATATGCATATACTAAATGATGCTCAACACACTAACTTATGGAAGAATGTATCTACTAATCAAATAATTATATATATGCTTACCAGCAGAAGATACAAATGAAACTACTGGGTCAATTATACATTTATTTCAGTTTTGCATCTCAATTATTAGGGATAAGCCATGAGTGACATTTCCTCTGACTCAAGAACTAAATAGTTCAGATAAAAAACTGACATTTTCAATTAATCATCAAAGAACAATCAAACCTTTAAATTTATCAGCTATCTCAGGAGCCAAGTAATCCCATGTCTTCTCTAATGCTTTTCTAATCTTCAAATTGGTTTCTCCATCTAGATTTGCAGTCTGAATTCATAAATAGAAAACAGTAAACTACTAGACGAAATCATGCATCATAATTTCATATATTTAAGAATTAAGATAATAAACCAATCTTCCAGCTCCACAACAATATTCATGGATTCAAGTTCCTAAAGCTAAAAGGAAACCTCAATGTAGCAGACTCCATCAGGATTTGTACTAGCAAGGAAGACCAAATCAGCCGGAAAAAAGCCATCTTGCTTGACCTGGTCCAAATGAATACACCAATTATAAGCTCATTATCATAGCCCATAATTATAAACTTTATAAAGAATATCTTAGCAATATCGAATTTATGACTGTGGTTAAGACTTAAGAATATCAAAATCAAATAGTAGCGTTTATACGGTGCATTCTCACACTGATATCTCATGCTTGGTTTTTTTAAAAAAAAGACTTATCCTAACTGCCCGATCCAAATTGGGATCGGAACCCAGAACCAGTCAAGAAAATTGGCCTTGGACAATCTTGACCAATCCTGACAAAAAGAAATGAAAAGAATAAAATAAAGAGTGGGAAGATGGGAAAAGGTCTTTTCAATTCATTGATAAATGGCTTCAACAGAGATATAGCAGATTGATGATATCTGCAGGTTTTTCACTTGATGCAGTGAAAGGGTGCTTGAATGCTGAAGTGACTCCACGGGGGGTCCTCAAAATTCAAGTAACAGACTTCTCATAAAGTCTTATATGAATTACTCTTAACAATTTTAGTTACATTATATAAGTTTAGAAAAAAATATGCCTTGACTAACAATGGTACTCAATCCTTAATTTCATGTCATTATATAATTTTTTCCCTTTGCATGTTTTATTATTTTTATGTATCAGTAGTCTAATTTTTGTCGTTCATATGTTTAATATTTTTGTTTAATTTTTATTTTATTATTATTTTCTTATGTATACAATTATTTTTATTTTTGATTTTTTATTCTTGATATATTACATGCCAGCTTTCTGATCCAGATCATCTAATCCAGTTGATCTGATATGATCTGATCCCAAACCTAATCATATATTTTAAATCTTGATATCTGAGGAGTGTAAGTACAATTAAGGTTAAAAACTATTGTGACTTTGACATATGCTATAATTCTTTTGCTTCAGAATTGTTTGCATAACCAGCAAAAGAAAAGAAACTTCCCATTCTAAACTCAACAGGCAAATACCAACCTATTAAATCTTTGCACACTAATGGTGGAGATGGGCCACTTCTGAAGTGAAAAATTTTAGAGAAAGTGACTTCATAGTTCATACATGTGGCCAACTGCCCAAAGAGCAATAACCATTCTATTAAATCTTTGCACAGATAAGGGCTATTTGGTTGGAAAGAAGTGACAAGTCAAAGCCTGTTAATGGTAAAAGTGGGCCACTTCAATCATTTATATACCTAGAATGAAAATTTTCGAGAAAGTTGCTTCATTCACTTGGCCAACTGCCCAGAAATGACCATAAAAAAAGGGACCATAATAAATATTGCAACATGCTTAAAGGACTCAATTATTCATTTTATCACCTCTCACTTGGAAATTAATAGATAAAAATTCCAATACCATGTGATATTTTTCTATGCTTTATTCAATATCCATCATTATCTGTTATCCATATCATATTACGTGTAACACATTTTAACATTAATTACAGAAATATTAGAGAATTTAAAATATTAAATTAATAAAAATAAAATATCAAATTTCAGAATATAAAATCAATACAAAATCACATAAAATGGTCAAATATCAAAAATAATCATTACAAGACAAAAAAAATGAATAAACATCAGCTAACTGTTAAAATTAAAAGCAGTAACTAAAAACTGGCTAAATATTTTGAAAGCATTCACTAAATTAGGTTATACTATTAAAATAAATAAATAAAATAAAATAAAAAATATTACGAAAAAGATAAATTAAATGGAAAATTTATCATTAAAACCAAAACACTTATAAAATATATGCAAGAACAACTTGGTCATGGACATATGACATATAATACAACCAGAAAACCTCATTAACAACATTGTATAGGTTACAGATCCACTGACTATGTAATCCAATCAGTGACTAGGATTATAAGCAAAAAATTTAATACATGCCATGTTCTTATTTAATACAGCAAAGTTGTTATAATATGCTAGACATTGGTGGCACCAATTAATTCCAGTTGCAACATCAAGATCCACCAACTGTGAGTGAAACAATCATTAGATTTGTAGGGAAGTCCACTAAAAGAATGTAAAAATCATGCATAAGCAGCAACAACTATAAAATAACATAACTTTTCAGTGGAGGAGAATTTTATCAAAGTGAACAGATGCAGAGAGTTCAAGCCTGACTCCAAAGAAACTTAACTTCAGCTACTAATTGCACTTCCTTTAAACCAGACTCAAAATTGAGCAGTAAACAAAACAAGAGGTTTCCATGGCAAGGTCTTAATGGTGTTGCAAGAGAATCTTGCATATGGACACAGTCACACATACCATCCTCATTAAATAAAAAGAACAGTTGAACTATCACTTTGGCAACTATGTTCTCCAGCAGAAGAAAAACGATTAGACATCAGCAATTAAATAATTATCCATTTAACAAGTAGGACTCTGAATCCTACCCTCACAATGTCTCCAACTTGCAGCTTTCTCCAAGGCACACTTTCCCAATTTTGACCTTGCAACACATCAACAGCAGTATTATTGATTGAGTTGTCATTTTGAAGACGCTTCTGCATGAAGAAAAAGGAAATTACACGAATGAATGAAATGAAACATCAAAATCAACTTGATGCAAGGACCAAAAAAGCAAAAATGAGGGGGCTATATGTTTTGCTAACCCAATCTTCAAATGCCTCCTTGATAAGAGATACCAAAAGAACTAAACTGAGAGGAACAACATTCGTTACAGGTGACACTGGACTGCAAGGATGATTAGCAACTCAGTAGAGTAGATAATATCTATGATCAGAGTGTAAATATCACCTGATGTATAAATTTCGCCAAACTTTTATCATCCAGAATTTCAAGAACAAATTAGATGATAAGTTGGTGATAGTACATTCAAAACCCAATGTGAAACACAAAATGTCATCAAAAGAAACATTACCTGATTGGTGTAGTGGATAAGATTGAGATCATGAGAAAGTACAAATTAGCAACTCGCCTGAACTGTCAGATTTATGATATATTTGTTACAGGATAAAACAAAAACAATTGATAAAATAAGTAAAATGAAACAAGAAACAACAATTTTTTTTTTCAAAAGACTGATGACTGAAATACCTGCTCAAATAAACCCTTGGGTAGAAAGGTCAAGACACTGTACTTTGTCGTCGATATGGAATTGCTCTGAAAAATAAAAACAGTATCAAGCTTCTTATCATACTATAGACATTATAAGAAAGGAAAGATCATCAACTAGCACAGTGTATTTAAACCTTGTTAAGCCAAGAAATGTTTTGCTCACAACAGAATTTCCATAATAATGCAATAGAAACAAGTGGAACTACAGCTGAGCTAGAAAGAAACAACACAGAGTGAAGGTGGTCGCATTATTTTGAATTTGTGATTAATATAAAAGGACATTGCAAAGGAACTCTAAACACCTCAATAAAGCAAACAATTCAATTGGTGCTTCAAATATTTTCACAAAGTTGATCTATTAATTCTGTTGCTTATTCACCAAATCAATATTATTGTTTTCAATTTTAGGGTCAGCCCAATACTGTAGATTGGTAAATGAAAGAAGCTTCGAAAAGGGTCAAAATACTTATGTGTAGTAACTGATAGTATAGGCATTAAGGTTGGAAATTTTAGAAGATATAGAGGCAAGGTCAACTAATTTATTTCACAAGATTTTGAGAATTCAAAGAACTGATAAGCAAGGAAAAAAAAATTTCACAAATATTAAGAATAAGAGAGATATTCAAAGTTGCTTTAATTATAGAGAAATTAAGCTAGGAGGGCTATTCAAATCACCTTTAAATGAAGAAGTTGAGACCCTAGGAGGGCTAGAAAAGAAATACATCACTATGGCATTCCCCTAGTATTGTCTCAGCCAAACCATTTTTTCACATAGACGCTAAGCCCTAATAATGCTCTTTTATCTAGGAAAGTTGGCTTCCAAGTGGAATTGGTAAGGTTAAAAAGCCACTGCAATACTCTTGTAAGAATCCTGCCTACAGCACCATTGTCCTTTATTTCTATTAGCTTGACTAGCTTTTTGGGTTATTAAATAGGAAGGCTGGCCAAAATATAGAATGTTTATAAGGATGAATAGCTATGTTTACCTGCTTGAAATTAAGGCAGAGTCTCTAATGGAGTCTGAGCCATGCTCTAATGTCCAATTAAATGGGAATTCATTAATAGATCTATTGCTTATCGATTAACTCAAGAATCTTTGATTTCTGTCCATGACAGGAAAGGTAAAATTCCATTACTGCACACTACATAGAACATCATTCGAGTCTCTGCAGTCATTCAAATACTAAGATATAGTAACTGCATTTCATTTCAACGTCTAAACCTAAGCTTTTTGTACCACGAAATGATCACAAGATATCTAAATTGCCCATTCAGCAAAAGTCCAAGCAAAGCGATTATACATGAGAATGATAAAGGCAAAAAAGATGAACTAGAGCCAGGGAAGGGTCCTCCAACCTTAAATCTGGCAATGGAGTTAGCGTCGGAGTCGTTGCAGTATATGGTGCGGTGGCTGGGATGCTGGGGCTGGACACGACCGAGCCGCACGGTCTGCGACGACACCTGCCGGAAGTCCGCTACCTCTCTCCTCCTCGTCCCCACCACCGCGGCCTCCCCGCCCAACCGCGCCATCCGCACCCTCTCCCACCCCCTGCCGTTCATCCTCTCCTCCTCCCTTTTCCCAGAATGAAGAACAATGTTACCTCGAAACTGTCTAGGATATCATCCTAGCCGCATTGTTCGCACCCTCTATCCATTCCCTGCCTCTCGTCTCATCCTATCCTCCTCCCCCCTCCATGAATCCCAACCCTACTCGTTTGCCACCCCTTT
This sequence comes from Musa acuminata AAA Group, assembly GCF_036884655.1. Lineage (NCBI taxonomy): Eukaryota > Viridiplantae > Streptophyta > Magnoliopsida > Zingiberales > Musaceae > Musa > Musa acuminata. The sequence continues at coordinate 50,928,409 of NC_088334.1, read as the reverse complement.
TTTCTTCCAAATTCCTCGCTCCTCCTCCTCCTCCTCCTCTTGAATTCAAGTAGAAGATTTCCTCGAAACTGCCTAGGATTTCATCCCATCATCTCCTCCTCCGTTGCTGTGGGAAACAGAGATAGGGGGAATTCGATCTCCAACGCCATGGCGATATCTCGCAGGGCTGTAGAATAACGATCGATCGTTGCGAGGGATGGAACGGTCGCCTCGCGGCAATTCTATCCCAGGAAACGGTAAAGAAAGGGTGACCGAACAAAGTGGGGATGGTGGTGGTGGCGTGGGGCCCGTTCCGATGTATCGTGCCACATCGGATTTTCTAAGTGACCCGTTACGGTGTGGGGGCCGATCATCTCAGCCTCTCTTACAACCGTCGGATCTAATCAGATCTAATTCCTTTTTTTTCTTTTTATTATTAATGTAACTTGTTTTATATGGTTTTGTAGATTAGACAGATATTTTTGCTTCCTTGTTTGTCATTATATGATGCATTTTATCAATAGCGTGTTAATGACTTGATTCAATATTGAGAACGAGAAAATTACTATCTTTAGCGAAAAAATTCGATAAGGATTTCATCTCATATTTGTTGATGACATACTTGTTATTATCGGGACAATAAGAAGTCTCACTTTTGCTAAATTATCATTTTTTTTATTTACTTGTTTAGTTGTTTGATTATTAACATTTTTTCTTCTAAACTTTTTTGTTTAGAAGTGGTTTAGTTCATTACATCATTATAGATGTCATAATGCCAATGAAATAATTATAAATGTCTGATGGGTGATAGTTCATTACATCAATATAAATGTCATAATGCCAATGAAATAATTGCCTCGTTACGGTAGAGACAGTGATGTTGCAATTTCATGCAGCAACTTTGACGAGGGAATGTTCATTAGTCATTTAATTTGTCTAGGATTAATATGCAAGTGGTCATTTATGTTTATTTTGGTAGCATAAACTAATCCATGGGTTTACAATAAAACACGGAAGCCAACAGGACATAATCGTGCCCTAATTTCTAATCTCGCGCCCGATTGGCGTCCTAATTAATTTGGTCCGCGTGCTTTTACGGCCTCCTCGGCGACACCAACTCTTCTCGGTAGCTTCTTTTATTTATTGGTTATATGTACAGAGATTCTTGAACCAGAGGAGAACCCTCCCCCGCCTCCTCAAAACCCTAACCCCCATCCAGCTGCTTGGCTCCGCCTCTCTTCGCCGGAGGAGCGATCCGTGAGCCATGGACAGATACCAGAAAGTGGAGAAGCCGCGGCCGGAGTCGGTCATCAACGAGAACGAGATCCGAATCACTAGCCAAGGCGTCATCCGCAACTACGTGAGCTACGCAACGAGCCTTCTTCAGGTACGGATCCCTTGTTCTTGGTGATTTTCGTCTTGTCTGATCTCTTCGATTTCACATAGCCGCCTGTCCTATTTCGTGACTGGCACTTGAGATTAGTGGCCGGTCGGCAGTGTTATGCCTTTGAATGTCTTCTCATTTTATTTGTTCTAGTGTTTTATGTTGGTGATGCTTGTTATATTTCGTCTAATCGTGCGGGGCCATTTTCTAAACGCGTAGATTAGAGTCGATGAAGCTTCTGATGTTAGTGAAGGAATGCTCGCATCTTAAGAGCCATTGGAAAATGTCCAATGGTTTTGGGATGATTATTGAGAATTGAAGGTGATTCAACCATGTAACTGATGACGGAAATATATACACAAACTGATTTATCTTAAAATTGTGTATATGATTCTGTTGGATCAGAGGGCTTCTGTTTTATCTTGAAACCTTAAATGTAAATGCCATGAATAGATCTCTTGGATACCTTCAGCAAATATATGACAGGTTCTTTCATTAAGGTAAAGCAAGTATTGTTGTAAAAGATTGCCCATGTTGACTTGGCTGCTAGAACAGGAAAATTAATTATTTCTTTCTCCCTTTTGATCGTTGACTTGTATACTTGCAACCTTCTTTTAGCATTATCTTGTCATTGTTTGTGATATATTTTCAACCAATGTTTGTTTTTTTTTGTTGGGCATGTTTAGTATCCTCTTCTTTTCTTAAATTTTCTTATCATAGTGCCATCACTATTTAACAATGAATAATAGATGTGTATAGCCAATCTAGTAGTGTCTGAGAAGTATCTGACTTTCTTATCATAAGAAACACCTAAATCACTCCTAAATCTTAATCAAGCTTCACAGGATTTAGATGGGTTTTGGATTCAGTTATGAACGGAGGATTTGGATCAATCTGGTAGCCTGATTCAGGTTGTGGTGTGGGACTTGAATTTTTTTGAAATGATTAAGAGGACTTCTATTTGACTATAAGTTGGTTGAGATTGTAATAATATGTGACCTGCCTGTTAGGGTTATTTCCCAATTCACAGGAGAATAGTTCTGTCAAGAAAGAAAAAGAAAGGAGAGTATAACTAACTGTACTAAACTATATTATTTTATAAGAAAAGTAGACAAGTCCTAAGCATGCCATTCAAGGCTACTGGTGCCTGCAACTTCTTACCTAATTATCTAGAGTAATCCATAAAATATATCAAATATTGCTGAACTTCTAGCAAGATTTGATAGGAATAATATTAAAGGACATGTTTGATCTTGGATCATCCAGTGAAATTGCCTTCAGCAAGGCTAAATGACTGGAAAGGATTACTTAGCTGAACCACAAAGTCAGAAAGCCAAGACCCTTCATGAATCATTTAGATAGGGTTCCACCACTTCCTTCTAAAAGAGAACAGTTGGGAGCAACAACTTCTGTTGTTTATTTATTGCCTAACAAGGCCAATACTGAAAATTTATTATATTGGTTTAACCATCTATGAATTCAGGCTTGTGTTCTTTTGCCAACAAAAAAAAGGAAACTCTTGCCTATAGTTGTTCTTGCATTTATGCTCTGAAAAAGTAGTCTGAAGAGTATAAATTCTTCCTTGCTGTGCTATGTGGAGAGTATATGATTTAACAAGGTTCAGGTTGTGATATACGGTTAATTGCTAGATGTTATAATAGTACATTCTTGACATGAGCTTCGGAAGATGTAACTATGATATAGTAGGTTCATACGTTCTCTCCATTCTTACCAGATAAAGTTGTATATACTATGCAACTTTAATCAGAAATGTCATAGTTTTAGATAATTTAAGGTTCAAATACGCTGATGGTTTATTTGAATGGTAACTATAGACTCATCTGCGAATGCTGTCTGACCATGATTTTTAGGAAAATTACGAAAGTTTCTCATACATTAGTTCGTAGTCCGTAAAAATAAAACAATGTACCTAATCAAATGAAAATATAAACATATATCACCTGAGTCTTTCTATCATGGGAAACATCACAACAATATAAGTATTTTTAATGTCTTATAATTATGGTGATGCATATTTCATAAATGGATCTGTAAGAGATTACAAGAACTTAAGAATCAATGTTATACATAAACTGAAGTATGTTTGATTTGTTGGATTTATACTAGCACCCAGATATGCCTACATTTTCTCTGTGAATTTTGTTACCCTTTGAGAGAGGACTATTGAAAAATATAGTTGGATCTGCTAGGTTACTCTTTTGTTGTTCATAGTTGTGCATTGCCTATAAACTCTTTCTTTGGAAACTGCAATTTTCATAGTATTTTTTTTAATAAAAAGTTCTTCTTGGTTGCTCATAAGGTAGATCACTATTTAACATTGATGACTAGTCAACATGATGTTTTTTTTTCTTGGTTTAGCATTATGTCTGAATCTGATTATGCTGGTTGTTAACATCTGCTATTGAGTCTAAGCAAGGATAGACTGCCTTAGTGGTATGTTTGCACTGCAATAAAAAAAAAACAAAATAAAATATTTTGTATTATTTTATGTTTTATTCAACAAAATGTGAATTATTTCATTCAGAAAGATATATACTCTATAATTCTATGCACCTTTTGTCTTATGCTTATTTTCCTATTCGCCACTGGATTTTTTTCATTTTTTTGTTGCTGTTTATCGGTTAAAAAAATTAACTTCACTTTGGTGGCCATGTGTTACTATGCTTCATCCAGGAAAGACGTGGTAGAGAAATTGTCTTAAAGGCAATGGGACAGGCAATCAGCAAAGCTGTGGCAATTGCTGAAATCATAAAGGTTGGCTTTTAAAACATTTTGTTTCCTTCTTTTATATTTCTTAAAGTGATATTAGCCATCAGTTCCTATACATTTTGAGTGCAGAAAAGGTTTCCTGGATTATATCAAGATACTGCAATCAGTTCGGTCAGTATCACTGATGTGTGGGAACCTATTGAAGAGGGTCTTGTACCGTTAAGTCTCTTTCTATTTCTGTTGCACATTTGATAAACTTTATATGATTTTTTAGAGATTTTAGATGACTATCTTTAACTTTTATCTAATGCTTTGTGCAGTTTAGAGACGACACGCCATGTTTCAATGATTTCAATATCATTGTCAACCAGAGAGCTAAACAAGAATTCCCCTGGGTATTTGTTTGTTGCTTCTCATGCTGCATTTTGAATATAACCCACTCCATTGTTAGGAAGGTGTTTCACATGTTGAACTAATTGCTTTTTCATCATTGATTTTCTTACTTCCATTGGTAGGTTTCAAGTTCCCTTACATGTCGAGCAGCCAAAGCGCCCGCAGAGATATCAACAGTCCCAGCAGTCTCAACAGCAACAGCAGTTTCAACCAAAACAAGCACAAGGTCAACTTAATGAAGGTATGTGTCTTGGTTTGTAATGTATGAAAAATTGACTTTTTAATTTACCTTTTCAATGCTTGTTAAAGATTCATATGTACGGGGACGTGGTAGAGCTAGAGGCAGAGGAAGAGGAAGGGGTTGGGGAAGAGGAGGATACAGTGGGTTTGCTGAATATGACACCAATCAAGGTGGATATGGCAACTACCAAGGAGGATATGGCTATAATCAAGGTGGATATGGATATAACCAAGGCAGATATGGTTATAATCAAGGAGGATACGGTGGATACACTCATGAACATGGTAGGTAGTTTCATATGACATTGCACCTAGAAAAAATGTGTTTAATTTATTTGATGGATTTTTTGCATGATAGATAATGGTGGATGGCACTCTAACTGGGGCCGTGGTGGTGGACGCAGTAGAGGTAGCTGGAACTATCGAGGTATTCTCATCTAGCCATCTCTTATAATGTTTCTGCTTTACAGAGTACTTGTTGTGCACACCTAAAGCTTACTCAACAATTGCAATCTTATTGAGTTATTACTCGTTTGTGCTTGAGTGTATCTAAGATCAACTACTGCACTTGTAAATCTTGTAATTGTATTAGCCATCATGTTACAAGTTTTAAAGTTCTAATGGTAAACGTGGGTGAGGCAATATCCATCCAGATCTGTTTCCAGAAAGTGGATCAGGATTTCACTGGACAAATGTGTCTATCACGTCTGTGTCTGTATATGGAATCTTCCAGATGTGAAAATGGAAACGGGTTCCTGTCTATCTGAAGATGGACATGACTGGTGCATCGCCAACAAATAATTTAAAGACTAACCCAAGCCTCTCAGAAATATCTTTCTATGGAGAAAGAATACTTCTTAGCAAATGTGAAAAGAAAGGAAGGAAGGGGAAAAATATGCCCAAGATTAACTAGTCCATGATAGCAATGTTAAAATCTAACTCGTAGTATTTTAGTTGTGATTTCTAATATGAAATAATGGATGTTAACAACTCCTTATGTCATTTATATTGAAAAGTTAAAGCAGGACGACTGCTTGTGATGTTTCGTTTGTCATCTGGACTTAATGAATTATTAAAAAAATTGCATTTAATATCCTAACACATACACACACACATATATGTATATGTGTGTGTATATATATATATATATATGTATGTATGTATGTATGTATGTATGTATGTTACTTGTATTACTTTTATGGTAACTTCTAGATTCTGGCCTGTGATTTGCCTAGGCCTTTGGTCAAATCCTATAACTTGCCTATAATCACCTAGGGCTTTTTCAGAGTTTTGATCCAACTAGCCTCGTCTAAACTTTTAATTAGCCGACTCGAAGATTGTTGAATTAGTACTTCAGTTGATAATAACCATTTGGTAGATTGTTTTGCTTGATCGGTGAAGGTTGGTTAACCAGGGTAGTTGCAGTGCTTAAAGACAATTATTTAGGTTAAAAGGTTGAATCTACATTCTGCTGTCGTATAAAGATACTTATTCCCGATTTTAAGTTACTAACCTGATGGTTCTTGCACTCCATTGCACTCAACTGATGGTTCTTGTTCACCAGCATTGCAGCTGACAGCCTACCTTTGTTGAAATAGGAATTTCATTTTAAATTATACTCGAACATCTATTCTTGACTTGGCTAACTCTAAAATGTGACAGGTGGAGGATATGGAGGGAGAGGAGGTGGTGGAAGGGCTGGTGGGAGAGGTTATGGACGTGGACGAGGAAGGTTGGTGGATGGCCCTGGGAGAGGGAACCAAGTCTAGTACCCTGATGGTGGTCTTGGATTACTTCCATGCTAGGTTAATTAATCAGACTTGTTTAGCACTTGAACTACGAGTTGTGGTTATGCAAGAGATGGTAAGAAAAGTGTTCGTATGTTTTCTCAGTTGTATGCTTATGTTGGCTTCCCAAGTTAGATTTTTGTTTCCCATAATTGAATTGTGGAGTTACTAGAGAATTGTGGAGTAATCTGCTCCATTCCTCTTTGTTCATACACTTGCATCAATTCCGGCTATTGTATCTGAAAATTCTGATTCTGCATGGAAAACAAGCATTAGTTTTGCTTCCTCCTCTATCTAATTTGAGCGGATAAGTTTCCCGTCCAAGCTGCACATGCACTATGGATTGTGGAACTCGTGCTGGCTGGTTGATTGGTCTAGACATCTGATAATTGAGTTTGAAGTTTCTGCTATTTTTTTAATTAGCTCATTATTCTTTCGAAAAGTGATGGCAATGTCTTTTAGGAAGTATCGTCAAAGAGGATGTATATGCTGTATCTTAGTTTTGCAAGGGTTAATATGTAATTTTTCTCGAAGTAAATTGACCAACATAGGCATTGACATCAAAAAATGGTACTGACATATGGTGCTTGGCAAATGTGTATTGGAAAGGTGGCAGGTGATGTGTCGAGAGTCGCGACGATGATTCGAGATGATTTTATGTGCCCCAACGGAGTCCATAAGGAACTCTGGACACGCAACAATTAGCCCGCATGGCGCCGGACAGAGTGTGGACGCATGCGCGTGGTAAATTGAGTCATGGCTACGAAACATCCTCCCTGGACTTAATCCGAGGTGCGGCAGTGAACCAGGACTGCCTTCCGTCCACATGCGTGCGTCCGGAAGCCCTATAACTGATTCGGAAAGTGGCTTCCCACTTGAAACAGCCTACTGATCTACCTAATCCGATATCGTCTCAGGAGGAGAGGGCGGAATGGAAGTTGCCGGCAGCGAGGAGATGTCCTTCCACGTCGTGCATAAGATTCCGGCAGGCGAGGGGCCGTACGTTCGAGCAAAGCATCTCCAGGTACCCAAGAAAACCATTACTTCTCCTCGGTATCCAAAACAGTAGTTAGATTGACGTATACATTGCTCTCTTCTTCTTTTAGGCTTTCAGCAAAATCTTTTGATCCACACACACACATATATAGCGAGAGAGAGAGAGAGAGCTCTAGGTTTGTACGTACTGTTGTTTGTCACTGATGCCTTTTCGAAAGACTGGTTTCTTCTCTTGCTAAGGATTTATGCATATATATATGTAGGTGAATAATGTTAAAAATTGGGTTGGAAGCCAAAGTCTTTTCCTCTCTTTTTTTCTTTGATTTTTTGGAGAAGTTATGCAGATTCGATTGCAGATAAGTGATTTGTTAGGTTAGTATTAGCTGAACATTTGTTTACCAAGATCCTGTCATACCTCGTACTCGGATCCTTCTAGTCCGGTTTGTGTTGTATGCATCATCTGCTAATTCTTTTCCTGAAGGATGTATCTATTTCAACGCTTTTTGCCATGCATGTAAATATAGAAGTTGGAGGTAGGAAGACAGAATGTGCATTTTTTGCTAGAGAACTCGCAGATTACTTCTGTTCAAGTTGCATGATTAGAGAAGCTTAAACTGGGCAAAGAAAAATGGGTACAGGAGGACCAAGAGACACACTATCTGCATCTTATATATCTTAAAGTCAATGACACAAATGGGCGCTTCCATATGATTACTAGTTGTTTGAGGATGACCAAAACCATGTAAGTAGAACCTGCACATATGCAGTAGAAGCTCCCTTCTTTCTAATGGGGTGGTAAACATGCATGAACTGGTTCAGCTGGTGGAGAAAGACTTGGAGGGGTCGATCCTGTGGTTTTGGAAGGCCATCAACGAGAGGGACAGGGTGGACAGCGCACTG